>NC_141853.1:25246765-25895099 GCF_024713525.1 Acromyrmex echinatior
CGCTTATTCTTATTTATTATTATTTCATATGTACTTTGAGTATTTCTTTTTTAACTTAAAGATACATATTTGTTTATGTAAACTCTACTCCTTTTTTCGACTTTTTATGCGAAGCGACTTTTTTTTTAATTTTAAAGCAAAGAATTTTTGTTTTATATAACAGAACTTTTTTCTTCATTGTTAATTATTAACAACTTTTTAAAACAGGAAATTTATTTTAAAGCAGAGAATTTTTGTTTTGTATAGCAAAATTTCTTTTTTGTCTCACTGTTAACAACTTTTTAAAGCAGGAAATTTATTTTAAAACAGAATTTTTATTTTATGTAGCAAAACTTTTTTTGTTAACAACTTTTTAACGAAAGGCAACCGATGGCTAAAACTTGTTGAAGATCATTCAGGGTCATGACCTTGATAATATATGTCAAGGTCACTGGGGGATGCCTAATCTGAATTTTTAGCGTTTTTAGGATCGTACATGTGAACACAACAAGAAAGAAAAGAAAGCTTTTAACGGTCGAACTGGACCTTAAATACTCAAATAATTCTATGCGAATTTATATATTATCTATGTAATTGTTTAAATTGCATACTGAATTGATTTTTTGATGATTTTCTTGAAACGCAAATCGATTGAACTACAGTAGTAATGTCACAAATTAAATTGCTTAGTAATTTACTGATTTGATGCTCATAATCATTTTATAAAGATCTTAATGTTGGATAACATATTAAAATCTGTAAATAAGCTTATTGCGAAAAATATTACCTCGACCGGGAAATTCGAATCTCTAGCATTCTGTCTTTAGATCTGAGCATTCCAAGTCTTTAGATCACCGAAGCGGATATATTATTTTTGTTTTTGTTTTGCAGGCATCTATTCCTCTTCTAGCGGAGGATGTTGATACAGATGCAGAGGCAGAAGAAGTGTTAAACGAATTAAACCTTCTCACAGAAATTGAAGAATCACCGCCTGGTTCTATTCATTTGGAAATGAATTCTTCAGAATGGAGTAAGTAGTATCCATAGTAATTTATACATTTTTTAGATGTTTCTATATTTCGAAATCTCTGTCACATACATCTGTCATAATACTCATAATACAGAATGTGCTAAAATTCGCAATTCATAATACTATAGCAAGAAAATTTTTGAAAAATTACATAAAAAGATTATTTGTAAATTTTTATTTTAGATAGTAATTTTTGAAATAGTAAGAATTTAAATATGGTCAGTTACAAACTATATTTAGATGGCCACCTGCCCATGAGTTTATTAATAAACCAGTGAATACTGGTGAATGTGCACTTCAGCACACTCAATGTTTATAAATGGTTATCTAAACGTAAAGTCTGTAATTGACATAGGTACTTAAACTTTTATATCTCAGAAAGTATTCCTTAAAATAAAAATTTATAAATAATTTTTTTATTTAATTTTAAAAATTTTTGTTATATTAGGTGTAGTAAAAATAATGGATTTCTTTTTACTACACCTAATATTTTGAATCATTAATTTTGGGATACCTCGTATGCTTGCAATGTAATATATTTATAATATTGTTACGGTTTACGATTTACCAATCTAATATCTTCCCTGAAGATGCAGCATTACATAGAGGATTGCAACCAGATCCGAGACGCCCAAATAAAGAAGGTGATTCAACATTGGAATTAGGAGAATTAGAACAATTATGTGTTAACAACGACGCAGAAATATCATATGATGTAAGTTACCATAATCCTTCCTATGTCGCACAAGATTTGATATGATTCATTTATGTTCGTAATGCCGTTGTTTTATCCAACAGATGGTTTCCACCACAAAAGAGACGTTCAGGAAAACATGGAATGCGAAATATACGTTACGATCGCACTTTGACGCTGTCAGGGCACTCGTCTTCCATCCCACAGATCCAGTCCTCATCACCGCGAGCGATGATCATACGTTGAAGTTGTGGAATCTTCATAAGACTGTACCAGCGAAAAAGTTCGTAAATTTCATAAGAATAATTGTTTAATTGTAATATCTTATTTTAAAGATATATGCTATACTTATACATATATTGTATTTATTATTATATCCTTTTTTATCTTCTTGTAGGTCAGCCTCGTTAGATGTAGAACCACTTTACACATTTAGATCACACACTGGTCCTGTATTGTGTCTGGCCATGTGCAGTATGGGCAATCGATGTTATAGCGGTGGTTTAGATGGCAATATTCATTGTTGGACGCTTCCATCAGCTAACATTGATCCGTACGACTCGTATGAACCAAGTGTCCTTAGTCATACATTAACAGGACACACGAATGCTGTTTGGGGCTTGAGCATGTATTTTCGTACCATGTTGTCGTTTAGTGCAGATGGAACTGTAAAATTGTGGGCCCCACAGACCCCACAACCTCTTCTCAATACGTATGTTTCAGAACAAGGTACGCAAACGTTATCTAACATTTTAAACAACAATGTGCTATTAGATCATGATTAGCAAGTAGCAAATTGTGTTAAATTATGTTAAATTATAATATGGGACTTGTGTCTCGAATTCGCACAGCTTTATCTAGCAAATATTGATCAAATGTAAGTTCCTCTCTGTGTTGTACATTTTTAAGTGATTATTTGTCATAATAGTTTCTTTTTTCTTCTTTTATAGATGGTATACCGACTTCGGTTGATTTTATCAGGGACGATCCGCACAAGTTGGTCGTAGCTTATGAAGGAGCTTGCGTGGTATTTGATACTGAAACCGGCGCGATCGTGGCGCGACTCGAGGCGAACGAGACGAAAGGCGTGAATCGCGTAGTAGCACATCCTACGTTACCGCTCGTTGTAGCCGCACATGAAGATCGGCACATTCGATTTTATGATCACCGATCAGCTACTCTTGCTCATGCAATGGTAGCGCATTTAGACGCAGTTACTAGTCTCGCTGTAGATCCTCATGGTTTATATTTACTTTCAGGAAGTAAGTAAGAGAGAAAACGTATCTTGATTAATTTTATCGCAATAATTTCATAGCACAAAACTGTCAATCAAAATATAAATCTTAAAAATATCTTAAAAATAAAAAATATATACATTTTAAAAAGTATTTTAATGTACTTTTTATTTATTATTGCGTAGGTCACGATTGCAGTATAAGATTATGGAACATGGACAACAAGACTTGTGTTCAGGAAATAACAGCACATCGGAAGAAATTTGACGAAAGCATTCTGGATGTAGCGTTCCACCCATCACGACCGTTTATAGCGAGCGCCGGCGCCGACGCTCTCGCCAAAGTGTTTGTGTGAAATGTGTAAAATCCAAGATACACTCGCTACATCAAAATAATTTCTACTATTACATCAAATCGAGCAGTTTTTGTACTCGTATTCATTTTAGATAGCCTTATAACTTTATGTGTCACACCGTACATACGAAATACACACACACACACACACACACACACACACACACACACACTTCCGATATATTTCCGTTGTAACTTTGATTGTTCTACCATTTTCGAGGTATCGATTTATAATATAAAGAAATCAAATCGCTCGTGTAGTTATTCATAAAGAAAATGAAAAGAAATTATCAATAACTCTTGTCTGAGACACAGTTATGGGGGAAAAATAATTTTAAATGATATAAATGCTGCTTGTTGATGTTCGATCATCATAAAGTAGCTGATAATTATTTGGAATAGCGGGGAGGGGTATCATGTAGAATATTAGCCGATATAGTCCTGATAATTAGAGGAACCAGCCCCTTACCCACAGAATCCAGGAAGTACACTGCCGCGGTAGCGTAATATTTATCCTTATGTTAACTATTTATTACCAATATCGCCGTTACTGTTGCACAGCTACTGGGGATTAATACAATCGTAATAATCGACTATACAGTTGCCCTAAATGAATAAAAAAGTATATATATATATATGCATAATTAGTCTCCCATTACACATAATTTTTTCCTGCTGCCTTATATATTCATCGAGGCTAGCACATAGTAATGATAATGATGATAATAATAATAATCGTAAGCTAAATAGACGTAATATTAATAACAATAAATTATAATTGTGTGTTTCTCTCTCTGTAATATATTGTATTTAAAAATAGATAACTGTGTAACGTATTATAATGAACATTTTTTAATTAAAATCTCATTCCACATTATTTTCTTATTTTACATTCCCAAATCTTAATCGTCCTGAAGCCTCTTTCCCTCGCTCATAGGCGAGTAAATCCATTTTCCATTATTGTAGTAAACGAACGGGTCATCGCAGCGATCGATCATGTTTCTCGAATGATAAAAATTTCATGCGATATGATCTTTTTTTTTTCGGTGCGGAAAAATGGCACGTAAAATTGGAGGGGGGAAGGGGGGCGCGTCTCTTAATATTATATCAGGGGAGGAAGAGGATAATCCTTATGAATGGTTTTCTTTAATGAGCGCGAAATAAACTGGAGTATGAATTTGTAGAATTATTTTCCCATTATTCTCGGGACAGAAGAACAATTCTATAAATTTACTTCACTCACCTTTCACTTTCCCATTTTGCGCATAATACCATCTTTCAGCGTACACATCGCGATTATTGCTATTTCAAAGAGAGAGACAAAAAAAGAAAGCACTCTTCCATTCAAGCACGATCGCGCTAATCAGCTGAAGCTGAATCGAGCTGAATACGATCAGCCATAAAATACAGATCGCGGGCGATCTCATGATTTCCCGTGATCCGACCGAACTGAGAACCGAGAACACAAATCAAATTGAGAGCCGTCGATGATCCCGAGAGAAATGACAAAGTTTTCCGTAGACGCGTGCACGCTGTGCCAGGCATGAGAGCTGGGTGCTTACTTCAAGTTCCTCGAGTGATTTGTTGTTCCACGCGCCTCGTAAGTTAAGTCCTCTCTGCAGTCTCGTCCTTCCATTTGCTTACGGAGGAAGTTCAGAGGAAGATAAGATTAATGAAACGACACGAGATTCTTGCTAGGAATCGTCGACAATCAAAAAATAAAATCATCTGATCCATCAAATTCTCAGACAGGTTATGTGAGACTCGTGCGAGTTTATCACTCGGAGACGCGCACTTCGAGACGTACGTTCGCGAATTATGGTACGTCCCGGTCCTTCGTGAGCGTCCCGGTGGCCTAACGATGGAACGGAACGGTGCTAGAGAAATGGAGGAGCGCCGATGCATTCGAGATACTGGAAGAGCCCTGAAGAAGTACGGAAGCACAGCCAAACATATGACGCGGACCGAGAGCTTGGTGAAGCATACAGTGTGCCCTACGGATACCCTCCAAGGAATAGCCCTTAAATACGGAGTTACGGTATGGTTCATCCATGTGCATTGTTTTCTCATTTATTTATCTTAATATGTTACGTTCATTTGCTACAACAATGACACAATTCTAAAACTACATATCATTATTTAGTTGCTTGTAGAAAAAGAATGAGAATGAAACGTTGTTATATTATAAATGAACAATGTATCTTTTGTAAAAGAATCCCATAGAAAATAAAGTTAGAAATGCTTAATACTTTTAAGGCTTCCACTTATACTTTCTATATAGAAGCTATGTGTTTCATGGGTTGTCTCTGTGTCCATATTTATTCTTGGAATAGATATGGACATAGAGACAACATTAGAGATACTTGTAATAAATCTCATAGCAATAAGATTATTTACATTATATATATATTATATTAGATTAGTGCATATTAAAAGCTGTTATACATGAAATTAGTAAACTTACAAACATAAAAGCATACAAACATTTTAAACGATTAAATATCTAATAATGATATTGTATATTTAACAGAATATACATATTTTATTTTATTCTTAAAATTTATTAAATTGTACTACATTTAGATACTTTATAAATCTGCTTTGACAAAAATTAGCATTCTTCCTCTTATTTGTGTTTAAACATTTCTTAATCTATTTCACCTAATGTAATTTATATAAAACCTTTAATATAAATGGATACACTTGCATTCCATTGATTTATGAAATAAGTGAGAAAGAAAAAAATCTACAAGAAAAAAAGAAGTCGCATAATACAGAGTATAACTTTTTTAATTGAACAGAAACTCAATGCATAAGTATTAATTAACATTTGTAATAAAACTTTAGGAAATTCATTTTAGAAAATCTTATTAGAGCAAAAACCTGAGTCTTGATTACTGTCCAAATTTGTTCATTATATTGTCAATGAATTCATCTAGTGTCAATTAGCGCTTGAATTTATATAATAAATTCTTTTGCATCCCCTGCAAATAATTCTGCCGACACCCATAGACACTTCATATTAACATTTTTTTAAATGTACTAATCTATATATTATAATGTGAGTGATCAAATTCACTGAAACGATTGCATTGAGAATTATAATAAATAGTACAAAATTTAGATTACTTCCGTCTCACCTTTCGTAATTCTATTGAGTTTTAAACTTCATTGAGAAATAAAATATTTAAAGAAAAAATATATATGTTATATTTTTTCCAATATATATATTACAGTTTTTATTTTATTGATTTGCTTGGAGATAATATTTTAATCAATACTTCATTTGCTCCAGATAAAAAATGTCTCTAATGTAAGATTAACGTTTCTAATTCTTACAGACAGAACAAATAAGAAGGATTAATAGATTATGGGCATCGGATAGTTTATTTTTACGGGAACATTTACTTATTCCTGTCAGCACAGACAGTCCCGCCTCTATGTGCAACGACGAATCGGCAGCTTCTGAGGAGCATGATGTCCCTCCAAATGTAAGTAAAGTTTCATGCTCAATAATTGTCACTTTATCCCTTGATACATATGTTTTATGAATATGTTGCATTTCATAGGTATCTAGTCCTTCTTCGATATCGTCATCTATTGACGATGAAGGTTCAGTTAATGATTTCTTAGCTAAGATGGACAGCTCGATAGCCAATGCCAAGAGAGACGTCAAACGCACTCAAGGGAATAGTGAGTAAGTTATTTTTTATGCCTTATATACATTCGATGAAACTTATATATTTTTTAACATATGTTTTATACAAAAAGTGATGATTTAATAAAAATATGAAAGGCGAGCTTATAGAAAATAAAAATTTCTCTCGAAGATCGGTATTCATAGTTCTTATATTTAAGACTATCTACAGTTTTAAGATGTAATAAGCCAACCACAAGCCGGTATTCATAGTTCGTTCTTACTTTAAGACTGTCTTAATTAAGATATTAAGGTAATAACTCTTTAAATTCTAAATAATATCTTTATGTCTGTAAATTATTTTTACAGATTTTGCACTGACGGTAATGATGTTTACGTACAACGACGGCGTGGGTCTGCTAAATTGCGAAACTCATTTCCCACCACATCGAATACCTACTCAACGTCCTCCTCTGACTCCATCAGACCAATGTCCTCTAGTGATATGCATAACTTTCCAACTGCTGTAGTTATGACGCAAGGAAGAAAAGTAAAGACTTCTTTGCAAAGACTCGAACAGCAGCAAGATGAGATGTTCCAGTTGTAGCGTCTAAGTTTCATTGGGCTGTAATATCCTGTGTGTCGATTGTTATTAAAAAGCTTGTAGGAAAGGATGTACTGTATATCAATGCGCGAATAGGAAGTTGCTTTTCATGTCTGACGTTGGTTGATCCAATATCACTATATTACATATATAGTTTAATTTAATTAAATTGCATTGCGCTTTTTTTACATTGAAATATCATTCACGTATCCCCTAGTTGATCTAAGCAATATTCTTGTATAATAATGATTGCACTATCGCCATATTCCGGTTTTACGACTTCTTCATCGTAATGATATCGTGAATGGATCAACTGACTTTTATATATACGTAGTGCTGAACTGTTTTACATAACATTGCTTAATGGACCATATGTGCCTTGAATATAAAACTGCGTTATATGAGAGTCCCATTCATGCTTCATTTTTGTCTGATTAAGTTATATAAAAATTTATATATATTTCTTTTCGAATATTTTATTTTATTTTATTCTTTTTTTTCGTTAAGTTTATGATGAATTACTTGAAAATTTGGCAAAAACCAAAAACAAATTAAAAAAAATTAATTATGTAGTGAAAATGAATAGTGCAAAACTATATATGAATAAAATATAAAATCTATTTATTTGAAACGCGACTTATTAAACTAATTGTTACACTTGTTAATAAAAATATATTTTATTTTGTCTCTTAGCAAACCCTACTATAAAAATTTTTTTCACAAGTGATAAAAAATATCATGTATACAATATTTTTCTAATATTAAATATATATAAATGTTGTCATTGTTTACAAGAATCCTAATAAAAATTATTATATCTTAAATTAAAGAAAAGAACAAAATACATCTATTATTAAAACATGGATTAATTCTTTCAATTAATTCTTAGCTGGACTAAGCTTTCTTTGACTAATATTGAATTCATTGTGAAGTGTGATATTACTACAGCACATTTTAAATAACATCTAATGAATTTGAATGTTCATTATAATCATCACAAAAAATCAGCGAATTTTTTACAAAATATATATATTATAATACAAAAAGTCACAGAGATCCAAAGAAACTAAAAAGAATTCACATTTTAAAGTAACGTTACAAATAATATTATTTAATGTCGCAAAGTGATGATTAAAACTAGAAATTATAGTAACAGGAACTTAATTTATAACAACGCTTCCATCTAAACACAATTACACATTGATATACATTGTACATCAAATCTATATATTCAAATTTTATACATAATCTAAAGAAATCCTGTATTTTACACTGTACATACAGTAAATAGCAGCACTGGTTGATAATGTTGTCTATAGTTAATATATCATGCAATATCATTGCATTTGAAAAAATATATTAAAATGTTATATAAATTGAGATCTCTGCATCCTCGCCAATATATATATATATATATATATATATATATATATATATATATATATATATATATATAGACACAATATACATAAGTTGGAAAAGCTGTAACTAAATGTAAATATGAATTAAATAAAAAAGATAAAAAGATATAAGTAAAAATTAAGATAGAAGTTTATATATGACTATATTTAGTAGATTGTGTCATTATTCATCACATAAACATAGTAAAAAATTAATTTATATATTAATCAAAATAAGTTATTATATGATTTATTTTACATAATATAAAAAAAAAAGATTTCTGCAAAAATATATTTTCCACGATTTCGCAAGCGTTATTTATGATGATAGTTCTTACAAATATATATTATAATATGTACACACGAAACAAAAAATGTATACATATATAGAGAGAAAGTTCTGTCTGGTTATTATTTTAAACTTTCGTATAATATGTCTACTTTAGAGTTAACTATCCTTATGGATGGCTTCACATATTTATCGCAGTAACATTTGAGCTCATTCACAAAGTTGAAAGATCCTAAACGATTGTTGCAGTATGGACAATATAATTTTCCCTTAGTCCAAGATTCCTAAAAAAAAATAATTATCTTGATTCATATATACATGTATTTTTAAAATTTTGATAAAGAAGGTATACTTGATTGATAGCATCCATAATCCAATTTGGTGCATTCTCGGGAATCATATATGAGCAGCAATCGGATTCATCCGCTTGACATCCTACATCCATTTGTTGTTTTACCTCATAATGTGCATTAAACAAAATAAAATCATCCTTGAAAAGCGATTTACAACAATGCTTGCATCTTACTTCCATTATACAAAGACAGCGATACGAAGAATATCTGAAGAATTATTGTTATTATTATCGATTTCATTGAAAGTGATTGATGAGAATGTTATAAAATGTCAGATAAAAATAAAAAAATAAAATGATAAAAAACTGATAGTTACCAAAGTTCATAAAGTATGTTAATAACTCCGCTATATATAATTATTCTTTTATAATGAATTTTTTAATAATATATATTATGATCAGAATATATGTTCCTCGAAGTTACACTTCATATACAATTAAAGTAAAAAAGAAAGAAATACAAAATCGCAGAAAACATCTAAATCAAAGCCTATGAACTTGTATTTAAGTTGCAATAGAAACATAACCTAAACTAACCTATATACCTTAGTATAGGCACATAGCTATATGTATCTAATATTGACACATTATGCACTATGCACTGTTTGCAAGAAAAATTATGTTATTTATCATTTAGAAGGAAAATTTTTTTATACATTTCACATAGAACGACAAAAAATATTATAGTTATACATAAAAATATAATTTTTTTATCTTAATAGGATAGGAAATAATTTGATAGACAATTTTAGTAAACAAATTTATCATGTATTGCGTGTCTCACTATCGCTGATATCAACGTGAAAAGAAATCCACTATATACTTATTTTCTTTAATTAAAAGTTTGCGGAATACAAGCGGTGAAAATACATGCCTCATGTCCATTTTTACTAATATAGATTAACTTTCATTCAATTCAACTTGTTTTAGATTTTTTCTAGTTTTATCCTGGTGAAAATTTTTCTCATAATTTTTATACAAACTCGAATACTTTTCAGAAATATTGAGAAAGTCTGTATCTCTTCTTAGAATTTATCATATAAAATATAGATTCTAAGAATTTTGAAATATTCTTATTTCATTCTGTAATTTCTGAAGAAGTATTTAAAAATTTTTAGATTTGATAAGATTTTATTAAAAGTTGTAAAAGGAGAAATATTAGAATATTTCAGAATTTACATATATGAAAAATTTTAAAAAAAGATACTTTTTCAGCATTTTGAAAAGTGTTTCTAGAAGCTAAAAATTTCTATAAAAATTCTGAAAAATTAAATGAAATATTCTGAGAATTTTCACTAGAATAAGGATTACAAAAAAATAAAATGTGAGAGAAACCAAGATTAAAGTTAATCTACATTGATAGAAATAATTGTTACAATCTTAAATTTAAAGATACAATATATTTTAATCATTAAAACGATATATACGATATCACAGATATCGTTTGCACACATTTACGTAATGGATACATTCAATCTTCGCCAGCTGGTATTGCATCTTCTAACCTTTTAACAAATTTCACACGTAATTCGGTCAAATTGTCGTTCTTAAGCTGATCCTGAATAAACCAGCAGACGATTTCCATTTGCACCATTTCACAGGCTCCTCTGAGCACGCCAGGCAATATATTACAATACTTGAGATTCGAATAATTATCCGGTAATTCCACGAATTCTGTTAGTGGATTCGTTTCGAAGCATAGAGAGAATTCGTCACCAGCCGGGCTCCAATTCGTAATCGATGGCATTATACCTAGGAATATCTTGAAGCCACTCTGAATCTTCTCCGCCGTATCTCTGAAATCATAGCATCGGCCGGAGCCAGTCCTTGCAAGAAAATCCTCTATCAATCGTATTCCAATGTTATAACCCATTCTTTCCAGTTGTTTGTTAACGTCCTCTACGTTTTCATAGTCCTGGAGCAACTGAGCCACAATCGAACCATAAGTTAGGGTGAACAATTCAGAGTTCTGTAACAAAAAAAGATGAAAAAAGTAAATCAATTTAATCCTTTGTACATTGTAGTAAATTAAAAAAAAGATCTCAAAAAAGATATCGTTATAAATTTGAGTAATTTAAAAAATTACGAATTTATAATTTTGACTGTTTGATAGTTGTAATGTTGTAATGTAAAGATATATCCTAATATGCCGGGTCTACAATGAGTCTGTAGTCGGAAGTTTTAATCGGTGAATTTGGCCAATCAGCGTTAGTTATACACGTTGATTATTGGGCAACTTCACCGATTAAGTTTAAAACTTCCGACTACAGACTCAATGTAGACGCGACAATAGTCTAAAAGATATATGAAAAAGAACACATGACAGACCATAACCTCAAGACTCCATTCAATACTAATCTTGTATTCGAAATGAATAAGAATTTTTTAAGCAGATTATTAACGGCGAACCGATATCACATAATAAATATTTCATATAAAATAGTGCAACACTTGCCACTTTCTTTGCATCAAGTTTTGTTCCTGTTCGTGACATGTTGATAATTGATTATCTTCTTCTTGCTTAATTGCTTAATAGTTCCTGTCAGAGCTGTCGGAACTGCCTCCTGTTGAAAATCGGAGACAATACGGCCAGACTTTATCCATGTAGAGGTCGCAGCTCGCAGCAAAACTGTGGCAGGTGACTATCGTGAGAACGAAAACTCCGAATTGGGATCTCACCAACTCCGATTAACCTAATCGGTCGATCAATTGTGATTAGTCAATTCTTCTGAACAGCAAATGCGATTGGTTAGTTCCAAACGAGCTTGAGTTTCAGGATCAGGACAGTTAAAAATAACGTGGAGAAAGTCTTAACATTGATGACTACACGTGTAGCTAAGGTCCTTGATTAAATTCTTGCAAAAGAGACTGTGATTTAAACTAAAATAATTGCTGCGGAAGGTAGTAATCATAATCGGCAATAAATGCATGTGTTCTTTCTGAATAAAACCAAGAAGCAGAGCTTCTTTGGCTGATAATAATGTGATTAAAAGTTAAAAACTTATTTAACATTTTTTTTATTTTAGTGTTTTTTTATAATTGAATTTTTTAAAATATACATTTTGCTCCTTTTTATTATTTATTTCTGAGAAAATATATCTAATATTTAATAGTACTCTCAACAATTAAGTTGATAAAAACTGCAGTACAATAGGAAAAAATATAACATATTTTTTTTTTAAATATTTCATTTTTTGACAAGTTTGCACGTAAAGGGCAGTAAAATTAAGGGAGGCAAGACAAAAGTGTAATATAAGTTTCGTACTATTTATTATGATCTTTGATATGATCGCTTCAGTGAGATTTGCTACAAGTGCCCCTGACTTTACTTTCTATAGGATTATCCTCAAATATATCTCTAATAATATCGCGTTTCGGTTTTGAGTGCGCTGGTAAGCCGCGATGTAGATTCTCCATTATCTGCATTCTATTCACATTATGATCCTTGAATTCTTGGCTGAGGAATTCGATATTTTCGTT
The DNA here is from genome assembly GCF_024713525.1 of Acromyrmex echinatior. Lineage (NCBI taxonomy): Eukaryota > Metazoa > Arthropoda > Insecta > Hymenoptera > Formicidae > Acromyrmex > Acromyrmex echinatior. The sequence continues at coordinate 25,259,820 of NC_141853.1, forward strand.
GTCATCGATAGCTTTCATTGTGGCCAACAGCTTTTCTTTGTTGTAATTAATTGTTCTTTTCTTTTCATTTGTTTGTTTTACCTGTGCTATCTCGCTCTTTGCGCCATTATTCTGTTCAGTCCGAGATACATCAACGTTTAATGTAGCGTTCAATTTATTTTGTGTTTCTATGTTGGTACCAGGTTTATCTGATGTTTCTTCATCACTGCAGCGCATTATACTGGATTCATCTTTAAGCTTAAAACATTCTTTTTCCAAATTATGCACAGGTCGAATCCTCCCATCCAAATGATTTATCATAGATTCCTTTCCATAAGCTTCCTGTGAATCCTTCTCAACCTTCTTCCTTTCCAATATCGATAAATTTTTCATTTCTTCATATATTGCATTGTCTGTATCATGATAAACCTTATCACATTTCATGTCAGCATATGCTGACTTTTCTTCCAAGTATCTTATTTCTTCTTTTTTTATGCAATCTTCTTTTTGCATATCTGTGGAAGAGTCATCTATTTCATTACTTTCCAATAGTTGTCCTTTGTCTAGCCATGTTCTGTTTAAATTTGAAGATTGTTGAGGAACTTCTACATTTTCTAAACTTACATCATCCGAAGTATTATTAGATATTCTCGGTAACTGTGTATCCTTTAATCTCCCAATAGACTGTTTTGTGATGTCCAAAGCATTGTGTTCTAAATAAGCGACACCATTAAAAGATTTACTGAACTGCTCTTTAGCGAACTTAGATAAACTGGTTTGAAAATCATTGCTTTTATATTCAATGGGAGAATCTTCATTCATATTTATCTTTCCTTCGGAATTAACGTCATCTTCAGAATCGCTATCATAAAGATCATTTTTTCTATGATGTAATAATTTTGTTTCACTCTTGTGGTTTTGAAACGTTAAATTTTCCATTAGACACGTGCTTAACTCTTCTTCCTCCTCCTCATTGCTGTCTACCTTTTTCATTATATCATCCAAAGTATCATCTGTACTGTTAATCAGTCTATAACAGATGCAAGAGTAAAAAATCAGGAGATCGTTATATTAATTAGACACAGAAAATAAATATACTATTACATAAAAAGATTTAATTGTATAACGTTGCTTTATATGATTTCTTATAAAAAATATAATTTTGTAATATACATACCTTACATACAATTCTCTAGATTTTTGTGGAGTATTATAAGATTGATTGTAATATTCACAAGCGTTTCCACTTTCTCTATCATCAGATAAATAATCTCCATCATCAAATTCAGCTCTTAGTTCTTTCTGTAATTTTTGTGTATTCTGATTTTTTATTCTACTAAATAATTTTCTTAATTTGCCACTTTCACCTTGATCATTATTTAATTCATCTCTCTTCAATATTGATTTATAATTTATCGATATGATTTTTTCATCATTATGCGCACTCATTTCAGAATCCTTTGACCTAAATCTTAAGTCATCCATAGAATGAGCATTTTTATGCATGTGTGGCGATCTTTGTAAACGAAACTTTCGTATCTGTTGCAAACTTGCCATTGTTTCTGACTTTAACTGATCTACCGATTGATTAACATTATTTGGCTGAGTTACTTTTTCATCATCATTGGATTCCAATATGTCAAGTGACGGCTATAATTACATTAAATTTATAGAATCTTTCTTAATGCTTAATTATGTTTAATCGCATATAAATACAAACTCACCAAATTATCCTTTGGTCCATTTTCACTCCTTTTACTTCTGTTAGACGATTTAATTGGATTAGAGATGCTAAAATACAGAGCTTGCATATAAATACTTTTTATATTATAAGAAAAGATGTATACATATAATTTTTATACCTGAGATTTGTGAGAGAACGGCTACCTAGATTTTTTTCTTTGTTATAAATTGGTAATTGACCATTATAATATAATCTCTTTTCTCTATTATCTAATAAACATTCTAAACTTTTCAATTTCTCTATTGTCTCTTGTAAATTCTTTTGTGTTTCTTTATGTTTAGAAATCTCGATGTGTAATTGATGCTTCAAGCTTTTAGTTTCAAGGGTAAGTTTTCTGTGTAATAGCTGCAAAAAGATATTTCAGCTAAAGCTGCAGTTTTGGAATATAATCTATTTTATTTCTGTTATTCTCATATAAATATAACTTTTGAAAATAAATGTTGAAAGTTACCTGAATAGTTTCTTGTTGTTGTTGCATTTTATAATTCATGTCAATTAATTGTAATTGTAATTTTTCTCTCTCTTCGAGATTTCGATCTTTACTAAGTTGCAATAGATGCTTATTTTGTGACTATAAAGGAAAATGTTCGGAAATTCATATGAATGTATATTAAAAATAAAAATATAATATTATACAGGAATGTATTAATTGAAAAACTCACATTCGCAGAATAAAGTTCATTTTCTCTTTCTTTCAACAAATTACATGTATCCTTGTGTAATTCTTTTAATTTTTTATATTTTGTTTGAAGTACTCGCAATTCTTCGTGATGCGAATTTATAAGCCTTGGTAACTCGGCATTTGCTCCTTCATAACGCCTTAATGCAGAATCTTGTCTTTTTTGTAATGCTTTTAATAATCTGTTTTCATTTGCTAGTTCCTTAAAAAACATAAAGAAATTATTAGTTTCATGTTAAAAAAAAAATATCTTCAGTATTAAGTATATACGTCAGCATATTTTCTATACTTACATTGAGATGATAATGTGCATCAGCTAATTGATTTTGTAACTGTTTAAAACGAAGCATTTTCGCTGACATTACCCTTTGCCCAAGAATACTTTTATTACCGGATTTTGGTTCATCTGACAGCAATTGTTGTTTCATAGAGCCTCTATATGGCGCACCTACTTGAATATATTCAATATATATTATAAATTTTTTAAATAATATATATGTGATAAGATTATAAACAAGCAGGTATTTTAATAATCCTTATACAAACCGAGCAAGGGATTTAAGCATTTTTTACTCGATGGAAATAATGTATTTCTACAAGGAGACAACTTTTTGGATTCCAGTATTGCAGAGTCTTTTGAAGGTTTTGCTTTTCTATAATTTATATATATATTTAATGTACATCATATTTAACAGATAAGATATTAAGTTTTAAACTAAAGTAGTTAAAAATATAAAAATGCATGTATTAAACCTTATAACATTTCTTATATCTCCATCTAATATTACATCATAATTTATATGATACTTTCAAAGTTTGATTTACCTAGTGATTGTTCTGTGCACATTAAGTTGTACTACTGGTAAAATAGAAGTTTCAGTTTGCATTTTATATTTATACGCAGCGTATTATAACTCGCATTGTAATTGCGTATAATCCATCTTTATAGTCAAATTGTCAAACACTCATTGTAGGCTAGTCGGCGACCATAATTGTTTCAAATGGTTGTCAAGGCAACATCCGTGAAAGTATTAGTAAGCAATGCTTTTTCAAAATGCTTTTCTAAAATGAAATAAATTTAAGGCTCTTGAGTACTTAACTCAGCTATATTGAATCGTAACGTCATAAGCAAGAAACGATCCGATACATTAATTTTTTTTGTATGCCACATATAAAGAGAATTTAGATGAAACAAAATATTGAAATCGTTTTAAGCTTTATAAATTAGGTAAAATAGGGCAATAGGAGTCAGGCGCGGTAATTGTTGCACAAAACAAACAATGGATACGACATAAATTACATAATCTGCTAGCGGTTTCTAATAAAGAGTTTTGTGTTATATCCATATTGTTTGTTTTGTGCAACAATTACCACGCCTGACTCTTATTGCCTGATTCATATTTTATTTTATTTCTTTGTGATTAATAAGGAGTCTTTGCGAATCAGCATATATTAAGTAGTCTTTATATATATATATATATATATATATATATATATATATATATATATTAAATAGTCATATATCAAGTTATCTTTTTCCAGTTCTAAAAATTGGAAAAAGATTAAGAGTAAGTTGAACTGAGATTAAAGTTAACCCACATTGGTGGAAACGAGCATTAGTCTTTTATTTATCGTTTATTGATCAAATTAAATTCATGATAAATCAAAAATTTAATTTTTTAATTTAATTGAAAATTGTGTATTGACTTCTTTGTTCTGCTTGATACATGATTTTATGTTTAATTTTTATTGCATATTACACATAGGAATGTATTATTTCATATTATTACAAAGTGTAATTATATAATTATATAATAATAATAATAATAATAATAATGAGAGAGAGAGAGGGGGGGGATACTTATTCAGATATATGTACATAATAGAAGGCTTGTAATAAGATTACGAGCGTAACATTTGTTTATTTAATATTAATATGTACACTGACTTTGTAACAAATATTGTCACTTATCTTTAATACTTACATTTGTATATACAACATATAAATGTAATACAAGGTGCGTCCCAAAATTTTCCGAACTTTTGAAATAAAACAACAACGGTTTACTTTTTTTTTCAAATTCAAATTGTTTATTCAAAGTAGTCCCCGTCGGACTCAATACAACGTTTGGCATGATCTAAAAGCATTTCAAATGAGTGTTTTATGTCGTTCAAAGGCACGTCCTTCAGAATAGTACAAGCCCTTTGGATGTCTTCTACGTCCACATACCGCTTTCCTTTCATGGACAAATGCATTTTACCGAATAGGTAGAAGTCACAAGGTGCCATATCAGGCGAATACGGGGAATGGTTGATTGTTAAAATGTGATTTTTAGTCAAAAAATCAGTGACAAGTGTCGAACGGTGAGATGGCGCATTATCGTGTAACAAGCGCCAACTTCCTCCTTCGCGATATTCTGGCCGAATACGACGAATGCGGTGCACCAAACGCTTCAAAACGCTTACATAGAATACAGCATTAACTGTTTGGCCTGCTGGAACGAATTCTTTGTGCACAATACCCTTGGAATCATAAAAACAAATGAGCATTGTCTTCACTTTTGACTTCTCTAAACGCGATTTTTTGGGTTTTGGGTCGTTTCGCGCCTTCCATTCCGCGCTTTGACGCTTGGTTTCTGGATCGTATTGAAAACACCACGTCTCGTCACCAGTAACAATGCTATAAAGGAAGTTTTGGTCCTTTTTTGCTTCCTTAATAATGTCCTTTGAATGTTGAATTCGATGCATTTTTTGGTCGTCAGTCAACTTGTGTGGAACAAATCGTGCACAGACTTTTTGTAGGCCCAAATGTTCGGTCAAAATGCGATAAATCGTTGATTTGGGGATGTTCAATTCCATTTCCATGTATCTCACTGAAGATTTTGGCTCATGCTTGATGAAATTACGCACAACTTCGATGGAATTTTCGTTAATTGTCGATTTTGGGCGACCTGTATGTGCGTCGTCATTTATGTCCTCACGACCGTTCTTGAATCGCGTATACCACTCATAAACACTGGCACGGGCTACACAATTATCACCATAAACTTGTTTCATCAAATTATGGGTTTCGGTAAATGTTTTACCAAGTTTAAAACAAAACTTAATATTGGCTCTTTGTTCGAAGTTCATTCTCGTACCGATGTATACAACATACTGACACTTGAGACGCCATAACTTCGTTTCCGCTGAACCAAATGTCATGAAATTTTTACTGGAAGTCAGCTAGGGATGTACCTTTCAAACGCGCAATCGAACACACGGATGGCGCCACCCGACCTATCCCTATTGAAAAAGTTCGGAAAATTTTGGGACGCACCTTACATATTTTACTATTTGTGAAATTATTTTTGTATATCTCACATAATTTATTAAACCCTAACTATAAGACATTTGAAGTAATTACTTGAAAAGGCTGAAACTTTCATTCAGTGTTATATATGTTTACCTAGTTACACTATCTTTAATTAAATTGTCCAGCTTGATTTTTCTCTTTTTGTTCTTGTGATTTTTTCATGCCTAAATATTGAGTTTCCCACAATTTACTGTACAAAGAATTTGGTATAGATAACAATGACTCATGCGTTCCCCTTTCAATTAAATTACCCTGATCTAATACAAGTATATCATCAGCATCCATAACTGTCAATAAACGATGTGCGATCACGATTGATGTCCGTTTTTCGGTTGCATTACGCAGGGCATCAAGTATGTTCTGTAAAGAAATTATTTATATTAAAGGAATGTAGGAGAAATATTTAAATAATATGATTGTGTGTATAGGGTGATTTGTATAAAGCGATTGATTTAATTATTAGCGAAATTTGAAAATATATGAAAAAGTAATAGTTTGAAACAAGTGTTTTGAACATCAAATTCATTAAACACCAAATGATTGACCTCAAAATGTCCTCAATGTCTCCACACTCATAAAATAATTGTTTCACTATATGATGTCTCCTTTTGTACACATTGTATAAACTACTATTTTTTCATACATTTTCACTAATAATTAAATCGGTGATTTATACGAATCATTCTGTAAATATAGCATTTCTGAAACTTGCATGTTCTGTAATGGAATCCAAAGAAGAAGTAGCTTCATCAAAAATCAATATAGGACTATCTTTCAAAATTGCTCTGGCAATTGCAACTCTTTGTTTTTCTCCGCCACTTAATTTCAAACCACGTTCTCCCACGGGTGTGTCGTATCCTTGTGGCCATTTTAGTATCGAGTCATGTAGATTTGCCATTTTCGCAGCTTCAAAAACTTCATTGCGCGATTTTCTCAAATTACCATAGTGTAAATTATAAAATATACTTTCATGAAAGAGTACCGTATCCTACAATTTTGTTTTTGATATGTTATAAATGATATATTATAAAAAGTGCTGCAGTATATGTACATAAAATAATTGGCTTTGAAAGAAAAGGATGAAACATTGATTTCACCTGTGGCACAATTGAAATACATTGTCTGAGGTCGTCTAAATCAACATCTCGAATGTTATGACCATTGATATAAATATTACCATTATCTGGTTCAAAAAATCTGTACAATAGTCTCACAATTGTAGTTTTTCTGGAAAGATAAAAGGTTGTATGAAGCAATCATGAAGCAATTATTGATACTGATGAATTACTGATGGATTGTTGGTGAATTTATGATGAATAATTTATATGTTAAAGAATTTATATATAGATATACCTAATACCTTACCCACAACCAGATCCTCCAACAATAGCAACCTTCTTGCCACTCGGTATAGTGAATGATACATTTTTAAAAATAGGTTTTCCTTGAACATATTGAAAGTTTACGTTTCTAAATTGAATTTCCGATGAATCTGACGTCACGTAAAATCTCAGTGCGTTTTCTTTTGACTGTTAATAAAGATCCGAAAAACAATTTAATTATTTGCATTTTTAATTTTATTATTATTAATAAATAGAAATAGATTGCCACATAGATATCAATATAATCTTACTTTAATTGCAGTATCAGTTGTCATGAGAGTAAACATAGTTTGCATGTCAATAAAAGCTTGTCTTACTTCTCGATAAACAGAGCCTAAGAAACCTAAAGGAACCGAGAGTTGAAACAACAAGGCATTCACCATCACTAAATCACCAACAGTCATAGTGCCTATATACAAAAGAAATAAAGATATAGGCATTAATTTTTTTTATAAAAGTAGTGTATATTATAATTTGATAATAAATTAGCAACTACAAATGTAATTACCATTTACGATATTTTGTGCCGCCAATACCATGATGAGGCTTAGCGCACCGCTGAAAATGGCATTCTGCCCGAAGTTCAACATCGCTAAGCTCGTGCTAGTCTTGAGAGACGACGTTTCGTATTTTTTCAAAGATTGATCGTATCTTTCCGCTTCGAACTTCTCGTTGTTAAAATACTGAAGCAAGCAAGACATATGTATTTTTAAAAATCTATTTAAAAACAAGTACATTTTACTACTGACCTTTACGGTTTCGTAATTAATGAGCGAATCTATCGCTTTATTGCCTGCTTCGTTTTCCGCTTGATTCATACGTATTCTGAATTTAGTGCGCCACTGTGTAACAGTTAACGTGAACATAGTATAAACGCCCACACAACCCAATGCTACAGCCGAGTATTCTGGTCCACATTTTATTCCCAATATCGCACTAACTAATGCTAGTTCGAATGCTGTAGGCACAACGTTAAATACCATGGCATTTAAAACGAAATTAATACCACGGCTGCCACGATCGATTGTCTGAAAAAGAATATTTTAAGATGTAGCATATAGCTTTTTTAATATTTTTGACATGAAAATGATAAAAGAAGAAGTTGCTAAATTTCATATATTACCTTCGATAAAGCGCCGGTTTGCCTACTCAAATGAAAAGCCATATCGAGATTGTGCAAATGAACAAAAACGTTTTTTGCTATTTTACGAATAGAGTGTTGTGCAACTTTCGCAAAAACCGCGTTTCTAAGTTCGCTAAAACCGGCTGCTCCAGCTCGTGCTATTCCATCTACAAAGATTATTCTGGAATTATTTAAAATCATATATATATATATATATATATATATATAAGAGAATTTTTATGATATATATATATATATATCATAAAAATTTTCTTATTAAAATATTAAGATATATTCCAAAATAAGAGATACATCCTTACATCCTACAAGTAGCGACGTTGCCACAGTCGCGACTGTTGCAGGTGCACTTGTTAAATTCATCACAGCACTGCCAGACATTGCTGTGGTGTGGGTATTTAAAATATCTATCGCATACTTGAAAATAAATGGTACAAGAACATTTAAGACTTTAGCTCCTATAAGTAAACCTATTGCTATTTTTACTCTTTTCCGTATTTCTAGATCGTCCTATAAAAATAGAATACATAATGTTGTATATATTACTTTAAATTAATATAATATTACTTACTTCTGGCCAAATGTATCTAAGCATGGCCTTTAACATGTCCATATTGGTGACCGACGATTTATCATGTAAGTCAATAGCATCCCTGCTCAAGCTAGAAATACCAGGATGGAAGCAATTTCTTTTTTGCTGGCCAGGCTTTGCTCCGGTTAATCCAGTAACAACCGATACTAATTTTATTGGCGGCACCACAGATTTAGATTGAGGCACACTCTTCTTCTTCTGAGCACGATCGATTACATTGCCGCTACAACACTGTAATATAAAAAACATTTAATTTTTATATAAAATCGACGTATACCAATCATGATAATTATCAATTTATAAATATGTAACAAATGTATTCATATATGTTTTATGACTTAAAATTTCCAAAAAATAATCGAACCAAGTAAAAATGATCACTTGTTATCTTCATTTTAGATAACAAACTATATATTTAGATAACATGCTATATATAGCATAATAAATTGATGATTTACATATATAAAAAAATTTGTTTTGAAAAATATTTATTATTTCTAAAAAATTACAGGGTATTTCAGAAATAGTTGGTCAAACTTTAAGAGAACATATTCTACTCATTGTAAGGATGAAAAAAGTCATATAAATTCACATGGATTCGGAAACGCTTCCTTTCCAAGTTATAAACAGTTTTTTATACTTATATATATATTTTATTTTATACTTATATCTATATTTTATTTTATACTTTATTTTATACTATCTATTTTTTATTTTATATTTTTTACTTATAGCTATATTTTCATTACGGAAATTGCTGGAAATGATTTCCTTCCGCATCGATGCATGTTTCGCATCGACGTCGCATGGATTGTTGAAGACGTTCAAAAATTTTTTACTCTCGGAATATTTCGTATTTTTTCATACGCAGCGATAATATAATTTTAGACTCGCTAATTCGATGTCAGAATAAGCTGCCATATTGATGAATACTATCTTCACTCTTAAATGCTTAAATAAAGACTGATTCTAATTCCATACAGACTTATCTAATGACTCTTTGTTTACTTTAGAAGGTGAATAGAAGTAAAATTCATGAAACGTCGAAGCGAGGCATGTCGTCCGATGTAAATACATACAATTTAAATAAGAAATCATAACTTGGAAAGGAAACGAACCCATGTTTATATGATTTTTTTCATCCTTACAATGAGTGGAATATAGAGTTTGGCCAACTATTTCTGAACTACTCAGTATATATATATATATATATATATATATATATATATATGTATGTATGTATATATATATATTACATACAATGGATAAAAAGAAAATCAAAGAAATATTTTATTTATTATTCGATCATTATAATATTTTGTAAAACAAAATATATTTAATGAAATTTACATATGTATACGTATGTACAAAAATCATTTTCTAAATATATTTTATATTGTACTGTGTAAATTATATTAATTTGGAAAGCTGTATTATATTTAATATAATATAGCATTTTTTAGTTTTTCCATATAAGTAAATGCAGCATCTAAGATATTAATATACTCTTCTACGAGATTAATCGCGATTGAAAAGCTCAGGCTCTTAAGTTTAACATTTTTCATATTACTTAAAGCACACATGTACTTCGTTCTTTTCGAGTTTAAGATACTTATTCCTAGCTTATTGATTATACTCTGTTCCTCTATATCAAACGTTTCGCCATATATTTTCAGTTTCCAACGGTCCTTCGCTAACTTTGTACTCGATATAAATAATGCCATTGTTGCATTGTAATTCAAACCGTCGCGAGTAAATGACATATTCTTATGGAAGCCATTAAATGTAATAAAATCTAATTTATTCTTCGAAATATCAAAACATCTCTTTATATCAAAGATGTTAAACTGGATTTCATCTAGCGGATTACATGGAATAAAAAATCCATAATCGATGTATAACTTGAGACTATCATGTGCACCGTAATTAATAAACACTTGCGTTTCTTTGTCAAACGGTTTCAAAGTAACAATTTGATAAAATTGATTCTGATAGTTATCCGTGACAATAGATACTTTAACAGCGGCGTTCACATCGTGATTAAATAAATCTAAGAATGGTGCGAGAGCCAAATTATTAGGTTGTTTTATGTTAAATACATTCTCTTTGCATACTTTAGCATCTACATATACAGCTCGTGTATTGACAACATAATATGCCCATTTATATTTTGTAAATGTTACGATCTTTTGTAGACACACATTGCAATGAGGACAATGGCTTCTATCAACATCCATGTGTTTTATAACTTTCATTAGCAAAGAAAAATCTTTTTGCAATTTATGTGTTTGATATAAAGGACGCGATATAAAACTTGGTAACATTGCTTTCTCTTTATTGGAACAAAAGTCTGGATTTGTGAAAGACTGCGGCAGTGTTTTTAGATAAAAATACCACTTTGACTCTATACCTAAATGTGTCTCATATACAAGAAACATTGCAAGTATACACTGGGGGCTAAAACTGTCAGTGGTATACAGGAATAAAGTTTTAATATGACTCTGCAATAAGACATCTGTTGTTAATAATATTCGAAGAGGTAACTGAATCAGTACTTCATCACTTTCTATGCGCTTTAATGTTTTTAAACCTCTGCCTGAGAGGGAAAAATGTTTTGGTATTAAATAATGAATCGATGTGCACTTTTCACTTAGAAGCCAGGATTTTAAATGTGTCAGAGACTCATCAGTATTCTCATTCAATTTTACGAAATTAAGCCTCTTCCTCCGGCGGCGTTTTCTCGACGTTCGCCCCATTGCATATGCAGATGATTATGTCTATAGAAGCAGTAACAAAAATCTTTATTGCAAACAACTCATCCATAATAAATTTTCCAATAAATTATGATTATTACACCTTATCATGATACATCTCAAATAATAATATAAAATTTCTTTGTGTATAAAATCTCAAAACTTGATATAATATTGCACAAGATAATTATGGTATAATATCTATATTTATTACTGATTATCTTATAAATAATAAAATATAACAAGGAACACACAAAATATAATAAAATACTATAAAATATAGAACCAAATAAATAAGTAAAGTTTTATATATATATGTATATATATATAATGTTAAAAGTAAATATGTACAGTCATATGTGTACATGCTTATCTAATATGTAATCAGGGCTGAACATATTTCAAATACTTGTATTTGAAATACAATTTGTATTTCATATTTCAAATATTAAATTGAATACTATTTTGTATTTTGTATTTCAAGTACTTTAATGATGTATTTTGCCGTAACTAAAATACACACGTTAAAGAATGAATATTATAAAGAAATAAGAGTTATTGCCTCTCCTAGCAATTCTAATGCAAGTGAAATAAAATTTCTGTGCAATGTAGCGCTTAGCTTCATTGTATTTTGTTCAGTATGTAATTATATAATCGATAATTGAATGCAAAAGCCTATGCCATAATGCAATTTAGTTATAAATATTGCTGGTTATAAAAATTGTTGGATGTATTACCCTGATGACGAAAGAAAGAAATATAGAATTACGCCTGGTAATATGGAATCTATTAGATAATATCAATCGTGTCGTGACTCCGCTGCTATACATGTATCTCGTCGTGCTCCACAGCTTTTTATTATGCAGTGTTTCACATGACACACGATTGTATAGTACGCTCAACATTTTTTTCGTTTTTCTTTTCAATAATGCCTTCTTTTTCTCGTGAAAATATTAAATGGATACCAAAATAAATGCCATTACAAATCGATATAAGTATACTGCGGCAATCGTAATCACAATCATCACGACATCGCAACACCATAACCTTAATATGAATTAGCCGTAAAACATATGGTAAACATGATAACTCAATTCGCATGATGCACAAAGTTTGAAGGTGCATCCAGAAGCATGACTGCTTACTGAGCGCTCAGTGAACTCTTGCATCTGATTGGCATATTCCATTAGATCCTAAAATAGACCAAACAAGTCACACTCAAGAGCTCACTGAGTGTTCAGCAGTGAACTCTTTCATCATGAACTGCCAGTCACCACTATTTAGATGTACGTGAGACGTAGCATATATTCTAGGCTTACAAATACGATTTGAACAACGATATTTCCTTTATTTAATTTAATCCGTTCAAAGATCGGTAAGTGCCTTGATGCTATAAAGTGCTATAAAAAAATTGTTAATTTCATATCCGATTATTATGCCATTTTTACGTACATGTGAATAAATTGTCTTTGACCTATTTTTCTATCTCGTATAAATATTCCATTTCTTTCAAAAATCATTTCATTCTTAATTTTTATTTAATATGTTCAGCTTCTTTTTTTTTAATTTGATTTTAAAGATAAAAAAGTAGCCGCTAGAAATTTTTGCAGATTAATATAATTTTATGTTGACACAAATTTATTTATAATATAATTTTAATATTAATTTAATGTCAACTTTGCTGACTAGGCTTTTCAGGAGCTTTTAATGGAAGTTTTCAATATAAAACAATTTTTTGTGTAAAAATATGAATGAAATGATTGTATGAGAAATTTTGGAAAGTTAGGTCAGAAGAGAAAGTTTTAATGATTCATACTTCTTCTGTTAATCTTTAAGGCATACTAGTTCCTCTACTGTTATATTTAAATTCTTGTGTACTTAATATTGTATTTAAAAGCCTTTTTTAACATTATGCTTGTAAATCTGAACAAATAATTTTTTCATCAATTCTTTTAGAGGTAGAGGAATGAACTTTAGTCAAAATTAATGTTTGCTGATCAATTGATTTTTTTCTAGAATATCATCCACGGTAGTTTAAAAAATAAACGATGTCTGCAAATACAGCTGTGTTCAAAATTTGGAAAGAAAACAATCTTGTGACTATGATTCTGTGGAAGTCATGTAAGACTTTTCAAACTCAAAGAGCAGTTTGTACTTCTGTACTAAATAGATTCCACTTCAGTAACGTTAATCAAGCAGAAAACAAGTTAGCAGTGAGTCAAAAAACGGACTGGAATAAAACTATGTCGGAGGCAGAGAAGATTGTTGGATATCCGACGTCTTTCTTAAGCTTACGATGGTTATTGAGCGACGAGATTGCCAATATTGCGTTGCACTTGAGGAAGCTAGTTGGATCAAATCATCCTATATTAAAAACAGCCAAGTAAATTATCATAAGAATTTCCTAGAAGTAGAAATTTTATCTGTACTTTTTTCGTTTTCTTTTCTTTTTTTTTTAATAGGGCCATTATTTATAATGGACGTAATACGCAGGCATTTGGTCTCATTTTGCTGCTAATCTCCAAAGCTGCTGGTCACTTGAATGCAAAACCTATAGAAGAGGATAAAGCTGCTGGTGTATTACACAGGTACACTATACATAAAAATTTAAATCCTGCTAACATTACAAAAAATATATATCATGAAGGAAAAAATATAAATATTAAATATATATATGTGTTTCAGTCAAAGAGCACTGGCGGAAATTACAGAAATGATACGCACTAGCAATTTAATACATAGAGGATTGGTAAATATAAATATAGATACAGGATCCACAGAATTGAACAACATAACTTTCGGCAATAAAATAGCATTGCTGTGTGGTGATTATTTGCTTAGCACTAGTTGTATTGAAATAGCAGCTCTCAAAAATCAAGATGTAAATATACATATTTGCTGTTTTTCTTATGCTGTGTGTCATTGTAATTTATTACAAGAAAAAGAAGGAAATTTTTTTTTAATTTAAGAGGTTTCTAATAAAAAAGATATTTTTCAGCTTTTGTTATTAATATCAACTGCAGTAAGAGACTTATGTCAAGCAGAGTTTGTAGCCCGCAGAGACAATCAAAATTTTCCCATACCGTCAATACCACCTGAGGATTGCACAGATTACGCACTGAAAGAATGGACACTTTTGAACACTTATGGTGCTGGATCTTTGCTTGGAAAAAGTTGCCAAAGTACATTAAAATTAGCTGGTCACAGCAAAGAAATAGAAGAGAAGGGATATGAATTTGGCAAACACTTAGCTTTAGCTTGGCAGGTAATGTATTTTAAATAAATTCATCTTTTGCCACAATTTTTGTAAAATATTTGTAATATTTTTAATAAGCTTTTGTAATAATTTTTTTACAGGCTTCCTTGGACTTAGGTTTATGCATTAATAAAGACAAGGGAATTTTGCAAAATTTGTGTGCTGCTCCAATTATGTTCCATGTTGAACATGATCCATCACTTTTAATAGAACTCGATAAGGGATTGGATTCAGTTGAGAATGTTGATTATTTAAAGGTTTTTAAAATAATTAATATTTAATAAAATTGATGCACAATCAAATTAATTGCTTATCGTGTGTTCAACAGAAGATTATATGAATAATTCATGTTCATAGGTACTTGACATTGTTACAACTGGTCCAGGTATTGGATTAACTAAAGAGCTCGTGAAGAAGCACTCACAAAAGGCAATGGAAATCTTAAGTGTATTTAAAGAAAGCGATGCCAGAAAGGCATTATCTAATATTATTGTAGCTATAGGTGACTTTTAACACAAGTTTTTTATTTTTTTATTTTATTGATCAGTTACAATTTCAAGGCAAAATTTCAATATATATTTTTGTATATATTAAGCAAAATTATGTCGAAAAAGAACTTTAAGTAAATTAGATAAAGTTATTAAAAAACAATTATTAAATTTATAATATAAAATGTTTATTATATAAAATATAGATTGTTATATATTTTATAAATATTTTTATATCGGAATCAAATATTTTGATATACAAATGCTTTCTTTTTATAGAATTATAAAAAATTATAAATATATTATGTGTGTATATATATATATATATATATCTATATAGTTAAATTTTTGTATTTTACAATGTAGTATATAAAACACTGATATTTAAATTTATACTTACATTTGTACTTTTTATTAATATCAGCCAATGTCTAATTATAGGTTAAGTTAAGTTAGGGTTAGGTGAGTTTACTCTGCGTTCGGAAATATCATCCGAATGCTCCCTGTATCGTTCCTTATTGTTCATCCAATGTTAAATAAAGATAAGATGATACACAGTGGCACCCGCGTGATATTTCCGAACGCAGTTTCTGTCAGTAATTTGTTCTGTTATCGGTTCAAGAATTTATACATATTTTACTGATATTTATTAATATAAGCAACAATGACAGAAATAATCGAGTTACGTCCTAATAAGAGTTTGATAAACTCATCTTTTGAAAAATATCAATTTTTCAATGAGGTTATTTCTATAATTTCTGAAAATAGGCTAAGAAACCGTAAGTATAAATATAAAAATATAATGGAATACACATACAATTATATATTAGCAAACAATTAAAGAGTGTAGGATCTTCTGACAAAAGTATGTTTCAGATGTATACAGATTAGAGCCAAATCATAATCAAGAATCCTGGTTGGAAGCAAGACTTTTTGCTTTTCATAATCATTTATTTAACAATGTGTACGACATGTCATGCTGGTTCATTGATGAAACTTTAGCTGTTTGGCGTCTAGATGAGGATGGTTCCTTGGATCAAGTATATAAATTACATACAGATATAAGCTCATCAGAAATAACATATAATCCATCAATTGGATTTACTTCGAATAATATTGTGGCAATTTCTGATGGTAGTGGAAATTTGCATATATTGATAGGATATACAGAAGAAAATAGGAAGGTTTTTCCAGTAGCTCCTGAAAAACCAGGAATCATCATGAATGTTCAATATATAGAAAAAAGTTCCAAAATTATTTTAACTATATGTGCTATTGCTACAGATGATAATCAAAAAAAATATACACAGCTCATATTATTATCGTATGGTTTGTACGTGGAAAATGAAATAACGAAAGTGTATAACATAGATAAACAGCTATTGAAAGTACAAGGCACAGTAGACTATGTTTATGTAGAAGAAAATGGAAATTATTTGCATTCTATTTGTCAGGATAACATTGGTTTCGAGAATAAAAACTCACAACAAACTGAAACTGAAATAGAAAAACCAAGCGTCAGTTCACAAATAAAGATTCCAAAGTACTATTGGTCACAAGACGAAGAATCACTTACCGTATGGATTAAAGTACCAAAAGAGCATAGTAATAAACGACCTAAAATAAGCATCAAGCCATTAGAATTATCTGTTACAATAGATAATGAGATATTAATAGAAGGGGAGTGCCAACATAGATTGGAGGAGAATATGGCAACTTGGAGGCACAAAGAGGATACATTGCAAATTGATTTAAGCAAATATGAAAATGGATTAATGTGGAGTGAATTAATTAAAGGCGACACTGGAGGTGAATGTCTATCCAATGAGGCTCTTGCTGCAGAAATTCATGCTAGGTACTTTTTATTATATATTGTTACACATATCATACATACAGCTTTAAGCTCAGAAACTTTAATTTAACTACATTAACATTAACATTTTATATAATATCTAATTATTTTAAAATTATTTTATTTCATTATATTTTCAACATTATATAATGTATTATTATTTACACAGGCTAGCACATTTATGTACAGATCAACAAAATAACAGTGTTGGAGGGGATCAACCTTGTGTGGGGTTTAATGCTGAACAATTAGAAGAGTGCGATTTGGAGGGAAAAGATAAGTTTTTACAAAGGATTAATCTTCTTACGCGGGCAACCACACATTTAGCTAGATTGGGAAGCAACAATCATGTGTTGTTTACATATAAAAAAAAATATGGGCAAACAGTGTGCCTAAGGTATGATCATGATGCCTGCATCTGGGAAATGGACAATGGGAACGATAATACTCAATGGAATTTGCAACATGTCCATAGCTTTCCTGGATTTGGCTATGTCGAAGCTAGCAAAAGCAATAAAAAATTTTGTGTATCTCCAATTGGTAAGACAGCAGAAAAATTTTGTAAATATCTTTGTTTAATAATAAATAATATTATATTAATATTATTACATTAATAGAGTATATATTGTTGTTAAAACTTTTCTTTATTTGTACATATATTATAGAATATATTATATTTTAATATTAATTTTTTTTATTTAACAATATCAATACAACTTATTTTATAGATGGCTCGTACATAGCTATAGTAGAACACACACGACATGTGTTCCTATATGAGAGACCTGATGTCGGAGCAAAATCTGCCAAACAAAGAATTATTGATCTTGATTGCCAAGCTTCTCCCATTATGGGCGTCGTAGCTACAAACAAATATCTGATTGTACTTTCAAAGGATAAATTATATCGTTTACAAATCCGTATGTGATAATGCTATTCGTACTTTTTATCAGGATAAATAAAATAATTATAAACACTTTTTAATCATGTATAATGATTGTATATGTATAGAGTTGCTCTAAAGACTGGAAAGGCTTAGACAGGAGCCGAACAGAAGGGCCGCACAAATCCCCCTTGCAGTTGGCTGGCCAGTCCTTCGACTACTTAGTCCTAAAGAGCTAAGAAACGCTCAGGGAATTGATTCTATATCTTGAAACGAGATGAAAATTACAAAAGTGAATGAATTTACTAGAATACTAATAATTTTATTAGTCAACATTTTATAATTTTCATCTTGTTTGAAGATACAGAATTGATCCCCTGAAATCTGTTAAGAAGCGTTTGGCTCCGGGATTGGATCAAGTTGATTTCTCTATGATTACTAATCTTCCTGCAGAATTCTTGGCACGCTTACTAGATGTCTACAATGAAATCCTTGATAAGAGGCTTTTTCCAAATTCCTGGAAAAACTCGCTGGTAGTATTGATTCCCAAAGCAGGCAATAACGCGGTTAGACTCATATCCCTCATGTCTTTATGCAAACTCATAGAGTGAATGTTATACTACAGACTAAGTTGGTTTATTGAATCTCGGCCTATTCTTCCTCCAACAGTCAGGCTTTAAGCCTTTTAAGGCCTATGATGACAATCTAGCTGTTCTTACCACTTACCACTGCGATTTTTCCGCCAGAACGGGCTTTCTCAACCGGACTCCCACAGTAGTGGTTTTCCTGGACATTGCGGGGGCGTTTGATAATGTCGATCCTCACATTTTTGTGGCTGACCTTTTCGAGATAGGCATTCCTGCTCCTCTCAGGAAATTTGTTGAGAATTTCATCAGCAATAGGCAATTGAGTTTCGTTATCGAGAGGGAGTTATACGGCCCGTATACCTCTCTTAAAGAAATACTTCAAGAGTTCATCTTGAGCGCTCTTTTTTTTTATGTATACTTAAGAGCTTTAGACCAGCAGCTCCATCTCAACATCCGTTTATTGTAATATGAGGATGATGTCCTCTACTCTACACAACGGAATTTAGATGACGCTATCGCTTCCATCTAGCTCTATCAAGGGGCTTCCCTTGACAGAGCAATTGGATATTTAAAATATAGGAACCTAGAGATCACAGAAGTCTAGCTGGATTATTTTTTCGCAAGGCCATCCTATGAAGACCGCCGCTTGCCTGTCCATCAGCGGAGCATACCTAGGACTCATAACTATATCATTTCCTGAACGTCATCCTGGATCACAAACTTAGTGGAAGACATCACCTCCGCTATTTAATAGACAAGAACAGAAGAATTTACGATGTCATCTTGGCGCTCTCAGGTATTAAATGGGGATCTCACCCCGGACTTCTTCTAACTATTTACAGATCCGCTTTCCGAAGCGCCGTAGAATACGGTTGTCAATTTTTTTCGTGGGATCCTTCTACGATGGACTTTCTCACATTGCAGTCCAGTACAAAATAATTAGAAAAGCAATGGGATATCGTATCTCGACACCTATCAACGTCATGTTTAGTGAAGTTAAAGAATTCAAAATAAATATTAGATTATTTAATCTAATTGCTTCTAAATTTGTTTATAAGGCTTCTAAATTTGTTTATAATGTTTATTTGGTAAACAAATTCAACTTGGCGTACGCAGTGCTGGAGGAGCTTGAAATTACTGTCATTAGAAGGAATTCCAAGACGGAGACCATTCAAAGCTTTAGGTTCTTCAAGCATTACATCACTAGTCGCTACGAGAAGCGAATTATCCATCGCTCTACCTATCCCCCTGCCTTTTGGTATACTTATGAGATATATGCCCAGGAAATAACATACGTCAAGAATATGTTTGGATGCAATCAAAAGGACAACAGCAATTTAATTGTGGTGGACTTCCTACAAATTCTCTCAGTACACGCCATGTCTTTCTACATGGATGGCTTAAAGAATCTGGAGAGTGCTGTCGGAACCGGAATTTTTTCTCTCGAGATACTTAGTAACATCAATCATAGACTCCCCGCGGAAATGTCCATTTTCTCAGCGGAGCTCTGGACCATATTCCAGGCCATTCTCGCTGCCACAGACCTTGGACAGCAGCATTATGTTATCTTCTCGGATTCCAGGAGTGCTCTTGATGCAGTTCAGGACACGAGGAAAGCTCATCGCAACTACATCTATTTTATCAAGCAGACTTATTATGAGGCTATTATCAAAGGCAGAGAGATGGCATTATCCTGTTCTGAGTTCCTGCTCATTCCGGCATCCCGAGGAACAAAGCTACGGATTCAGTAGCCAAGCAGGCAGTGCTGGATAGGTACTCACCGGCGTTTCGTGTGCCTTACGAAGATTTCTTGACCAAGTCGAAGAGTCGCACCTATATTCAGTTCGAGGGATACATGAAAACTCTTTTCGCCTCCAAGGGTGTAATATATTATGAGCGGTACCATACGACATCCAGAGAACCTGGTTTCATGAAGTCTCTTTCAGCAGAGAGGCAATTGTGCTTATGAATCGCCTCAGGTCCAATCATATCAATCTTAAGAGTCTCTATAGAGTTAATATAGTTGATTTATCCGCCTATCTCTACAGAGATCCCTGTCAGAGTATTAATTATGTTATATTGGGTCATCTAAAAAGTATCCGCGGTATTTTGTCACTAGATATATGACCATCAACACACATCTAGTGACAAAAAACCGCGGATACTTTTTAGATGACCCAATATATTATTATGTATACACACTGCTATTATAGAGGAGTGAGATACTCCTATACTCTTATACTCTTTTCTTAATCGAAGAAATTTGACGAAATCTTGATCAAGTCAATCTCTGATTAAAAGATCTCTACTACAACTGTTTACTGAGCGCTCAGTGAGCGATTGTAGTACTGAATGCATCCATTGAAATATTCCAATAAATCCAAAATATAGACCAAACAGATGTGTAGGCTATTCTACATTGGTCGTATCGTAGACATCATAAGCTTGTTGCTTTAGTCAATCCGATGCTTTAATTTTAAAGTCGCATGATGTTTATGACGCTTCCCACGATACGACTAATGTAAAATGATCTTAAGAGTTTACTAAGGCCTGATTACACCCATGTTACTTTAATTTTAAGCGAGGCTTGAAACTCTCTCTATCTTTTAAAGTAAAAGAGAGATAGAGACAGAAAAAGTTTTAAGCCTCACTTAAAATCAAAGTAACGTTGGTGCAATCGGGTCTTAGTGAGCGAATATAATATTAAGGGCCAGTTTTACTAACGCCGATCAAATTTAATCGTGATTAACTGTCAATCGCAATTGATCGATTCTACTAAACAGCCGGCTCTGAATGTACCAAATGGACACACTCAACAGTTGAGTGAGCGCTCACTATTATTGGGTGCATTCAGAAGTGATGATCGTTCACTGAGCACTCACTAAGCAAAAAAAGGATTTATCTATTATTAATATGTTTATTTATTAGAATGCGTAACGTAGAATGACTTTGTCTACTGTAGATAATTTTTAATATCATCTTTCTTACTTATTTATTATTCCTCTAATGCCATGTTTAGACCATAAAGTTATGTAGCGCTCAATGAGCGATGGAGCGATTATATTGTACTTCACTGCTCACTGAGCGCTACATAATCTTACGGTCTAAACACGGCATTAGAGAAATAATAAACAGTAATAAATAAGTAAGAAAAATGATATTAAAGATTATCTATAGTAGATAAAGTTATTCTACGTTACAAAAAAATGAACATATTAATAATAGATTAATTTCTTTTCTGCTTAGTAAGCGCTCAGTGAGCGAACGTCGCTTCTGAATGCACTCATTGGTGTATTTTTTTAACTCATCCAATCAAAAATTTAGATCTAGGAGAATACACAAAAAGAGCGAGCGCTCACTCAACTATTTGGTACATTCAGAAGGACGACCACTCACTAAGCGCTGTGAGCTCTTGCATCTGATTATTCCATTAGATCTAAAAATATAGACCAAACAGATACAAGAGCTTACTGAACTCAGTGAACAGTTGTGCTTCTGGATGCACCTATTGTCTGCGTTCAGCGGACTCAACAGTTGCGTTCGCTGTTATTGGTGTATTCTTTTAGATCATCCAATCAGCATTTTAGATCTGGAAGAATCAAGACTGCGTTCGGAAACACTCATTGGTGTGCCACTAATCACACTAGCCGTTCGGAAATACTCGTGTGCATTAGTGTGAGATCGTTCGAAAATGTCGAGAGTCACATCGAGTGCCACTAAATCATCCGTGCGAAAAGCAAGGGGAGTTAGTCTGTTATGGCCGCAGCACAGACTTGCATAATGCATAATGCATAAGGGAATCGACCAATCGAAATTTTTCTTTTCCATGGAATGGGAGAAAAGGACAATTACATCGCGTTCTTGGGTCAAAAAATTTTGAAGTTATATTAATCTAGAAAATTTGTTCTAAGTTTTATTATAATATTTTTTAATTTATTTTTTATTCTAACTTTTTTTTTATATTGCTCCTTTAATAATATTTTACGCATATTATACAACAGATTATTTGTATAAATGTTGTAAAATTGTATGTGTTCAGTACTATTTAGAACAAAACTAACTGTTCTAAGATCGACAATAAGCCTCGCAGGAACTAATAGATCTTTGGACGATGAAGTAACATCCAGCATTTAAAGTTTTATATCACTGATGTCAATTTTCTTTGAGGATTTACAATAATAAGACATGTTACAATCAGAATATGGTTAGTTGTCAAATCTGTTATGCTGATCTATAATGAGTCGATAGTTGGAAGTCTTAGTCGATAAAGTTGACCAATAGCCAACTTGTAAGACTAACGCTGATTATCAAATTCATCAATTAAAATTAATAGGCTTTCTACAATGAGCCATAAGTCATAAATCAGAAGTCAGAAACTTGACTACTGTGATTGGTTAATTTCTAACTTATGACTTATAATTTATGATCTATAGCTTATTGAAGGCCTATAAGACTACAGACTCATTGTAGAATCAGCATTATATTAATTTGAATTTTCACGATGAAAAATTTTCAAATTTCCATTGTCTAAAGTCGATACAGCAACATATAATTACCCGATATGATAGTGAAATGTTTATTAGGCGCCGGTAATCGTGGAAGGAATGCTTATATTCTTTTCTTTTTACAATCATATACCGCCATCATTCCTCTTTCATTCTACCTCTTTCTTCATCGGTTATTTAGCTTAAAGTTAGGGTTAAACGTGAGCGGTGAGATAGAATTGAGATGACACACATGCCATATGGAAGCCATTCGAGAATATTCACCCAAAAACACACGTACCACTACTTCTCCATTGAAGTCATCGAAACACACCAACGAGTGATATTTCCGAACCAGCTCAATAACAGCGAGCGCTCTCTTAATTGTTGAGTCCGCTGAACGCAGCTATTGAGTCCGCTGAAGGCGCCCAATGTAAATTAGCCCAGTAGGAACCGGCTCATTAAAGTTGGTAACACTGAACTGGCATTGCATCATCACACACACCCTACGTCAACTGTAAATAAAGATATTATATTAAGCTTTGTAGCCTATATAATTTTCCATTATATGTAATCGCGATCCAGCGTGATACGGCGTGGCACTGTGCGTTTTTCGGATTTCAGGTTCCTAATCCTTTGGGAGAACGGTTAGAATCTTGGCACAAAGATTATTTAATCTTATGAACATGGTAAGTGGACAAAAACATGAATTTGGTTCTGTTTGAATTTCAGTCGAGGAAATAATAAGCCAAGGTGATAAACAATTAAGCGTGGTACTGATATAAAAAAAAGTAACATTACTTGTATTTCTGTTGAATATTTTACTTAATTTAGACACACATGTATATTAGAGTATAAATTATGTACATTAATACTTGGAGTGAACAATAACATTGTCTCTAGTTATAAGATATATTAAGGATTTATTGTAAACTATTTAAACTTCATGTTTTATAGAGTTTTTTCTATAATATTGTTCTAGGATGATGATGATCATTATCAAAGTGGTTATGACGACCATTATCAAAGCAGTTCTTTTCCAAAAGATTTTGGATATGCACCGTTTGATGGTGAAACCGAGGGATCTATGGATCCACTAGCTGGAGAACAAAAGCCTAGAATACTTTTGATGGGTCTCAGACGGTATGGGTTAAGTTCTTTATGTTAAGATGATACCCCACAAATTTGTCAAAATATTTATATTAATATCGTTTCCTTTCGTTCTTTAGTAGCGGTAAGTCATCGATACAAAAAGTGGTTTTCCACAAGATGTCACCCAACGAGACGCTGTTCTTAGAAAGTACAAATAAGATAATTAAAGATGATATAAGCAATTCGAGCTTTGTACAATTTCAAATATGGGACTTTCCTGGGCAAATCGACTTCTTTGATCCTACCTTTGACAGTGACATGATATTTGGTGGTTGTGGAGCATTGGTATTTGTGATAGATGCACAGGATGATTATATGGAGGCACTTAATAAGCTTCATGCGACAGTCACAAAGGCAAACAAGGTTAATCAGGCCATCAAGTTTGAAGTCTTTATCCATAAAGTAGATGGATTGTCGGATGACTGTAAGATGGAAACACAAAGGGACATACACACAAGGGCCAATGATGATTTAGCAGATGCCGGTAATAAAAAGATTTTGAGATAAGAATTTAAAGAATCAAGCACTGTTCCTACTTATTTTACATATCTTCTCTAGGATGTGATCAAATACATTTGAGTTTTCATTTGACCTCAATATATGATCACAGTATATTTGAAGCATTTAGCAAAGTTGTTCAGAAGTTAATACCGCAGCTGCCTACTTTAGAAAATTTACTTAATATACTTATATCAGTAAGAATAATATTTATCCTTTTCTCTTTTTTTATAGCAAATTCTCTAGAATATTTATTTAATATAATTATATTTACAGAATTCAGCAATTGAGAAGGCATTTCTATTTGATGTTGTTTCAAAAATATATATAGCAACGGATAGCTCACCTGTTGATATGCAAAGTTATGAACTATGTTGTGATATGATTGATGTTGTTATTGATGTTTCTTGTATATATGGGTAAACAATTATATTTGGTTTGTATACATATATACATGTTTAATTTATTTTTTGCATTTTACTCATATCTGTTTCAGATTAAGAGAGGATTTAGAAGCTGCTGCATTTGATAATCAAAGTTCCAGTTTAATTAAATTAAATAATGGTACAATCTTGTATTTGCGAGAAGTGAATAAATTTTTAGCATTGGTCTGCATTTTACGAGAGGATAATTTTGATAGACAAGGTGAAAATAATAATTTTAATATCGTATGTGTTTAAAGGAAATTACATTTTCTTACATGGCAGTGTATAACATGCATTAATTGTTATTATTTTCGTTTATCTTCTTAATTTATAGGTGTGATCGACTATAACTTTTTGTGTTTCCGCAAGGCAATACAACAAGTATTCGAATTACGAAACAAGGCATTAGCTGCTACAAACACGACCAATCATTCATCCTCTCCTGTTAGCACGAGTGAAACGTCAAATGCTCCCACGGTGTCACAAACTGGAACTATTGGACAAAATGGTACCGTTGTAATCGCACAGAGTTAATTTTTATGTACAATTTGTATAGAATTTACCAAGCGAATGTAACATAACAAACTTAATATTAACTTCATTATTAGTTATTTTAAATTCTCTTTTTTGCAAATATGTATACAAATACACTTTTCCTTTCTTAATATATATTATACTTTTTATAATATATTATTATATTATACATGAAATATATTTTTCTCATACCGAAAATATATATAAATTGTCAATAATATTACCAAGCATATATTTTGTATGTGCGTGCGTGCGTGCGTGTGCGTGTGTGTGTGTATTCTGATTTTATATTTTTAAACTGTATCTTCAAATTACTATAACGAAACTTTTATGATTAATATTTGCGTAGAATATTGGAGCGCGTAGAATATGTCTTATTACTTTCTTTATGTATCTTAATGAACATAGCAGTATGTATGTAAAATGTATGCGCGCGTATGTGCGTTATATTTAAGTCTATATCTATATATATTTACGTTTTTCTAGTTTTAAAATCTAAAGTTATATACAGTTCGCAATTTTTAAATCTAAATTGTGTGATTTTATCAGATCATCATAGACAACATTTCATTGTATTTGAAATATTATTGAATATATTTTTATTTTTATATATCCGCTTAAAATACTCCTTACAATGTTATGAATTAGCGATGATATTTTTTATCTCGTCGTGTAAAGTACATGATGACGAATTTAGAACAAAGAATTGTTCTTCATATTGATACCAGCGCATGTAAGAAAAGGTTTGTTCATACTCATTTAAGGATACTTCAACAGGTAACAATGATTCCGAACTAAAACTTTTAAAGTTAGTAATTGTATAAACTTTAACTAAAATATCTATACAATATAGTCACATTTTCTTACCTCATTTGCCAAGTCCTTTCGTAAATTAACTTCGGGATTGGTAGGGGAATGCCTGATGGCGGTAAACTTTGATACGCGATTTCTGTTAATAAGGTTCGACTAAGATCAGTAATAAGTTTAATAAATTTTTCACTATCTTCGAATAATTTGCTGTCGATACAGGCTGCAGATGATGGTATCAATTTATCTGGAAAGGATCGGATAAGGAAACAGGATATTGGAAATTGACACACTGGATAACAATTGTACCATACACAATTGTAATCATATACAGTGATAGAAGAGTCAATATAATTTCAAACAATTTTTATTCTAAAAAAGATAACATTTTTCTTTTGATTACGTACAAAAAAGTTGTATTAAAAATTAAATACATAATTCTTACGTTATAAATATTACAGATCTTTACACAACAAGTTTATACAAAAATAATCAATATAAATAATTATAATTAATCATAAATGAAATAATAATATACATTGATCTAGTAAAATAATATACGGCTAAATACTACATGCATATTGTTGTAGTATAAAGCAATGATTGATACAAGTGAAATGGAATTGATGTCGTTATTAATTCCAAATGGAAAAATTAAGATGCACACTGGTAGTGTTATTAAATCGATAAGAGTTGATATTCTATTAATACAGAATTAAGCACATGGCATACTGCAATTAAAGGCTGAACTTAAGGCAGTCACTGTAAATAAAGCAAGGGAAGGATGTTAAGAAGCAATATTGTTAATGATCATGCAACAATTTAATATCTACTAGTTGATATTTTTCAGGTATATATTCAGGCTTCAATATGTCAGTATATATTAATCACATTGATATATCTTTCAACAATTGATTTGAAAAAATAATTTTTTGTTTTCAACATTATAATGATTGGCAATTGTTTTAATAATATAATATTTTAAAATGGTCGATTGATTGCAAAACTACGGGCAACTATATTGAAATACGTTAAGTATGGCTAATAAATTATAAAACTTACAATAATCCGCATCCTTATGTTGTACTGCATTGTGCAAAGCTAAGGCAAGATACGTATGGTACTTTATGTAACTGTGCTCCATCACATCTAATTCTGTAGCAGCTAACAATAATTTTTTGCGTGACCACCGATCTCGTATGTGAATACACATTTCGATCATCTAAAACATAATTAAGTGATAAATAAATTCTATATAAACTGATATTCTGTCATTATTTCACTCAATAGATGTACATACATTATTTATAGTTGTCATTAAATCTTTAAATTCCTCTGTTAATAAACAATGTTCATAAACTTTGCTCAAGTATTCATTATGCACTGTAAAAAAAAACCGCTTATATTTATTAAAATTATTAAGGCTATTCCAACATTTTCTTTCTTGAAAGAAAACTTTACATTTTGTAATCATGCAATAAGACAAGAAATTTTCTTTCTTGAAGATAATCATGCTCATTACCTGATATAATAGTATCGAGACTATCTGCCTGAGTTAGAACTTTTTCTAGTATAAAACCCAGACTCTGTAATACTTGACCGGACAAGTATGTATGTATAGATCCTATCGCGTGCAACAACCAAAATCTCAAGCTCTCAAGGCGTCTTATCTGAAATTGTTCCAATCTATCTTTTATACATGATGACCTAGAATCTTCTAAATCTGAAAAAAAGATGGAACAATACAAATATGTCGCAAAAGCATATCGTATTTTAAACTATAGTTATTTACCACAAAATCTTAAGTTATTTAACGTCCATAAGGCCCATTTTAATTTCAATTGAAATCTAAATATTTCATTGTACTTTTCCAAAACTTTTTTAGTCAATACAATACTTATAGGCCATTCTACTGTATAATGCAGTGTTATACTATTTACAGCTTGTAATACTTGACGAGTATTAATATTGCCATGAACCGTAACCGACCAACGTGAACTTGTATCTGGCCAATATTGGGAAAATATTTCTTCAAGAATACATGATAGAAAATACGAATTAGCCCACATTTGATTATTTTCGATCTAAAATTGATAATTATGTTACACACAAAAAGTTGTCTCAAAGGCTGATATCTTTCTCTTTTTACCTCATAAAACAAAATTTGATAAAATTTGTTCATAACGTGTCCAGCTTCCATCATATAAACAAACCTCAGTAACTTCAAATGCGTTTGCAGCTTGTACTCATCAATCATAATATCTTTTACTAATTTGCTAGCACTGTTATAATGTAACATCAAAATCTCAGACAATGTTTTCTCTAAAATGTTTTGCATCGGCAATATATATTTTATCTTTTGTAGTCTACAAAAAATATATTATTTTAATGTATAAATTATCTTATGTTAATAAATACATATACATACTCTCTATATAAGTTATGTATCTGGCCTTGTTTTGTTTTAGAATCATGAGTATTATGCACATGAGAATCTACTGTATCGTTTTTATACAATTCAGACGGCATGTAATCTTCCATGGCTTTCATGAGAAATGGATTGTGTAAAATTGATAACTGTTGTATTATATTCTTTTCAATATCAGCATCATATTCTTGTAGGAATATTTTCTCTAATTGCAGTGCAGTATCTGTTTCCTCCACTGGTAGGCTATACTTAGATATTTCGAATAATAATTTATTTTGTAGTTCAATGTTTAATGAAATCCTTATATCTGTAATAAATTATAATGAAATATAATATAAGTTTATAACATAATGATATAAGATATTTGTCACAATTAGAGACCATTATCCTCATTATCCATTCTCCATATATTGGTAATTCGGTCTAAAGATACAAGTAATTCAATACTGTGACCCATATGTTGCACTTTTTGCAATAAAAATTGCATAATTGGATCTGTTAAGCAGATATTATCGAATAATCGAATCGTAAATTTTTCAATTTGTTCATCATTTTCATCCTCTGTGATCCTATGTATAATAATAGACATAAAAATAAGCATAAAAATATATATGGTGAATTATTATGGTAAATTCTAATTATTTATTTCTCACTTGTATCTCACAATTATAAATTCATCTCGCCAATCTTCCAATCGTCCTTCACTTAGCCATGTATCGATTATATTAAGATAAACAGTAAGGCTACGTAAGTACAAATTTATACAAATATTTGTTCTTTCCCGACTATGAGAATTTTGCATTTCATAATATAAAGATGACAACAGTCGAGATGCGCATTTCCAATTAGGATTGACTTTCCAATCAGTTATAACATTCTGATGTATATCATAAATAATGTTTATAATATTCAAATGTCTTCTCAGCTTAGTTGATAAAGATAAGAACGTATTGCAATTTTCTAGAACATAAAAAAATATTTATTAATAAAACTGTAATAAAACAAATGCATGAACTTACCTTGCTTCATAATATCCTTTTCCATATTAATCACTTCAGTCTTAAATTCATACAAATATTGCCTAAGTGCAGCATTATATGCTTCATAGGTCAAAGGAGGACTCTGAAGTTCTGATTCTTGGTTATAAGTTAATTGCAAATCAGATCCAAATTTTTCAATATCATATATCATTGAAAAATACTTGCAGAACGGTGTTAAGATACTTTTAAAAGCAGTCTGAAAGTAGTGTACAAATAATATAATAATTCGATATAATATATAATCAAAGATTGCATAAAATTTGAAAATGATAAAAGCAACTTACAGTTGTCAAACTCGGTATAGATATATCTGAACGTATTGAGAATTTTGATTCGCTATCCTCTTGAAATATTACCATTGACGTTTGAACGTAAAACATCCATAATAATTCTCTGCATACTTGATACTCACTGAGAGTAGCTACTTTATACACAACTGATAAATTTGTCTTATGCCTATAAGTACAAATTTACAATGTCACATATTTAACTATTATCTCTTAGATAAAATAAATTAACAGAAAAAGTACTGTAAAAATAAAAAATACCATAGGTCACATATACTGGTGTCACAAGATTGTTTAATAACAGGATACTTTTGACATTTTAGATTGTTCCACCAATCGGTTTGAACATTTGATAAGAGCCATTTCCTAGATTCAAGATTTTGTACTAATGCCAAAGAGAATTTATCTGTTGCACTATTAGAAACTTCTAGAGGCTGTGCAATATCTAATTGAATATTACATATTTGTGTTGGCAAAGAAATATTATTTTCATCAGTCCCTTCTTCCGTTAAATCAGACCATTCCTATACAAACATAAAAATAAAAAAACATTAACATAAATGAGAAAAATTTATCTTCATATTTCTTGCATGAATACTTACACTCTCGCTATCATCACTTTTATAATTGCAAAAGAAATTTTCCTGGCCCTCCTTTAAATACTGTGCCCAATCAATTTCATCTGTAATGCTATCTTCATTTCCAATACCTGCATTAAAGCTGTGTTCTCCACGTGTGAATTTTAAATTGTCTAAGTTAGATTTATGCGTTTCAGTAGACAAATCTAACAAGAATGTCAACAAATGCCACTGTAGATCATACTGTGGATGTTGCTCAAAGTCAAAACTAGACAAGAAGGAATCAATCAGTTCTTGAAACTTTTTAGCAACCTCATATTTTCCATGGATCGAAAATTTAGTAACCACTGCATTTATTGCTTCCTTGGTTGCATGACTATCAATAGAAAGGTAACGATGGTGTTTAATATTTGACAAACAAAATCGTTCGCATATCCGAAATCCTTCTTCATCTTCCTGAGTATGTAAAAATTTATATTTTGTAAGATGTCATTAATTTCTCATACATGTCAACTTGACTGCATACCTCGAATAATGTAAGCGCTGTTATAAGCTGTTTTAAATCATTATGAATATCATGTAATATCCGAGTACTCATTTTTACTTGACATCAAAAATAATTGAGAAAATTTATGGGATCAATATGTATTAAAATACAAATTTCATATATAATTATGTTCAATTTGAATTCAATCTGAATCAGAAAAATTTAAATTTATTCTAGGTAATTCAAATCTCATTTAGGGTTGGTTGTTTCGCCTTTTGGTAAATTTTACCTGTGAGGTAAGTCTGATAATCCGCGCATAATATGATTGGATAATCTTGCTACTTACTCAACAGGTAAAATTTACGAAAAGATGGAACAACCGGCCCTTAAAGAGTTTAATGATAAGTTTCCTATAACCTTAAAAAAATGTTTAGGTCAAGTAGCGATATTTTTTCAGAATTTTTTACACAAAAACACAAATGAATATATCATTAAAATTCAAAGTAAATAGCTTAATTATTATTTATCTTACAAAAAATCTATTATAAAGATATTTATAAGACTACATTAAACACTTCCTACAATATTGCCCATTGCACAGTGCAATTACACACTGACACTGCTGTGCTGTACAGTGTAACCAGTGTTACCAGCGTTGTTAGACGGGCCGAATTTCAGACGCATGCGCGTTCAATGTAGCTTCAGTAACATACCGGTCACTAGTAAATAGGAGATCATTAGTCGCTTAGGATTGAAAATGTTGAAAATTTTAATATTGTATATTGGGTCATCTAAAAAGTATCCATGATTTTTTGTCACTAGATGGTGTTGACCATCAATACCATCTAGTGACAAAAAACCGCGGATACTTTTTAGATGACCTAATATAATGTATACATATATACATATCATACATATTTTACATACGTGTACATATATGGCCCCACTCGTCCCGAGCAGGTACAACGGACTAAACTGAATAGAAAAGTTCTCTACTATTTTGCAATGCTCGCAATAATTAACGAGATATTAATGTTTAAAAATAGCCGAATACGTACGTCCTTCCGACCTATTATTGCCGAAGGTACGGCCTCGAGCGCACGGCGCGCGGGCCGCGAGGAGCGGGAATGGCCTAGCAGGCGCGCCGCGCCGTTCGAGCTTAGAGGTTTGCGACGGTAAGCTCCGCTCCTCGCGGCCCGCGCGCTCGGTGGGCTGTACTTTCGGCAATAATAAGTCGCAAGGACGTGCGTATTCGACTATTTTTAAACATTAATATCTCGTTAATTATTGCGAGCATTACAAAATGGTAGAGGACTTTTCTATTCGGTTTAGTCCACTCTACCTGCTCGGGACGAGTGGGACCGTATATTCATGCCACCCTGTATATAAATAATATTGGATCATCTAAAAAGTATTCGCGGTTTTTTTGTCACTAGATGTGTGTTGATGGTTATATATCTAGTAACAAAGTATCCGTGGTACTTTATTACTAGATATATGACCATCAACACACATCTAGTGACAAAAAACCGCGGATATTTTTTAGATGACCCAATAATATATTTCTACATACGTATACCTATGTAAAATATGTAAAATATATTAAAATTTTCAATCTTTTTAAAAAAATTTTAGATAGGCGACTAATGATCTCCTATTTACTAGTAACCAATATGTTACTGAAGCTATATTATGGGCATGCATGCGTCTGAAATCCGGCCTGTCTAAAGCTTTGTGTCCACGATGCTAGAAATCGGTTCGAGTCCGAGATCTGAGATGAAGAAAGAATTAATCAATCGCAATGGTTATGTGATCAAATTATTCCAATGTGATTTATAAATTTTTTCTTTGTCCAAAATCTCAGACAGCTTTCTAGCATCGTGGACATCGGGCTTAACAACACTGAGTGTAAGGTCGGATTCACACTTTGACGGAAAAACGGAAAGCGGAAAAGTAAAAGCCAATCAGGGCTGTGTTCTGTTTCACGCAATGCGCATGCTATTGGGTCATCTAAAAAGTATCCGCGGTTTTCACTAGATGTGTGTTGATGGTCATATATCTAGTGACAAAGTACCGCGGATACTTTTTAGATGACCCAATACATTATTTATCCTTGTTATTCATCGAATGTTAAACAAGGGTAAATGATGCATCATGCGCATCATGCGTGAAACGGAATTAGCCCAGAATTCGCGGAAAAATAGAAGCAGACAAGCGAAATGTATCGCCTATTATTACTGCGAGTTCTGATTGACTTCCGCTTTCTCCACTTTCCGCTTTTCCGTGTGAATCCGGCCTAACTGCACATTGGACGCGACGAGTGATATCCAATGAAAGCTTTGCTTTTTCTCACGTGATGATGCAAAGCAGAGCTCTCATTCGATATCGCTAATAGACATTGGGTGTATTCAGAAGCGACGACCGCTCACTGAACAAAAAAGGGATTAATCAATTATTAATATGTTTATTTATTATAATTCGTCACGTAGAATAATTTTATCTACTACAGATAATCTTTAATATTTTTCTTACTTATTTATTACTGTTTATTATTTCTCTAAAGCCTGTTCTACAATACGTCGTATGTCGGTGTCGGTTGTCGAACGCATGCGTATTCGATTGTCGCATAGAAAGAAACAATCGACCATGATTGCTTAATTTCTTACGGCACGACATACAATAACGTCTCCCGACTAATTGTAGACTAAAGGTAGAGTTCTACAATTAGTCGTATGTCGATGTCGGCTGTCGTTAGTCGTTTGTCGTATGATGTATGTCGCACATGAATACGACTTGATATTCTACAATTGAGTCGTTGATCGAAGTCGAAAGGTCGGAACAAATGTAAAAAATGGATATTGGAACGTTGAATATATATATTCAAATTTATTATTAATTTGGAACGCAAATTATGAAAATAAGGTTACTTTTAAAGAAACGTAAAAAGAAAAGTACAAGAAGATGGTGGATAAAACCTCATATCACCACAAATATGGGACAGAATTTTGGTGCTCATCATGCATTATTTATGTACTTTCAAATGAATGATCATGAAGAATTTTTTAAACTTACAAGTCAATAACACAATTTGATTATTTACATGATTATTTACTAAAATAAAAATTACGGAAAAAAAGTCATAGAAAAACTTTTGTGAATAGAGATACGTTTTGCAGTCACATTGAAATTAATTTATTTATTAGCCTCTATTGCGAATATTGTTAATACAATTTACTTATATTTTTTATTTGTTTTCAAAGATATGAAATTTATCACAAATTTAAATTTATTTTTAGCTTTCTTGGAGATAATATTGATACAGATTGCTCGCTCGATGTCATTTGCTGACATTTTAATGACATCGAGCGAGCAATTTGTCAATATTACTAAACGCAGCGTTATATTGGGTCACTAGATATATGACCATCAACACACATCTAGTGACAAAAAACCGCGGATACTTTTTAGATGACCCAATAAGTGCTTATCATTTAATCTGAAAATTACTAGTAACAAATTTTACACAATCACATATGGACAACACATGTAATTGTAGAATAATGCGACTTCACTTGCTTGACTATTATGTATTGATTTAATTAGTTTTATAATATTAAAAAGATCTAAATGATGATCGAAACGTATATTATTCAAGTTATTAAACTTAAATAAATTTATGTACACGAATTCATCCAGTGTTAGCTCTTATAGGCATTTCTTAAGTTTGATACAAAAGGATTAAATTACAAAATATTTTTATATTAAATAATAATAATTTAACAAATAAAAAATTACCTGACATTTATATCATAACAGTTTCTCAAATTTGTGGATATTTTTTGCTACAGATCTCTTTTTTTGCTAACATTTTTAAAATCCACATTTATCATACAAGCATTTTCGTGAACAAAATCAATAATTATTTCATTTACATTCCA
The DNA here is from genome assembly GCF_024713525.1 of Acromyrmex echinatior. NCBI lineage: Eukaryota > Metazoa > Arthropoda > Insecta > Hymenoptera > Formicidae > Acromyrmex > Acromyrmex echinatior. The sequence goes on from NC_141853.1 coordinate 25,295,169, forward strand.
GCAAACGAGAATAGAGTGAAATGAATTGAAATGGATTTAGATTTTAGATTTTCAAAAATATTGAGTCACGAATGTTAATTAAAATAAATGCTTTTCAACTCTGAATGCATTTTTATTTATTTATAGAAATTGCGTGGAATATACCTCTATGCCTTTCAATCTAAAAATAATATTAATTTTTTCTGAGCATTGTGAATACTGTTCAATTCAAAATTTTGAATAGGAAATGCAATTTTCAATCCAATTGCATCCAATTGAATCCAATTAAATCCAATTAAATCCAAAAAAAGTATTCGCTATTTAAAATACACATTTGGATAGAAAAAAATTTCAATCCATTTTAATCCATTCTTGTTTGCTGGGATTCAGTAATTCCATAATATAATATAAATATATCCATATATCCGTATAAAAATATCTGTTTATCCATACATAAATGTGTCCGAAGGTTATGTTTCATCTAATCGAAGTCGGAAAAGATGGGAATTGACCATCTTCTATTCCGACAACGACAGCTGACTTGCAACAACTTCATTTGACAGCCGACAATTCAGTGCGCATGCGTACGACGCTCGACTCCGACATACGACTGATTGTAGAACGTCTAATGCCGTGTTTAGGCCGTAAGGTTATGTAGTGCTCAGTGAGCGATGGAGCGACTTAAAATTACGTTCCACCATTCACTGAGTGCTACATAACCTTATGGCCTAAACACGGTATTAAAGAAATAAACAGTAATAAATAAGTAAGAAAGATGATATTAAAGATTATCTATAGTAGATAAAGTTATTCTACGTTATGCATTATAATAAATAAACATATTAATAATAGATAAATCCCTTTTTACTCAGTGAGCGCTCAATGAGCGGTCGTCGCTTCTGGATGCACCCATTTAATTCTAAAAGTATGTACAATATATATGTACACTATAGAAAATAGATCTATATTTGCTGCCGCAATCTCACTATCCTTTTTATTTTTTTATCAATAACAACAAATCGACAGAGTCAAATTAATTCTACTCATACATATACGCAAATTGTGACGACTCTGTGGCAGACTGTAGACAACTTTCGAGTTTATAATCACAGAATTTTCACGAATACATGCACACGCGTTTCTACTTTTTGCTACGAACGAGAAACGAATACTACATTTGCCATTTGACCGCGTGTTGTATATGCTGTGATTGCTAAACAAAATGGGATCGTTGACCAGTAGGCAGAACGCTGGCGTCGAAGAGGTTGATATTACTTCGAACCACGCATATAAATATCCTCCAAGATCTGGTACTTGATTTACTTCAAATTGCAAAACCTCGTTGCATTCACAACAATATCAAAATATGCATAACCTTACTTCATTAATTACGCGAATTATTCTCGAACAGGATCCTACTTTGGCAGTCATTTTATAATGGGTGGCGAACGATTCGACACACCTCAGCCTGAAGCATATCTTTTTGGAGAGAATGCAGATCTAAATTTCTTAGGCAGCCGACCAACTCCTGTACGAACATGACAGTACAATATAAAGTTTTTTTCTATATATTAGCAAAATGTTTGTATATAAAGAATCTATTTAAATATGAGTGTACATTGGGTGTATATTGGATGTATCTTTGCAGATATATCTTTTATTTATTTTCTTAATTTTATCCTCAATTTTCGTATCTCTTGCAGTTTCCGTATCCTCCACCACAAGCCAATGATCCTACAAAGACTTTGAAGAGTTTAGTTAATATACGCAAAGAATCTCTGAGGTTGGTTCGTAATATGGATCAGACGTCGACGTCCTCGCATTACCACACTGTCAAACATTATGAAGATAGTGACATTGACAAGAAACCTAATCGTTTTAATATTGAATTTGTGTTCGACTGTGATGTAAGATGTGCAATAACAATTTATTACTTTTGTACAGAAGAGGTTTCGACAAAGGGAGTTGCGTACGTATATTGTATGTTAAATTTATTCTACAATTAAATATACTAATAACAGTGAGTGCTCATTCAACTATTGAGTTCGCTGAATGTGTCCATTGGCTGTTCAGCAGAGAAAACTGATCAGTGAATATTCAGTGATTCTTTACTATGATTGGTTTCTACACTTAGATTTAATGAAGAATTAAAGGCAAGAATCAATCAGATTAAACAATCACTGAGCACTCACTGATCAATTTTCTCTACTGAATGCAGCCATTGAGTACATTTAGCTTGTATGAGCACTCAGTAAGTGGTCTGTAGTATTAAATGCACTCATTAAGCGCTCACAAATGTGTTTCGTCTGTTAAATGTGCCCATTGCTGTATAGAAAAACAATGATGATTATTTTTATCAAATTCAGATACATACCACGAGATCCATCTATAAATTCTGAAACATATCATTATAAAAAAGGAGCAAACCAATTATTCTCACAAACATCACACATATTCGATCCAACGTTATATACTGAAGAAGATCTGATGTACAATGCTGATAGAGAAGTATTTGAATCATATATATATATATATATATATAGATACATATAATTATACCTCCGCAAAAGAATTATACAAATCAAAAATATAAAATTGTTTAAGAAACAGAAAAGAAAAAAAAATGATGAAAAAAAATGATACATTATCTAAAATCAAATAAAAAATAGAAAAAAGTGAAAATAGGAAAAATGATAAATCAAAATAGAGATAATTTTCTAACATAATACTATAACATTAATATTTACATTATTTGAGATTTGAAACGTGAAATAAGTAATTTTTGATTAGTTTTACTTATATTTAATTAACTTATGTTTGCCATAAATAATTAATTTTAAATGAATATTTTAAACTCCTAAAAATTTTTATTTCATTTTTACTAATTGAAAAAACTGATGTGTTTAGAATTCCTCATACAAGTCGAAATTTGAAAAATTTTGAGTTTCTGCTGAACTATTATAATAAACGCTATCTATTGGTTCCATCATGAATTTATTGCTTTTGGATTGAAAACTATTATTTAGTGTAGAAAATTTATTATTAAATCATGTAGTTATTGTAAAATAAGATTTTAAAATTGGGATATCTTCAAGTTTCATTGAGATGATCCTTTAAACCTTATTTATTATTTAATGAAATAAATATTTGGCAATAAATTCTTCATGTAGTGATAGAGTAAGGTCGTGCTAATAGAAAAATACGGGATATGTTGAATTATTTAATTACAGAAGTTAGATTTGAGGATCGTAAAACCATAAGACATGGAAATCGTAATATGAGGTGGTCAGGGTATTTTTAATATGAAATAACCCATGCTCCTATGTCATAGTGAAAATCGTTGCTAAAGTATAAATGTTATTGTACAATAATAAAAAAGACAATTGAAATAATGTCGAATGCCTATTTCTGCGATACTTCATTCCAACTATCTGAAGACGAATTCTGGGTATAATCTATTGCATGCTCGCATTTTTCGCGCACACTAGCTGTACTTATTTATATTTTAGAAACATTAAATAAAAAGTTTTTTAATTGCAATACTGATATACTGATAAACTTTTACTATCGATTTTTCGGGGCATTTCATATTAGGAGCACAATTTTTTGATTTTCTGATTTGCTCATTTTTTACATTCCTTTAATTAAAAAAAAAATGGAATTTGAATTAAATTTTATATAACGTTATCTTGAAGCTTATTAAATTTTTCTTTAAAATAATCTATCATTTTTTAAAATTCTGCCTATAGACTTCTAGCATTTATCCAAAATTAATTCAGAATCTCATAATAGGGGCCTTTCCTCTACATGTAAAATGATATTGGTTTTAAGATATTTTTAAATAAGATCTTTTTTTATAATTTATAGATTATCCCGATAGCTATACATTGTGTAGCAGAGGAAGGATCGGACGATCTGAAACAATCTCATACAACCATAGCCGTGGTTGAAAAACATTCTGATGGAACATACGTATTGAAAGCGCTTAAACAAAAGCTTTATGTAGATGGTCTCTGCTATTTGGTACAGGAAATATATGGAATTGAAAATAAAAATACTGAAAACTCAAAGGTACGAAAATCTATGATAATATTTGAAGGAATAGATCATTTTAAATAAATATTAGGTGTAGTAAAAAGAAATTCCATTATTTTTCCAATAAATGGCTTTAGTAATCTGTATCTCGCGTTCGCATTGGAAAAATAATGAATTATATACGCTCGTTTTTTTGTTTCCAGATAAAGTAGGGCTACTACTTTTGAAGATTTGAAGCTTTAAAATTTAAAGTTAACTTTGAAGTTTTGAAATTTTGAAAAATACATGCATGCAAATGACGAATTTTTTCAGGAAATGTTAAAAATATTATGAATAAAAGAATTAATTAATGTATATACTGAAAAAAATGTAAATTTTTCTTTCATTCTTAAAAAATTTGAAAGTAACTTGAAATATAATATATTAATAATTAATTTCGATACACATGCAATATTCTAGATGTTCCTAAATGAATATTTAGCGTAAATTTAGTCATGCTAATATTTAAAGAATATCATTTCTTATTTTTGCATGCCTATAAAGTAAGAAAGAATAAATATTATTTTTTATATTTTGTTTCTTCTTATTTCACATATAAAAATATTTTATGATTTAAATATTTATTTCATTATTTCAGTTTGATCTTGTTTGCAAACAAATTTAAGATACTTTGGCTGTAAATTTCATATAAAGTCAAGAAAAAAAGTTCAAAAATTGATCGTTCTTTTTTTTACAGCAACAAGGCAGTGATGAGGATACCGAAGACAACGGTTCTGAATGTGTTATTTGCATGAGCGAAGTACGCGACACGTTAATTTTACCATGCAGACACTTGTGTCTGTGCAACTCCTGTGCTGATTCATTAAGATATCAAGCGAACAACTGTCCGATATGTCGTGCACCATTCAGAGCTCTCTTACAAATTAAAGCTCTTCAAAAGGCGACCGGCACAATTATATCCAATCCACCATTACCGGAGGTAAGATAATTAGATAGCTTTTACATATTTTTTATGACGAGAATGGTTCAAATATGAATTTTTTGTGTGAATATAAATCAATGTTGATAGATGTATTTACTCTGATTGAAAAGAGTTTTCTACTCATGGCCCAATTACTACGTAATTGTGGCCTCGCGGTAATTGTTTCTGTAGTTGTTTTTACTATGTCCGAATAAATAGTATTAAATGCCATTGCATAACATATTAAATTCATGCATTGATCTAGTTTTTTGTGAATAAAAATGTTGAAGCTGTCGCAGTTTTGTATAAACTGCATACAGTTTGGAAAAGAGATACTATCAAAGGTACAGTGGGCAATGATATTCGGTACTATTTGTTCGAATATTACAACAACTGCGGAACAATTACCGTGAGGCAACTATTTAGAGTATAAGTAGACACTTCCATTTACAATCAATGTAAATATATCTACTAATATTAGTGCTTCTTTTGTAGTCATATAAAAAAGTTGTTCATATTTGAACCATGTACCTTTGAATGTATTTTGTAAGTTTCTAAGTTAACTCAATCCCTGTGTCTTTGTTATTGTCACTAAGCATTTTATCTGATATACCTTGAAATTATTATTCCAGGGAAGCTGTGAGAATATTCCATCGGGTTATGAAGCGGTATCTCTGATAGAAGCTTTAAATGGACCTTATACTCTACGAACTGCCATCATTGCGCCAGAATCACCGGATACTCCCGACACAGATACAGCAAGTGCCATTCAAGCCGCGGAAACTCTAAATCGGTTCGTATCGATATCATGTATGTTTATAATAATTACGAAACGTTTATAACAATTAAACGTTCAAATAATCATTATTACATAAACTATATGGAAAACGTGCACATTTGTAGCTCTGCTGAACGTACCCCAGTTTTGAAACACATATCCGCCAAAGAAACTGATATGTCGGCCAGATCTAGTACTACTTGTCCGACTCCCGAATTCCGTATGTCTGTATTGTTAGCTAGAGACGAGCACTCAGGTTCTCAAAAGGAGCTGCATAACAAATCTCCAGCTATGCGAACTAAATCGGTACATTCACGCGATAAATCTGGTTTAAGAACGCGCGATACACTGAGATTGGTTAACGAGAAACAACCAACTTCCTTATATGAGGTATACTACTTTTATACATTAAAAACTGTAACAACTGATATCAATAATTTAAATTGGATAAGTCTACTCATTAGTGACCTTACACGGTCAATAATACTGACAGAATCAATAAGAAATCTCCCTTGTTTTTCATGATAATGATTTCAAAAATTTGATTTAATTCGATTCAACTTAGCAACTAATTTTTATTTGTATAGAATAACATAAAAATTGCTTTATTAGAGATATAAATTTATGAACACAGGGACAAGGACAAGATGAAGACAGTGAAGCGGAGAAGTTATCACCATTGTTAGATGCAGCGACAAATACTGAAGCTTTAGATGTACATTCCCATAGAATATGCGATATTGACATTGATGATGAGATTCAAAATATAGGAAATGAAAATGACGCAGACATTACTTGTCACTCACACTAGAAACTGGTCGAGAATTTATTTTTACATTATATTCTTATTTTGTCAAATATTTATAAAATGTTTTATTTCATATAAATTTTAAGTATAGACCGTTTATTTATTCAAAGGCTTTGAACTAGAATCTAAATTTCTCGCAATTTTTGAAATGTAATGTATTGGGTCATCTAAAAAGTATCCGTGGTTTTTTGTCATTAGATGTGTGTTGATGATCATATATCTAGTGACAAAGTACGCAGATACTTTTTAGATGACCCAATATTAAAATTATGCATTGATTAACCCAGCATGAATGCTTTCCATTTAAGTAACTTTTAACGAGGAAAGAAAATGAGAGAATAATAGAGAACAAAAAGAGGAAAATATAAGTTAGCTCAAAATACCACAGGTGCAATATGATAAATGAAAAACCATTAGGTAATTTGTGAATATGAATGTAGAGATATAAGTTGGTTATATAATTTTAATTATATTATAGACATTTCTGTAAACACACACACAAGTGTAAAATTACTCAGAATATATATTATTTATTTTTGTAAGAAATATTTTACATTTTTGTTAATTATATGATTATGTAATATAGATTATATATATATATATATGTGTGTGTGTGTGTGTGTGTGTGTGTGTGTGTGTGTGTGTGTGTGTGTATACAAAATTATATATAATTTATATACGTATATGTATATAGATACATATACAGGATGTACATTAAGTATGCTAAAAAATTTTAAAGAGTGATTTGTCAAGGTACACTGTCTTAAGTTGCGTTCCTAAATTCATTTCTGCCAACTTGAATATTATTTTATCCTTGTTGTTCATTAAACAAAGATAAAAGATACTCGGAATTGACAGTCAAGTTTTGGATGCACCCCAGTATATTTAAACCATTCTAATTATTTTGGAAATTTAAACATATACAAAATTTTATCAAAATAATTAGAATGGTTTTCAAAATTTGTAGAAAAAATGAAATTTTTCCTTCAACACTTTGATACCCTACATCTTTGAAATTCGAATGTATGGTCATATGAAGTTTTCATCTTGAATTTGTGAGAAATGTCACAAATCACCTCTGAAAATCTTTTAGTGCCTTTACAATTGGTATATACTCTGCATGTGTACATATATACATATATAAATAATTTAACAAATAAGATTTGATTTAGGTTTAAGTTTATTTTTTTCTTCTATACCTTTCAAAGATTGTAGAATTGATCAAAGTCTTGTGTAAAAGTAGAAATGAAGAATCGAATTATGTTACTAAATGGAAAGCCCATAATCTTATAACATAGAAATGTTTCATTCTGTAAATTGACTGTAGTATAAGATACGAAAAATTATTTCTTATAAATCCTTATACTGTAATTGTAATTGTTCGAATCTCGAGTAAAATGTGTGTGTGTGTGTGTGTGTGTGTGTGTGTGTATATATATATATATATATATATATATATATATATATATATAATATATACATACATATATATATATATGTATATATAATATACACAGGGTGTCCTGAAAGGGAAGGGGATTTGGAACTATTGCCAAAATTGCAAAATGGTAGAGAACTTTTCGACTCAGTTTAGTCTGCTCTATCTACACAAAAGCGATTGGCTAAAACTTTCGGGACACCCTATATGTGTATACACAATTTATCAAATTATCAAGACTGGAATGCCTTGTAAAAAGGAAAAAAACATTGTCTCATTTCTTAGATAATAAAAAATCAAATTACGTACAAATCGACACATTAGATAATAAAAGTGCTCCTATTTGGCATTTATTGATTTGTATTTTATATGCGATTCAATTAGATATATAAATTTGACATTGGGTAGTATCTGAAAACATGTAATTTTCAAATAGATTGTCAAATTTATTATTCTTTAAAATATCTTTTTATAATGAGTATTTCTACTTTTTATCCGTTTTTTCGAAATCATATTCTTCAATATGAAATTATTAGGTGTTGGAATTAATTCGTAGCGTTTTTTAATGAAAGAATGTTATTTATTTCACATGAGCATTAAAAAATACATTAATGAAAGTACTTCCCATCACTTGTAAAACGCTACGAATTAATTCCAACACCTAATACGTTAATTAAAAATTTTTTTTTAATGTAGGAATCGCTATTAGCCCAACTTTCATATACAAATAGGAAATAATTATGGATATTTTAGGTTATTCTAGGATCTTTAGTAAATATATACTCGCTTTTTTCTGATTATATATTTTATTCAATATCCAAAATGTTCCATGTTTATTCAAGCTGCAGCAAGTACTTTTCTGAACTTTTTCCACTCTTCGAGCGGTCCATGCTCTGGTAGATACTTGACATTGCAACCGTCCGGGGCAAGGCGGCCTGCCACTTTCAGTTCCTCATATTCAGTACGATCGTATTTCGTGAAACCCCATTTCTTCGACACATAAATCTTTTGACGACCAGGGAACTTGAACTTGGCACGTCGCAGAGCCTCAATGACAGCCGCCTTGTGACGATCAGAAGAACGCACGCTCATAATGGGCTGACCAATATGTACTCTGGCTACAGTACCTTGAGGCTTACCAAAGGCACCTCTCATTCCAGTTTGAAGCCTGCAAAACAATTTGAATTACAGAAATTTTAGAGATAATTATATGTTAGATCATAGGATAGAAATCAAAATTACAAACTGGAACAACTTTGACTTTTTTGCAACCATTCAGGGATTGTTTTATTCCTACATTTTATATATTTTTCTTCACCGAGAACTATCATAGAAATGACGCTATATTCAAAGAAAAATTAATACATTGAAATATAGATAAGATATATATATATGCTTCAAACTTTAAAATTAATTCAAAGTTGTGTGTTGATCCAATTTTTTTTTAAATAAACAAACAAAAAATTAATGATTTTATAATAATGTAATTAAAAATATTATTAATATTTCAATATATATATGTAGTATAATTATATTAATTTTCAGTTTCCATTTTAAAAAATACATAAGAAAATGTAGAAATAAAACATTTCCGGAACGTAAAAAAGTTGTACTCTCCTTTTAAAACATATATTTCTAAGAAGTAAAAATTCTATTATCTTATATCATGGAGTTACATACCTATCAGCTCCAGCACACGATAACATTTTATTGATACGGATGACATGGAACGGATGGAGTCTCATACGAATATGAAATTGATCTTTTCCAGCATTTTTTACCATGTATTTGTTAGCACAAATACGTCCGGCTTCTAAGGCCTCGGAACTGAGTTGTTCATATTCATCTGATACTAAATGCACGCACAACGGAAAGTCCTCGACAGATGCTTTTTTCTTTCCAAGATCGAAAATGCGGATCTTTGGATCCGGCACACCACGACAGAATCTGGATTTCGGGTATGGCTTATTTTTACAATATCGATAACTAAAAATAAAAAATTCTCAAATGTAACAATCTTTATCACATATTTTGATATTCCTTAACATTAAATTTCAATATTGAGAATTTGTATTAAAATTGTAATATTAAATTAGAATTACAATGCATTTTTATTGTCATTGTGTAACACAATTGCAAATTTTTATTTAAAATGTGGATAACTGTCCAAAAACATTTAATTCTATGATACTCATGAATATAACATTTATGAGTGTCCTTTGTATCAAAATATCATAATGTCGAAAATAAAAGTTACAAAATTTATTGACAAGATATATATTTAAAATTGATGAATTTAACGAATTAAAAATTTCATTACGTACCACCTTGCTGGTCGGCGGCCCATTTTAACCTGCAAATTAAATTTGTATAAAGAAACGCTAGAAATACATAAAACAACGTATCGAGAATAGTTCAAAAGAATTCAGCATGCATGAAAACACTTAATATATATTACGATGTCGGAAGAGAACAACGGATTAACAAATGTAACACCTCACCAAGTAAAGCTAACCATACGAGAAAAGGAAAATGAAAGAAAGGAAGAAGTAATAAAGGTACCTTTACATAGCAGTGTCAAGGTGCATTTTCACGAGCTGTTCAAACTGGCCGTTCCAGCGACAAAAAAATCACGACTTTTGTCGCAAAATTATAGGTTTGTTCGTGTCGCATGCTCTAAAGCCGGTTCCACATTAGTTGCAAACCGATCGCAGCTTTCATTTTGAAATCAACACTTCACATTGGCTGTCGCAACAAACTTGCGATCGGCTTGCAACTAATGTAGAACTGACTTTACATACTCTAAAATGCTCCTACTATAGCATTTACTCACTCTAACGCGCTCATTGAAATGAATAGAAGCTATAGCAAGAGCACATTAGAGCATGCTAGAACATGCGACGCGAACACCTTATTACAGTGACAATTTTATACATGAAAAAGGACAAGAAGCGTTAAATTTAACATTTGAGTGACAAATTCGATATGTTGTTTGTATTTTTCATGTATCATTTGCAATATTAATACGCTGAATTAAACAGTTATTAGATTATTTTTGATTGCATCAAATCCTATCTCTATCTGAATCAGCAATAAAAAAAAGAATAAATTAGGTTATGTATATCGCAGTCAATGGTGATCAACACGGTCGATACAGTATGTCAGCATTGTTAATAGCGTTTGAACGTTTGATGCTTGTAATTGAAATTATTCAAATTAAAATTTTAGCCACTGAATAACGAGCGACAAATCTGTCGCTCCAATTACTTATTTTAGCAGCACGTGAAAATGCTTCAAGCGCCGAATGTTAAGCATCGTTCAGGGTCACCAACCTCCCCCCTTGTTCCGAGCGTTATTAGCATTTGTAGCGATCTCATAGCTATGACACAGGAAAAGAAGAGCTAATATTTAATATGTTATATGGAAATTATCATTTTCGGCCGACATCTTTATCGCCATATAAGCATGGCTGCGTTCATTATGGATGATCACAGTGAATTCCAATGAAAGTTTTTATTGAGTCTTGCACGTCTCGATATGTCATTGCGAATTTCATATTCACTTGGCTGCCTCTGATAGAGTGATTCTCTTCGAAGTTATTTTCACTTTCTTTGTTGCTTCTTTGTTCCTCTCTTTCATCGTCTTGCTCGTTAGTTGTTCCCTCGTCGCTCACATCTTCGTCTAATTCATCGTCTTGTTCATTATTTTTAGGCGTGAGAGTAGATAGATCCATTAAACCGTGTAGTATACGCGTTATTATTTCCTTTCTATATACTTCCGCCGTATTCTAAGCCAAGGATGTTGCAGCATGATATTAAGTCGCTGATCACGCTTTAAGCGCTTATAATATGACTGAGTTCATTATGGACGCTTACGCGCTTTAAGCGCTTGTAATCACCATTTTATCTTTCAAACGCTTTCTTGAAAAAACTTAAAAAAGAACCCGCATAAAAATATACTACTAGTATCACTACTACTAGTGCTACTACTAGTGCAGGAATAAATTCGTATCTCTATACTGTTCCTTGTATTCAAATCATTTTTATATGTATTACAATAGTTCACTAGACAATGCCACTACTCCAGCAGTGGCATTATTGCATTAATAGTGACACTGCTCATTTCAGCAGTAGCACTTGTATGTATAATACATTACTGCACTAGTAGTGTCACAACTCATCCCAGTGATACTATTAATAACACTAACGCGAATTTATAATTAACACTTCTACACTACTAGTCACGAATAATATCACTATTCATACCAGCAATGACTACTGGGATATGTTCCAAAACTCGACTCTGAGTAACAGAGTTAACTCTACCCAAAACGCGAGGTAACTGACCATATGGGCGGAGCCTATTCATTCCAAAAGTATAAGTAAACCTATCTCAGAATCAATTCTATGAACCCTGCTTCCGAACTGGGTTGAAAGAGTGAGTGCGGTAAATGAAATTTGAATAACGTATGGAAGATATATCTATTATTATTGACATATAAAGATACTAAAATGACTCTAAAATTAATTAAGGATATACATATATTAATAACTAATGATACGGAACACCGTTACAAGAAAATAATTCATTATGGGTAATGGACACGAGAAGTAAGTAGAAAATGTGATTCGAAAGCTTGTATCAAGGTTAGATGACATACATATATGGTTTATCTCAGTTTATCTCTTTCTACTAAGTAAAATATTAAATATAATATTGGGTCATCTAAAAAGTATCTGTGGTACTTTGTCACTAGATATATGACCATCAACACACATTTAGTGACAAAAAACCGCGGATACTTTTTAGATGACCCAATATTATATATATATATATATATATATATATATATATATATATATATATATATATATATATATATACAGGGTCTGGCAAAATGATCTCCCACATTTTAATCTTTAAGAAAAATGCCATTGTAAATGCTATTTAGATTTTATTTTTATTAACTGAAAATTTATGCTGTGCCATTTGTTTTTATTGAGTTTTGAAAATTACAGAGTCCAAGTGGCGACCATTTTTTTCGATACACATTCGAAGCTGATTTCTAAAAGTTTCCATCACTCGAGCAATAATTTGAGGCGATATTCCTGTAATTTCTTGGCGTATTGCTGCTTTCAATTCGTCAATGGTTCGGGGGTGGTGTTGAAAAACCTTCTCTTTCAGGTAGCCCCAAAGGAAAAAGTCGCATGGGGCAAGATCGGGTGAACGCGCAGGCCACCCAATGTCTCCACGTAACGAGATTACGTCCTGGAAACATTTCCCTTAAAACATCCTTAAATGCCCGTCCAATTCATGACGACAACTGAAATGGCAAGGCGCGAGCTACCAACCGACTACGCTAAGCTCCCCCTCTCTTCAGTGGTTCGGGGACAGTAGCGGTGCAAAATGTGGGAGATCATTTTGCCCTGTATATATGCAGGGTGGCATGAATATACGGCCCCACTCGTCCCGAGCAGATAGAGTGGACTAAACTGAGTAGAAAAGTCCTCTACCATTTTGTAATGCTCGCAATAATTGACGAGATATTAACGTTTAAAGATAGCCGAATATGCACGTCCTCCCGACCAATTATTGCCGAAAGTACAGCCCACCGAGCGCGCGGGCCGCGAGGAGCGGGGCTTACCGTCGCGAGTATCTAAGCTCAAAGGGCGCGGCGCGCCTGCTAGGTCATTCCCGCTCCTCGCGGCCCGCGCGCCGTGCGCTCGGTGAGCCGTACCTTTGACAATAGTAAGTCGAGCGGACGCGCGTATTCAGCTATCTTTAAACGTTAATATCTCGTTAATTATTGCGAGCATTACAAAATGGTAGAGGACTTTTCTACTCAATTTAGTCCACTCTGCTTGTCCATCTACTTGGGACGAGTGGGGCCGTATATTCATGGCATCCTGTATATATATATATATATAGAGATGTACATATATATATATAATAGAGTTCGGAATTAATTGTTTGATCGGGCGATAACAGCCATAGTGAATTCCCTTCCAATCCATCACACACATAACATCATTTTTCATCGTCAATCCAGGTTTTGCGATTGCTTGTGCCTTCTCTCCTTCCTTTATCCACGATCTTTTGCGAGTTCGATTGTCATATGTGATCCATTTTTCATCACCAATTATCATTCTCTTCAGAAATGGTTTAATTTCATCCCATTTCAGTATCGCAAATGTTAATTCGGTCCATCATGTTCTTAACACTCAACTCGTGAGGAACCCAAATCGAACTTCTTTTTGTATCCAGCTTTGTGTAAATGATTTAAAATTGTTTTGTGATCGATGTTTAGTTCCCTGGCAATCTCCACAGTGCTCACATGCTTATCACGCTCGACTTCTTCCATGATTTCATCGGACTTTTCAGTGATTGATTGACCGGAGCGAGGTTCATCTTTTACATCGAAATTTCCAGTATAAAAACGAGTGAATCATTTCCATACTGCTGATTTTAATAGAGTATCTTCACCGTAAATAGCACAAATTTTTTTACAAGTTTGTGTAACGTTCTTATTTTTATCGTAGTAATACTGCAAAATGTAGCGAATTTTTTCCTTATTTATTTCCATTTTCAAAATAAAATAACTTTTGACCACTTTACCGATTTCATTCGGCTCAAAACAAAGGTTGAAATGTCACTTTTTAAACGCACGTCTAGTGTTGTCGATGCAATTAATAGTTACCGAGTGCTAAGAATTTAATGTCAACTAGTGGGAAAAACGCCACGAACTTTTTCCCACACTCAATATTTGCGAATTTTGCGATTAAGCAGAGAGGTATGTAAGCAACTACTATTTAAGTTGGTAAACTACCAAGAATAATATTCCTAGTTACGTCGTAGCGCGGATATATATTGCGTCGGTCGCGCATCATCATGTATCACTGTGATTGAACGTTCCTAACGGAAGTTTCCGATTGGAGCGTACGACAGGAGGAAGGGCTAGCGCCCTGAAGGAGAAGAATGATAACAGTCTCAACTTGTACTTCAGAGAATAAAGTAATGTACATACAATCTCATCCTGATTTCTCATGAATCCCTTTCAAAGAGATTCGTTGATATTATCGTACCAATACAAAGACGGTAATAAACCTACAGTTTCAGAAATGGGATCCTCTCACCGTCCTATCACTCAGATTCCTTTTCGAATCCTTCGATCATTGCCTCGCACACACGTTCTCTTTGTGCCGAAAGTCGCGATAGACGACGCCCAAGTAGTACAAGTCCTGTTCCGTGAGTATTACGGATACAATAATATTCGATCGATTCATACGATTTCGGATTTTACTCAGTTCGTTACAATACGCTGAGAAGCTTTTTCCTGCTGTGTACCAATGTTCTTGATATGTGGCTTAAGCCTACGATCAACGTTTACAGACAAATGCGAAAGACTTTCATGTACGTCTATCACGAGTGCATTAGCTGGTGCATGCTTTGAACGGCTTTCGCAATCCCGGCATCCGCCATTGTATGGCTTTGTGTTGTTTCGCCGCCATTACGTATTATTCAAGCGGCCATAACGGTCTTCCGTTTGCGCGTACGCGTTAACGCCATCTTGGTTTTCTGCCAACACAAGTTCATTTTGGTTACTAACTGTTCTCTTTTAGTGTCAGTTCGAGCACAACGACGTATTCATCGACGCTATCCGTGTGTTTTTCAGAAGCATGGAACGTGAAGAATTATCTTACGAGCAGTTGAGAAACGAACTCGTTAAGAGGAAACTTCCCATCACGATCGGACTGTATTGACAGACTTATGTCCTTTCATTTCTAGTTTTCATGGTTCCGGAGAACAAAGTGAAGTCTACCACTAACCTTTACATAACTACACATTCGATACAAAGTGTGGGCAGCGATCCACTCTTACGTTCTACTACCATGGAAGAAATACAACGATCCATGACTCTTATTATGGATCAGATGCAAAGACAGCAACACATGATTGAGAAAATTGCAAATGCAATTACCATCTCAAAGACAGATGGAAGAGACACCTTTCCAATCATGTCTGTAGCACCAATCAACGACCGTCAGATGCAGTCTCTTCTCAACCGGCACGAAATTCGATGGTTGGTGCTGATATAATGGACAATAATCACCATGTTAGTGATCCTCCTCCTATGGCTAGTATATCGCTGGCACAAACTGTCAAATTATTAGCTAATCAGATATCCTCCTTCAGTGGTACGAAAGAAGACGATGTTGAGGCTTGGATTCGAAAAGAATGAGTCGCCTCAATACACGAGTGTCTGATAGAGTGACCCTTCTTGCAACATCGAGCAATCTTATCAAAAATGCAAGAGAATGCTCGACTTAGACGGTCAAGTTAATGAAGGAGTTAATGAGGAAGACTCATGATCTTCCTTCAAAAGTGCAATAATTAAGCGTTTTAAAAGTGCCTTTTCATGTACTTATGCAAAAGGTTGAAACACGAAAATGGAATTTCCCAAAGGAATCATTTCAAAACTACGCTTTACAGAAGATGAAGTTGATGAATAACTTACAAATGCATACAATTATTATTAATGGCATCAACAGTTTGTCATTGCGCAGCACTGCAGCAGCTATAAGCATCAATTCGATTTCCTGGAACAAATGGGACGAATTACTTCTGCCTGCGGAGTCATTGCTAAGAAGTCTTCTCCACCAGTAACAAAGAAAGATCATACAAACCTCCGCCTCCTTTAATGGAATCTACTTAACACTCGACGAAGCGCAATAGCGACTGTGTTTATTGCAAAGCCAAGAGTCATGTCAAGTCTGAGTGCTATAAACTACGCAAGAAGGAGCAATCAGCCAACACAATGTCGTCGGGGCAAACACCTGAAACCGCGCCAGAAACTCCGAGAGGTAATCCTGTCTCATGTAGGATGCGTTATTGACAATACATCGCGAATATTAAAGATAAGTAACTCGATTGTCGAGATACATGTAGTTAACGGTTCCAAGTGTAGCATGCTCGCGCTGATAGACACGGGAAGCCCGGTTTCGTTCGATGCATAAGTTGTTCTTTGGTCAAAATTTGAAGTACGATACACCCGTTACTGACAATATCATTACTCTGAGCAATACGAGTATTAAAGTTCTTGGATTACAAGACAAATATTGCTATGTCAAATTGCCGGGGAATACATTTAAAGTACGACTACGAATCGTAGATAATGATGTATGGTCAACGTATGTTATATTAGGTCATTTTATCATTAATAATAATTTAACTCTTTTATTATCAAATTTTATTATCAATAATAATTTAACTCTTCTATTTAAACCTAATGTCTCAGATGAATTAAATAGATTACATTTGTTAAAGGAAGTCGCGTCCAACATTTTAGAAACTAAAGATAAAAAAGTAATTTTCGATACTAACTTTGGCAGTGACACCGATCGGAGAATTAGCGAAATCGTTGAGGAAGTACAAAATACTCTTGTTGCTCCGACGAATAATGGATATGGTGTTAAGGTTAGATTAAAAGATGATTCCTTCTTTACGTACGCACCACGTCGATTCGCCTATACAGAATGACTAGAAATTATTGATGATCTTCTTAAGAGAGAGATTATCAAGCCTAGTAATTCTTCTTATTGTGCTAGGGTTGTACCAATACGTAAGAAAAACAGAAAACTAAGACTTGTGTAGATTTACGTCCCTTCTGATCGAATGATTAAGCAAAAATTTCCTTTTCCAATAATTAAAGATCTTTTGACCAGATTGGGCAACAAGAAAGTGTTTATTGATCTAAAGGATGGTTTTCATTTAATTAAAATACATTCAGATTCCACTAAGTATTTCTCATTTGCCACCCCAGATGGTCAGTACGAGTATCTACGGTTACCCTTCGGATATTGTGAATCTCCCACAGAATTTCAAAAGAGAGTTTATCATATACTACAACCATTGATCAGAGAGGACAAGATTTATTGACGACATATTATACTTATTCTGTTCGAATCCATTGAGGAAAGTTTGATAATTCTTAAATAAGCAATGTTGTTACTCAAAAAAATATGAGTTTGTAATTAATTTTGAAAAAAGTCAATTTCTTAAGCGATCTGTTGAATTTCTGGGTAATATCCTCATCCGGAATAATTTTAAGTGAACGACACGTTGAAGTAGTCAAACGTTTTCCCTTCCCAAAAAACTGAATTACAACAATTTTTAGGTCTTGTGAATTTTTTCCGTCGATTCATCAAGGATCTCGCTATTAAGGCTAAACCATTGCATTCGCTGCTCAAGAAGAACGCGGAATTCGAAATTGATAATATATATTGAAGCGTTCAAACTAAAATCTGATTTGCTTTCATACCCGATATTGAGACCTTATCAGCCTCATTTGCATACTAAGTTGCATACTAACGTGAGTTCTATTACGCTCACTGCGATACTCTTACAGAAACAAGATTCTGGTGCGCTGGCTCCTTATAGTAGCTTATTACAGTCAATTCACTAATGAGGCCGAGTCCAGATATCACTCTTTCGAGTTGGAGATGCTATCGTAAAGACCACAGAACGATTCCACATTTATTTAACCGGAATATCGTTTAAAGTTACTGATTGTAATTCGTTGGTTCGTGCTGTGAACAAAGCTAATATTAATCCACGTATAGTTCGCTGGATTTTGCGATTATAAAATTATATGTTTACAATCCAACATAGGAGTGGCCAGAAAATGACACATGTAGATGCGTTAAGCAGGATAGTTGCGTCCATGGAAATTATGCCTCTCAAGAGAGAGTTCCAGCTTAGACAACTACCAGATCCGAATATTAAAGGTGATCGCTCAGCATTTAAAAAAACATACTCACCACGAGTATGATCTTATTGATGGATTAGTATATAAAAAAGAACCTGATCAAGTTAAATTCGTAATGCCAGAAGGTATGATTCATAAAATGTTACACATCTACCACGATGAATCTATCCATTGCGGTACCGAAAAGACTTTTCAAGGCATCAGCATCTGGTTCCCAGCCATATGTCGTAAAATCAAAAGTTATGTGACGAATTGCGTGATCTGTCTAATGGCAAGCGCGTCAGCTAATCCAAAAGCGAGTTACAGATTACTCCGAAAAAAACCTCGTTTTAAATAATGCATACTGATCATTTTAGTCTCTTGCCTGAATTCCGTAACGGAGTAAAACACATTCTACTTTTTATTAACTTGTATACACGGTTGTCTATTTCCAGTAAAATCCATTACAACACGCGAAGTGATCAACCACTTTTCAACATTATTCGATAACTATGGAAATTCTAATGAAATTGTATCCGATCATGGAACTGCGCTGTCGTCGGCTGAATTTGTCGAATTTTTGCGTTCTCGCGGAATTAAACATCATATAGCATCTTCATGGGCGAACAGGATGGTTGAGAGAGTTAATAGATTCTTGAAGGCCTTACTTAAAAAGCTTGTTGATGACCCCGTTGACTGGTCTAGCAAACTCGCTACGATACAGTACGTAATTAATAACACGTTTCACTCTGCGATTAAAACCCTCCTTCCAAGTTATTGTTAGGATACGACATGAAAAATCATTCCGATAGTAAACTCATCGAGTTCTTGACTGAATTAGCTAAAACAGAAACTATACCAGATCGAGATTTACCTTGGTTAAATGAGCAAGATATTGCAATCGAAACTACCGATAAAATTAAAGAGTTATAACAAGATTTATTTTGATCGTATTCACAAAGCATCAAAGAAATACAAAGCAGGAGAATACGTGCGTGTTAGGGACGACATTGTTAGACTTGGTGAAAGTAAAAAATTGAAATCGAATTTTAAAGGCCCTTACATGCTAAATAAAGTACTGCTTCACAATCGATACGTAGTCAAAGATATTCCAGGTTTTACGTTACTTCTAGACCATACAACTCGATTGTGTCGCGATAGACTCCGACAATGGATAAAACCAGTGGTACCTATGTAAAATCTTACTGTATCAAAATATTGGGTCATCTAAAAAGTATCCGCGGTACTTTGTCGCTAGATATATGACCATCAACACACATCTAGTGACAAAAAACCGCGGATACTTTTTAGATGACCCAATAATTTTAAGACTGTTTAATAGTGTAAGAATTGCGTTTCAGTTAAGCAGTTGATAAATATATAAATGTGTATGAATTATCATTATGTAAACTTAAGCGTAGTGGATAAGACAAAATTGTTTGTTGCATTAACGATTAATCATTTATTTGTAGTCCGTTTACTTTGTTATTTGCTCCGTTTTAAAAAAAACTGCTAGTTACGTTCGGGACGAACGCTAGTGCAGAATGGCCGAGTTGTAAGTAATTACCATTTAAGTTAGTAAATTACCAAGAATAATATCCCTACTTACGTCGTAGCGCGGATATATACTGCACTGATCGCACATCACCACATATCACCGTGATTGGACGTTCCTAACGGAAGTCCCCGATTGGAGCGTACAACAGGAGGAAGAGCTAGCGCCCTGAAGGAGAAGAACGACAGTCTCAACTTGTACTTCAGAGAATAAAGTGACGTGCATACAATCCTACAATCTTATCCTGATTTCTCATGAATCCCTTTCAAAGAGATCCGATTGTTATTACCGTACCAATACAATAAACCTACAAATAAACCTTCAAATAAACCTACAGATATTGTATTTTTTATTTGTTTCAGTTTTGTTATATTTTTTAATTAGTTGATGCTGTTATTAATTATTTTTATTGTTAGTGACGGATTTCCTGTAAGTTGTCCTTTAATTTATTTCAATCCATTCTCGTTTGCTGGGCAGAACAAGAAATTAAGAAAATTGTCGAAGACATAAATGAGCAAATCTTTAAAGCAGTTGCACTTGCGTTTTACGCAACAAAAATTTGAATATATATCTCTGTAAGCACAATCAGACGTCGTTTAGCTTCTGCAAATATCCATGCATGTCTTGCAGTAAAAAAATTGAATTAAAATTATAACATCGAAAGCAGGATACAGCAGAAAGATTTTGATAGGATTTTTTGAGGAAGCATCTAATGGACTGATGGAATTACAGAAATAACATCAAGAATGGATGCTGAAGAATATGTCGAAATCCTACAAAAAATATTAAAATCCGGCATTAGACGTGTTTATCCAGAACCAATATCTGGTTGTAAAGATAATACACGATAATAGCTCATATATCCAGATTAGTTCAAGCATGGTTTGACGCAAATTCGGATATTCAACAAATTCCTTGGCTGGAAAAATTCCTAAATTTAAATCCGATAGAGAACGTATGAGTTCACATGAAATTGTCGTCCAGTGAATATCTATCCAGTTACGAACAAGAGAAACATTGAGGAATCATATACTTCAAATTTGGAATCAATTAGCTTTACGGCCAAATTATACCCAAAATTTAGTAAATTCGATGGAAAGATGGCTGCACTTAGTTATAGATAATTATGAATAATTATTGGGGGGGGGGGAGATACCGTATTAGTTAGTAGTATATTTATATAAAATTAAAATAAAAGTAGATAATAAGATAGTTATTAATAATATTTTTTATTATTTTGTTTGACAGAAATATATTATGGATTGATGGCGGAATAATGGACTTGCATATAAATATTGGATTTTGTATTAATAAATAGTAACTCTTTAAAATTGAAAAGGCGAAATAATATATATTATTAATTTTTATTTTTATTTTGTTTCAGAAAACGTTAATGGATGGCGTTCTTGAGAGATCTATAATTAATTGCAACATAATCTATAATTAACAAATCTATAATTAATTGCGTAACTTAGTTAGAAAATTAATTCTAAATTTGATATGCATAACCTTAATACTTACTTTATTAACCTTATTAACTGACTAGCTTAACATGACGATTTGATTTGAGTCCATATTGCTATCGAGTTTAAATCTAGGGATTTTGCCGATTGACAAATTTGCTGAATATGGATTTTTTTTATTGGATTTTCATTAAATTATGTTTGAACTATAATCTGGATGTGTGGACTTATTTTGCACTATTTTTAAAACCGAATGTTCTTTTGGATAAACACGTAATGCCGAATTTTAATACTTCCTCTAAGATTTCTTTACATTCTCCGACATCCCTTCTTGGTGTTATTTCTGCGATATTTATCAATCTACTGAATGTTACGCTTCTCCAAAATCCTATCAAAATCTTTCCGCTGTATCTTGATGGAAGAACGTATTTTAGATTGAAACGTACTCCATGGGATTGTCAGATAAGATATCGTCCATCTTTTGCAGATGAAAAAACTTTTTCATCCATCCAAACTATGTTGTTCCATTCTTCTTAGGATATGTCCAAATATATATTCTCATGCAAATTGCAATCTCCGAAGTCGATATTGTTATTTTCATGTAATTCACTTTTTTTCATTGCGGGACGTGCATGGACATTTGCAGCAGCTAAACGACGTCTGACTATGCTTACAGAGATATTCGAATCTCTGTTTGCGTAAAACGAGCTTGCGTAAAGCAGCTGCTTCAAAGAATGTTCATTGATGACTTCGACAATTTTCTGATCTTGTTCTGGTTTTTTTTTTTGATTACTTTTCCTGTGATCTTTTAAACTCTATTTTTTCTTCTTCATATTTCCTTAAACTGTATTCCTATTGCAGCCGATTATTTGTGCAATTTTTGTCTTCGTTTATAACATATTTATATAATTATTATTTATTTAATGTTTGATTTAATTGTATTAATTGTATTGATTTAATTATATTGATGTAATTGTATTAATTTAACTGTATTTAATTGTATTGATTTAATTGTATTAATAAATTATTAAGCTTACATTATTAATTAGTTTAGCTTAATTAGTTTATGTCCAGTTTAATTTAGTTCAAAATTTTAAGATTATGTTACATTTTTCGTATTGTTCTTTTGTAAGAAAAAATTGTAAAATGTTCTCTGGTGACAATTTTTCTCATAACTTTTATATGAATTGAATATTTTTCAGAAATATTCAAAAATATTTGAAAAGTTTATACCTTCTATTAGAATTTTTCATACATGTGAATTCTGAAATATTCTACAAGATTTCTTATTCCATAATTAAAAATAATATTGTTCCAGAATCATCGTTATTTCAAATGTATTCTCGGGGATGGTAAGCTCATAGACAGCGAGCCGACCCTGTCATGTCTGCGGCCGACATTCGTTCAAAACATGAGTATATCTCGCTCCTGTTCTAATCACGCTATCTATCTCAGATGACACGCGAGTCCCCTTCCCCCTATCTCAGATAGCACACTCGAAAAGTTGACTATCGCGCACACATTTCGCGTGCGAGTGTTTAGTTCGCTTTCCGATCCCGATCAATACGAATCATTTATCGAGATTCACGCATCTTAATGCGAATATTCAGAGTGAACCAAACCGAAGTTTCGTCGCATATCAACGCTTATTTTGTCTCGTAACGTTACCGATCTACATCGATTGCGAGGCATTCAGTGCGCGAGAATTACATGAGTTTCGGACGAGATTCGCCGGTCTCATTGCTGCCCGCAATACGAATTCTTTCTAACGGTTGCGAGAAATTATTTAAAGTCGTACCAAGTGCGAGTTACATGTGCATGCGTCTAACCGAGTGAATCAATTCTCGGACCACGAGCATCGCTTATCGCCCGCTTCAAACAAATTGATTTGACTCATCTTAATTCTGACTCAAGAATAAAGCTTAAATTATTATAACAACGAGAGTCGTCGTTATTTCGCCGGCGGTGAGCGAGCTTTCCATATAAGATGACACCATTTTTTTTTTTTTTTTTTGATAACGGAGGGGAAATGCCTGACGCATACCCCGAGCCTCGGGGGAGAGCCCGGGGTTATGTGGGGCTTGCACCCACTAAAACCCCTCCGAGTGTCCTTACCTGGCCTTGCATGAGGGACTCCCAGGAACGCGTGCAGCATACTTCTGGGAGTCCCTCAGGCCAGTCGGCTTATTGCCGACTTCTATTCCCGCCCGGGGATTTTTATGGCGTCGTCTGAGAGACGACGTGACCCCGGGCGGTGCTTGGCACCTTCGACTTTATTCGGGCGCTGGGGGGACACCACCCCCTGCGCCCGCCGCCCCGGTTGGTGTTGGGGGGCGGGAGTTGGGGATCACGGCCCCCGCCGCGATCCCCATCCCCCCGAAGGGCGCCAATCAGAAGTTTGGCGCCCCTCATGCTTCGACGCCGCGAGAGGAAGTCTCGTGGCGCACCCCCCGCGCGCGGCGGCGCAGGGCTCCCCGCCCGGTCGCGCATTCGACGCGGCCGGAGGATGATGAGCCACTGCACCCCGCGCACGCGGAGGGTCATCCTGTTTCCAGCGGCGGATCGACCCTAGGGTCGGCGATCCGCCGTCGCTTCACTGCGCCCCGCGTCTGAGACGCGGGGCCGTCACTGATGATGGTGGCGGCGGAGGTGGAGGGTTCACTGATCCCGACACTCCCGCACACCACCCCACCGTCCTCCTCTTCACTCCTCTCATCTATGGGGGAAGGAGGTCGCCGTCGTTCTCGCCCCGTGGGGCGGTCCCGGCGGCGGGTACGCGCGAGGGGTGACCCGGGGCGCGAGCGATCCGGTTGGAGCCGGCGCCCGCGTTGACCCCCAACGCCACCACCCCTCGCATCTCCTTCCCCCCGTCAGCCCCGCCACCCGGAGGCGGCGGGGGCGGGAGAAGGCCCCTCCCCGTGACCTCTCCCTCTGCCTCTCAGCCTCCTCCTTCTGCAACATCATCCGATCGCAGAAGGAGGGGAAGGCCCTCCAAGCACTCTCCCTGCCGACTATCTCCTTCACGATAGCCGGCAGGGAGAGATCCTCCCCTATCTCACGGATCAGGACACCGCGCTCGCCCGCCCAAGCCGGGCAGGTCTCCAGCGTATGCTGCGCGGTGTCCCGGTCCCCGTTGCAGTGGTGACAACAAGTGGTCGGCTCCTTACCTATGCGACACAGGTACTCCCCGAAACATCCGTGTCCGGTGAGTACCTGCGTCGCGTGGAACGATAGTCCGCCCCATCCCCTGCCTACCCATTCCTCGAGGCAGGGGAGGATGGCCTCCACGGTCCGAGCGCCCGTTGTCGGCGGGTCGTTTTCGAGAGTGGAGCGCCACTCTTCGAAGACCCGCCGACGGGCGTTCCTTCTCAGTCGGTCAGTGGTCCTCGGGGTAACGATCCCCCCCGAAGCCGAATGGCCTTCACCCCGGCGAAGGTTTCCGCCAGGGCGTCGGCCACGTACTCGGCAGGGGGGATCCCCGCGAGGACCATGGCGGCGGCATACGACACCGTCCTGTAGACCCTACAGATGCGCAAGGCCAGCCGCCGTTGCACGCTGTGCAACTTCTGCTTTATTCGGCGGCTGGCCAGGGCCTTCCCACTCCATACCGGGGCCCCGTAAAGGGCCCCGGACAGGACAGCGTGCATATAAGCCCGCCTGACCGACCCGTTCGGACCGTGGAGGTTGGGCATGAGGCCGAGCAGAGCGTCTGCTCGGCGGCCCAACCGCGGGGCTAGCTCGTCGAAGTGTTCGACGAAGCCCCAGCGACTATCCACGGTGAGGCCCAGATATTTGATCGTTGGCCTCACCGGGACGCGGACATCGTCCACCACTATATGTGCCTGAAGGGGCACCCCGCTCTTTCCATCGTGGAAGAAAAGAGCTTCCGATTTAGCGGGGGCCACCCTCAGGTCCAACTCCTTAATGGAGCCGACCACGCACGCCACTGCGACGTTTGCCGTACCGACGGCTCTCCCCCAGGTCGTGACCCCGACCACCACCAACGTGTCGTCCGCGTAACAAACGACGTGGCAGCCGGGAGGGTAGGGCCGCGCGGAGAACGTAGTCGTATGCGACGTTCCAGAGTAGGGGTCCCAACACGGACCCCTGTGGAACGCCGCACACGTCCCTCCGCTGCTGAAGTTTTGTTATGGAACTCCAGCTGCCTGTCCCGGAAATAGTCCTCTATAATAGCGACCAGGTAGGGGGGCAAGAGGTGATGTCCTCTCATCGCCCCCACTACTCGGCCCCATGGGATGCTATTAAAGGCGTTGGCGATGTCAAGGGATACCGCCAATGCCACCTCCCCTCCCGCGGTCATCTGCTCCGTGAGGGCCCTGACTTGCCTGACGGCGTCGATAGTCGATAGACCCTCCCGGAAGCCACACTGACCGCGGGATAGATTGGGACCATCCCGGGACAGGTGCCGGACGATGCGGGCAGCGATGACTCGCTCCAGCAATTTCCCCGCATCGTCCAACAGGCATAGCGGCCTATAAGCGGAGGGACTCTCCGCTGGCTTGCCCTCTTTACGGAGGAGGACAAACCTGGCCCTTTTCCACGGCCTGGGAAATATGCCGTCTCTGAGGCAGCTCGTGAAGAGACGGCTGCCCACTATGGGAGCCGCGGCGAGCCAGACCCTTCTGTGTACACCAGAGGGTCCGGGCGCCCGCGGCCTCCCCTTGAGGCGGGCGAAGGCCATCACCATCTCCTCCCGGGTGACGCCCAGCTCCTCCGTCCATTCGGACGGGGGGCCGACCCTCTCCGGTATTTCCCTTTCCCTATTGGGAAAGAGGGCGGCCACCTCCAGGAACTGAGCGTCCAGGGTTTCGGTTATCGGGGGGGCCCACGGACTTTGCTTCGTTACAATTTTATAGGGCCTCCCCCACGGATCCCTATCAAGGGAGGAGACGAGGTCGCGCCAAGCGTCGGCCTTCGCCCTCCTAATGGCCGCTCTAAGGGCGCTCCTAGCTTCACGGAGCGCCTCGGCGGCCACTTCCACCTCCTCGTCGGTGCCCCGTCGTCTGCGGCGGGTGAACCTCCGTCGGGCAGCTACGGCGGCCCGTCGTAACTCAGCTATCTCCTGGGACCACCAGTAGACTGTCCTCCTCGCCACAGGATGGCAGAGGGGCATCGACGCGTCGCACGCGCGCGACATGGCGTCCCCGAGCCATTCGGCCTCCTCCTCCACCGAGCGGGCCTGGTTGGGTTCCGGCCACGTGGAGGAGAGGAGGCTCACCTCGAGGGCGCCGGGGTCCAACCCGCGCAGAGCCCATCGACGTTCCTTCTCATGTAGGCGGCGTCTTATCGACATCTCCGTGGGGGTGGACACCAGCTCCATGCGGATCAGACGATGATCCGACAATTCTCCTAAGGAGCTGGCGTCCACGTGCCAACCACGTATCCTGGCGGCAGCCGCGGGGGTCGCCCACGTCAGATCGACAATGGACTCCCCCCGAGCCTCCACGAAGGTACTGGCACGGCCTCTATTCAACATGACTAGGCCGTGCCTCGCCGCCCACAGCAGGGTGCTGTCGCCCCTGGAGTCGGTGGATGGGGAACCCCACTCTAACGCATGGGCGTTGAAGTCCCCACCCACCAGTACTGGCCTGGGGGAGCGTCGTCTGATGTGCTCCCCCAGAGACTCCAGGGCGTCCTCATATTCCCTCCTCGTTAGTCGAGGAGGGAAGTAGCACCCTGCTACATCGATGGGCCCCCACTCTACCAGAGCGAACCCCTCCGCCGCCGATATTGGAATCATCGGCGGGGTGTCGCGCGCGTGCCGGCTGACCACCGCCACCCGTCCCAGGGAGTCCCCCGCCCAGTTGGGGTGACTCTCCGGGATATGGTATGGGTCTGCGGCGATGGCCAGTCCACCCCCCCACTCGGCGAGGCACTGCATGCTTTGCGCCCCGGCCGAGTGGTTGAGGTTAACCTGAGCGAGGACGAGGGACATTAATTGTTGTTACCTCGTTCCTCGCCCCCACCGACGTTGGATTTGTCGGCCATGTCTGCGACCGCCGTGGGGGGTGACTCCTCCACGACGGCCATCTCAATGTCGGCCACTGTTACGGCCAACGTTGTCTCTGCGGTGGTCGCTGCCGCCGCGAGGGGCTGTCCCGCAACGGCAGTGAGGGGGCCACTGGGCTTCTGCCCCCCCTTCTTGCCCTTCGCTTTAGCGGCGGCGCATCCGGCGCCGCCGATGCGGTGTCCCGAGAGGCGGCCGAGCTCGCGGCACGCGGGGCAATCGACCTTAGCGCGGCACTCTCTCGCCGCGTGGCCGATGCCCCCACACCGGTAGCAGCACCCGGAGCGATCCACGGTGCTTGTGCATTTGGCCTGGACATGGCCAGCTTCCAAGCACCGGAAGCATTGGAGGCTCCGGGCCG
Organism: Acromyrmex echinatior; assembly: GCF_024713525.1. Taxonomy (NCBI): domain Eukaryota; kingdom Metazoa; phylum Arthropoda; class Insecta; order Hymenoptera; family Formicidae; genus Acromyrmex; species Acromyrmex echinatior. The sequence goes on from NC_141853.1 coordinate 25,323,319, forward strand.
GCAGCAGGGCCACCCTGCAGCTCGACCACCCCACCTTGACTCGTGAGGCGGCCACTAATTGTTTGGCCGCCTCTACGGGGCACCGCACCCAGCAGGTGCCCAGCCCGTTGGGGGCCCTGCTGACTTCTCCCACCTTAAATTCCGGTGGGAGTCGCTTGCAGGCCCTCGCCAGATCCTGTGCCACCTCGGTGGGGGTGGCCGAATCATCGAGTCCGGTGACCCGGATCTCGGCCGTCTTCGATGGGCGGGACACCCTCACGTCGTCCCTGTTTGCGAAGACGGCCGTCAGCCTCTTGGCCAGCGCGTTCGCCTTGACTCGACTCTCTGGGCCCCGGACCTCCCAAATAAGGGCCCCTGTGATGGCCCTCCTGGGACGGAGATCCTCGATCCCCACGTCCTTGAGGGAGATCGAGGATCTTGCCTTCCCTACCACCTCTTGGTAGGAGGTAGGGTCGGCGCAGGTCACCACTATGGCCGCTGAACTTGGCGGCCTCAATTTCGGGAGGGGAGCCTTCTTGCCGGAGGCTGGAGGCCTCGCAGCAGTGCTCCCCTTCATCGCCGTCCCGCCCTTTTTCCCACCGCTCCCCTTTTTATTGGGAGCGGGGGCCACGGGCGCCCCGGCGCTCTTCGCGCTCTTGGGGAGGGGCCGGGGCGGCTCCGCTTCCGCCTTCTTCGCCTTGGCGGCCGCTCTCTTTGCCCCCCTCGAAACGACCTGCGCCCAGGTCGCCTCGTTCGTGTCCGTCTCCGTCCCCCCGTCCACAAATGTTTTGGGGACAGCCGGGGGCGGTAGATTCGCCTTAGCGGCGGGGGAAGGCGCGTTGGCTGCGCTCTCTCCCGTCTTAGGAGCGGCCTTGGCGGCCCTCTTCGCCGGTGTGGCAGCGGCCAGACCGCTCCGCGGCTTTGTTGACGGCGCCGTCATCGACCCCCATCTCCCGCAGGAGACGGGGCAGGAGCCGCACGATGAGCCGCTCGATGCGGCCCTCCTCATCATCGACCCTGTCGGCATTCTCCCTCCTTTTATTTTTCGAAGGGGGTGTCTTGCCGACAGGGGCGGTCCTGTCCGCGACGGCCGCCAGGGGGTTCAGCTGCTTGCTAACCCCCTGCAGAGGAGGCCTGAAATATGGGGATCTCAGGTCCTCCTCCGTGACCGTCACGCGCGGCCTCTCCCCCTCCGCGGGAGCAGTCCTTCCTCTAGTCCTAATTGGACTGCGGTCGCCAGCCAGGCTATCGGGACCCGACCACTCCATGATCGAGTCCCATTCCATCCCCGGCACCCTGTCCTTGCCGGACGTGCGGCGGGAGGTGGACCTCCCCCGGTCGTGTTCCAGTATCGCGACCCTGGAGCGGAGGAACACCAACTCTTCATTCAGCCGGCGTCTCTCCTTCGCCCAGGCGGGTCTGGAGCATTCCTCCCTCTGGTCTACGTTCGCGGCCAGGCTGCTATCACCCGCCCTCGTAAAGACTGACGTGAGGGCTGCGGACAGCTTGGTGTATGCTGTCCACATATCCCTCACTATGTCGCCCCTGATGTTCTTTGATCGCTCAACCGACTTGGCAATGGTCGCCAGTTCGCGTGTTGCGACCGCGGCGACTGCGCAAATCGGTTGTTCGTCGAACTCGAGGGCGAGTTCGACAGCCTTCTCTTTGGCCTTCCTGGCCGATGTGGAGGACGGCTCAACTTCCGGATCTAAAATCGTCCAGTGGTCCTTTCTTAGCTGCCGGGCTTTAGCCTTTTCGGCCTTCTTTGCCATTGCCTCGGCAGTATATTTCCCGACATGTTCGGGATTTAGAGCTGGCCTCCCCCTGGACCTTTTTGTTGACTCTCCCTCGGAATCCGAGGAGGAGACAACACATTCGGCCGGCCGTTTTCGGCTCTCTCCTCCAAGGGAGCTCAGCGAGATCGTAGAACCGGCCCTCGACAGCGCTCCCTCGTAGGCGACCGCCTCGGCGCGCGCCCCGATCCTGCTGCTCGCAGGGCTGGGACGTTGTTTGCGCGAACTGTCGCTCATAGTTGAGCGAGCATCCGCCTCTACACTCTGAAGCGAGCGTTCTCCCTCCACATTATGTTGAGAATTTATATTGTCATATAAGATGACACCAGCGTCACAACACAAATAAATATTTTTAACTTTTTTATAAAGATTTTATAACATTTTATCAGAAATTATACTTAGAATAAATTTTAGAAATCTTAGAAATATTTCATTAACATTATACATGAAAAATTCTGAGAAAAGGTGTACATCAGAACTTTCTGAGTATTTTTTCAATTCGTATAAAAAATAGAGAAAGTTATAAAATCATACAGAAATTTTGAAAAATTCTGAGAAAAATTTTCATCAGAGTTGTGTCTTAAAGCGATTTTATTTATAAATTATTAAGTTTAGTTTATGTTTAGTTTAATTTAATTCAATTTTAAGTTTACGTTACATTTTTTTGAATATGTCTCGATATTCCTGCAAATTCAGATGCCTAGGCATTAATGACGCCGTGTGCACAAAAAGCATCGATTTTTAAATCAGCGATCGATAATTTTCCATCCCTAAAGATAAATTTTCACGAGCTGTTCTAACCGGCTGTTTCAGACAAAAAGGATCGCCTGGTTGAAATTGACGAATATCAAGTCTATTTTGATCACGTGATCTTTTTTGTCGCTGAGACGGCCGGTTTGAGCTAAAGAGCCTCACAGAGAGAGAAAAGCAAATTGCATCACGTAAATACCCACGTCCAATTAGGACGAGGGTCATGTGACCAGTTTTCTCCAATCTTTTCCGTGCCTATGGAGCTTTGATATCTATATCCAATTAGAGGAGATGGGTGATGTGATGCAGTTAGCCATTCTCTCCTTGTAAGGCTTTCTACTAGCGTTTTTGAGTTCGGTCCACTTGACGCTACAAATGCTTCGAAGCGTTTGATTGATCAATCGGAAGAAAGAATTTTATTAATTGACCAATCAAAAAATGTTTCAAAGCATCAAGTGGACCGTAGCCTTTCATTGGGAGAACTGGTGTGCACTTATCACGAACAACGTGTTTCACTAAGCGTTTTCAGTGTGCTGTTTCATTGGGAATTCTAGTGCCGAATTTTTGCATGTTGGTGCAAGAATTCAGCACGAGCCCCGAGAGACGGTGCCAGATCAGTGCAATATGACTGCGCGGGATGCACGATTAGCATTTAAACTGCCAGATTTGCTTTCGTCATCATTTAGCAGTGATAAAGAGAAATTATTTCTAAAAGAAAATCCACAGAAAGTTTCGAAGATCAAAAATTATGTTAATGATATATAACCTTATGGATAAGGAAGTGAATACATATAATTTTCATTATTTTTTTTTGCAGAGTGTGGTGAAACGTTACGTGAAGCAATGGATGTTTTCCAGCAAGGACACAGTCAGATACAGTATAACACAGTGAATTACTTCCTTGTTGTTTATCAATGTTAAACAAGGATGAAACGATTCTCTGTGTCTGACTGTGTCCTTGCTGGAAAGCACCCAATAATATCTAAAATATAGATATATACGCGTATGTTATTCTTTCTTTTGTAAGACTACGGCTTTTATATGGTAAGACGTCTATTATAACACTAGACTGCTAACTCCCCACTTTTTCTTACATAAAAGTGTTGCCTGCGCGTAGTGAATGCGCAATGGAAAATCATGTATAGAAAAGAGATGACAATAGGTCACGTGACCAGCCTCTCTGTGATTGATTCTTAAGCAAATAAGGAGATGTCATGGCGATCTAACTTTTAATTTTCACGAACTGTCACGAACCACGTGCACCACTATTTTTTCAGATTCTTTCATTTCATGCAAAAATGCATTGAATAAGCCTAATTTCGTTCATTCTGTGTATATATAATCTCTTCGAATATATAAAAATATATAATGTTACATACCGATAAAATCCTCTTATTCTTTATAGATATTCTTCATAGATATACGATTTATACTTTACTTTTATCTTATCATTAGATTTCCCTATTTTATCTTTATTTCGAAACCGAAAATTCCGTTTCTCTTTTATAAGAGGGTATATTCAGTTTCTTTATTAAAATATTCAAACTAACAGATCACGTTATATACTTTTATGCGTCATAAAAATTATCTACAGATTATTCTAGAAAGAATATCTAAGAATATCACACGATCTTTCTCAAAGAAGCCCTCCTATAAAATAACAAATATAAAAGCGTATATTAACATTAATAATAATGTATATTATATTAGCGTTTAACGATTAAGTAATTAAGTTTAACGATTAGCAGTAAAATAGAAATCTTCCTGAATACGAGAACGAATATCTTTTTTTCCCCTTTTTCTTTTTCTAATAAAGTTAAATTAATTTTAAACATATGAATGTAGTGAATTCGCCTCGCATAAAGGATATTAAGGAAAACTGAATTTTTATTACAACAAATTGTTAAAATTCAATCATTACTTATTAAGAATAAACTTGTAGAGTGGGGAGTAGGGCTTACGCGGAGCCTTGCTGCCTTATTTCAAGGAAAGCGCGAGTATACAATAGGTTATACCAAATTTTGAGGAGTGTCAATTGGTTCTGAAAGGACACTCTCACACTCATTTTCAGAATATAAAAAGAACTGTCAAAGACAGAATCTCACTGCACTATTCTTCTTTTCCTATCCTCGGTTAATTCATCAGTCACCCAGCCAGACAGTCAGTCAGTTATACTAACTATTAAGGTGAGAACTATCCTCGCGCTTCATTAGAACCTCACATTTTTTTTTGCATTGTCTTACTTATAGCATTTATCTTTTTTAACCCTTATGTTACCACCCGGGGTACCCGGGTACCCATGCAGAAATTTTGAGGTAAAACTGTCGTAAACTTGAAAATAAATTTATGTATTGGATGAATATTGATTTATTAATATTTCATAGAGATATTTCGAGCAAAATACAATAATAAATTCGTATACAGTAACCTTTATAATCCTTTGCAGGTATAAGATTTAGGCAGCCGCACTATCTGGGTACCCCGGGTGGTCATTAGTGTGACATTTTTTGGGTGGTAACATAAGGGTTAATAAACGATAATATTAAATCGAATCTATCGACGGAACCTCTAAATCTCTAATCTCTAAATCTATTACATACAAGTACATATACATATATGAATATCTGAGGGGTTGTTGCGACTGTCGCTGCCAATAGCGTGGCCCCCATTTGTTAACACTTCCTCGGAGAATTCATAATTTCTCGTATCAAGAGAGCTGTTACGACTGTCGCTGCCAATAGCGTGGCCCCCGTTTACGACAGTTCTCCGGAACATTATAATTCTTTTTTTTTGCATTACCTCCATGCCTACCAAAGGCGGACGAAGACAAAGAGAAAAGAGATTGAGGTTCCAAATCAAATCGGTCCTTATTTCAAATCAAGATCCTTTCCTCTATTTCCAAAAACTTGCGCAATTGCTAGACCAAGACAAATCGTTAGACTCACCCCGCGAACCTGTCTACACTCTAAGTAAATTGGAGGTCAACCTCATGTTTCCTAATTACAAAACCATTCCAAAGCCCGATCCACGTAGATTCGCCTATAAACTTCGCGATCTTTTTGGCACCGGATTCAAGATTACCCTTCCTTTAAATTATCCAGTACTTCCCAGTGAACCGCATCCTTAACCGCACAACTTAATCTCCGGTCCCCGAGTAAATTGTTTAAATATATTGACTCAAAAACGGAAAAAAATCTCAACAACATTAGACGTAACAATAAATATATGGAGTTCTGCGCATGCGCGATTTTATAATGGCATGTGCCACAAGTAATAATATTGTATTGGGTTATCTAAAAAGTATCCGCGGTTTTTTGTCACTAGATGTGTGTTGATGGTCATATATCTAGTGACAAAGTATCGCGGATACTTTTTAGATGACTCAATATATTGTACTTGTAAGAAATTGTAAGTATTGATGTAAGAAATTCACTAGGAATCCACATAACAGAGATATCAACAGCGTCAGGGCTGTATGGCTCAGTGGCAGAATGAAAGTCTATCAACTCGGAGGAGAGAACAGGCCTGGGATCGAGACGAGGAGTGCCCTGATATTTTTCTCTGTTATCGTCAATGGTTTACACTTGTCTAACAATAGGAAAAGTGGGGAGTTAGCAGTCTAGTGTTATAATAGAAGTCTGTGGTTTCGTTTCACGCATGATGCACCTTTTATCCTTGTTATTCCGAGTGTGAATGAATTGATCGTTCGAGCGATCTATCGACGCGGATGTGTTCTGGTTAGTATTTGAATCTTGTTTTACGTTGATAACGTTAATAAAACGTCCACTAGAATCTCGTCTCTTTTAAGATCACGCATTCCGAATGTGACGCAATATCTTAAGTCATTACCTATCGAATCTTCATCAGAAATGTCTCGAGAATAAAAGGTAAAAAATCGAATAAAGAGTGCAAAAATTAATCATCTTTGGTTTTAGATAAGATCTCGGTTAGTAAAGTTAATCCGACGTCAATCGACGTTATTTGCAAGAATTTAGATAGATCTCGATCTCCCCTCCCCTCGGAGAGAGAAGATAGTGAATCTCTTTATCTGACAATTTGTTGCACTCGTTCTTGTACAGAACGGCACAGGGTCCAGCCGTGAGGATGACATGAGAGGCTTTCTCTTGGTGCCTGACAAGGACGGAGGAAAAAAAAAGAATAAAGTAGAAGCCTGCAAGCTAAACGATTACACGATGGAGAGAGCTCGCCCGGGGAACTCCCGACAAAAGTCTCTGTCAACCCTTCTGGAGGACATTCGACCTCTACTCAGGATTTTATCTGTAAGTATAACTCTATAGATTTACCACCATACGTGGTCATAATCCAAAAAGATCCAAATAATGATTCTTCTGATATCAACCCGATTATGGTTGCCGCGTGATTTCTAAGCTAGTTAACAAACAATATTGAGATTAAATCTGTGAGCCGAAACAAAGTTTCAGTTTCTTTTAATAATTATGAGAAGACGAATAGTCTAATACATCTAGAAATTCTTAAAGTGCATAACCTCAAAACCTCAATTCTAGCTTTTAGAGTTATGAGAGAGTTATTAAAAATGTGCCTTTGGATATCTCTGAAGAGATGATCCGCAACGAATTCAATTCTGTTGCGAAGATAATTTCGATCCGTAGGCTTTGTCGCAGGGAGCAGAAAGACGAAAAAGATGAGCTGATTCCTACTTATTCGGTTTTGGCTAAGTTCCAGGGTCAAGCTCCCTTAATCCCTAACCTTTATGCATGTTTCTTTCCCTGTTATTTCATATATTCCTCGCGTTCTTATGTGCTTTTTATACTTAAGATTCGGGCACGGATAAGCTTGGATTGCAAAAGCGCAGCGCGCTATTCCAAGTGCGGATAGAACAAATATGAGAAGCCCGAAGATTGCCTTCGTCATCAGCTTCCTCCTAGATGCTATAATTATGGACAGAAACATTTTCCTTCTTCTATGAAGTGTCCTTTGTACATTAAGCAAAGACAAGTATATCAACTGCCCTGGAAAATGTGTCTCTCTTGCAGAGGCTCGTGGCAAGCGAGGGATCTTTTCTTCTTTTCTCCCACAGACTTCTTCCTCTCCTCTTCTAAATGATTTTCTTTCCTTCCTCCTTTCCATCTTCTAAATTCTTTTATCCCGCCACTTCCCACAGGGACCTTCCCTCCTTCTTACCACGATGTGAACCCATATAAAATTCTTGGTCTTATCCCGAAGTACGATCCTGCGTCCTCTTACAATGTTAGACAGTCCTCTAGTGATAGAGATCGCTCCCTTCGGATAATACTGCCTCTCAGCGCAATATTTTCTATCGTCAAGCCAAACAACTTTTCAATCCCTCTCTTGGGGATCATATCAGCCTGTTTAAGACTTATGTGAAGCACACCAATCCTGTCTTATCGCTCTGCCTAATGCAGATGGGAGAACGCTCACGCCCCGCCTTCTCCGAAACTCGAGAGCTGCTCTCCCCATCTACTTCATCTCTCTCCCCTTCTTCTCCTCCCCTTCATTCATTTTTAATCCTTCGCCAGGTCATAACCCAATCTCTAATTTACTGAATCTCATAAATGTCTTATCAAATTTATTTAAAAAAATCTCTAGCAACTTTTCGACAACTCTTGTGACCCACAGTTAAGTATGGGCATCCGACAAATCCACGAGTCTTTTGTGAATTTCAATAAAATTGTGCGTAATGGACACTAATCCACACAATAATACTCCGACACAGTTTGGCCCTCAAGCCACTAGACTCTTATTCTGGAACTGTCGCGGGATCTATTCCAAGATGTCTGAAATAGAAAAAATATTAGAGGATTTGGATATCATCTTTTTTGCTGAGACATGTTTGAAATCAAGCCTTCTCCAGGACTAAAGCAGTTCTTCGACTGCTTCCGCGACTCGACATTCGAGGCATGCTTATTTTGATTCGCAGTTCAATCTTATACACTATTTTAGATTATAAACCTGCCTCTTCTCCTTTCCCTAAAAATTCTGGCGCTTCAAATCGATTAATAGATTTACTCTCATCATCATAGGAGTCTATCGTCATCCTAACTCCCCTTTAACCATGAGTATTATTAACTCTCTCTCATATATGTAATACTACTATATTATTAACGGCAATTAAGAACTGCCGAAAATCACGGTGCAGACGATCGCTTCCACAATTCATGTACTTTCGCAATGCGCATGCGCGTGTTCCCAATTTATTTTATCATATTTTATCACGTTTATTGTGTCCGAAATGTTCAATAGTGAAGTTTGTTATTTGACCTATATAAAAGTACTAATTAAAAAAAGGAAATAATGCCGTGATCTTGTTATTTATGTAAAAGAAAAAGCACAGAGGATAAAAAGATAACTTTACATAAGTTTAATTACAAATGATGAAAGTACATGTCCGATTATTTACAATAGTTAATAAAAATTAAATTATTCTTTTTAGATTTCCGAAAGCACCAGAAATACGTAAAAAATGGATCGATGCTTGCGAATTGCATGAAAAAGATGTACCCCATATCTATATTTGCTCATATCACTTTGAATTACCTGATAATTTAGTTGCATTAAAGAGATTACCTCCTGGGGCTATATCCACTGTAGAAATAGCTGTACCAAATACTCAGTTGAATTATCAAATGTATCAACAATAAAAAGTATTACAGTTAATACATCGAAATCATCTGAAGTGAACATCTTCAATTTTGATATAATGGATTATACTAACGCTGTTCATTCATTATCGGAAGCTTCGACTTATCATTCGTGTAAGTTACACATAAATTATGTAGAAATAAAAATATGTACATTGATTGTAAGAGGAAATAACATAAATGTCATTTTTGATAAATATTTTATTCTTTCAGTGCCAGTAATAGAAAGTACTAGTATGTCAAATTTATCTGAAGTGAATATTACATCTCCAATTGTATCTAATGAAATGGATTTTGATGATGAAGTTCAGCCAATACCCTAAATTTCCACTTATTATTCACGTAAATTAAATATAAATTATGTAGAAATAGAAATATATATACTGATTATAAAAGACAATAAGTATTATTTTTTGTGATAAATATTTTATATTTTTAGCTTCTAAAGAGAACATTTCTCCTCCTCGAAAGAAACATTTGTTTGCAGAGCCAAGATATATTTCAGAAATTAATATTAGTGACGTTAGTACACCGAGAAGAACGAGAAGATTAATCAATTTTATTAAAGAAATGGATCAAAGGAAAAGCAAACAAATCAAATCTTTACAAGATGAAAAAAACAGAAGAAAGTGAATTATTACATTGCGATTATATTCGTCAAAAATACATAAAACTTATTATATTTTATTCCATTATCAGTAGCATTAATTATAATTAGGATTGTGTAAAATTTCATAATTTTAATATATATAATATATGTGCTTTATTATTTGTAAAATAATAAAACTATGTTTAAATTATAAAATAGTTATATTTATGTAAGTCATATTGTCGATATCAAATTTAACTATAAACCTTTTTATATGTCTAATATTTATTTTATTTAGATCTTAATTTAATAGATCGTTAAGTTAAATATTTGTATCATTAATTGATATGTAAATATATACTTATTAGTACAATTAATAGATATATATATATATATATACAATAAATATATATAATATTGGGAGTACAAATAAGTTTCCGCCGTTTGACGGTGCCATTAGCAAGCTATGGTTAAAATTATCTGATGTAAAACGTTATATCGTAAGGTTGGACATTTATCAACAACATAAATACTAGCTTGAAATACTAACGATTTTGTATCAGCATCATATATTTTTTTTTGTGCGAAAATGCCGAGTTTTGAGCCGAATAAGCTTCGTTTGCGGGAACTTTTGATTTACTTCTTTAATTTGAAGAAATCTGCAGCTGAGGCTCATCGATTGCTTGTAGAAGCATATGGTGAAGCTGCCTTAAGTGAGAGAAGTTATCGTGAGTGATTTCAAAAGTTTAAGGGGATGCTGGAGTGTCCTGTTTTATCATTAAATTTTAAAAGCACCTTTCTCATAACTGTGTTTATGGACTGAAAAATCCTTCTCCACAATTAAAGTATCGACAACAACGCAAAGCGCCAGCTACATTTGAATACGAAAAACGAAAAAAAATTAAAGACTTACACTTTTGTTATCGGCTTCTGTAGTCAACACATCACAATATGTGTTGCATATAAGAGTTTCAGATCTTGCACGTTCATGAAAAGTAGCTAGCGTATTGTAGAAAACCTAAACGAACAATCCCATGCTTTTAGAAACGCGGTAGGAGTTTTAGTTTAAGAGAAAGGTGCATCCAAAAATTTCGTTTGTATATTACGAGTGAAATTGACGTGAAGCCATGAAACTGAGCAGTATTTTAGTTCCGCGATATTCCGACAGCGGCGCTGTCATGAAAAGTGCGTCGCTGAACCATAGAAATGATCTGAATTATCGACCTACTCAGGCCCATATCAATCAAAACGTGCCCTGGTCAAAGTTTTTTCTTTTGAAAGGAAAAATAATAAAATAAATATGATATTACTTATTTCAATTTTGTTGAAATAATTTCTTCCTAAACAAGAAACATATCATATTATTTACATATGAATACAAATGAAGATAATTATTTTAATTATACTGTTCTGTCTTTTACATACATTTTATTTAGTAAATTATTGATGCATATATATAAAATAACATATACATATATATATATATATATGTATGTATATGTATGTATGTGTATATATGTGTATATATATATATATATATATATATATATATATATATATATGCATATATAATAGCATACATACATACGCGTGTGCGTATGTATGCGTGTGCGCGCGCGCGCATGTGTGTGCGTGTACATATATACAACACATGTTTAAACTTTATTTACTGAATTATTTACACATGCATATCAAGGTTCGGAACGTGATGTGTTTCGGTTGAGCTTTCTTTCTGCTCGGATGTCGGAACGACAAGCGGCAATCTCGTAACAGACGTAGCATATAAATGAAATTTTCGAATACACTTTGTTCTTATACTAAAGCTCGTAACTCGTTTCTGCAAGCATAGTATTGTTCTTTGAGGTTTTCTGTAAATCGCCAGCTACTTATGCAAGGTCTGAAATTATTGTATACAGCACATTTTTGATTCGGATGTCGAGTCTTAGTAAGAAGCGCCATTCCTCCTATCGGTCGCGCGCAAACGAAGTAGTATTGCTATTCAACTATAGAAATGGATTGAACCATTGTAAATAAATCAGCAATATATTATCAGCCGGGAACGCCATAATAATATATTTTTGTATATATAGAAATATATATCAAGATCGTTGTTTAGAGAAGGAATCATGCGTTCTTGATGTATCGATGATGATGCCAGAATCGATAGAAATCACATTCTTGAATTGCAGAACGAATTATTGAAACAGAAGTACGACAGAGTGAGACAGAGAAAAAACAAAAAAGGATAGAAACTCCGATTGTAATCAGTGAGACTTCGCATGCCGAGCTGGGCTCGTCGAACGAAACAGCGAGTCTATCCTTCAGAGTCTCTCTCTCTCTCTCTCTCTCTCTCTCTCTCTCTCTCTCTCTCTCTCCTCTCCTCTCCTCTCCTCTCCTCTCCTCTCCTCTCCTCTCCTCTCCTCTCCTCTCCTCTCCTCTCCTCTCCTCTCCTCTCCTCTCCTCTCCTCTCCTCTCCTCCCCCCCCATCTCTCTACGGTCGCTTGTTTCTAGCGACCGAAAATGCTTTCTGGAAAATTTCGGCCGCTCAATGTGTATAATTAAGAGGAGAAGGAACATTATAGATAAAATATAAGTTTTAATAAATTATGCTAATCCTATATCCCTCCAATTTATGTATAATAGCAAAAATAATTTCAAAACACGAATTTACGGGATATTTCTATGATTTTCCATGAGCCTTATATACCACGTTCGTAGAAAAGATTTGCAAGATCTCGGCGTGGTCTCACGCGTAAGATACGAGATCTGAATGTTAGAGATCTCATGATCAATTCCTTTTTTCTTTTTTCATAATTTTTTTTTTTTAAATAAGTGATTGAAGACATTGTTAACAAACATATATTACAGGCTAAATATATTTTTATTTAATTATTGAAATTATATGTGTATTTCTAAACGTTTTAATTTACCTTTAGAAAAAATCCAAAAAAAAATTATGTTTCTGTAATAATGTAACCTCGATCAGTACTTTCTGTGAAATGTTTTTTTTATAATTATCATCCGAAAGAAAATTCTGATAATCAATCAAATCGCAAAAGTGCGATTAATATAATTATAAGGATGATTAATATAATTATAAGGATGATGTCAATATAATTTTATAATTAACAAATCAAAAAGCCTTTATATGTGCCTTTATATGCAACATACAAATAATTTTTTATTTATCTATTAAAGTGATTCGGTATTCTTCCTATAGTTATTGGAATACATTAAATTTTGGGTCGACTTTTGAGGCACTTTTGGGTCGCCTTCTTTCCCCCCGCCGCCGCCGCTCAATGCTCGACGGCTGAGCTGCACCGGATCGAGCGCGGATGTGTATTTCAGGAGCGTTGCACTAAGAAATATGCTCCGTATCTTCTAGCAAATTATCAATCCTTTACTTTCCTTAGTCTTCTGTGATGTCTTCTTTATTCAACATGCCTTCTTTAATCACATGTTGAATAAAGAAGACATCACGGAGTTATTGAAGTTGAATCATTCCAGTTTAAAATTACGCATCTCGTTCTGTATCGACTCTTATTAGTCTTAAATTGATATTATCAGTATTCTATATTAAAAGATATTACATTTTGTGGCACATAAGTGGTCAGTAGCTCTTTGAAAGAAAACCGAATGTATCAATGTAATGTATAAAAATAATAAAGTAAATATTTTAAAAGTACATAATATTTAGTAAAATGTATACTTATTAATATGATGTTCAATCACTATTATTAAGAAAATAACAATTATGTAAGAAGGAAAATATTTTTATAATAATTTTCATGCTAAAATGTTGTCATGATAATTTTCATGTTGGAAGGTATGATAGCAGCATGTTTCTTATACTGTGACGCTCCTGAGATGCATGTCCGCACGCGATCCAGCGGTTCAGCCGTCGACTGTTGAGCGGTTGTAAAGGAAAAATAGGCAGCACTTCAGAAATTGGCTCGAAATGTGTAACTAGTTCTGAGCACACTAAAGTACACATATAATTTCTATAATTTTATAAAAATATATTTGGAGTAATATGTTGTCATTAATAACGTTATTTATTTTAAAAAAAAATTAAGAAAAAAAGGAAAAAGCAGGATTGAACATAGGATTCTCAACATTCTGATCTCGCACCTATCGCCCGAGACCACGCTGAGTTTTTACAAACCGCCTCTATGAACGTGGTACATAAAATACACGGAAAATCGTAAACTATATCTCGTTAACTATCACGTTTTGAAATCATTTTTGCTATTATATATTAATGAGAAAGGTATATGATTAACTCTTTCACTAATATCATGTGAGACTCGTGGTAAAGAAATCGAGCCAAACATAAACAATATGTTCCAGGCTATTAATTATGGCACGCGCCATCGTAACTTAAATCGTAGGGCAAAGGATTAATATAATTTAATAAAAATTAAGTATTGTCTAGAATGTCTCTTTCCTCCTTATGATACACGCCAAGCGGTCGAGATCGTCGAGAAAATATTTTCGGTCGCTAGAAACAAGCGACCACAGAGAGAAGGACAGAGACAGATGACTCATTGTTTTGCTAGCGGGCCCAGTTCGGCGTGTCCGCGCGGAGATTCACCGATTACAATCGGAGCTTCTATCCGTTTGTTTTTTCTCTGTCTCGCTCTATCGAAATAACAAAAATTGAAAGAATTTTAAATCACGAACACGGTTGCCAGTTCTCCGTTTTTTTTTTTGACAGACTTCGGTTTCTTGGACTAATATTCAATACTCCAGCAGATGTGAAAATCTCCAATTTTTGTCGAATTAAAATTCTTTCATTTTCTTTTTATTAAATTATATTAATCATATATCTTTCTCATTAACGTAGCAAAAATGCAAATGCAAAAATGATTTCAAAACGTAAACATTGATGAGATATACAATAGTTTACGACTTTCCATACATTATATGTATCGCGTTCGTCGAGGTGATCTGCAAGAACGCGTGGTCTCGGGCGTTGGGTGCAAGATCAGAATATTGGAGATCTTATGTTCGATTCTGCTTTTTCCTTTTTTAATTTTTATTTAATAAATAACATTTTATTTATTAAATTTTATTAATAAACATATTACTCCAAATATACTTTTTATAAAATTTCAAAAATTATATACGTATACTTCAATGTGCTCGAAATTAGTTGCGCATTTCGAGCCGATTTCTGAAATGCTGCCTACTTTTCCTTCACAATCGCTCGACGCTTGACGGCCGAACCGCTCACGCGTGGACGTGTATCTCAAAAGTGTCATAGTATAAGAAACATGCTGCGACCATACCTTCCAGCAAATTGTCATGAAAATATTTTCCTTCCTACATAATATTGTATTTTCTTAATAATGGTGATTGAACATCATATTAATAACTTAATGCATTTTACTAAATGTAATGTACTTTTAAAATATTACTTTATTATTTTTATACAGCTACATTATACAGATACATTCAGTTTCAAAGAGTTACTGATCACGTTTTTATGCCACAGAATGTAATATAAAATTTTACTTTACCGCATCATACATCTGGTCATCTATTTGTATTTTTTTTTAGTGGAATAAACCTGGAGAATACATTTAAATGACGTATCAATAATAGAACTTCAAAGATAATAGAGAGTCTTTTTACAATAACGTGAATTTAGATACGGTAAACGCCTTTTCTTAATTAGTCGCTAAGGAAAAGATAATGTGATCATGATATCGATTATGTATCTTTTTTCTTAGAGTGATAAATAACAATTTTTTGTATGTATGTGTATTATATATATATATATATATATATATATATATATATATGCATACATATATCATTTTGCGTGACGCTGTATGTGTAAAAAACAACGGCATTATACGAGTCAATCAGCTGTAACCAGTATGACCCGCGTTCACAGTATCATTGCCGCAACAGTACTATCAATGTAGTGTAGTGTAGTAGTGTTCTACACACACCATATATATATATGTGTGTGTGTGTGTATGTGTATGTATATATGTGTGTATATGTATATATATATATATATATATATATATATATTTATATAGTGTTTTTTGTTCACAAAATAGAAAAAATAGTAGCAGAATATTGTCTGCCTTTGATAAGAGAAGGTTATGGGTGCTTTATAACAAGCGACTCAGTACAATATCTCATCCTTGTATTATCGTAATATACAAGATTGTAATAATGCACCGTGTCACACTGTGTCTTTTGTTGGAAAGCACTCTAGAAGACCAAAATTGGTTATTATGATGTGTGTTTTTTGTTGGCACCCTATAAAGCCAGAATGAGAAAGGTTAGCATCTTTATGTTATTCGTAAAAATATCACTTTTATTTATCATACAAGTGATATGATTAAATTTATTGTTATAACAATAAATTGCGCTTTGCCTAATTATGATCCAATGTCAGAGGCGTTCATCGTGGGCTGACTATTTTTAATTTACTGCCAGAGGCGTTAATCGTGAGCTGGCTAGCTATAATAAAATGTCACAGCCATAAATCATATTTTGGCTAGTTATAGACAAATGTCAGAGGCGTTCATCGTGGGCTGACTATTTTTAATTTACTGCCAGAGGCATTAATTGTGAGCTGGCTAGTTATAACAAAATGCCACAGCCGTAAATCGTGCTTTGGCTAGTTACAAATAAATGTCAAAGGCGTTTATATATGTACTGACTATTTTTAATTTATTGGCAGAAGCATTTCGATTATTAAATTTGGTGAAATACAATTACGGAACCAATTTATAGAATTTTGCGTCTGCAATTAAAGAAATGCAAATAGATGCATTGTCATGATGGAATCAAAAGCTAATTGCTTGACATAACCGAAACAAAGAAGAAACTAATGAAGAAAAAAAACTGAATATCAGTAAATAGTTTCTTTGAAACCTTACAACTTTTGTCTGAAACGTTTTTTCTAAAAACGTTATGTAATAGCCTTAGCACAAGGATTGTCGTAATTGAATCGTAGAACGTGAATCATAGGGCAACGCATTATATTTTGACGTACTATGCATGCCGATACACGTTCACATTCCTTTACGATTAGTTATAGTCATCTTTATATTCAGCTCCTAAATCCGGAGTCTTTTTGGACACCCTATATAATATATATGTTATACATATATGTATGTATATATATATATATGTATATATATATATATACAACATACATTACACAGTCAATAGTCACATGCATAATTTTTGTACGATGCTGTACGTTTATGAAATGTATGTAAGTATATCATATTCAAAGTGTTTTAGCAAATATATACACTTACAGGTCAATGTACGTTGACTAACAGCAAGTTACAATAAGTATATTTTTACTAAATGAACACTCTGACTGTGACTTAGATATATTTTCGGATGCAACCATGTATTTGAAATACATGTATACACGTGTAATGTAATAGCACTTTTTCCTTTATTCCCAATGTCATTTTAACTTAGGATGTAACATGTCAGTACGTAAATACATTGCACATACATATGTAACTATTCCATCTCTTTTTATTATGTTTAATGGGCCTTTTACAATTATAAGCCATAAATCAGCCATAAATAAGAAGTCAAACGCTAAAAATTGGCTGTGATTGATCAATTTTTAGCTTCTGATTTCTGATTTGTAACTAATGTGTTATTGTAGAAGGCCCATAATAAAAAGAGATAGAAGTTACTCATACTTAGCTTTTCATGCAGATATAATATAGACACAGTCTATTAGTGAATATTAGAATTATATTTTATGTGCATTATGATGTGTACACACATTATAAAATATATTTCTAATTCATATTCACATATGTGTGTAGCTACTTCATCTCTTTTTGTTACGTATAACAAAAAGGTGTACTGATGTCTTCTTTTTTCTACGTTTAATAAAAAGAGATATATTTTTTTAGGATCAAATATTAGTGATATATACTTTTATATTTCAATATCAGAATATACAACGAACATCAGACGTAACATCTTAAAAAAAATAATCAAATTACGAATTCTCTGATAAATCCTCATTTTATGTGTGTGTATGTATATATATATATATATATATATATATATATATATATATATATACATGCATTATATATATATATTTTATATATGTATACAATTTTAATATTGCACATTTAAACACAGAGAATGCATAAACAGCTTAGCATTGATAATTTCTATCTGCAACGTATGTATATTCACACATTATAGTACATATATGCAATATTGTACAATATTGCCTATGTGTGTATTATATTTAAGTACATCACTAATATTTTAACATGATTAACTTCTACATATTTTTATTAAACATAGCAAAAAATGGTATAGCTATGTATATTATATGTGTAATATATCTATATATAGCTAATACATATCACATCCTGACCTAAAATGACATTGTACGACAGGAAAAATGCTATTATATAGGCCCATGTGTCAATGTACACTGTCAATACTGAAAATCTATAGTTACGTATTTTCAGTACTCGCAGTGAATATCGAAATACAGTTGTAGTATCACTTTTTCCTATGATTTTTCCTATCATTTAGAGTTTAGTCAAGATGTAACATATATTACTGTCAATATATGGACACGTGTTTTATATATGTATATACTTGTATATATATATATAAATGAATACGACATTGCACATACATAATGTAACTCTTTTTACTCTGTCTAATAAAAAGAGATAGATACTTATAGTACTTATACATTACTAATATGTCGACTATATATCTAATATAGAAAATTGTATGTACATTATACTATAATAATTCTAACATTGTTGTAACATATAACAAAACATTATTAGTGAATATAAATTATAATTATATTTTATATGTATTATAATGTACATATACACAATAATGTACAAAATATAATTTTAATATTGCATATATCATTAATTCATTAACATGTTTATGTCTTCACTAATATGTCAATAATATTTTTTGTGTTATTGTGTATATACACATATATTATAATACACATAAAATGTAATTGTAATTCGTATTCATGAATGTCTTTTTATATACAACATTAGAATTACATTTTATATATCATTATACATATTATAATATAAAATTTTAATATTGCAAAAATGGACATAGAGAATATCTGCATGAATATCTATATATATATATATTATGATATTCATTTATGATAATATATTATCGTAACCTAAAATGGCATTGGATGTAAGAAAAAAGTGCTATTACGGTTTCGTATCGATATATCTAATTTAATTAAAAATCTGTATTTTATATATATTACAGACTTTTAGTACTGATGATATATATTAGAACACGGCCTACATTGCATGTGTATATAATACAACTAAATATGTATATAATGCAACTAAATTTCTAAGGTCCGATTCTACAAATATAAGATTAACTTCAATTATGTTTATTTTTTTTTCAATTCTAAAATTGGAAAATTTTCCAAAATAAATCTTACATTGTGGGACCGATCCTAATACACGTCCCTGTTAAGATGGTAATGTAAGGAAACGGAATAAAAATATCGATAATTAATCGATCGAATTTCCTGCATGATCATATTAACTTCAGAGGGCGTAAGCAGATTATACATTGGAAATGAAAACCTGTAATATCGACCTTGATCAAGTTCGGCCTTCGCTCTAGCATCCCCTTAAGAACGGTGAATTTGACGTCGAAGACAAAGAACGTAGCGGGAGGCCGAAAGACACGGAATTGGAAGCATTATTGGATGAAGATTCGTGTCAAACGCAAAAAGAACTTGCACTTACATTAGGAGTGACTCAACAAGCAATTTCACATCGTTTGAAATTGGGAATGATTTAAAAGCAAAGGAATTGGGTTCCATATGAACTGAAGCCGAGAAACATTGAACGCCGATTTTCCATATGTGAAATGTTGCTTGTCAGACATAAACGAAAGGGTTTTTTGCATCGTATAATCACTGGTGATGAAAAATGGATCCTACGATAACCCAAAGAAGAGGAAATCATGGGGATCACCTGGCTATGCTTCAACATCGACAGCCAAGCCGAATATTCATGGAAAAATACTCATGTTGTGTATTTGGTGGGATCAGCTTGGTGTCGTGTATTATGAGTTGCTCAAACCGAACGAAACCATTACTGGGGCTCTCTATCGAACACAATTGGTGAGATTGAGCCGAGCACTCAAGGAAAAACGCGCCCACTACTACTTCAGGCATGACAAAATTATTCTCCTGCATGATAATGCTCGACCACATGTTGCGGCGCCTGTCAAAACCTACAAGGAAACACTCAATTGGGAAGTTCTATCCTACCCGCCGTATTTACCAGACATTGCCCCTTCCGATTACCATCTATTTCGATCGATGACGCATGGCCTGTCTGAGCAGCACTTCATATCATATGAAGATACCAAAAATTGGATCGATAATTGGATAACCTTAAAAGATGAAGCGTTCTTCCAACGCGGTATCCGTATGCTACCAGAAAGATGGGAAAAAGTAGTGACTAGCGATGGACAATACTTACAATAAAACATTATGTACCGTTCTTTCACAATAAATGTTTAATTTTTTATAAAAAACGGTGGAAACTTATTTGTACTTCCAATAAAATAAAATTACAACAATATAAAATTAATTTTATATATACAGAAAGATATTAACATTCAAATAAAAACAGTACAATAAATATTTTTTTTCAACATTACTATTTATATATTTTTGAAATAAATTGTAATTATATTTATTAATAATTAATATATGTACCAGTAATTTACAATTAGAAGACATTTAACACTTATTTTTAATGTAAATGTTAAAGAGAAATTAACTAAGAAATTAAATGTGATTTTAACAATTATATATTTTAGACCTGATATTTCTTTATACTTTATAATATCTAACCTCTACGATACGTGCCATGAGTGCATACGTACATACGTTCCCCGCATTCGAAGTACACGAATTGTGGAAGCGAGAAATCGATTTTCTATCTCACTATCTTGGCACACCCCCCACTCTCAAAAAGAGGTTGCGTTAGCAATATAGTAGTATTACATATATGCTCTCTCTATACCTTTATGAATCAATTTCCTTCGATCCTTCTTATGGGGGACTTCAATGCCTATTATTCCTCCTGGGCCTCTATGGACTCCAATTCAATTTTATATGAATTTATTGACTCTTTAAATCTATCTTGCCTCAACCCTGATTCCATACCTACTTTCCTTTCACACTTTGCTAGAGTCTCTTCTACCATCGACCTCGTATTTTCATCCTCGGATATATCTCCTATTTATAACATTAATATCGGCCAGGATTTAATGGGTAGCGATTATTTTCCTATCTTTACTACTATCAATTTAATGGCTCGGTTTGTCAATACTTTTTCTAATAGGATTCGTCTCTCTCGTGTCTAGTGGCGATGCGCTGAGGCCTGGTTCGCAGAACACGCTGAGAAAATTGCTGAAAAAACTTCTTCGGCAGCTCTTTCTATTTCTCTAGAAAGGTTACAATACCTTCATCCACTTCATCAAATCTTCGGCAAAAAATTATTTTCAACCAAATAACTTATAATAAGGCGCAACATCATAACAGTGAAAGTCGCTCTTTCCGAGGACCCTCGCCGGCCCTCTGTGGACTCCAGAGTGCGACGAGGTCATTCGATCACGCTGTGTTTCCCTTAAAGTTTACAAACAAGTTCCGTTCTTTAGAAAACTATGAAGCACATCGTGAATTCGTTCACCAAACTCGCAAAATTTTTCAGTAAGTCGCAACGCAAAGACTGGAAGGACTTTTGTGAGAACCTCAGCCTCAATCCAACCACCGAAGTTTGGCGTATGCTCAAACGATTCAAAGTCGTTATCTGGCTCCCGAGCCGGAGGCTGTCAGCCTTGAAAATAACTCCAGTCTGGCTCAGAATTCCATAGATAAATTTTTCCCTCTTCTAGCTCTCCCTCTATCCCAGTACTTCTGGACACATCGCTGGCATCCTTGGTGTGGATTGATTCCCCCTTTTCTCTTAACGAAATTAGAACTGCACTGGAACTGCACTTCGTCAGGAAGTTTTTCAGTCCGGGATTGGATGATGTAGACTATTTTCTCGGGGCTCTTCCTGAAGAGTTCCTGTATTATGTCTCCTATCCCTTCCTAACCTACTTTACCGCTTATCTTTTTTCTCTGAGCAATAGTTTCATTCTATCGTTTATCTTATATTCAAACCACGGCTCGGGTTTTCGTCCTATATCTCTTACTTCCTGCGTCCTTAAAATTCAAGAACGTATTTTAAATAGATTTTAAATAGATTGTATTGGCTTTCGAAATCCTCTTCTTCTCCGCTTTTTCCTCTCTTCTCGAATAACCTATTCGTATTTAGGAAGTTCAAATCAGCATAATTTAATCATTCTCTCAGCACATATATACTTTGCATTTATTCAAAAATAAGACACGGTTGATATTTTCATTGACATAAAATCAGCTTTTGATAACGTTTTGCCTCAAATCTTAATCTTAATTAATTTAGGCTTTCCTCCTCTATTCATCAGATTCATAAATAACCTGATTTTCTCCCGCAATATCCAATTCGTAATTCAGGGATCCTTATCTCCGGTTTATACATCACGTAAGAGCACCCCTCAAGATTCTATTCTTAGCCCGATGCTTTTTAATATATATCTTAGAAAAATTAACAAGTCGCTAGATCCGGACACATCGTTACTCCAATTCGCTGACGATATCGTCATATTTCAAATTCCAGTACTAGGAACTCACTGCACTCGATCGAGCGGTCTCTCAATAATATTCAATCTTTTCTGGAAGATCAAAGTCTTGAGATTTCTCCTAATAAAACTCAAATAATGATCTTTACAAAAAGGAGGAGCTCTCCTTAGGTTAATCTTTCTGTAAAGTTGAAGGAGCATAACATTCTTCCCTCCCCTTCAGATTCCTAGACATTGTTCTCGATCCTAAACCCTCAGGCAAGAAACACATGGGATATGTAATGTGCAAAGAAAAACGTCTGATCTTTATCTTATCTGCGCTCTGGGATATATGGTGGGGAGCTAAACTCAACCTTCTTCTTTCCATCTATGGATCCATAAACTTCCTTCAAATATGCCCTTTTTTGCTCTTAATAATAATCAGGCCCTAATTAATCTCCAACGGATTTAAAATCAAACCTTACGCCTTGCTTGCGGGTATCGCAATTCCACTCCAATTAATATCATGCACGCCGAAACCAAAGACTCCCTCTTAAACAGAGATTCGAATATTTAGCCGCTAAATACTTCCTTAGTCATCTCGATCCGGGACCATTTCCGTGACGGAACTTCTGGATCTGTGCGATCGAGTAATAAATATCTCTCAGTTCTCATACCTTCATAACTATTTTCCGGCTGCATCTACCTTTCTGCGCATATGGTTTCATAAAAGCAAGATGTTTATCGCGTCCGCTCTTCCGGCATTTCAGAACTCCTTTTACTCCACTGTTAACATCACCTATTCCAAACTGCCCTTCCAGATTCTTAAAAGCCTTCCTGTAACATAACATCTAGCTCATCTTTGAAAATATCTCCCGGAAAGCATAGTGTCAATTCATTGTTTTCTATACGGACAGATCCAAAATCTACGATATCATACACGTTGGCTCCGTGATTTATTCTCCTCAGCTTAATTTGCAATACATGTTTAAACTCTTCTCTTATGTCACCATGTTTATGGCCGAGGTGTTTGGGCCATATACAACGCTCTTTCAATTGCTCTACATGAAAATCTTATACAAATTAATAATCATCATCATTTCTGACTCCAAAAATGTTTTTGATGCCCTAAACAATCACTGTAATAAAACCAACAACTACATAATTTCTTATATCAGAGCGCTGATCGAAGAGGCAAAATTCAGAAACTCAGATCTTTTTCATTTGGATCCCGTCACATTGGCATTCGCGGCAATGAGATGATTGATCAGCTGGCTAAGAGAGCCATTCGCAAGGTATCGATTCAAACTTTAAAGTTCCTATTCTACATTCTTAAGTCTTACTTGATCGATGCCTTCGACAAGTATATAGAAAGAACATCATCCCACGACAAAGGCATCTTCTTTTTTCAAAAAACTTTTATGATAAAAGCAAAAAGCCTTAGTTTCACGGCTCTCAACTCTCTCGCAGGTTAATTGCCACACTCAATCGCTTTCGGAGTAATCACTTCAACTTTAACCATAGCCTCTTCCGCTCATAGATGATCCTTCTTGTACTTGTGATGCCCCTTGTTAAGATCTTGTACATACTTGTATATACAACTGTCCTATCATGTGAAAATCGTGCCTATCCCCTACGTAAAGCTCTTCAGGACTCCTGCCAAGACACCACGCTTGATCCTAACGAGTCCATCATCCACGCCCTTCGCAAGCCCTCGACCAAAATGTACGCTTACTTACGAGTTTCGGGTTGGCCTGTGATCGCTCTCTATTATTTAAATATTCGCAGCGTTAGCCCGCGGTGTGTGATCGTACATCCTATCTTAGCTGCACGCTAAGTGCCGTTCGCCCTCCGCGAGAGTCGGAGTTTCTTTAGGTTTTGTCAACTCATTTTGCCGAAGAAACAGCTTAGGATTCCAATCATTGCTTATAGAAAATTTCAGGACGTGATCTCACCGTATTATCTTCGCTTACCCCATTGGAGGCAAGAACCATTAATTAAGAAGAAGAATTTTCACCGAATGTTAAATAAGGATAAATGATGCATTATGTACATCACATGCATGAAACAGAACACAATCTAAATTTATTAATATAAGAAAAATAATAATGAGAAAACGTAAAAAAATAATTAAAAAGATCATTTTTGCAATTTATTCTTTTAATTATTTCTTACGTTTCATTATTATTATTTTTATCATACTACTAAACAATAATTCTACAAAAGAAAGAAAAATGTATGTTATAGTTTAAAAGTTGTTTCCAAACAATAGCTTACAAAATAGTAGACATGTATGTATCCGGCATAAATATTTCCATAACGAATTACGCAATACTTTGTGTTATCATATCTAAAGGCAAATGTGTACTATAAAACCGCACTAAGGATGCTATTTCATGTGTACGTTTTTGTCGTACGAACAGAACAGAGAGGTCTTCGAATCTATCTTTCCCATAGTCAATCAACAGGCTTGAAAAATTTGTCATACGACAAAAATGCATAGATGAAATATCATCCTAAGGTCGACACATGTGTTTAGCAGGGAATGCAAGAAACTCACACTTTCGGCAACCTTGTACAGTACTGCTGCTACTGAACGAGTTTTTGGTGCGCACTCAGTGCGGTCCAGTGAAAAATGCTATAATATATTCCATTATCTACATTTCTACATGACAACTTTTCTAACTTCAACAACTACGATTAAATCTGCGGCACATAATGTTTGTTTTCCTGCTGGATTGTAAGCTGGATTAGAATCTTGCCACCGTATTGGCTGCGATGTTAGCACTGACAGCATCGCAGCCAATTAAGCCTGTTTTTTTAGCTGAACTTTTTAGATGAACACCAGTTCATAATTTTTTCTTTTCTTTTCAGGAAAAAAAAGAAGAAGAAAGATAAACTGATGCAAAAGTTCAACTAAAAAGAACAGGCCTAAGACCGGAATCAGACTATACATTGAAGATTGAGATTAAAGATTAAAGATTGAAATTTCACCAATGGCGTTCAGCAGATTCAACATTTGAGTAAGCGTTCGTTGCTATTGATTCTATATTGTTGCTAAGTATTCTTTCAAATCTAAAATGCTGATTGAGTGATCTAAAAGAATACACCAATAACAGCGAGCGCTCACTCAACTGTTAAATTAGCTGAACGCAGCCATTGTGAACAAAGAAATTTTGGCTCCTGTTACGTCCCAGGGGGATTCAACCGATCTCCGGGTTCGATCCAACCTGAAGCTATGGTGGGGTACGGAATTCGCGATTCCGGGTATTGAAGCGGTTGTAATTGATTTTGTCCAGTAGGCCGATTGGCTAGATAGGCTGCTGGAAAAGTTTCTGCAAACAATATGAAAAAAAACATGTAAAATTCGATAAATGGCTTTATAATTGTTTTTCGAAGTATTCGCCTTTAAGATCGATACATTTTTGCATATGCTCGAACTAATTTTCGAAGCATTTTTTCCACTCTGAGGCTGTAACCTCAGAAATCAGTGTACGAAATGTTTCAACAACTGCTTCAGGCGACTCAAATCGCTCACCACGCATCTTCTTTTTATGTTTGGGAACAAAAAGAAGTCATTAGGTAATAAATCAGGTGAATACGAACAATGAGTCTTCAATTCGACATTTTTACTGGATAAAAAATCAACAGTTTGACGTGCTGTGTGACAGCTGGCGTTGTCATAATGAAGGATGATGCGACGATTTCGGTTTGTTCTACGCAATTCATTTATGACTTCTGGCAAACAATTATATCAATCAGTATTTACAGTCCTTCGATCCTCTAAAGCCACGGTTGCTACATGTCTAATATGACTGAAGAAACAAGCAATCATTTGCTTGGCAGCACTGCGTGAACGAACAACTTTTGTTGATTTCGGTTCATTTTGAAATACCCAAACAGTGGATTGTTGTTTATTTTCGGGCTCATACGAATAGATTCATGTTTCGTCCCCAGTAACGATGTTGTAAATTTGACCGACCTTGGTTGAATTTCTTGAGCATTTTTTTACTTCATTTAACACGAGTCTGTTTTTGAGCTTCGGTCAAATTGTGTGGGATCCAATTGCAAAGTTTCCGTACGCTCAAATGATTATGCAAAATCATATGTATTACTTTCATGCCTAAGGATGCCTGAATCTCGGGGTATGTCATAGCCGGTCTCGCTCAATCATTTCACGCACAGCGTCAACATTAGTGACAACAACAGACGTGAATGGACGACCTTCACGGAATTCGTCAAAGAAAGGTCCACGCTGGAATTCAGCAAACCAATTATAAACAGTCCTATTGGATGGTGCTTCATCCCCAAAAGCCAAATAAAGTCGATTGATGCATTGTTTTGGAGTTAGGTTACATTTGTAATCGTAAAAAATCATTGCCTGAAAATTTTCATGCGAAATTTCCATTTTCTCACAAAATAACTTCTTTTAAAATACTATGCAAACAAAACTAGTTGGCTTGGGTACAAACTGTCAACTGAATTATAGGTTAAAAACATCTAATTTTACGGATATGATAGTAGCAAAACAGCGCCACTGGAAGTATTAGATTGCAAACTTTTCCAGCAGCCTACGTACGAGATTATGGTCGACTCTGAGTTGTTCCATGGTTGCTCCCCCGTTCCTTCCAAATATACTAGGAAGATTTACACATTTTCCGCTTTACTTACTGCCTGAGGCGTCGACCGCCAGGAAGAGAAGGAGACAGCCGGCGAAGACGACCGCCCTCGCGAACCCCATGGTTTTCTCTCCTCGAGAACCGCAAACTACTTTAACACTCTCGCACAATCAGCAATGACACGATCGGCGGCCAAATACAAAAGGCGGGCGAATACAAAAAGCGTCTGCGCTTTTCTTCATGCGTGCTTTTATGCTCTCGCAACTCTAAAATCTCGAACTTTAATGCTTAATATCTCGGTTCACGAGGCCGACCGTCGCATTTTTTTTGCCAGATTCTTTCATTTTGAATGAAAACGCGTCGGATGAGTGTATTTTTATTAAGATTTTAGGTGGAGTATGTTATTCTAAATAATTACCAAAGAATGTATTAATAAATAGAATAAGATGTTAAATAGAATAAAATATTACAAATATTTATTGAATTTCAAAATCTTTGGGTGATTTACATAAATATGTAGAACAACCTACATTGATATGAATTATCTTACTTTGTACATTATCAATAGAAATTACTATGTAATTTACAAAATCTACAGATTTAATCATTTCTATGTGTAAAATTTCGAAAGGCCTATTAGAACATATTACAATCTTTGTTAATTTAAAATGATTTTTGTTTTCTATTAAAATGATATCCAATATTTATTCTCCAATTTAATTGAACTAAAACATAACAAACGCGCGCGCTATTAAACTTTTCGACTTGTAAACTTTTACGTATACTACATGGGCTGAAAAGTCCCGGGATTTTTAATGAAAACAAGCGTTTTTTGGGCAAAGTTATATTTATTCCTCAACATAGTTGCCTTCGAGGGCGATACACTTGGTATAACGATTTTCCAACATTTCGATGCCCTTTCTGTAGTATGAAAAGTCCAAGCCTTCGAAATACGCCTCGATTTCCGCGACGATTTCCTCATTCGATGTGAATCTCTTTCCCTGGAGCCACCTCCCTTTCCCTTGAGCTTTGGAAACAGATAATAGTCGCTGGGGGCCAAGTCTGGAGAATACGGTGGGTGAGCAACCAATTCGAATCGTAATTGGTCCAATTTGACCATCGCTTTCAAGGATGTGTGCGACGGTGCGTTATCGTGATGGTACAGAATTTTTTTCTTCGCCATATGGGGCCGTTTTTTTTTTATTTCGTCGTTCAGTTTGTCCAATAATACAGCATAATACTCTCCCGTAACTATTCTTCCCTTCTGCAGGTAATCGATGAAGATTATGCCATGCGCATCCCAAAAAACGGAGACCATAACCTTCCCGGCCGAGCGTTGGTCTTTTGGCCGCTTTGGTCGGCTTTCGTGGCTTTTCAGCCACTCTGCAGACTGCCTATTGAACTCAGGCGTATGGTAATAGACCCACGTTTCATCCATCGTCACAAAACATCGAAAAAAGTCCGCTCGATTACGCTGCAACAACGCCAAATCGGTCGTTGAATCATCAATGCACTGCTATTTTTGATCGATGATCAGCAAACGCGGCACCCATCGTGCCAATAGCTTTTTCATCTCCAAAACATCGTGCAAAATGTATCCCGCCCGTTCTTTGCGAGGTGTGTCTTCGGTGCTCGTACGATCCATTTTAAATTCACTAAATCACCGATAAACTGTTGTTCTCGAAGGAGCAGATGTAGGATAACATTTCTGCAACCATTTCAATGGTTGTTCAGAAGTTTTTCCCATCAAAAAACAATGTTTGATCAAGATGCGATATTCCTATTTTTCCATTTTTTTTACGAAGGCGAAAGTAACGCCACTTAAACGATTGTAGCTTGTAAACGAATGAACGAAATGTCATGAAACTTCATACATAAACTAGTGACAGATGAACCTCTCGAAATGAATCATGTTTATTTTCTAGTGGCACCATCTATTGAAAAATCCTGGGATTTTTCAGCCCATGTAGTAAGTTTTAAAATATAAATTTAATTTAATTTTCCAAAAGCTCAACAAATTATAAATTTCAATAAGACTAACAAATAATGGCAAAGAGTCTAGCACGATGTAGGTACTCAAATAATTATATATTTACAATATATTATAAATTCCAGATGTTTCGGTTTTCACAGAACCATCTTCAGTGGACAATAAACTTACAAATTCATCAATCTTCTAAATTCCTACTTGTACAATGCAGTCTTGTCTTATTCCTCGATTAAATTACAATTTTTTTATGATTCCTTCTTTAATATCTTCGCTATTATATAGCGAATCCTAATAATAATTACTTATGGAATTATTTGTTCAGTAGCTCGCCATTACATGACGCTAATATATCTATCAATACTTAATCACTAACACTTATTAACCAGCATTTTTATTTTCAAGTATTTCGAAACATTTCTGAATTACATTTTAGCATTTAATTACATTTTAATTACATTTTAATTACATTTTAATTACATTTTAGCATTTAATTACTTCCTCATTTTTCTTAAACTTAAGCATTATCACATTAATATATATATTTTTGAATGTATTATTTGTTATTTAACATTTTATTTGACTGTATATATTTTGAGTTATGCAAATTTAAACAATAGTATGGCATTTTGCTAATGTGCCCTCTATGAATATTAATTACTTACGACCTCTTTTTTGAGGTTTTCATATTAAAATAATTATTTCATAATCGATTGTTGCTCTACTGTTAATCTATAGTTTATATTACGTATACTATTTTTAGTACTATAAGATTTTTAGTACTGAGCAGTTTCTATGTAGAAATTGTATGAATGTATAAACATTTATTTGCATATTTTAAAATGTTTTATTTTTTGTTAATTTTGTAATTAAATACTGTTTTTTAAACAAAACTAATATTTTAAGGCTTTTTTTATAGCTTTAGTCTTAGGCCAATTATCATCCTTTTTTTTTTCGAGTCATTGTGCAATGTCGCCATATTTTTATTAATAGTATCCATGGTGGAATTAGAAAGGTGAACCAAGGTGATGTATGCGCAGAAGTTGAAAGTAATGAAGAGATCTGTCAGCCAATCAAATTTCAAGCTAATTTGCAGAGATGCACTCGTTCACACTGCAAATAAGCTCAATTTCTGATTAGTCGAAATCTCAGATCATGTGACAGGTCCTCCGCCTTTATGTGCGTTGCTTTACCTTTCTAATTCCACCATGATAGTCCTAAATAATCAATATTTTGTAACTTTGAGTTCAGAATTGATTCAACAACATTTTAACGAATGTAATTGTCAAGTTTTAAACTTAAATATTGATTATTAACAAAGTTATTATGTAAAATGTAACTGAGGTGTCATAATATCACCTTCTCTCCTATTAATATTCTTTTAATATTACAAGAAGACGTGGTTTTAAAATTTGTATGAAATAAAAAAGTTAAACCTAAGCACACACAGTATTAGTTTTATTAATATTCATTTGACAAAAAATTGTTGTACTAAATTAAAAAATAAAATCCGAGTGATAAAATCTTTAAGGATTGACAGGAAAGATTATATCCGATAAAGATCTTTATTGGAATTTGTTTATTTGTTTAAAATTATGATTAAAATATTGTGAAAGTTAGAAGGTGCTAACAATTAAATTACAATTCTTTGAAGAATACGATAGCACCAAATTTTTAATTCATTGTCATTTAATTAAATAGCATTTAAGATTATAATAACATAAGTAATGAAAATATATGTCTTAATTTCATAATTATATAATGAAATTATAACAAAAGACATTAATATATAACATATATTGGTGTATCTTCTTGTACGTTTTAATAATAAATAAATTTTTATCACATTATAAAATATCATAAAATATTTTAAGATTAATTTTAAGATTATTCAAATTCCGTTCAAATATGTAGGAGTAAGGTCCGGATATTGGAGGCGTAGAATGAGTCAAGGAGAACGAAAAAGTTTTATACATTTTTGAAATATTCGCTGTAGTTTTCGAATTAAAAAAGAAAACGTCTAAGCCAATGTGCAGTAAAGCCGCGCCGTGAATTTATAGCACGGCCCAGCGCTTCACTCCATAGTGACGTAGGGAGGGCGAAGAGAAGGATTGCGCTTCATTCTCTCTACGCGCGCGCGCGCGCGCCGTCGCTATGAAATGAGGCGCGATGGGCCGTGCTACGAATTCGCGTGACGCGGCTTCATCGCACATTGGCTTAGACGTTTTTTTTTTAATTCGAAAACTATAGCGGATATCTCAAAATGGTATAAGATGTTTTCGTTCCCCTTAACCCATTCTACGCTCGCAATGAGACCTTACTTAAGAGACACTGTATGTATATATACAGGGTGTCCCATTTTAATTACCCACCCCAAATATTTCGAAAACTACACATCCTAGAAGAAAAAGTTTTAGACAAAAGTTGTAGGGTTTCGAGGGGGGCATCCAACAGTGACCTTAACCATGACCGTTACAATGGCCGTCAAGGTCATTTCAAGGTCAAGTCAAAATTTTCAAATGGAACGCCCCTTTTTTCACACCGCAATTGGAAAGAGGAAGAAATTTTACGTCCGAATATGACCTTGACCGTGACCTCAATGTCAAGATCATGTCAAGATGAAATCCAAACATCTTGAAAACTATGTGCTCTTGCAAAAATGTTCGACACCAAAGTTGTGAGGTTCGGCGGGGGTTACTTAATGACCATGATCATGACCTTCAAGGTCATTTCAAGGAATTAGAAAGAGGAGGAAATTTTACGGGTCTGAATTTTGTGTGATCATAAAAGCAAACTCCCAATGAAGAAAACTAGTCAAAATGTGTCAAAGTCGGCTGATTTTTTGATTGTTTGATCTGAACCGCACGAATGAGCCTCCAGAAGGACTCGACCCCGATTAAAATATCAATGCTTGCTGGTATGTTAAAACTAGGTTCAGCGAGTTTTATATGTTTTGGAACAGACACACTTTGCATGGGTATGAAGTGCTGTGGTAACTGCTGTTATTTTTGGAAGCACTACGCAGTCCATTTTTTCGGAGAAATTATTAAAACGCGATTTGACGCAAAGATTAACTACTTTATTAGCGTGGATTACTTCATCCATGACTCCCGCCACTGATACATCAAGAGGTCGCTCTTCGAGCTTCAATCGATTTGCTAATTCTTTCGTTATGAAATTCATTTGAGATCCGTCAAGTAATGAGATCTGTCAAGTAATGCTCGACATGAATGAATTTGATTATTGGAATTGTATACGTGGATAATTGCAGTAGATAGTAAAATATTTAACGAACGATGACCTGATGTACATTGCGTGGCGACGGGGAGTGGAGGATTGGTAGCTTGATTTGTTGCTTGCGTGTTTGATCCCGATACATCTGAAATATTTGGAGCACTTATGTGTAACAATGTGTTATGTTTTTTGCTGCATTTTCGGCAATTACCTGAATTACATGCTTTCGTTTGATGCGTGTTCGATCTTAAACAGTTGAGACATAAATGTGCTTTTTTCCCTTTAATTCTATCTTCAACCGATAAATTGAGGAATTCTTTACAATGATATTAGGTGTTGGAATTAATTCGTAGCGTTTTTTAATGAAAGAATGTTATTTATTTCACATGAGCATTAAAAAATACATTAATGAAAGTACTTCCCATCACTTGTAAAACGCTACGAATTAATTCCAATACCTAATATATTGAAAGGTTTTTCTTGCAAATACAAGAATTCTTGCAATTGCAAGTGTTATGTTCAAATCCTTGAAAATTTTTTGATCAAGGAGACAATGAGGGAGAATGGAGAGAGTATGGAAGGACGGTTAGACTCAATCTCACAGGTATACGCGTGGAGGCGAACATCTGTTAGTCGTACGCACCTTTTTAGTCCTGGAATGTGGGTCAACGTCCGAAGGGACGCTATGACACCTGTTCCGCTGGACAGTGCGAACGTCGATCCTACTATTTGGGTTAAGGAACTTAATCCCAGGACTGAACATCGTGCGATCTCAGGTATTCGAGGGAAGTGAATGCGAGAGGTGATTTTAATAAATGACAGGGAAATACCTTATATTACGTTTATTAATAATAAAAAGAAAATAGAAAAATGTTACATATAATAAACTTCTTCTATCCCTTTTTCATTATATAAAAATATAATTAACACCTTATGGGTGTGTGTGTGTATTGGTGTATGCGTGTGTGTGTGTGTAGAGGAGAAAGGGTTAGCGAGTATAAGCGCCGAGGAAAGTGTTGCAGGAGCACATCGGTATAAGGTGCTTATAAAGGACGTGTAAGGTGTGGGATTTCCGGAGATATACACGGTGACTAGTCTGTCCTTCGTAGGAGGGGGACGTAAAAAACCAGAACATCCGATTCCAATCGATCGGCTCGGGATTCAGTTGAAATGGGGTGGGAGTTGATCCAAAGGAAGAAAAGGGAGTGAGAATCCTTTTTCGTGAGGAGGAGGGGGAGGATTTCTCGGAAGGGTCGACAGGAGGAGAGGTGAGATCTAAGGGTTATGTCTGTAATGTTGGTGAGTAAGAGATCTCGCTAAATTGCTCGTCGGTCGGTTGAGGCGGCGCAATTGTGAGTGGCCCAAGGAGACGGTTCCGCCTACTCTTCCGGACATAGGGAGTTCTTCCGCATTTTCAAATGGTACGCACTACAAACCGAAGGGTTAAAATGACGTGCATATATGTTCTTGGAAATGGACGCAAGTGTATATAGGTACAGATATGTGTTCCCATAGTGGGGAGACGAGGGGATTGACTGGAAGGAGCGACTTACTATTAATTGTCCAAGATATCGGGTAGGTTCCGGTGGGTGACTCATCGAAGGAGATCCGTCGTCTGCGTCAGAAGGGCAATCGCAGTGCCGTACGCCTAATGATTCGGTGCCGATTTGCCCAGAATTTCGCACTCGTATGGAACCGCGAACTGGCGTGATTAGCGCGAGTTTTAGTAATTCCCGCACTCCCCGCGATAATAGGTCAACTCGTAGACTGCACGTGAACTGAGTTAGCTTGATCTTTTTACTTTACGCTTCCGCGGAACCTCTATTTATACCCCGAAAAAAAGAGCGTTGTGTCCTTTGTCTAGGATACAAAAGTTAATTGTAATGTCACGCGAGATTTACGATTTTTATAACGTTTTATCGTTGTTGATCTAGAGTACATCGTTAGAGTAGTTTCGAGAAGAAAAGAAGTGATTTACGGTTTTGCTTAAAGAGCCAAGATTGCTCCGAGATGGATGACGAATTCTGTTATTCTCGTGGAAAATACGGCTAAGTAAACAGATGGTTACCGTGCACAAATAGGTTTGCGTGCAGGGCTACCATTGTCAGTTGCGAGTCTGGTTTCAGATAACGTTCTTGTTGGAAGTTATTCTATGTTTACGATTTTTTAAGTTCGACATGGCGCCTGTTTTCTAAGATGAAATTGTTAGTCAGTCTCGGGTGACAAAGCCTAGATTTTTACTATTGCGTGACTTCGATGCATTTATAATGTCTTTTGCAATCTTATTTCTTTTCGGGCCTACATTAAGGTTGTTATTCTTTCCGGGTTGATTAGCATTTACGAGTTTTCGCGGAGCCTGTCCGGTCCCTCTTTTCAATTCTGTCAGATCATTATCAGAAGGCTCTGCTCGGGTCTCGCAGACGCTAATCATAGTCGCGACGTGGAGCCGAAGAAAAAAAATCCTGGCGTCTGTAAGACGTAACACAAGTACAAGAAAGATTAGATGTAGCGACAGACGTGAACTTTAAATTGCCATTATGCTTTGATGTGATACTACTTTTTACGCTATTGTAAGATCTACCATGTATTGATTTCAATTGTAAGATCTAGCATGTATTGCCTGGCATTAGAGAGTCAAGAATTCTATTAAATTCTTTAAATCTGGCAGCTTTTTTCCCTTAATACTTAATTCCCACGCCTTGCTAGTGACTACATCCAACTTACAAATGATAAGATGAATAATTAAATCAATAATCAGTGGGCCTTCCAAGGGCCTTGAGCGCGCGCAAATGTTTAAGAATAGTGTCTAATTTGCGAATCATGCTGTGATTTTCCTTACGTACAGCTAGTACTTCAAATAAGACGCGAACATGCTTTTGAACAAGCCATCTCTGATTGTCGAAATGTTTTTTGACCGCTGCTCATGCTTCATGATAATTAGCAGTGATCTTTAAGGAAAATCTCAAGTAGTGAAATTTCCACTAAACCTTCATTTAAATGGATTAATTGTTCAAAGGTATCCCTGTAGGAATATCAATCGTCATATGCACCTGGTAAATTTATATATGGTAAAAACTGGTAAATCTATTTTAGGCAATTTGACACGCGTTTCCCTCCAGCTAATCTCGCTTGTCCATTTACGTTTGATGAAATTGGCTGAGATGCGTTTTTTTTCATACGCTCAATGAGAGCGGTATATCAAGCCATTAACTGGAAGTAAGGAGCTTCAAAATTGTCACGCTGTTGCGCATGCTGCTCATGGAGAACTTTTGTCGGTGATCGAGGGATCTGCGTTTTCGAAAATTTCTATACGAAATTGAACTGCTTCGAAGTGATTCCACAATTCCGACAATCTTTGCTTGCGCTCAATGAGAACATGCTGCGAATCGCAGTTGACGTCGAAATTGTCGATGAAGGTTTTTAACCATGTGACCGCGGATTTTATATGAGCTCTCTTAATTTTTACGTCTGCTAATGGGAGTGTTTCCATTGTAAAACGTTAAATGTAATGCGTGATATCGACTGCGTAGCAACGCGAAATCATTATAATATGAGCCTGGCTAATGAAATGCAAAGCTTTATGAAAATGCAAATGGCTGCCCGTGCAGGCACGAATCTAGCTTCTTCTGACAAATATGGCAGCTCTTGTGAGCGAGAGTTATAACATACAATATGACAGCTCTTGTGAGCGAAAAGGACAAACTACAATATGGCGGTTCTTGTGAGCGAAAGTAAACGACGTATGGCGTCATCTGAACGAAAGCAAAGACCTCCTATGTCGATGTCTATTTGAATATGATGCGCCTAATGCGCGATATTGCAAATATAAAGGAATTTTCTTACCTCGCAATGTATGCCTGAGATAAGACTTATGAGTATTTATCGTGTGCGATTGATACGCTTGCACGTTACCTCAGAAAATGGATATAATCTGCTTGTGCAGAGATACCTGTGTATTTGTCAATTCCGAAGTCTGTCGGAATTTGTGAAAATCCGGCTCGAAGGATCAATGTTAGGGAAAGAACCTTGATGTCCTTATTGCGTTAAGTGGAACGCTGTTTTCTCTTCGTCAGAGACTTGTGTCTTGTGCCTTGTGACTTGTCGATCTGTGTCGTCTTGTGGCCACGCCCGATGTAATTCGGCGTAATAAAATGAGGCTTTGTGCGAAAATATTTTAATGCATCTTAGATTACATTCGCGTCGTACAATATCGAAGAATAAAAAAACGGTTTGCGTACCGTTTACGCACGTGAACACGAAAGGATGGTCGCACGCAGAAGCACGGCAAAATGGCGAGAAGCATGGAACGGATTCGCATGGAAGCCGCATAATCGCGCGCATGCCCTACCCTTCGGTGAGCTCTATTAGCAACACGGGAACGCTGTAGTCACGTCGGTAAACTGACGTGCTGGTATTAGATCGGCTGAGCTAAATCTTATATTAACAAGTGCCAACATATTGAATTAGGGCATATGAAATGGATAACAAGCACCACGACCGATCAGGCGATTATAAGGCAAGAAGCCGTGACTACTAATTTAAGTATTTGACACGTCTAACAAAAATTCCAAGAGTCTGTCATTGAACGATGTCTTATAACGCTTTTAAAGGCCCTGTAATTTAAGCAGATTTGTTCTCAATAGTTAGATTTAGTCAGATTTAGATTTTTTTAGATACGTGCTATGTGCTGATATTAAGATGTACAGACAGGTCAAGGTTCACGAGAATCAAACGTCCTTACTTAGATGATATTCTGAAGGGAAAATCCTAAGGTTCCTATGCAAATGTTTGAATTATTGACTATATTACGTATGGAACAAAGCCGGAACTGCCATCGTTTTTTGATAATTAGATGTTTGCAGTAGTTAGCATAACTTGAAAAAGAAAAGTTTCCCGTAGCGACGGTCATCTGCAACGATTTCTATGAGCGACTTGATAACGGGATCAAATTCTGAGCAGGGCATCATAGACTTGAGAAAATAATTGATTGAATTGCTAGCTAAGGGTGGTTTCGAATTGTATAAAAATCTATCGAATATTCTCCAGATTTGAGCAATGAAAATAATGTAGTAGATCTTGTGAAGAATCAGGAATCTAAATTGTTAGGTATTTTATGGAATCCTGCTAAAGATGTGTTATGTTACAAGAGTCCACTTGTTAAATTAGATCAAAAGATGAAAAGGATTATGTTATCCGAAATGTCTCGGTTATTTGACACGTTAGGTAAGGCCAGTGATAACAGCTGCTAAAATTATGATACAATCATTATGGGCTTGTAATATTGATTGGGATGATCCCGTATCTATGAATATTCATAAATCCTGGTGGCTGATAAAGTCACAATTGCGCATGCTAGAGTCGATAGAAGTGCCGAGATTAATACTAGAACAGGGCGATGATGCCGAAATACAATTACATGGATTTAGTAATGCGAGTGAACAAGCTTGTACGTAAAGGGAGTCAGAATTTCAGCTGCTTTGTTTTGTTCGAAATCCAGAGTAGCACCTCTGAAAGCTTTGTCCCTGCCGAGATTAGAGTTATGTGGAATGAAAGATTCTCTTGGCATTTTATACTCCCCAGAGAGCCTCATTTCGGGGAGTTATGAGAAGCAGCTATCCGCTCTGAAGCTGCATATGAAGAAGATAGTTGGCAATACTGATCATCTCAGAAATGACAACAGTGCTGACACAAATTGAGGTTATTTTGAACTCACGACCTTTAACGCCTTTATCCGATGACCCTACGGATTTAGGCGCGGTAACTCCAGCGCATTTTCTCATGGAGACTCACTAACAACTTATCCAGATCTGCAAGATATAGTGAATAGACTTTCTTGATGGCAACTGGTGGAACGACTGAAGCAGCATTTTTGGTCAAGGTGAACTAAGGAGTATCTCGCTCTATGTCAAGCTAGAACCAAGTGGAAGTTCGATACCCATGTCAAGATAAAGATCGGCCAATTGGTCCTATTGAAGGAAGACGAGGTGATGTCATTACGATGGATGTAGCACGCGTAGTGTCCATCCAGGGTCGGACGATATAATAAGAGCTATAACCGTTCGTACAAGTAAGGGCGTCTATAAAAGGCCAATTGTAAAAATTTGTCCTCTGTTCGCGGAAGAATGTTAAAAAAAAAAGAAATTATACGTAGTTTAAGTTTATTATAAGTTGCGTTAGATTCGTTAAGTTTGGCCGCTTGAGAAGGAATAAGTTCGGTTGAAAATAAGGTCTATTTGTCAAGTCAGCATGTTAAGCGGCAGTTTAAATTTGGTTTTATCGCCTTGGATAAATAGCTGTCGCTGGTCTATTAGTGCGCAAAAAAGGACGCATGGCGTGCGGAGCAAGGTAATTGGTGTGCGTGCGTTTTTTTTTTAAACAAGTATTGGGAAAAAAGATTGTAACCAAACACGTTAAATAAAATTTCTACAACTAAGTTGAATTCGAATTGTTTCTTTTAATCGTAATTCTTGAGGGGGTGTGTAAACAAGTACAAGTTGATCTCAATAACAATATTAATTGATAACAATATTAAAATAAAGAAATAATAATATTAATTATATATAAAAATAACATTTCTGTATAAAATATATACTTATATAATATATAAAATATATCCATTTATATACGATTATATAAAATTATATTTTTGTATAATTTTATATAATTAATACATAAAATATTTTTTCCCTGAAGGTTATAATAATAAAGTATTATATTTTTATATAATTGTATAATTTTATAATAAAACTGCGTTTGGGAATACAAACATACCGAATATCTTCAAGTATCAATTTATCGTTGCTTATATAAATAAATTTATCCTTATTGTTTACAAACATATATCAAAACTAAGTTTAGAAAAATCTTTCATAATAAATTATGTACAACAATCGGCCTTGAATTGATCATGGACGACGTATATAAATTGTTATCTTTAACAATGACGAATATACCATATATGAGGTCGGTTGTTGCAAGTGTCATATCACCTTATATTTTTCATTAATACAACGAAGTTAATCAAATTATTAAATTATAAAAATAATTATTCTGTTGTTTGAGTATGTGACTATTGAAAAATTCCCTTGTTTGTATGTATTTCATTTATTCATGGGTAAAAAATCATTTAAAAAACTGTATATTTATCATCGATCTCCTCTATTTAATAACTGCTATTTAAATACAATTTATATGTATAATTATTAATTAGAAATATATTATTCTTACAAAATAATTAGATATGTTAATTTCGTAGAATCATCACATTTTATGAGTAAAAATTTTAATAAATCACTTAAATTTCATTTAAATAATGGTATCGACAGACATATATGTATAAATTTTAATGTGGAATCATGACATTGAGAATATAAAATATTATATTTAATTCCGTTGTATCATAATTTTTGAAATGTTAATTATTAACATTAATATAAATAGATTATATTGTATTAAATTAGTATATAAAATGTGCATATATGTATAAGTACGTATACTATTTACATGTATGTAAGATGATGTACGTGAATAATATAATTTTGTTTAAAAAGCAAATCGTCATGTTATATCAATATTCACTACGAATTGCTGTCAAATCAAGACTATTGCATGAATCACTCTGAAATTTTATATGACGTCGTTTGAAAAATGGTAGTACACGATGATAATGCCAACTTGCATCAGCAACGCCGCCTGTCTTGAAACACAGGTACTTATTGATTTGCCTTCGTATGTCTGTTT
Source organism: Acromyrmex echinatior (assembly GCF_024713525.1). NCBI lineage: Eukaryota > Metazoa > Arthropoda > Insecta > Hymenoptera > Formicidae > Acromyrmex > Acromyrmex echinatior. Next base: position 25,363,353 of record NC_141853.1, read on the forward strand.
ATACACAAATATATAAAATTATATATAATTTTATATAATTTTATATAACTATAAAATATTTTTTCCCGGACTTAATGAACTATTTTTTATTAACATTTAATATATATTTTATATTGATTAAAGGCATTTTTTTTATATTGATAAAAATAAGTATAAATAGTATTCGTAATAGTAAGTTAAAATAATTGGAGGATCCAATTTACGGATGGATGTACAAATAAAAAATTCATATTATAAATTTTGTAGAAGACGATTATTATGAAGCTTCGTGTCTTTTGAAAATTGATATTCATGGTTTGTTTCTTTTATATACATTGTTCAAAAAAATTAGAGGATCATTTCTTTTCAGTAAATTTTTGAGAGTAACATGAAAACATCTTATTATTCCAACATCCTCCAATGAGTCCAAACTTAAATTCAATAGAGCATGTATGGGACATGATGGAACGTCATTTGAGAAATCGTCGAAAACAGCCAACAATTAGCAAATTTACAAGAAGCAGGAATGAAATTTCTCAATTTAACATAAAAAGATGCGTCAATATGAGATCGAGATTGCGCGAGGTAATATGGCGAAAAAATGGCAAAACTTTTTATTAAAAAAAAAGTTAAAAATCTATATGTACACGCACGTACACATGCACGCACGCATATATGCAAAATCCGACCAAGCAACCTTCCTGTGATGCACATTGAGTTCCGTAAATGTCGGCGGTATAATGCTGAAAAAAATCATCATAAAAAATTAGGAATTACTAAAATGTTATATCTCACTAAATAATTAGTATAAGACAAAGTTTTTTTTCATTTGAAAGTGCAAAGTCCATACTTTAAGATGGTATCAATGATTACATTCGGCAATTTTTTTTATTAGTCGACAGAAGATTGCAAATTTTAAGATTTTAAGTATCTCAAATACGTTCCTATTCAAATTTCACTACACCTTGAAGTATTATATTGAATAAAAATTTTTGCCCAGCAAAATTTTTTTTTAACTTTTTTTTACGTTAATTATTCGCTGAGTAATTACAGTTCAAATATGAGCAAAAATTTACCGAGAAGAAGTTATCCCCTAATTTTCGTGAGTAGTGTAGAATCGGATATCATCCTTTCTCAGATATTATCCTTTTATTGTAAAAATTTAGTAAGGTCCAGTTTAATCTATCTGATTTTTTTTATACTTCGTACTTCTCAAATTTATGATCATCATATTTTGTATATGTAGTTCGCATAATAATATAATATGTTCTTAATAATATATTTTGAACATTTGGGAATCTCTCAACAATTACATTTAAGATTTACATTTATTAAGTAAAATATATTTTATTAGAGATTTTTTTGCGTTTCTTAATGTATACATTAAAGCTCATTCTACAATCTCTCTTTGTTTCCTGTTTCTTGCTGTTTGTCTCTGTTTGTCTCTTGCCTTTTGATCAATAAGACAAGAGACAAACAGCAAGAAACGGAAAACAAAAAGCACATTGTAGAATTAGAATCTTAATGTCATTGAAAACAATGTGTATTTTACTTAAACCATTTTGTATATTTTTCGTATATAATTATTATTATTTTATTATTATTTTCAATATCGTTGTTATTTTTTTCAGGTTACATTTAAATGTTTTTACAATTTTAAAAAGGAAAAAGAAACAAAGAGGTGTACTTCAAATATAATTTTATTGGTGAAGCTGTAAAAATTATTAAGAATCAGTTGATGTGAGTATAGTACATCAAATTGAACTGTGTACAAAGGTTAGTTAATTTTAAAAATTCACAAGTAAATATTTAATTTAAGTATTATTAATATTATTTAAATTAAATTGAGATAATCATATTAATTATTTAAATTTAATTATACTAAATGTTCGTTTTATATGCGGTTTTTTAAATTAAAATTTAATAATTTTACATTAATGAATTGAAATTAGTTCTAATATAATTGATCAATATAAATTAAACTTTTATTTATAATTTTAAATTGTTGAATTAATTATTGGTTTTAATTTTGTGTTTTATTTAAATTATTATACTTTTCAATTTTAATTTTTAAACCAAAATTAATTTCGATTTTATTTAAAGTTGCTTCTTTGAATTGAAGTTTGTTTTTATTGGAATTGAAATTGATTTTCACTTGGATTAGAACTAATTTAGATTCAAATTGAAATTGGTTTTTATTTTAATTGGATTTAATTTTTATTTTAAAATTGGAATTGATTTCGAATTAAATTGAAATTAATTTTTACTTGGATTGAAATTAATTTTGATCCAAATTGAAATGTATTGTAATTTGAATTGAATATATAATTGATTTAAACATATAAAAAGAGGAGCATGAAATCACAGCACTAGATATTGTTTGTGAAATTTAATAAATTATTACATTAATAAAAAAATCTTTAGACGTTTCGGCCACACTCTGGCCGAATCTTCAATAAAATCACACATATCAATAAAACGCAGAATTTACATATATCTGACATTAAATTCAACTGTCAAAAATATAAATATGTATAAACGTGTTCTTTCATCTTGTGAAGGTACATCATACAACATGGTTGCAGCGCCAATTATCATATTGCAAGTTATGTAGAGAGAGAGAGAGAGAGAGAGAGAGAGAGAGAGAGAACAAGAATTTCCAGATTCTAATTTAAAAATTAAACTATCGTTAATATCTTCTAGTCAATTTTATGAAGATTAACAAATCGTTACCTGTTTTACAGACAAAATGATGAATCTTAAACACTTTCCTCACGTAGATGGAAATTCGTTGTGACATTGTGTATTATTATTTGTCCATATCGTCATATGTTACCGCTATTCATACGTATGTCAAAAGTTTAGATTGTTCTAGAATTATTTTTAAGTGTGAGAGAGATCTTTCTTTAGAAAAGGCAGATAAACATCAGGCAAACCTTCAGTGCCACTTTGTTTATTAGTACTACTTATTTGGCTTTTTATGTATAATATATCATTTCGGAAATTCTTCTTTTAAATAATGATTGTTCTGTATCTGAAATTCTAATATCATCCCAATCCAATTCGTGTATCTCATTCACTTGATGGCGTGAAACCACTGACATTTCAAAAATGGATCTTCTTATGTAAACCTTATGTTCTTTGATTCGAGTTTTTAATTTCCTTTTTGTGTGATCAACATAAGAAGACTCACAATCCAGACAATTTATCTTATATTGGGTATGGGAATAAGTTTCCGCCCATTGCAGAAAGATGTCGTTAGTAGCATTGCTCGTGTGTTTGATAGAACGGCAAGACATGTTTTTGAAAGGTGTGTGTCCAAACTTTTGAGCCCAATAGATGGCATTCGTTTGAAGGGTAACAAAGAGTAACTATTTTTGCGTTGAAGATGTCGGAATTTATTCCAAAAAAGCAACATTTGCGGGAAGTTTTACTCCATTATTTTATTTTAAAGAAAAGTGCTGCGGAAACGCATTTGCTCGTAGATATTTACAGTGAGCATGCTCCATCGAAAACTAGTTGTAAAGAATGGTTTCGGCGATTCAACAGTGGTGATTTTGACGTGCGTCACAAAGAACGCGAAGGTGCACCGAAAAAATTTGAAGATGCAGAATTGCAAGCATTACTCGAAGAAGATTCGTGTTTATCGCTCGATAGGTTGGCAAAAGAGTTAAATGTTGATAGATCCACTATTGGAAAACGTATACACGCAATGGGAATGGTGCAAAAAGAAGGAAATTGGGTGCCATACAAATTGAAAGAGAGAGACATGGAAAGACGTTTGGTCATCTGCGAGATGCTTCGTCAATAACAACAAAGGAAGGGTTTTCTACATCGTATCGTAACTGGCGATGAAAAATGGATCTACTACGATAACCCTAAACGCTTGAAGGCATGGATGATGCCAGGTCCATCAACGCCAAAACGAAATATCCATGCTTCGAAGATTATGTTGTGCATCTGGTGAGATCAAAGAGATATTATATATTGTGAGCTGCTCAAACCGTCCGAAACCATTACTGGCGATCGGCTACAACTGATACGTTTAAACCAAGCTTTGAAAGAAAAACGACCAGAATGGGACAATAGGCACAACAAGCTGATTCTGTTACATGACAACGCTAGGCCACACATTGCAAAACCGGTCAAGAAATATTTGGAAGGAGTAAAATGGGAAATTCTGCCCCACCCGCTGTATTCACCGGACATTGCCCTTTCAGATTTCCATTTGTTCCGATCCATGCAGTCGACTCTTTCTGGAGAACGATTCAATTCTTATGAAGGTATCAAAAAATGACTTGATGGATGGATCGCTTCAAAAGAATCAGATTTTTTTCATTCGAGGAATCCGTTTATTACCGGAAAGGTGGGAGAAAGTTGCTTCCGAAGGAGCATACTTTGAATAAACTCACTTATATAGATTTGTTTAAATAAACACATCTTTTTCATTTAAAAAGGGCGGAAACTTATTCCCATACCCAATAAACCATTCCACAATGGTCCTCTTTGCATACACGATCTTTTCCAGTTTTAATAAATCTATTTTATTTATAAGTTTATTTATAGGTTTGTAAGCAATATTAAAACCTTCACTATGTGATATTTTTTTAAATTTTTCCGATACTTTACTTTTGCATGGCGAATATTGTTCTACAAGACTTAGAACAAGAAATTATTACCAATAATATTGTTTCGTCTTTTTATTTCCGTTATGTTGATGACATTGTCCATGCATAAAGATAAAGTTGAGAATGTTCTGGAATTGTTTAATTCGTATCATGAAAGGATAAGATTTACAATAAACTTTGGCGACGAAAATAGCATTAATTTTTTAGATGTTAAACTAATAAGACAAGAAAGAAGAATTATCTTCGATATTTATAAAAAACCTACTAATTCAGGGAGATATTTAAATTATTATTCAAATATGCATAAAAGGGGTGTAATCATCGGGTAATTAGATAGAAAATATTATTTTTATCCTATCCAAAATTTCAGGAAAAAAATATTTCAGACTTAGTTCACACTCTATTAATGAATGATTATCCTCTTGAATTCATTTTTTCAACAATAAAAAACAGAATAAAAACTTTAGAAAATAGAATTAATTTAGATAAAAATAGTGAGTGGAATAATAATGAAAACAATTCTAATTAGGAAAAAAGTTTTTTCCTTAAATAATACCATATTTAAGTAAAGTATCGGAAAAATTTTTAAAATTATCACATAGTCAGGGCTTTAATATTGCTTACAAACTTATAAATAAACCTATAAATAAACTTAATAGATTTATTAAAACTGGAAAAGATCGTGTATGCAAAGAGGATCATTGTGGAATGGTTTATAAGATAAATTGTCTGGATTGTGAGTGTTCTTATGGCCAAACAAAAAGGAAATTAAAAACTCAAATCAAAGAACATAAGGTTTATATAAGAAGATCTACTTCTGACATGTCAGTGGTTTTACGTCATCAAGTGAATGAGATGCACGAATTGGATTGGGATAATATTAGAATTTTAGATACAGAACAATCATTATTTAAAAGAAGAATTTCTGAAATGATATACATAAAAAGCCAAATAAGTAGTACTAATAAACAAAGTGACACTGAAGGTTTGCCTGATGTTTATCTGTCTTTTTTAAAGAAAGATCTCTCTCATAAACTTAAAAATAATTTTAGAACAATCTAAACTTTTGACATACATATGAATAGCGGTAACATATGACGATACGGACAAATAATAATACAATGTCACGACGAATTTCCATCTGCGTGAGGAAAGTGCTTAAGATTCGTCATTTTGTCTGTAAAACAGGTAACGATTTGTTAATCCTCATAAAATTGACTAGAAGATATTAACGATAATTTAATTTTTAAATTAGAATCTGGAAATTCTTGTTCTACATAACTTGCAATATGATGAATTGGCGCTGCAATCATGTTATATGATGTACCTCCACAAGTTGAAAGAATACGTTTATATATATTTATATTTTTGATGGCTGAATTTAATGTCAGATATATGTAAATTTTGCATTTTACTGATATGTGTGATTTTGAAGATGACCAGATTGTGGTCACATTGATACAACTATTACAAATGTTTTTATAATAAAAGATAATAATGAGGTTACTGCTATAAATGATAGTATACAATTACTTAATAATGAAATAACTGAAAATGTTAATAAATCTAATGTGGAAGTAATATTAAATAATAGCATTACTACTTCTATATCTAACACATCGAATAGATTAATAAGTTTAGATAATAGATTTGAAGATTCAACATAAAGATTTTACATAAAGAATCACTCCAAATATTATTTTATAACAAATAACAAAGTACTAAAACCAAAATCAAATATAATGTCTTCTAATATTGGGACAAATTAGTTCGGTCCGTTTTTTTGTGTTCAAAAATGTATTTATTTCAAAACAAAATGAATGAACAGATTAATTAAAGTATTGTCCATCGCTGGCTACTACTTTTTCCCATGTCTCAGGCAATTTTTGAATTCCATCTCGAAAAAATGACTCGTTTTTGGAGGCGATCGAATTTTGAAGAAGTGAACCGGTGACTTGCCAAATCGTGCTGCATCCTTCGGAACAATCAGTAATCAGAAGGAGCAATGTCCGGAGAATACGGCGGGTGCGGTAAAACATCCGATTTGAGTGTTTCCAAATATTTTTTTATGACTTTTGCGACATGAGACCGAGCGTTGTCATGAAGAAAAATAACTTTATCATATCTTTGCTCGTATTCCGGCCGTTTTTCTCGCAATGCACGAACGATGGCTCAAACGAATCAATTGTAGCCAATACCGTAATCGAATCGCCAGGTTTCAGCAGCTCATAGTAAACAACACTCTTTTGGTCCCACCAGATACAGAGCATGATCTTCGAACCAATGAATGTTCGGCTTTGATATTGATGTTGAGTGGTATCGATGGCAATGATTGACCGGGCTTAGCGTCGTATTTTTTCTTCTTGGGATTGTCGTAAAATATCCACTTCTCATCTCCAGTCACAATCCGATGCAAAAAACCTTTTCTTTGTTGTCTTTGAATTAGCTGTTCACAAGTGAAAAATCTCCTTTCAACGTCTCTCGGTTTCAATTCATAAGGCACCCAATTTCCTTGTTTTTGAATTATTCCCATGGCTCTCAATCGTGCAGAAACGACTTGTTGAGTTACTCCCAATGATTCTGCAAGCTCCTCTTGCGTTGGACTCTGATCTTCTTCGAGTAATGCCTCTAATTCTTTGTCTTCAAATTTTTTTGGCTGTCCAGAGCGAGGCTTGTCTTCAACGTTGAAATCTCCATCCTTGAAATGTCGAAACCATTCCCTACATGATTTATCAGTTGGAGCAGTGTCACCATAAACTTCGACAAGCATTCGATGGATTTCAGCTGCACTTTTCTTCCAATTAAAACAGAAAATTAGAACCTCCCGCAAATGCTGCTTGGTTAACACAAAATTCGACATTTCAAACACAGTAAAAATCAAGGTTTTTGTATGAAACTCAAAACGATATAAATTGAATATTATTAGCAGATGTCTAACCTCTCTGAAAAACGCCAAAATCAGCTGTCACTATGAATCATTCACAACAGCCGGAGCCATCTTTTGGAAAACGGATCGAACTAATTTGTACTCCCATTAAAGCTCATAACTCGTTTCTGCAAGCATAGTATTGTTCTTTGAGATTTTCTATAAATCTCCAGCTACTTATTTTAAACGTGCATGGTCTGAAATTATTGTATATAGCACATTTTTGACTCGACTCGGATGTCGAAATGTCGACTTAGTAAGAAGCGCCATTTCTCTTATCGCGCACAAGCAAAGTACCGTTATTTAATTACAGAAATGGATTGAATCATTGTATAAATCAGCAATATATTATCGGTTGGAAACGCTATAATAATAATATATTTTTGTATATATAGAAATATATATATAGAAATATATGTCAGGATGGTTTAAAAAAGGAATCATGCGTCCTTGCTGCATCGGCGATGCCAAACTAGAATCGATAAAAATCACATTTTTGAATTGTAGAACGAATTATTGAAACAGTACTGTCAATTCAGTGTAATGTAAGTGTTCTACACACAACCATATATATATATATATATGTGTGCGTGCGTGCGTGCGTGCGTGCGTGCGTGCGTGCGTATATTTATATAGTGTTTTGTATCCACACAATAGAAAAAATATAGTAACAGAATATTGTCTGCCTTTGGTAAGAGAAGGTTATGGGTGCTTTCTAACAAGCGATTACAATACAGTATCTCATCTTTGTATTGGCGAACAAGATTATAATAATGCACCGTGTCACACTGTATCTCTTGTTGGAAGGCACTCTATAAAGTCAAAATTGATTATTGTAATGTGTGTTTCTTGTTGGAAGGCACCCTATAAAGCCAGAATGGGAAAGGTTAGCATCTTTATGTCATTCGTGAAAATCATTTGATTTATCATACAAGTGATATGGCTAAATGTTATAACAATAAATTGCGCTTGCCTAATTATGATCCAATGTCAGAAGCGTTCATCGTGGGCTGACTATTTTTAATTTACTGTCAGAAGCATTAATCGTGAGTTGGCTAGCTATAACAAAATGTCACAGCCGTAAATCGTTTGGCTAGTTATAAATAAATGTCAGAGGCGTTCATCATGGACTGACTATTTTTAATTTACTGGCAGAGGCATTCGATTATCAAATTTGGTGAAATACAATTACGGAACCAATTTGTAGAATTTTGCGTCTGCAACTAAAGAAATGTGAATAGATGCATTGTCATGATGGAATCAAAAGCTGATTGCTTGACATGAGTGAAACAAAGAAACTAATGAAGAAAAAATACTGAATATCAGTAAACAGCTTCTTTGAAACCTTACAACTTTTGTCTGAAACGTTTTTTTCTAAAAACGTTATGTAATGGTCTTATAGCACAAGCCGTAAATTGTATAGTAATGGCCGTAATTCAATCGTAGAACGTGAATCATAGTTATAGGTCAAAGCATTATATTTTTTGGCGTACTATGCATACCAATACAATTACAATTCACATTCCTTTACGATTATAGTTATAGTCACCTTTATGTTCAGTTCCTAAATCCGGGGTCTTTTTGGACACCCTATATAATATATATGTTATACATATATATATATATGCTATACATATATAACATACATTATACAGTTAATAGTCACATGCATAATTTTCATACGATGCTGTACGTTTATGAAATGTATATAAGTATATCATATTCAAAGTGTTTTAACAAATGTATACACTTATAGATCAATGTGTACGTTGACTAACAGTTACAATAAGTTACAATAAGTATATTTTTACTAAATACACTCTGACTGTGACTTAGATATATCTTCGGATGCAACCATGTATTTGAAATACATGTATACACGTGTAATGTAATAGCACTTTTTCCTTTATTCCCAATGCCATTTTAACTTAGGATGTAACATGTATTGTTAGTATGTAAATACATTGCACATACATATGTAGTTATTCCATCTCTTTTTATTATGTTTAATGGGCCTTTTACAATTATAAGCCATAAATCAGCCATAAATAAGAAGTCAGACGCTAAAAATTAACTGTGATTGATCAATTTTTAGCTTCTGACTTCTGATTTGTAACTAATGGCTTATTGTAGAAGGCCCATAAAAGAGAAATAGAAGTTACTCATACTTAGCTTTTCATGCAGATATAATATAGACACATTAGTGAATATTAGAATTATATTTTATGTGTATTATGATGTACACACAAAACATAAAATATATATATTCTAATTCATATTCACATACGTGTAGCTATTTCATCTCTTTTTGTTACGTGTAATAAAAAGGTGTACTGATGTCCTCTTTTTTCTACGTTTAATAAAAAGAGATATGTTTTTTTATGATCAAATATACAGATATTAATGATATGCTTTTATATTTTCAATATCAGAATATACAACTAACAAACTAAATCAAAGCTAACGAGAGTCAAACGCAGATGATCTGACGTAACATCTTAAAAAAAATAATCAAATACAATTCTCTGATAAATCCTCATTTTATGTGTACATATATACGCATTATATATATATTATATATATATATATATATATATATATATATATATTATATGTATACAATTTTAATATTTCATATTTAAACATAGGGAATGCATAAATAGCTTAGCATTGATAACTTCTATCTGCAACGTATATATATTCACACATTATAGTATACATATATGCAATATTGCATAATATTGCCTATATGTGTATTATATTTAAATATACATATCACTAATATTTTAATATGATTAACTTCTACATCTTTTTATTAAACGTAGCAAAAAATGATATAACTACGTATATTATATGTGTAATATATCTATGTACAGCTAATACATATCCTGACCTAAAATGACATTGTACGACAGGAAAAATGCTATTAGAGCCATGTGTCAATGTATACGGTCAATACTGAAAATCTATAGTTACGTATTTTCAGTCAATATCGGTATACAGTCGTAGTATCACTTTTTCCTATGATCAATATCATTTTAGGATTTAGTCAAGATGAACATATATTGTCAATATATGGATACGTGTTTCATATATGTATGTATATATATATATATATATATATATATATATATATATATATATATATATGTGTGTGTGTGTGTGTGTGTGTGTGTGTAGGAAGAGTATATATTGTGTTTACGAATTCTTATTCAGTTCGCGCGTTTCCGACTATGACGATATGCGCTAGAGTATCAGCGCGCTTGCGCAAGAGCGAAAAGATACAAGAAGGTGAGGATAGCGAAGCAGTTGTAAGATGGCGAGACACGTGTGTGGCACGACGAAGGGTTAAAGTGCGAATTGCGATTCTCTCCTGAATTGTCGGCCAGCAATACTGGCTCACCGAACATTTCCATCGCTTGGATCAATCTTATTTGCTATAAATTTGGGGGCTCGTCCGGGATAAGAGCTAGTGAGAGATAAAAGGGGACAAAAGACGAAAAGACGAAAAAGACGAAAAGACGAAAAGACGAAAAGACGAAAAAAAAAGATGAAAGACGATAATACGAGAGAGAGAAAAGATGAAAAGACGAGAAAGACGAAAAGACGAAGGAGAAAAGACGCAAGACGAAAGACGATAAGACGAGAGAGAGAAAAGACGAAAAGATTAAAGACTAAAGACGAAGAAGAGAAGGCGGAAGACGAAAGACGATAAGATGAGAGAAAGAAAAGACAAAAGGAAAGACAAAAAAGAGGAAAAGACGCAAGACGAAAGACGATAAGACAGTAGAAAGAAAAGACAAAGGAAAAGACGAAGAGACGAAAAGACGAAAAGGCGCAAGACGGAGAGAACATGACGACGAGAAAGAGAGGAAAGAAGAAGGAAGATGACATTCAAATCTCGAAGGCGTTAAAAATCCGAAAAACATCGAGTGTGCAACTACAAGGTAGCGCAGCGACACCAGAAATACATTGGCAAGACTGTGAATGCGTCGGTAACGCCAACATCGGGAGGGCAGTGACAATACGACGCGGGTGAGCGCGCGACAGTAGCGCTGGTAACGATATCGAAAGTGTGACGGCAGGACTGCACGACACAAACGAACGTGAGTCGATAGTCTTGAGTGTACGCGAACAAGACGGTGCAACAACAGTGAGAGCGCGATGGTAAACATGTGTCACATTGCGTAAAGTGTGCAGAAGCAAGATGAACAACCTCGCGCAAATCGAACCAATCAGGCAAAAGATACGTACGGCGTCGACCGTTGACGTGATGGCTTTACATAAATTTATTTTCGAAAAGGAAGACGATCGAAAAAAAAATAGACAAAGACTCAAAGACTTTGAGGGTTTTACTTTCAAGAAAGACACGACGGAATATGTGAATAAGATAGAAGTGGCGCGAAAACTTTCGATCGGCGATTTGATATCCTGCTGTAATATTCTTGGTTTAGAATACGGCGAAAACAGAGAAGAAATAATAACACGCACATTACATGGTTTAATGGATTTAGATACTCTCACGTCTAAAGATAGTGAACAAGACGGTGAATTAGACGAAGATACGAGTGACAGCTGACGAGCAAGACGATGAAAGAGAGGAACAAAGAAGCAACAAAGAAAGTGAAAATAACCTCGAAGAGAACTCTACCAGAGGCAGGTCAAGTGAATATGAAATTCGCAATGACATACCGAGACGTGCAAGACACAATTAAAACTTTCACTGGAAAAGATACATATCCGGTTGAAAGATGGATATCTGAATTCGAAGATGCGGCTAACCTGTTTGGATAGTCGGAATTACAGAAGCTAGTGTTCGCAAAGAAATCATTAGCTGGACCTGCTAAAATGCTCGACAGCGAAGGCATTATCAAGTCGTGGAAGAAATTAAAAGAAATTCTACGAGACGAATTTATAGACAAAATAAACAGCACTCAAATACACGATATGCTGGTCAGAAGAAGATTGAAGAGAGATGAAACCGTACAGGAATATTATTATGTGATGAAAGAAATAGAGGCAAAATAGAAGCAGAAGTACTCATGAAATACGTGATTGATGGAATTCCGGAAGACGCACAGAGCAAGATCATATTGTACGGAGCTAAAAAATTGATGGAATTCAAGGAGAAGCTTAAAGTATACGAAGCAATTCGGAAGAAGAATACTGAGAGGATGAGAACGAGAGAGAAGAACAGCATGCAGAAGAAGACAGAAGAAGCGAGGAAACTAACAACACCAAAAAATGACGAAAAAGAACAAGAGACAGACGTGCGGTGCTACAATTGCGGCGGTAAAGGACATAAAGCTAAAGACTGTAAGAAGAAAGAATTAGGTAAAAAGTGTTTTAAGTGTCAAAAATACGGGCATACTGCAAAGTTGTGTAACGAATCAGACGATAGTGAAACGTTAGCGGATAAAAAGACGGCGGTAATTAATACGGTTAATTCATCGAGCGATAGAATGTTTAAACAAATCACGGTAAACGATGTGCGGATTAATGCGTTAATTGATACCGGCAGTCAAATCACGGTAATGCGCAAAGATGTTTACGATAAAATAAAATTAGACAAGCTACAGGGAAATAGTATTTGTTTAACCGGTTTTGGAAAAAACGAAGTGCATTCATTGGATTGCGTAAATATAATTATAGAAGTAGATGCTGATGAATATCCGTGTGTAGTGCACATTGTGCCAAATGAAGCTACAAATTCAAGCATCATAATTGGTAGGGATTTTCTAGCGATGACGGAAATAATCACTAACGATGGAATAACTATACGAAGAGCAACACCTGCTCAATTGTTAACACAAATCAACGTGATTGAAAAGCAACCGTTAGACATTGGTGACGAATCCGAGAGTACGCGAAGGAGTAGAGACGATTGTTGAAACATATCAAGTAAATAAATGTAAGACAACAGACGTGAGTATGCGTATTGTACCAAAAGACGAAAGGCCTATTTTTCAAAAACCGCAACGATTACCGGCACCTGAGCGCGAAATAGTCGAAAATCAAATAGCGGAATGGCTAAACGACGGGGTCATTGAGAAGTGTACGTCGGAATACGCGAATCCAGTAGTCATTGTAAGAAAGAAGGACGGATCACCGCGTGTATATATTGATTATAGGAAGTTAAATCGAGTCATAGAAAAGGACGGTCATCCCTTACCATTAATCGAAGATCTACTAGATAAATTAGAGGATGCTCGCGTGTTTAGCACGTTAGATCTGAAAAATGGATTTTTTCATGTATCCGTAGAAAAAGAGAGTCGAAAATATACGGCGTTTGTCATCCCGAACGGTCAATATCAATTCTTGAAAGTCCCTTTTGGATTATATAATTCGCGGGTTTTCCAAAGATACATTAATGTCGCTTTCTGGGATTTGATTAGACAAAATATAGTGTTGCTTTACGTAGATAACTTGATCGTGCTGGCAGCAAACGAACAAGAAGCGTTGGAACGATTGCGAATCGTATTAAAGACACGAGCTATAGCGACTATGATTTACAAATTAATTTTAAGAAGTGTCAATTCGTGAAAAGAACAATCGAGTTTCTAGGTCATGTAGTAGAAGGGGGTAAAATTTACCCTTTCCAAGAGAAAGTCAAAGCTGTAATAGATTACCCAGAGCCGAAAGAATTAAAAGATATTCAAAGCTTTCTTAGATTAACGGGTTACTTCAGAAAGTTTATACCTTCGTATTCTACAATCGCGAAACCGTTGAGCGACATGTTGCGGAAAGATCAATCATATAATTTTGACGCTCGAAACGCGTTCATACAATTGAAGACGAACTTAACTCAGAATCCAGTACTGAAAATATATCATTCGCGACACGAAACGGAAGTACATACGGACGCAAGTATAGACAGTTATGGGGCTGTGCTCCTACAGCGTTCAGACGAAGACAACTTATTACACCCAGTATATTTTATGAGCAAAAAGACAAAAAAAGAGGAAAGGAATTACACGAGTTATGAATTGGAGGCGCTTGCGATAGTAGAGGCACTTAGAAAATTCCGAATGTATCTGTTAGGAATTCATTTAAAATAATTACTGATTGTACGGCTTTTCAGTGAACTATGAGCAAAAAAGAGTTAAGTACGCGTATTGCGAGATGGGTTTTAGTGTTAGAGGATTATGATTACATCATAGAGCACAGACTGGGAATCCGTACGAGACACGTCGATGCTTTGAGTCGGATAACATCCGGTTATGACGATAGTGAAAAGTCCAATTATACCACAAATTAGGAGTCAACAAGCAAACGATGAGATTCAGGCGATAAAAGAAATTGTCAAAGATAAATCGTATAAAAATTATCACATAAGCGGCGATTTTTTATATAAATTTCAAGACGGTAGGGATTTACTTGTCATTCCCAAAACGCTAGAATTAGACGTAATTCAAACGATTCACGAGAAAGAACATATGGCGGCAAAATGTACCGAAGAGCGTATTCGGCAGGATTTTATATGCGATTTAAGAAGTAAAGTAGAACGACATATTGCCAGTTGCGTGCAGTGTATATTGACGAATCGCAAAGAAGGTAGGCAGAAAGAATATCTGCACTCCATTCCCAAGCCTGATGTGCCGTTACACATATATCATGCCGATCATTTAGGGCCGTTACATACCACTAATAAAAACTACAATCATATTCTTGCTATTATTGATAGTTTTACTAAATTTGTATGGTTGTATCCGACTAAATCTACCACAGCTCGCGAGGTCACAAGTCGGTTAGACGTTCAAAAACAAATATTCGGGAGTCCGAAACAAATCGTGATGGATAGAGACACAGCTTTTATCTCTCAAGAGTTCAAGGAGTATTGTCAGAGTGAAGGAATTGAACACGTGACAATTATCACGAGATTGCCAAGGGCAAACGGACAAGTGAACGTTTGAATAGAGCGATCATATCGATACTTTCCAAGTTATTAATCGAACAACCTGATACAAACATGTAGATAAATTGCAATGTATATTAAACTCCACGTTCAAGTAGTGTAAATGCGACGCCTTTTGATTTACTATTTGGCGTAAAAATGTGCGACGAAACCGATCTGAAACTACGCGAAGTAATAGAACAAGAATTTCGATCGAAATTTGAGGAAGAGCGTAACGAAATTAGAGCTAGATCGAAAGAACAAATTCTGAAAGTGCAATCGGAGAATTGTAAAACATATAATCTCAGACGTAAGAAGGCTACAGAATACCAGGTAGGAGACGTAGTAGCGATCAAGCGAACACAATTAGGTTCAGGTCGAAAATTACGAGCGAAATATTTAGGACCATACCTAATTGAGAAGGTTAAACCTAATGACACATACGATGTGATTAAAAACGGATCTCACGAAGGACCTGTAAGTATTTCTACTTGTGTTGAATATGTTAAACCCTGGAATACAGTTAATTAAAAGTAATCAATTCCATTTTTGTAAGACGTAATATTGAGTTAAAATAATCAATTTTGTTTGTAAGATGTTAATTATAAGTCGGCAATATTATTTTTGTAAGACGTAATGTTGAGTTAAAGTAATCAATTTTGTTTGTAAGACGTTAATTATAAGTTTACAACATTATTTTGTAAGATGTAATGCTAAGTTAACAGCTGGCGTCGTGCAGGACGCATGATTGTGCAGAATGGCCGAGTGTAGGAAGAGTATATGTTGTGTTTACGAATTCTTATTCAGTACACGCGTTTCTGACTATGACGATATGCACTAGAGTATCAGCGCGCTTGCGCAAGAGCAAAACGGTACAAGAAGGTGAGGATAGCGAGGCAGTTGTAAGATGGTGAGACACGTGTGTGGCACGACGAAGGTTAAAGTGCGAATTGCGATTCTCTCCTGAATTGTCGGCCAGCAATACTGGCTCACCGAACATTTCCATCACTTGGATCAATCTTACTTCCTACATATATATATATATATATATATATATATATATATATATATATATGGATATTCATGAAAAAGAATTACATTATGTATGTGCAATGTCGTATTCATTTATTGATATTATATTATTATTACCTAAAATGATTGGACGTAAGGAAAAAGTGTTACTACGACTTCGTATCGATATAGCTATTAAAGTTAAAAACTTTATGTACTTTATGTATATTATAGATTTTTAATACTGGTGATATATATTGGAACACGGCCTACACTGCATGTGTACATAATACAACTGTACTTCTAAGGTCCGATTCTGCAAATATAAGATTAACTTCAATTTTGTTTATTTTTTTCTCAATTCTAAAATTGGAAAATTTTCCAAAATAAATCTTACATTTGTGGAACCGACCCTAATACACGTTAAGATGGTAATGTAGGAAACGGAATAAGAATATCGATAATTAATCGATCGAATTTCCTGCATGATCATATTAACTCAGAGGGCGTAAGCATCTTATACATTGGAAATGAAAACCTGTATCGATCTTGATTAACTTTGGCCTTCGCTCCAGCATCCCCTTAAGAAAATACACTATTATTATGCTGATTCGAAATCTTAATATTAGTGAAGGTTTATGTAATGGTACTTGATTATTAATTTTAGATTTAGATAATAATTTATTACGATGTAAAATTTTGTCAGATAATAAGATTGGAAAAATTGTTTTTCTAAATCGCATTATTTTATATTGTGAAAATGTATATCCATTCACTTTTAAAAGAAAACAGTTTCCAGTGAAATTGGCATTTATTATGAATATAAATAAATTAAAAAGAATATAAATAAATCACAAAAGTCGCAGTAGATCTTCGAAAAGATATTTTTAATCATGATCAATTATATATTGCATTATCAAGAGTACGTTCTTGGGATTCATTAAAAGTTTATTTAGGAAATAATAATCTCAATCAAGTAAAAAATTACGTTTATAAAGAAATACTCGAATAATGACGTATAGATAAGGGTTAAATAATGACATAATTTTACTATTGTGATATCTAAAATTTGATTAGATACTGATTAAAAAATAATTTTGTATAATAAAACTATTAAAATAATTATAGAAGATATTTAAATTAATTGCTGGAATATTAAATATTTTTATAATATTAATTGTTATTATTTTTAATTACTCCAAAAAATATTATAATGTTCTAAGAGAAAGTATAATAAATAATTAATGATCTTTTAAAGCAACCTCTTATATCTTGAAAACTAAACATTACACTACAATAATACTTATAAGAACATGATTTAGATAATTACAAATTATAAATTAACTTATACATTTGTTATTTATTTCTACATAAAATCAATTAAGAACGAATTCTATAAATTTGAAAATAAATTTTTTATGACTTTTTTCCCAAATTTTAAATAATAATAGCTATGTTATTTCTAATATTACATCGTTTTACATGTTTGTAATTTTCTAAATTTGTTTCATTTATATTTTTCTTTCTTATTTTTCTCATAATTTAGTTTTTGAATATAAAGTTAGGATGTGACTTAAGTTGATACACTTTAGTACGGTCCACCGAGCGTACGGTACGCGGGCCGTGAGGAGTGGAGATGGTGTAGTAGGCGCGCCGCGCCATTCGAGTTTAGAGACTCGCGATAGTAAGCCCCGCTCCTCGCGGCCCGCGCATCTTCGGCAATAGTAGGTCGCAAGGACGCGCGTATTCGGCTATTTTTAAACATTAATATCTCGTTAATTATTGCGAGCATTGCAGATAGATTTTTCTACTCAGTTTAGTCTACTCTACCTGCTCGGGACGAGTGGGGCCGTATATTCATGCCACCCTGTATATATCGAAGTTGAAAGCAATCCTATATATATTTACGGATATCGTATAAATATATAAGTGTATTGTTAATTTATCCTTGTAATATATTATTAATGTATTAGGTATAAAACTTTGCTTCCGCCGTTTTCCTATAGAAGGCTTTAGCGGTAAGTGATGGTCGAAATAAATAGATCATAGATATCATACAATAAACTTGGGCATCTGTCAACACAACTCCATAGAAACATTAGTCGATTTGTGTCTGCATCATAAAGTTATTCTCGATTGAAAATGTCAGTTTATGTGCCAAATTCTCGTCATTTGCGGGAGGTTTTAATTTTCTGCTTCAATATGAAAAAATCTGCGGCTGAGGCTCATCGAATGCTCTCAAATCTTATGGTGAGGCCGCTATTAGTGAAAGAACGTATCATGAGTGGTTTCAACGCTTCAAGAACGGTGATTTTGACGTCGAAGACCGGCATAGTGGTGGAAGAGAGAAGATTTTCGAAGATGCAGAATTGGAGGCATTACTTGATCAAGACTCGTGTCAAAATCAAGAAGAATTGGCACGATCATTGGGAGTGACTCAACAAGTCATTTCAAAACGCCTCAAAGTCATGGGAATGATTCAGAAGCAAGGAAATTGCCGTACGGGTTGAAGCCGAGAGATGTTGAACGGCGTTTGTTTGCTTGTGAACAGCTGCTTGAAAGGCAAAGACGGGAGGGATTTCTGCATCGCATTGTGACTGGGGATGAAAAATGGATTCATTACGATAACCCCAAGAAAATCATGGGGAGTTTCCGGCCATGCTTCCACGTCGACGGCGAAATCGAATATTCACTCCAAGGTCATGCTCTGTATTTGGTGGGACCAGCTCGGCGTAGTGTATTATGAGCTGTTAAAACCGACTGAAACAATCACAGGCTATCAGTCGAACGCAATTGATGCGTTTGAGCCGAGCATTGAAAGACAAACGGCCACAACGAGAGACACGATAAAGTGATTTTGCAGCATGACAATGCTCGACCCCATGCGAAAGTGGTCAAGATATACTTGGAAACGTTGAAATGGGAAGTCCTATCCCACCCGCTGTATTCTCCAGACGTTGCTCCCTCTGACTATCACTTGTTTCGATCAATGGCACACGGCCTGGCTGACCAGCACTTCCGGTCTTATGAAGAAGTAAAAAATTGAATCGATTCGTAGATCGCCTCAAAAGACCAGTTTTTTTGACGCAGGATTCGTACGCTGCCCGAAAGATGGGAGAAAGTAATGACCAGCGATGGACAATACTTTGAATCATAAATGTATAACCAGTTTTTTAGAATAAAGCCTCGAATTTCGGAAAAAAAACGGCGGAAGCAAAGTTGTACATCTAATATTATTTGAATATATACTTCTCCTACATAGGATATGACATCAAGCAATATTATTTCAAAGGAAGGAAGATCTCTGCACAAACCTTATGGAAATTAAATTTCGGTCGAATTGGTTAAAAATTTGATATGTTATATAGAATTGTAGATCTTAGTACCACCTTCCCTTCTTACCACCTATAATTTCACCTCTACGAAACATTTTTACAAAACTTACAAAACAAACTAAAATTACAATATCATATTTTTAACGAGTATGATGCATTTCTGCGTTATTATTTGCCCTTTCTATGTATATTTTTAAGTAAAACATTATAATATTGATTTTGATTGCTTCTCATAAATCAGAGTGATTGATTATTATGAGTTCTCTCTTCTCTTACAAATCAGAGTGCTTGATTATTTGTGAGTCTCCTCGTCTCAAATCCAAAATTCCGCATCCTAGACATGAAGTGCGCAAAAGACAACATTGACTTAAATCTTTGAAATCATGTTATCGATTTCAATATCTTTATAGCTTTTTTGTAAGAAGCAATCAAGTTAATATTATTCTTATAACTTTTTTTTACTTTAAAATATATATATAAAAAGCAAATAATGACGTAGGAATGCACTGTACTTGTTGCTGAAAATAAGATATTGTAGTATTAGCTCGTTTTGAAAAATAACATCTCGTAGAAGGCAAATGATTCATTATGGGAAGTCCCGGTAAAAAACATTTTATACATTAATATATGCTATATAAATATGTATAAACACGCACAAATATTCATAATCATATATAATTATATACGAAATATGTCCATGTATCTTTCTTTCTTTTGTGAAATTACTTTTTACTGTACTGAAAATAATAATATTGAGAAAACATCAAAAATAATTAATAGAACTATTTTCGTATTGTTTGTTTTAAAAAAAACAAATTTGGAAAAATGTAAAAAAATTTGCTCATAACATAATTATGTATAATTTTACATGCAACTATATATGAGCAATTCTTTTACATTTCTCCAAACTTGATGTTTTCGAAAATAAACAATGTAAAAATTTTCCTCTATTTTGATATTTTCTCATTATTATTATTATTTTTAATACATTAAAAAGTAATTTTACAAGCTAAAAAAGGATATATAAATATGTTTGGACATACCTCATACATAATTATACATGTTTATGAATATTTATACACGTTTATGTATGTTTATACATATTTATATTTATTCATGCGTGAAAAATTTTTTACCTGTGGAAACTTTTTATCAGATAAGGTTGTACAACATATCCAATTTTCAATCAATTTGATTGAAATTTAATTTCCATAAGGTTTATGCGGGATCCATTGTATAGTAATAAGGTATTAATTTCATGATTTATTAGTTTCGTAAACGTGTACATATGTTTAAAATTTAATAATACTCGATTTTTATTTAAAACTGTGATTTTAATGATATCATCCAAGTTTGATTATCAATAGAGATGATAACTGCAGAGGAAAAATTGTAATTTTTCGACTATATAAGATATTATATCATTAAAAGTATGCATACTTATTCATACAGCTTTTATATAATAAAAAATAATGAATTTAATAATGCATTATTGAAATATTTATTTTATTAGGTGTTGGAATTAATTCGTAGCGTTTTACAAGTGATGGGAAGTACTTTCATTAATGTATTTTTTAATGCTCATGTGAAATAAATAACATTCTTTCATTAAAAAACGCTACGAATTAATTCCAACACCTAATACAATCACAAATTTTTATTAATTGTCGGTAACATTATCGTTCTTCAATTATTCCCAGGCCCCATTGATAGTCATGAAAATTTGTCCAGGCCCGACGATCTCTAATAGTATCCCATCGGTACTTAAGGGGATTCTAAAGTAAATTTGTTTTATCAATTTTTTCAAACAAGTATTTTTCTAACTGCCTTTACAAATTACAAAATCCTTTTCCAATTAAAATCTAAACGATAATGTCCAAACTGATTAACTTTATGCCAAAAACGAAACAAAATTGGGAAATTACAATTTTGTTACCGACTTTTAACGTCGATTCGACTCGTAATAATGTTTGCTTTATATGTATACGAGTTTTACTTTGTACGTATAAATCTTCGTTTGGATTAGAGATTATATAAACAATCAATGTTAAGTATTTAGAATTAGGTTTAGATACTTCTGATATGAAAAGTTTCAATTATGTTGCAGGGACCTTTCAATGGCTGAATTGCAGGGACCTTTCAATGGCTCAATTGCAGGGATCTTTCAATGGCTCAATTGTGTAACATTGGTAATATTTCTGATACTATCTCCTTTGAAATATTACAATTCTAATATTTCTGCAATTATTTGGATTGATCTTATGTTTAAAATGTTCCTGTAATGTACAGTTCTTTCAACTTTGTAAATGCAAAGTTTCTGAGAGATTTCTAAAATCGTCAATTAATAAATGCAGAGCATATTATACAAGGTCTGATAAAAAATAAGCGAATTTTTTGAATTATTCAGCAATGGAGCGTCCTGTCAATCGATCATGCTCATATATGTACACACATGCGCGCGCGCGCATGCACGCACGCAGGCACACAAAATTAAAAGAGTACAACAGAGTAAAAGCTTTAAAAAAAATTTTTTTTGTCTATCTTTTTTGAGTAATTTTTAGTAAACAATATTAAGAATCTTTATTTTTGGATCGCATATGTGAGAAACACAATCAATAGAAAAGAAAAATGCCTATTACGATCGAAGCTTCATTGTTTTATATAATTCAATCTTGAATTACTAATATACACTATATATATATTTGCATATATACCGTATTGTAGTCTTTTAGAACTTTTAGTAAGTTTTGGAAAAAACTTGAAAAACTATGAATTGTTATATATCAATTGGGTATACTTTGAAGACATTTTAAGAATTTTTATATGTTAAAATATAAATGTATGGCGATGTTGCACAGGATTTTAGACTTCCGTGTTCAAAAAACATGGTCTATCGGCGGCGTAGAGAACTCAAATTATAATTGTCTGAAATGAAAATTCTTCGAAAATTTCAAATTTATGTGACTGTAATTTAAGCATCGCGATTTTTAAAAATAATTTTTTTTTTACAAAATGACAACAGTTAAAAAAAAATTTAATTTCACTACATTTTGAATTTCTTAAACATCTTGCTTTTCGAAAACTTAGGGGCTTCACACAATAAAAGGAACAGGGAACAAAAAATAAAAATTTCAACCTATCAAAAATTATATATTGTGGAATACACAGTTTCTGATAGATTAAAATTCATATTCTCTGTTCCCTATTCTTTTTATTGTGCAAAGCTCCTAACAGTTAAAAAAAAATCTCTACGCTTATTCGTGTTGAAGTTCAAAACTGAGGCTGATCGGTCGAAAATTATTCGAGTTATAGACGCCGCCAGTTGAAAAAAAAATAGTTTCGAGAAAAATATGTTTAAAGTTTCAGTATTGCATATTCAGCAGTGTGCACCCATTCCCTGAAACTTGCATAAGAGAGAAATACTTCGAATTTTATAAAAATCTTTCAAGAGCATATTTTTAAGACATTAATCTTTCAAAAAAAATTTTTTTTTCGATTTTTTGAAAATTTTACTCTGTTATATCTCTTTAAAGAATAAAATTTTATAATTACATTATACAGATCAATATAATAAATAAGAAAGTATACGAGTATATGCTTTTATAAATAAGAAAGTATACGAGTATATGCTTTTATACTATACGTACATACATTAATATACATATATTTTATAAACGTACTTTATAAACGTACCATATCCAAACGCAATTCGAACTTCGAAAGAAATAGATTAATAGCGAAGCAAGCAGACCGCACTGTGTGCACTAGTGTGCACTGAATGAATTTTTTCAGTATATTTGTTCGCGTTGCATGAAATTTTTGCACTTTTGCACTTAAGTGTACACCAAAACATAGAGAATGGACTGCAAGATCCATGTGTCAAAATGATCGATAAAAATAAGAGAGAGAGGGACCGTGGAAGACGGCCATCTCTGTCTCTTTCCATTCAATGGTATAATGGGAGAGAGGATGGGAGATTGACCATTTTCCACAGTCCCTTTCTCTATTGTCGACCACATTTGAATACTGCGTAGATAGGGATTGCGTAGTCCATTCTCTATGTCTTTGGTGTACTTTAACTTGTTTTTATTGCTGGACATTATGTCATAACCACTGTTCGTGTTACCAGTGCAGTTACACTTTGGGCAACATTTTTTGCTTTGGTTTTGAGACTCTTGAGGAAGAGTAAAATATACAAAGATGGCTGAACGCTAAAATGATGAGTAGAGTCGAAAGGATGGAAAGTATGAAAGTAATATATAATCTCTTAGCATCTCGAAAACAGCCGATTAAAACCGATTAAAATAAAAGTAATCTGTATCGATCGGGATTCTTGCATCGAGAATAGGATATTGAAACCGATTGAAAATACTATAAATAAATCGGATTTAATGCGCTTCATACGGATTATAATTAGATCATATGAATCTATTTTAATCATAAATTCCCCTATTCTATGAATGAAAACGAAATCGTATTTAATGCAACTTGAATCCAATTTTGTTGTGATCAACAAAAGTAATTTGATTCAATCGAAATTTCTCCGATTTCGCAGACGATATTGGAATCAGTTTTAATGAAACGATAATCTGATTTTCTCGCAACTAGCAAAAGTAATCCTATTTAATCGGAATTTCTCCGATTTTGCGGACGATAATGAAATCGGTTTTGATATAACCGATTTTGAATCGGAATTGAGAGAATCTCATTTTGGCGTGATCAGTAAAAAAATATCCGATTCAATCGGAATTTCTCCAATTAACGGTTGAAAATTAAATCAGATTTAATGCAACTTAAAGTCGATTTTGTCATGAAAAAAAAAATAGTTCGATTCAATCAGAATTTCTCCGATTTTTCGGTAAAAATTAAATTGTCAATGTACATATTTTTATTTGTAAAATTTTATTTTTATCGTTACAAGTACGTCTAATAGAAATAAAAATTAAATTCTTATGTCTCAATAAACAAAAAAAAACACTATTAGCCTAAAATAATTGGAAAATAAAGGATCATTTTCAACATTAATGATTTCAAAATTATTTATATATCCCAATTCTTATAAAGTACGCGATAAAAATACTTAACATTTAATTATGAACATAACATATGTTATTTGGTGGAAATGAGTGTAAGTCGAATACTTTTATTGCGGATACGAAAAAAATTAAGCCTCGTTGCATTAAAACAGATTTTAATATCGCCCGCAAAATCGGAGAAGTTTTGATTGAATCTGATTACTTTTGCCGGTGAGAGGCAAATTCGATTAATTATATTTATATTATTATATTTGTATTAAAGATCCTTAGATCCGAGTTTATTTTCATTCCCGAAATCAGAGAACTTCGAATTCAACCGGATTAATGTCGTCTTTCCTAGCAAATAGAATTAAAACCAATTGAATCGGCGTTCCTGTAATTGAAATGGATTGAGCCATTACAAGAAAAATACGATTCGAACGGATTATTTTGGATTACATATTTATCCGATTATTCGGATCTATTTGGATTGATAACAATATGAATTAGAACGTGATGAATTCGGATCGGAAATAATCCGCGAAAGTGACATGAAAATCGATTACGATTCTTCTGGAATTGAAACCGATTATTTTTTAATCCGAGCGGATTGAACCGATTAAAACTGATTACAATCGATTAAAACGGATTACATTTTAATCGGTTTTAATCGGCCATTTTCGGCAGGGTTAATACATAGTCTCTTACAGTTTTTATATATTAAGTTTATTGATAATTTTAATATAGAGCGATTCTAATAACTAAAAAAAAAAATAAAAAGCCAACATTAATTACGTTAATTGCAATCAATCTTAATAAAATTTTTATCTTACAAAACATAACGAAATAACATTTTGACTTTCAAATGAGAAAGAGAGAGAGGGAAAGAGAGAGATGGATCATTCTCTATTTAAAATTACAGTTAAATTATATTTTAAACAAAACGTTGAAAGTAGCAACTAATAATTAGCATTATTATATAAAATATGATTAAAATTATATTTCTTATATCCCAGATAACAATTTTCTCGCACAGTGATCGCATGATACGCGCACACGTACGAATTATTCGCATGGCGATGATGTCATTGAATTCGATAGATGTCCTCAATTGAGGGCAATATCGCTCGCACGCATGAACTCGCACATATGCGAGTGAAATACGCCCCTCATGCATGCAAGCGATATGAGTCTCAACTGAGGTATAAATCTTAGGGCGATTACATGGAGTGTAGTATGCGGTACGCGGTACAGTAACTAATAGTAACTAATTAGGCAACTAGGAAACCGCGTATCACGTACCGCCTATTTCTTTCGTATTTCACCATCGTATCGGATAATTATATGTTGCTGTATCGATTTTAGACAATGGTAAAATTTTTCATCGTAAAAATTCAAGTTGATATAATGCTGATTCTACAATGAGTTGGTAGTCTTATGTGTCTTCTACAATAAGCCATAGATCATAAATTCATAGATATATCAACCATAGATTATAAGTCATAAGTTAAAAATGAGTCAATCACAGAGAGAATAGTCAAGTTTCTGATTTCTGATTTATGACTTATATATTAGAGAGAGAGAGAGAGAGAGAGAGAGAGAGAGAGAGAGAGAGAAGGCCTATTAGAGTGAAATTACACGATCCGAAATAGGACTGCGGAATACAGAATGCGTTAAAGCAATCAATCAGCGCTATTCCGGACTACTTTTCCTCATCAGGCAAATTTTGTGTGCTATGTTCACATGATGCGTCAAAGATGTATATAATTTCATCAGCGTGAATATAATTTAAAAACTACTAATTTCATGTTAATCATTTGTTTATTAAAATGAAATATAATTTTTCAAATTATAAAAACTATTATCACTGTTGTAGTATTTAATGTTTTACAATTAATATTTATAATTTCATAACAATTTTTTGAAATGCTTTAATGTATTTACTATCATTTTTCCGCATGAACATAGCACACGAAACTAGCGTGATGGAAAAGTGGACACTGAAATCGTAC
The DNA here is from genome assembly GCF_024713525.1 of Acromyrmex echinatior. Classification (NCBI taxonomy): domain Eukaryota; kingdom Metazoa; phylum Arthropoda; class Insecta; order Hymenoptera; family Formicidae; genus Acromyrmex; species Acromyrmex echinatior. The sequence continues at coordinate 25,390,153 of NC_141853.1, forward strand.
GTAATGCATCATTATTTTTTATTATCTTAGTATCTATGTTTATGCACTCAGATTTTGTCATTTTGCTTCATTCGTCTTGATATTACAATTCCATCATATCAATCAGCATCAAATTATTTTAATCTCTCAAAATATGATGGTTTATTACAAGACAATGACGCACTCGTTATTCTATAACATCAAATGCAGAATAGCGCTGAATAGTTGTTTCAATGACGCATTCTCTATTCCGCAGTCCTATTTTTCACTGTGTGATTTTACCCTTAATCGATGAATAAAATTTGATCAATCAGCGTTTCATAGTCAGATCTTATATTCAAGACCGTTTTAAGTATGGTCTTAAAAAGTCACGAACCAATCAGAAGACTGCATTAGCGTTTTAAGACATATTACTTAAGACGGTCTTGAAATAAGACTCAATTATGAATACCGGCCTTATTATTGTAAATCCTTAAAGAAAATTGACATCAGTAATATAAAACTTTAGTTGCTTCATCATCCAAAGATCTATTAGTTCCTGTGAGGCTTATTGTCGATCTTAGAACAGTTAGTTTTGTTCTAAATAGTACTGGACACATACAATTTTACAACATTTATACAAATAATCTGTTGTATAATATGCGTAAAATATTATTAAAGGCAGAGCAACATAAAAAGAAAGTTAGAATAAAAATAAATAAAAAAATAGTAACACTTAAACAAATTTTCTAGATCTCTTAATATAACTGCTCAAAATTTTTTGATCCAAGAACGCGATGTAATTGTCCTTTTCTTTCATTCCACGGAAAAGAAGAATTTCGATTGGTCGATTCTCTTATGCACTATGCGTTATGCAAGTCTGTGCTGCGGCCATAACATACCGGTTCTCCCCTTGCTTTTCGCACGGATGATTTAGTGGCATTTGATGTAACTCTCGATATTTCCGAATGATCTCACACTAGTGCACACCGAGTACGAGTATTTCCGAACGGCTGTTGTGTATTAGTGACAGTGAGTGTTTCTGAACGCAGCCCGAGTCGGAATGACAGATATTTTAACCTCTAACCCATGCTTATAAATCTTTCCTATGCATGTTGGACCACTCGTACATATGTCCGCTCTTCGAGCCTGAGGCTCCACCATTACCACCACGACGCAAGAGATAAAGAGATCTCTACTCACACCAGTATTAACAGAGAAAGAAACTTATCAAAATTTTCCTAGCGTCTATGGAAGAAAGATTAGACCAGAACGAACGTTATCTAGATGCACCCGTTTTAGCGTTATTCCTCAAAGGATATGTTTTATCACAGAGAGATTGTGATCTTGTAGCAAGTCTGTTTCCCGTCGCCATCCCTTTCCGCGATCACATATCAAATAATATGAGAAAAACAGTATATCACATACAATAAAATAACAATTAAGATTCCTTATATTTACAATTAATAAATACAATATATTCAATGCTAGTAGGAATCTGCGCTGTGATTCGTACGCTAAATATTATATATAATAGTTTATAAATATAAAAAGTATTAGATCATCAATAAAATTATATATATAATAATGTCAAATAATGATAAAATGTGAGTTTCAACTAACTTTTAGCCTCCTTCAACGTTGTAAAAAACTTCCTATAATGGTAATAAAACGTAATAATCCGCCAACTCCCCCATGCTACTGTCGAACGGAATCGTGAACCATAACATTTTTCTTTTTCCAATTTTTTCTGTGGAATTACTCGTCTAAATAATTTTTCGTTAACCACTTGTTTTTGAAATAGTATTGAATATAAAATATAATAAATAATCATTATTTTCCGCTCGACAGTGGTGGGTGGAGGGAGGGGGGGGGGGAGTTGGAGGATTGTCAATGAGGATTGTACCATCCATTAACGCTGCATCCCGATCCTCCACACGTGGTAATTGAACAAGGAACATCGGAACCGATGCATGTGCATTGAGAACATTTATCCCTTACTATCTTTCTCTCTCGCACAGATTTCAGTGCGAGCCATGGGAAGTATAGACAATACCCCTTTCATTTATATACAATATGTTCTAAGGCTAAGGTAAAGCATACTCCATGGATCAATTAAGAACACGCTCCATTTGCCTTACCTCAGAAGATGGTACGATTGGGGCATGTCATGCACGCATGCGTAATGGTTGAAAACATTCTGTATTGAAAAAAATATTTCAGAATCATTTTATATAAAAATGCATTTAATAAATGCGTTTTTGATATAAATATAAAAATATAATATTAATAACAATATATTGGGTCATCTAAAAAGTATCCGCGGTTTTTTGTCACTAGATGTGTGTTGATGGTCATATATCTAGTGACAAAGTACCGTGGATACTTTTTAGATGACCCAATAATATTAATAAAATAAAATAAATAAACAAAATAAAATAAATAAAATAAAAAGAAGAATTAAATAAAATAAATGAAATTAGAAAAAGTAAAAAATAAAATAAAATAATATATAATAATATAATAATACAATAAAATATAATACAATATAATATAAAAATATAATATAACTTTTATATAGAAAAATAGGCTCATGTAATGCAATGCAATAAATTAAAATGTCAAGGCTTTTTAAAAAAACGAGCAAATATAGTTAACTAATAAAATTCGTCTTTTATCGGATTGACTATTCTACATAAATTAATGTAAGTAAAAAATAAATTCTCATCAATATTGAATTAAATATAATTATTTTTTAATCAGAAATTGACATTTAATTGTACAGAATATAGTAGGATAGTCATTGATAAAATCCTCGTTCGGAATGATGTTTTATATCAAATTGTTGATTGAGTTGATTTTCGACCGATAACAACCGAAGAACCAGTTAAACACAATTTTATAATTATGGACTTTCAAACTTCTGACTTGATACTTATTTCGATCCGTAATATCTTAACGCAGGAATAACTAAATAAGATTAGCCTAGAGTGATAATTTTTATTATGTATCATATGTTAGTTGGTTGACATTGGATGAGGTTGCATAAATACGTTTTTTTTATTATCACTGATGAAGATTTTGTAAGTCGAAACGTTTGAAATTTATAGCTTTATACGAATGTAATAAAAGAATTTTATTAGTTAATTATATTTGTTCGTTTTTTAAAAAAACCTTGACATTTTAATAACTTTTATATTTATTAAAAACGCATTTATTTTGTATAAAAACGCTTTTCAAATAATCGAGGTAACACAAAATACCCGAAATGAAACGAGACACATGTCCAACCGTTCAAGTGATCTCACGGATTAGGTTAGATGATATATTCATTTGTGTCACTAAATTCGTTCGTGTCACTGAACATTGGAGCACATGAATGCAACTGCTCCAACCGCCATCTTACCTGTGATCCAAGTGCTCTCTGGGTTAATTTGGAGCATGCGACGGGAACAAATTTTATATTGGATCATCTAAAAAGTATCCACGATTTTTTGTCACTAAATAGTGTTGATGTCATATATCTAGTAACAAAGTACCGCGGATACTTTTTAGATGACTCAATATATCGCTCGCTGCTGCTCTCTGATCTCTCTTTTATGGGCGTCCCTAAGACTCTCTTCCATTGACCGTGCTTTATAAATGTGGGGAGAAGCGTCAGATATTGGATCATCTAAAAAATATCCTACTTTGTCACTAGATATATGACCATCAACACACATCTAGTGACAAAAACCGCGGATACTTTTTAGATGATCCAATACATTCCAAGAGATGCCCGCGTGTATCATTCAAGGCTGTTAGTCTATTCGGAAAAGTCATTGGACAAAAATGAAGTTATTACGGACACTCCTTTTATTCTGATTGATCAATCTTTTAATCTTCAATCTCATTCTTCAATGCGTAGTCTGATTCCAGCCAAGGATGAAATCAGACAGTGCGGAAAACAACTGTGGAATAGAGAATGCGTCATAGAAGCAATCAGCGCTATTCGGAATAACGCAGAATAGCGCTTAGTGATTGTTTCATTCTCTATTTCGCAGTTCTATTCCGCAATCAGCGCTATTCCGTACTTTTCCATCAGGTAAGTTTTGTATGCTATGTTCACATGATGCGTCAAATATGTATCTAGCATGAATATATTGGGTCATCTAAAAAGTATCCGCGGTTTTTTGTCACAAGATATATGATCATCAACACACATCTAGTGACAAAAAACCGCGGATACTTTTTAGATGACCCGATAATTTAAAAACTAACTTCATGTTTATAATTTGCTTATTAAAATGAAATATAATTTTTCAAATTGTAAAAACAATTACCACTGTTGTAGTATTTAATATTTTATAATCTGATAATAATTTTTTGAATTGCTTCAACGCATTTACTATCATTTTTTTCGCATTGTATAAATATAGCACACAAAATTGGAGGCCGATTTATCTTAAAACGAGATGAAAAAATAAAAGCGAGCAAATTTACTAGGTGACCAATGAAATATCAGTATTCTAGTAAATTCGTTCATTTTTGTAATTTTCACTTCGTTTCAAGATACAGAATCGATTCTCTGGTAATGGAAAAGTATGGAAAAGAGCATTCTCTATTCCATAGTCCTATTCCGCACTGTGAAATTTCACCCTAAGGATGAAATCACATGCGGAAAGGAATGCGTCATTGAAACACCAATTAGTGCTATTTGAAATAACGCAGAAGAATGTTGATTGGTTGCTTCTATGACGCATTCTCTACTTCACAGTCGTTTTTCGCACCGTGTGATTTTACCCTAATATGGTGGCAAGATTCTAATCCAGCTAGCAATCTAGCAGAAAAACAAGCATTGTGTGCCGCTGGCTTTATAGGCTGCGTTTCGTTTCACGCATGATGCGCATATTGCATTATTTATCTTTGTTATTCACCGAATATTAAACAAGGATAAATGATGCATCATGCGTGAAACGGAACGCAGTCATAGTCATGCTCCTTTGCAGGGGAAGGGAGGGGGATGAGAGTTCGGGGTGAGAGTCGCTTCGCGTGGAGAGTTGAAATCCATGTGGTGGATGTGGAATAGTACAATTATAGACCTCATTTTGTTTATGATTTCCTACTCTCAATAGTCAACTTTAACGCTTAATATCTGTTCGCGAGGCAGATTGACATTTTTTTCTGTCAGATTCTTTCATTTCATGCAAAAACGCATCGAATGAGCCTAATTGATTTTTGAGGTGGGGTAGCTAAACTATAATTATCGCATATACATGTGAGAATACGTGCATATACGTGAGAAGTATATAAATTTTGCAGTTTCTTTTTGTATATAATTATATATATTTTTTAAGCATCATGCCAAGCTGTTACATCAAAAATTGTACGAATCGTGTACGGATAAATGATATAAAATTTTTTAAATTACCGAAAGAATCTGTTGTTCGTCAGCAATGGCTGAAGGCCTGCGGAAAAAATGAAGGAGAATTACCTAAATCTGGTAAATTATTAAAATTTATATTAATATTTATTATCATGTAATTGTATTTTATATTATTTTGACAGATTAATAAATATATTACAAAATATAAATTTAATCTAAAGAGCTAATAAGTCTCAGAGTGTTAAAACGCTAGTTCATATCAAATCGATTTACACGAATTCCAATGTAATAAGAAGTAATAAGAAGAACTCTCTAGAATTATATAAACAATCTTTTAAACATTAGTTATACTTAATGTGACAATTGATATATAGCAAATTAAAATAATCTCAGAGACATATAAAAATTCTCACACGTTTATAAATTAGCAATGCAATTTATAAATTTGGATAACATACATTAATTATTTCTGTAGAGATGTTACCTAATGAATAAAATTGAAATATAAAATTCAAGATTTCGATTAATTGTAATTTAATTTTGATTTTTATGATTAAATATTTAAAGAAATTATTAGATACATATTCTGGAAATCTTTCTTTAATAAACTAAAATAAACTAAAGCAGGGAAATTATGTTATTAGTTTGTTATTTATATAACAAGAAAGTTAAGTTTATTAAAACATTGCTAAATTATCAGTTTAAAAATCAGTTTAAAAGGTCAAATTGTTTGTTTTTATAATGTTATGTTATAGATTTGGAAACTTCTTATTAAATTTCAATTCATATAAATCAATTTAAAACAAACCAATGTTTTAACACCCTGTGAGACTTATCAGCCCTTTAGATTAAATTTGATTTGTTATTTTTTTGAGTCTTGTGTGCATGTGGATATAGAATTTTTAAACTATAAAATATACATTTAGCAACGATATGTAGTATTCATTTCGAGGAAGACTGTTTTCGATGGACAAAGCCACAAGATAATATACCACCTAAGCAGATATGGCGATTGAAGGAAAATTCTGTCCCTACAAAATTGTTGAATATGAAAAAGAATGATAAAAGAAAAAATGATAATAAAAAAATAAAAGTGTAAGTATTTTCTTTATACAAAAAAATTTAGAGAAAGAAATATGTAATTTAATTGAATAAATTGGAAAAAAGTAAATGAGTACTTTTCTATTTTTCAGAGCAGGTGTACCAACCTATGGACAACTTGTGCAATATGCGCGAGAAAAACAGCATATACTTTCAGACGAAACAATTTGTATGGATACGAATATTTGTAAAGATGACTCCATTTTGCTTCCAAATGTTGCAATAAAAGAAATAACGTATGTAACAATTTAATCTATATTTGTCTAGTATCTTTCATTATACTATCTGCATTATATTAATGTTTGTCTTTTTTTTAATCATCATTTCTAAAGTAATCTATTATTATAATTTCTTTATTATAATTAATTATATAAATATAGGGTAACTCCGGCAGATACGCCGCGCTGGGATTTACGGAGCAGAAGTAAAAAAAAATAGGAGTGGAGATAATTTTCCCGTAACTACTTGTTACATGCCTTTATATTATATTAGTATTTTGTTATGATTTGAATTTCTTTAACATATTAATGAAATTATTGTGAATTATTGATTTGTCACTAAAATAAATAGCGCTATCATAAATTATAATCTACATGTAGGGCGTGTAAAAGACTTGGTGGTTATTTTGTGGTTATTTCGTGATACATAAGTGTAGAGGAATAGTAAAGCATGTTGTATAGCAAAATATAAGTTTTGCTCTTGTATTCTTTGTTTAATTTGTTGTCTTGTATATCCTTTCTGTTTGGGATATACCGCATTTTTAGCAGGCGGGATTATGTACAAAGTATACAAAGTGCGCAGATTGGATTCAGTGCACTAAATGCAATAAACACATTACATGAAATATATACCTCATGTAATAACACTTGTAATATACAGAGTGTCTCTTAAGTAAGGTCTGGGTATGCGCCGCATTGGGAGCATAGAATAAGTCAAGAGGAACGAAAAAATCTTATACCATTTTGAAATATCTGTAGAATTCGTAGCACGGCCCATCGCGCCTCACTTCATAGCGACGGCGCGCGCGCATGCACGCCGTGGGCTCATAAAATGAGACGCGATGGGCCGTGCTACGAATTCGCGCGGCGCGGCTTCATCGCACATTGGCTTAGACGTTTTCTTTTTTAATTCGAAAACTACAGCGGATATTTCAAAATGGTATAAGACGTTTTCATTCCCCTTGATCCATTCTACGCCCGCAATGCGGCCCAGATCTTACTTAAGAGACATCCTGTAGGAAGATTGTAATTATTTTCTGTTACTTCATATTTATCATTCTTATTTCTTAATAATACTTTGTAAACATATTTTATAAATTATTGTGTCATTTTACGTCTTATTTATAAGCATTATTTTGTGTAAAATTTTTCACGAGCTGTATGTAACTCATCTCCCGCTATGAGTAGCCGCATATTCCAACCCTATGGGATATAAATCCCACCGATACAAATAACACCGACAGTAGCCGTATACATACAGAATCCCGGCCGTGATTAATCAGGAGGGTTCTACCCTTTTGGAACATCAATAAATATTACAAAAAAGGACGTACTATTATAATAAATACAACAGAAATTAAATCAAGTCTTATTGATAATTGAAACTCTTGATTCTCAGATAAAATGTGGTAACGCTTGTTGTGCGGCGGAAGTTAATGCAATAGCCAATCATTCTTTCGCTTTTATGGAAAAGCGATAAACTGACTGGCTCTCGTGTCAATTTCCGCGACAAGCATTGCCGCGTTCTGTGTGAAAGAGCTGTAATGTTGCAATGGTTCTACTTGTAATTATTTATGTTACTGCAAGTAACGCTTTGAATATCCTCTCAGAATTAACAGAAGTTAATTTAGTGGAAGTTGAAAATGTTGTAACTGTTCAGTGAGTTGAACGTTCAATGAGCGGTTGCAAAAGAACGATATAAAAAAAACGCATACGGTTAAATGTATATATGCACATTGACAATTAATCATATTATCTACACACTTTTTTATATTATCTACACACATATATTTATAATGCTAATGCATTATCAAAAGCTTAATATACTTCTTGAGATGTATTTATAGAATAAATATTTTAACACATGCCATTAGATTTACAAAAAATTTAGACCTCTTTATTTTATAAAGGATTTGTCCCAGGGCGATTATATATTATTTTTTTATAAGTTAGTTATTTAAAGATTCTTTTGTACGGGAAGTTTAATATATTATGGAAAGATGATATATTACAATGCCATAATCGTTCAAAATGTTAAATAACTTTGTCCATTATTTATACTTATGACAAGTTTTGATAAGTTTTATGTACAGGTTCCTTTCTCTCATTATAATCTACATTAGTACTCTGGTTCATGAAAATTGACTTATACACATTCTTATTTCTTAAGAAATACACTGTACAAAAAATACAAGTCTATTATTTAAAAGACCTCAAGTATTCCTTATTTTGTTCTTTCGAATTCCTTCCACTTCAAAAAAATCCCAATGTATGTCCGCGTTTTATATGCTTGAGAAATGTTTGGAAAGTCTAATCTCTATTTCTAATGCTGTTATAAGCAATCACATCATTGATCGCCGAATATACATACATATTGAGTTTATGCAGAAAAATGAAAATGATGTTTCTAATTTTTTAACGCGACCAAGGAAATTACTTTTCGCTTATTCTGTACATCTAAGATTTAAATAAACTCATTTGTGTAAAGGAAAAGAATTGTTTTTCGCCGATGAAAGTAGGTGACAGATAATTATATATTATAAAAGTGCTTTATAGACGATATGTCTTGATAAAAGATAGGTAACGTGTATATCGTTTGTTTGGCAGTTAAAGATATGCAGTCGTCCCCAATTGAACGCGACGCGACAGAAAAGAGTTGAAATCTCTGCTGTGCGCTCGACTGCTTCGTAGATTTACCATGAGGTAGCTCGAGACTAACGGGTCATTAAAAAGTTAAATTACATTAGTAAAATCTGACTTACTAAACACAATCGATCCCGAATGGGAGATTCTGATTTTTCGCCGCGTACCCGCCGGAATACAAAAAATTATTTTTTTGCAACAAAATAATCGACTTTAAAATGTGATACATCAGGTGAAAAATATGTTAGCATTATTAAAATATCAATTATAATATAATGTAACAATTTTTAACATACGCCATATGTATGTACATATACTGACAAGGAATGATTCTGAGTTACACTAAAATGTAGCACTCCCATGTCTGTTAGTGTCTGTAATCGCGATAGGTATGAATCTATGTACTGCCATCATTAATGATGCATATACTCTCCATCTTGCCTTTTTGAGCGACATACTCCTGGCTATTTACAATTTTAACGGAGATTTCTATTCGCGCCGCCAAGTCGTACGTGCCCGCGCTGAGCAGCACAGCATGTAATTTCATGATATTACTTGCATGCGCTTCGATATCGGAATAAATTGACGAGTGGCCAGCATATTTGTAGTATGTCGAAGCTTGCGGTGAGTACAGCTGAGACTTAACATTTGGAAGATGAGTTTTGCTGCAAAAGAAAATTGCATATATATATATACATGTAAAGAGAAAATAATATAATAAGAATAGCAAATCGCAATGTTAAGCAGGCTAAATAATAATATTTTATATATATTAGATGAAAGATGTTTCTAAAATTCTAGGAATTATCCTCTAAATTTTATTTTTTATCAATATCGTAGTTAAACTATTTAACACACATTTATCACATTTAACACAAAACTATAATATTTTTTTCGTAGGCGATGTTGAAAAATTTTTCCAATATCTTTTATCTATTGATTTATAAATCGCACTAGATTCCCAAAACTTTAAAAATATCGCTTGTAAATATTTTATTTCTCTCACCTACTAGTACCTATCGTACTTATTTTAACGTCGACTCGCATCTCCGAGTGATTTTGTAAATACATTATTACGGGGATGATGCACAATCGGCTTTGCCGAAAATCATGTGCAACTTGCCTTTGGTGACTGAGAGAAAACGAGATTAGACTTTTCAGACATTCTGTTTCCAATATGGGATCCTTAAGAGGAACAATTACTGCATTTGATACGTTTTGGTCCGGACCGAAAATTTTTAAACGAGCGCCATATTCATTACGTTCAGTGCGCGGCTCCTTCGGATGATTGTATGTCTTGTTTAAATGCTCGAGCTCGAGGTGATGCTGTCCGATTGCCATCCGAGTAATCATACCGCTCTCCGTCACGTTGGCACACCATTTGACAATCAGTGTAGAATTCAGTGCCATGACATCCGATACAGAATTGCGCTCAGCATTTTGTTGCGATTGAAATTGTTGCGCGTCATTTGCACTTTCATTCATGTCCAGCGATTGAATATGACGTCTTTGTATAAAATTAATAAATGGATAACTGTCAGTCAATGTCTCGCCGGCTTCCTTGGGAGTTAAAGACACGCTTGAAATAATCGACTCGCCGTCAGCTTTCCTCTTCTTCAGCTTCAGCATCAGATGGAATACCTCTTGAGGTTGTACCTTTATGCTTGGCGGCAGAACCGAGGAGTGAAACGTGGACCATACAGTACTCTGAAGTGATACTTCTGATAAAATAATCTCATTTATGGATGGATCTTGAACTTGATTAGTATTCTTAACGGACATGATTAAATTTAACGTTGGCGAGTCGTCCTTGAATAATCTGCTTCTAGCGGCAATCGCGGTAATTTGTATCGAGTCCAACACCGTTAATTGCCAAGTGTGCCGGCACAAACGGTGTTTCAAAGTAGCTTTTGATTCGACGCTTTCGTAGTAGAAGAGCAGATCTAATCTGTAAGTGCCTTTTATGTGGGGTGCTTGCACCCAAAGTGGCATTTTGTAAGTCTCGCCCACATTCAACATATCATTTTTGGAGACTGGTAATGTCACCTTTGTGACTAACTTACTGCTCTTCTTTGCAATTGAATCTGCAAATAAAATATTGTTACATTTGATAAACCATATAATAATAATAATAATAATAATAATAATAATAATAATAATAATGGCATATTTTAGACGGACGAGAAATACAAAGATATCTTATCTACAAAAACAAAGTGATAAAATAAAATATATGTCTTAAAGACATATGCTTACCTTCATTTGCGAATTTATCAATTTCTGTATTTCCTAATGTAAAAAGTTTCGCGTCGGTGGATGCGATGTGTATGTTCATTAACGGTGCATTACCTACATTCTTTAACGTAACTTCTACCCTTTGTACCTCGCCACATAGCATTTCTGGCGATAGTTTAGTGAAGAATATCTGCGAAGAGGAATACGAATTTCAAATTTTTGTATCATATGACATAACCGTCTTTTCGTAAAACTATACCTGCATAAATGCCGCCTTCTCTATCACATTCATCTCCAGCCTATAATCCTTCCCATATATATTCACACCGGGTTTCTCTTTGATATTTTTTAGTTTGGGCGGCGTAATCTCAAATAATCTCTTACCGGCGACAATGGTCGAATTTGCTATCAATGAATCGCTTATCATCTGTACTGAATTGAACAATTTATAACTTATACCTAAGATCTTCAATTCGCCTACTCGCTTGGGCGTAAGAGACAACACGATATTCTGTTTGCATGCTGGTTGCAACAAAATTGCATCTATAATGTCCGAATCGATCGGACTTGAACTATCGGTCGTTTTTGCTTCATTCGTGACAGTCTCGTTATTGCAAGTGAATGACCACAACAGTGTCATGTCTGATAGTGGTAGTGGTATGTGTAACGGATTGTGCAACTCAATGGAATAATGCACAGGTTCGCCTAAAACTGCATTGGGTTTTACGGAGTTATTACTTATTCTAGAGTATAGCGCAATTGTTGGTTTAAATATCATAGGCGGAGAACCCTGCGCCTCGGTTATCAGCAATTCCTCCATTTTCGACCATCTCGCATCATCCGTCTCTTCAGTATTGAACGTGACGTGACTCGCTGGAATATTGCTTTCGGTTTGTTTGCCCAATGGACCGTACAGTACCTTGATATTGTTGTTATCCAATAATGGCAAAGGTAAAATAGGAAGTACTGTACAATTCGTATTATTTTCCTGAAACAACAACTACACCACTGCCCTGGATAAAAGCTATCTAAGCTATCGATTCATTGTAATTATCATTTATGTGATTGCGTATTATACTCACGTTATGAGTATGTAAAAATTCTCGTAAAAACGCAGCTTGTTGCGGAGCATGCTGTTTACTAGAAGCATTAAGTAACTTTTCAAACGCTTTTACTGCCTCGGAAATTTGTTTCAGAGATGCAGCCTGTCTGCCGATTGTGAAATGTATGTGATCCTCTGCCAAAGACCAGCCTCTTTCATAATATACCTAATATATCATATGTTTTGTTAATAAAATAACAAAGCTCTTTATAAAAAAGAAAGTTTCTAAATGCTATGCTTTCTGGAAACAATGATATATTCGGGTACTTACCTGATACGCTTGTTGATAACATCTTAAGGAATGCTTTTTTTGGCCAGCTTTCGAGAATCTATGTCCAGCCAGAACCGCGTGAAAGGCATATTTGCGCATCATTTTCGGGGCGATAAAGCAATAAGCAGCTTGCTCGAGCAGTAAAGCCGAACGTAAATCGGAATCCTCGCTGGTCATCCGTATTAACTGTTTCGCGGCTTCTCCATACAATCCCCGACCTTTCAAACACTCGGCGCTGAGCAACGTCGCCCTTGTCGCGAATTGAGGCGTTTTACAGCTATTTGCGTAAGTTAATATTGCATCGTCCATGTACTCGATAGTCTTTCTATTCGTTTCGCCTTGCATAAAAGCGCTTAAAGCAGCCATTTCAAGAGCTCCAGCGTAATACACCCAAGCTTGATCCGCTGCAAAGTCGCGCTTCGCGCTGTGATATGCCTGATAAGCAAGCGAGTAGTGACCAAACATGAAACACAGATCGCCTAAGCGTCGTAATTGTAATTCTGGCGATTCTGCTGTGTAACTAAAACATAAACGTACAAATTTTCAAAGTTATTAATCGTGTCACGTTAATATAATTAATTTCAAGATAAGAATCATGGAAAAAAGATTTTTTTCTTGTAAAACATAAAAATTAATGAGACACGATTTTTTTCTTACATTACAGCATTCGATGGCGCCGAACCTGGCACACCAGGCTTATTTGTACTAAACCATCTTTTCGTAGCACTAAATAGCGATCTACTGACTCTCTTGTTTGAAATTACATCATTCAATAAGCCAATCTGTTTTTCTACATAAGGCAACAAGCTCCGCAAACAAAATTCCGTTATTAATGTCCGTAATCTTTCTAAATCTTGGTTGGAAAGACGAGCACCATGTTGAGCAACCACATAATTCGGAGAATCCGCCCAGACATTTGTATTCATTGGTAAGTTAGTAATAACGGATTGAGCTTTGACATTAGTCGCCGGAACAAAACTTTGTGATTTCTCATTATCTGGACTGAGAGGATGAATTGTAACCGGAACTGCTTCTTGTCCAACTTCTAGATTTGTATTTGTTGACTCGGATATTTCAGAGAGACTAATTGTATCAACTCTGGCAACTAACTCCGTCAAATCTGGAGATGGTAATGTAACACAGTTGTGCGGCATTAGCGGTGTTCCAGTTTGACTCGTTCTGTAAAAGAATTGCTTTTACAGATTATATATTTCTAAAATTATGTTTGAACGATAAGATCAAAGATAAAATACAATAATTTATTAATATGTTTATAATACAAATAATTTAAAATTATAAATATAAATAATTATAAACTTATTATAATAAATTTTAATTTCTAAAAGAACATACTTTTCAGTTTCTGTAGTCAGTTCGCTCGGCATAGCAGACACTCCGCCTGTATCCGCAGGCGTACGAGGGGAACTATTTTGTTCATTATTACCAGCCAATTCCAAATGTTTTATTAAGAACTGACTCCAAGGATCGGGCAAATGTGTATTGTCGTCGGAAAGACCAGGCGGTCTCGAATTCATTTGCAACAGAAAGCAATTATTAGTACCATAAATAGTCTTCATCTCTGTAAAAACTGTTTCTGCTCTGAAAAATAGATTTCATAAACATATAAACATATAGAAAGAAGAACTGATTTATCAATTTAGTATGCTTATAAAAAAAAAAGCTGAATTAATCAATTTCTCTCAAATTCATGTAAATTTTAAAAAGGAATAACATACTTACTTATTTCTATCATCCAGAATAGCGTCGTGAACTAAGATGTAATACCTAAGAGCATTATTATTGAACCATTTAGGCAACTTTCCTGGTATACTTTGATGCAATTGCGCTCCCATAATCTGAATTCGTTCTAATGGATTGTCCTCCGCTGTGGAAACAACTATCATACATGCGAGCAGATGTTTTGTGAATTCGTGATCTGACGAAAACTGGACGCTCAAAAACATTTCTCTCCATGCTTCAAACCAAGGAACAGAAACAGGGATATCCAACTCAGTCGCGCCGATGTGAATCGTAGTTGTACGTTCGCATAAGGCAGAACCGACTGCTTCGTTCAACAACTTTTTGGCAAGACTCGGTTCTGGTGGCCGCGTGTTAATGTCTTGTATAAAAAGACGAAGATTTCTAATTGCTATCGTATTGCCTTGGGGATCTTTAAAATGTCCTAAAAACACATGCAAACAGATGTACATATTATATGTAATTCACAAAGAACAGATCTATGTGTACGTACAAGGTATATCAAAAGTCAAGCATTAATAATTTATATAAATTACATTAATATTTATCTATCATTTTGAGTCAACAAATATTTTGATTACAAGTTAATTTGAGATGATATCACAAGAGGCAATCTAGAGTTCATGAAACATGTAGCTTCAAGATTATCGTAGCGAATTCTGTTGGATATAGCAGTGTATACTGGTGACATCCATGTTGTGGTGGTAAATCCATGCACTGATTTATTCTGTGTAAAAGTGAAATGCAAATTTTTTTTCAATTGATAAAATATATATTTTATCAAATAATAATAAAGTATATTGAGGAATTTCAATACAAACAAACAAGTAAGATTCTTATTGAAATACAAAATTAAAATAGGATTAATAAAAATCTAGGACAACAATGTTATATTTAACATATTCAACTATATTTAATATACTTAATAATGTAATAAATAATTATATTATTATATTTTGAACAAGAAAAATTTTGAAGTATTTTTTATTTAGGATATCCTGATTCAATATGGCTAAGGCAAGTACTCAGAAATCTTCAGCCAATATTTATAGTTAGTTCTTACTTCCAGACCATCTTAAGTAATGCTTTAAGATACTAATGACTTTGTGATTGGCTTATGACATCTTAAGACAGTATTTTAATTTGACTTGGACTATACTAGGTTAGTGTACATTAAAGTCTCTACATAAAATAGTATCTAAATAAAGTAGCATAATATAATTAACTTCGATAATGAAATGTAGTACATGTATATTCTCTGTTTATAACAAATAATGTGATAATATCAATATGAAGTGTTTAATCATTTAAAATATTTATATATTTTTACATTTTACTTTGCTAATTTCATATAATAGCTTTTAAGTGAGTATTAATCTATAAATACAATTAGTCGAATCAATTCGCTATAGCATATTTACGTCGATTTGTGTACAACAGCCTTGATGCACATCAATGCGCACGGAGTGAGTTCAACCAAATTTGCTATTAATTAATAAAGCTTGTTAATTAGTATCTAGAATTTCACTTTTGATACATCCTGTATACACACACACACACACACACACACACACACACACACACATCGCGCGCGCGCGCGCGCACATTTACACAATGTGTGCATATCTTCGGCGAACGGATGATTTAAATGCCGCGGTTCTCGGCTTACCTTCGGTATTCAATTTGCAAAATGGCTGGAGCAATTCGACGAACGACAAATTATTCTTTTGGCATGTGGCGTCGGCAGCGGTCGAGCAAACTACGGCGACCTGTGGAGAGAACGCGTTGCCGATGAACTCCCGCGGAGTTAACTTGCACTGTGCCATGATCCTTGCATGTGGGGCCGCCGTAACATAACCCGAAAGCTGCACCTCCTTACGTATGTAACAGCGGATGTAGCGCGTTTACCACCGACTCGCGATCACATTATTTCCAGCTCCTTCGTTATCTCGTGAGTCGATGTCGTGATGATGCCCCGAATGACAACGCATCCCCGTACACTCGTGTCGATAAACATATCCAGAATCCACCACCGAACTTCACCGAGCAGCTGTTTTTTCTCCCTCTATCGTCATTAATGTCCGCCATAGAGAAGACAATTAAATGAGAATCATATGGAGTTGAATTCAGAGCAACCAATAAAAATTTAGCCTCAAATAGCGTGACTGCGCATACGATAGCATCGTGACAACCGCTGTGTTCCAAAATTCATTGCCAACGCTGAAAATCTACAGTTTACGATATATATACTATATATTTTCAGCACTGGCAGTGAATTTTGGAACACAGCCAACATATATCTTAAATTTAATTCTGTCGCGAATTATAGGTGGAACCATATATTGCTTTTTGTATTGCTATTTGTGGCACTGGCAACTTTAGCTGCGTTCCGTTTCACGCATGATGTGTATAAGCCTGGATCCTCATATGAACAATAGCGCTCTAACATCGAATGCTGATTGATGAAAAACAGACAATAGGAGTAAATTTTATTCCCACAACCGACTTTTCACAAATCAACGCTCTGTGTTAAAGCGCTGTTACCCGTATGAGGATCCGATCTTATGCATCATTTATTCTTGTTTAACATTCGATGAATAACAAGGATAAAAGATGCATCATGCCCTAATGAAAATTTTTTCTCATAATTACATCATAAAAACGAACATGATTATAATTCAAAACGTATGAAAAGAAGAGCATAAAAAACCACACAAGTTATAGTTTGTGATATTTAATTATCATTACATTAATTAAAACATTAGACGTTTCGGCCACAATCTGGCCGTCCTCAGTAAATTCACAATATTCTTAAAACGCAGAGTTACATATAGCTGACATTAAATTCAACCGTATAATATAATTATATAAACGTGTTCATTCATATGTGAAGATGCCTCGTATAATAATGTTACACTGCCAATTATCATATCAAGAAAAGTGTAGAATTTCCAGATTCTAATTTAACAAATTTGCGTATCATTAATATCTTCTAATTGAAATGTGTAAGAATAGAATCGTTACCTGTTTTACAGCAAAAAAATATAATGATGAATCTCAAGTACATCCGTAGCACAGATGGAAATTTGTCGTGACATTGTTATTATTTGTCATATCATATATTTTACCACTATTTATATATATGAGTCAAAAATTTAGAAAGTTCTAGAATTATTTATTAAGTGTGAGAGAGATCTTTCTTAAGAAGAGGAAGATAAACATCAGGCAGACCTTCAGTGTCACTTTGCTTATTGATACCACTTATTTGGTCTTTTATATATATCATTTCAGAAATTCTTCTTTTCATTAATGATTGTTCTGTGTATAAAATTCTTATGTTATCCCAATCCAATTCATGCATCTCATTCAACTGGTGACGTGAAATCACTGATATTTCGGAAGTGGATTTTCTTATGTCAGCCTTATGTTCTTTTATACGAGTTTTTAATTTCCTTTTTGTTTGGCCATAACATAAGAAGATTCACAATTTAAATAATTAATTTAGACTACTCCACAATGGTCATCCTTAAGCAAAGGATCTTTTCCAGTTTTTATAAATGTATTCATTTTATTCATAGGTTTATAAGCTATATTAAAGTCATGAATATGTGAAAGTTTTTTGAATTTTTCAGATACTTTGCTTAAATATGATATTGTGAAAAACTTTTTCTTTGAATTAGCATTAGAATCACATTCGTTATTCTTTTCCTCACGATTTTGATCTAAATTAGTTCTACTTTCCAAGGTTTTTATTCTATTTTTTATTGTTGAAAATATGAATTTAATGTCAGCTATATGTAACTCTGCGTTTTAAGAATATTGTGAATTTACTGAGGATGGCCAGATTGTGGCCGAAACATCTAATGTTTTAATTAATGTAATGATAATTAAATATCACAAACTATAACTTGTGCGATGGTTTTTTATGCTCTTCTTTTACGTTTTCTCATAATTATTATATGAATTGGAATATTTTCAGAAATATTCAGAAATATTTGGAAAGTTTACATCTTCTCTCAGAATTTTTCATACAAGTGAATTAATTAAATATTTAAATGTATTTAATAACCGAAATATAAGATTTGCTCGCATCGCATGTTCCAACATACTCCTACTTTTTCCAATGTAGCTTCTATCAGAGAGAAACCTGAGAGAAGACGTAATAGCCCAAAACCTATAATCGCAAAATGCTGCCGCGCATTACTGTCTTCCAATAAAGTGGAAACTATATAGCAACGTCCACTTTTCTTAGAGTACATCATCCACTTTTCAAGATTGGAGATGATAAATTATTTGGATAAATTATTATTTTATCGATATTTGGTTCATATAATCGTGTTACATATAATCAAATATCAATTTATCATTTCTAGGCTTGAAAAATGTACATCCAAGGACTTCGATTCTTTCCCTCGGTTACTTTTTTAAAACTTTCAAAAATTCAAGTTTTTTCATTTGTATGTCAAATTTAGTCGATTAAGAAGATGTAAGGTATAGGGCACGATCAACGCGATGCTGCAAACACTTTGAAGCGTTTTTTAATTGATTAGTTTGTAAAATTCAATCTTCTAATTGGTCCATCAAATGCTTCAAAGCATTTGTAGCGACTTTAATACAACCTTAGTCGTGTCGTTAATCGCGCACGAACTATGAGCATTAATGTAGAAAAGTGATCATTTCTCAGTTATGAAAATTTCTGAGGGAAAGAATTGAAGTCCTTGGATGTACCCTAAGTAAAGTGGATGTTACTATATAATTTGCTATATAATTGCATCCACTTTGTCAGAGAGCGCGCCAGCATTGTGCGGTTTGTGGCGTTGCGAGCGTTAGTCGCGGCGCTGCGAGCGTTAGCTGCGGCGCTGCGAGCGCCAGTGGCGGCGCTGCATGCGTCCGTCGCGGCGCTGATGCGATCGTTCTTTCCGTTTCTTCTTCCGTTCACTCTCTTTGGTATCATGGCGTGCCGCGTGCGGACCTCGTGTAAGTCTCTGCGATAGTCAGTAAGTTAGAACTCAGAAGTTGAGGTTCCGAATTACTTTGTGTATTCCGCGAGACCGATACCGATCACTGTTCATGTCTGTGATAATTGTTAGCGTCGTCAGATAATTTCTTAAAGTGTATTTTCATAATTCTTGTATTGTAACTCCGCGACACAATGCCGGTATCCGAGCCGTCTTACACGCGCAATCACGTCTCTATTTTCTAATCTATATTTGTATTTAGTATTTAGTTATTTTAATATTAAATTTGTATTAAATCGCCTTATGGCATAAAAAT
Source organism: Acromyrmex echinatior (assembly GCF_024713525.1). NCBI lineage: Eukaryota > Metazoa > Arthropoda > Insecta > Hymenoptera > Formicidae > Acromyrmex > Acromyrmex echinatior. The sequence continues at coordinate 25,410,078 of NC_141853.1, forward strand.
CAGAAGCAGTGAGTAGCACTCATTCTCAACCTAACGATTTCCCGCCAATTGTCTTTCGCCTTTGGTTGGTAATCATCGGCGCCATATTGCATAGCAGTCGCTCCAATAGCTACAGGTTACTGGTTTTGGGCTGTCATATTCTCTCTCAAGTCAATTCTACATTAGCAAGCTGATCGCAAGTTTGTTGCGACAGCCAATCTGAAGCTTGCATTTTGAAATCAACGCTTCATATTGATAACAAACTTGCGACTAATGTAGAATCGGTTTTACAGTTCTTGAAACGAAATGAAAATACGAAAGTGATCAAATTTACTAGAATATTTCTAATTTTATTGGTAACACCTAGTGAGTTTGTTCATTTTTTGTAATTTTTACTTTATCTAAAGAACCGTAATAAGCCCTCAGGTTTCTTTCTGCTCCTACTCATTCAAACACGCTCGTTAAAGTGAGTAGGAGATATGTTGAAATATATTGGAGTATGCAACGCGAACCTTAGAACATATATAAATGGAAGGGGCATTGCCTATGGCTCACGCTGATGCAAAAATCTATTCGAGAGAGAAAGGGATAAATATTCTCAATGTGCCGGCGTTCGGTTCAGACGTTTCTTGTTCAAGAAACTGCGTGTGAAGTCGAGAAGCAGTACTGAACTATATATACACTGAAATGGGCATCAAAAAAATTCATGGCCGCAATTGATCAGCCACCATTATAATTGGGACAATGGGCGAATTTAAGATGACAAAGCGGCTAGGTATGCTTGCCGAGCGAATAAGTATGATTGGTTCTTACTTATGGATCCAATCATGCTTAATTGCTCGATGAGTAGACCTAGCCGCTTTGTCGATTTGAACACGCTCATTATTTGAGCGAATCAGAAGCGTTTGAGCGCGCGCTGCAATCGATGTATCGATTGATGTACTATCGATGTATGGAAATCTATATAGACATGAATGGTATGTAAATAAAAATAATGTCACTTCAATTTTATTAGTACATTCAATAAAATAACATTAATAACACTTTTCATCCTACATCATTAACATATGTGCAGGAATTGACACATTTAATACAAAAATTCTTATCTATGAAATAAAATGCCCTTTTTACTTCTCTGCCCCAGGTACATAGTAAAAAGGGCATTTTATTCATTCTTTACTTCATGTTGATGCTTTGCACATTTTACAGTCACACGATTTTATAATTTTTCAAAGTAATCTTTTAAATACAACTCCACACACGATGATCTTGCTGACATATGCGTCTAAAGAACACTAAACGTACGTGTGCACCAGAAAGCTTCTGATTCACTCTTATATTGACCAAATTAAAATGGCGCTGTTCAATTAGTACCACGATTTTCACGATGCTTTACAGCGGAGATGCCCATTTCAGTGTATATATAAAATTTGTTCGCGTCATATACTTCAAATTAATCCAGAGAGCACTTGGATCACAGCTAAGTTGGCAGTTGGAGCAGTTGCATTCATATGCTCCAATGTTCAGTGACACGAACAGTTTAGGACAAGTGAGCCTGTCACCTAATCCGTAAGACTACTTGAACGGATCGAACATGTGTCTTGTTTCGTTTCAGGTATTTTGTGTTACTTCGATTATTTGAAAAGCGTTTTTATACAAAATAAATGCGTTTTTAATAAAAGTTATATTATATTTTTAATTATTAGGTGTTCAACTTTGCTTCCGTCATTTTCCTATAGATGGCTTTAGCGGTATGGTGGTCGAAATAAATAGATCATAGACGTCATACAATAAATTTGGGCATCTGTCAACATATAACTCCATAGAAACATTAGTCGATTTGTGTCTGCATCATAAAGTTATTCTCGATTGAAAATGTCAGTTTTCGAGCCAAATTCTCGTCATTTGCGGGGAGTTTTAATTTTCTGCTTCAATATGAAGAAATCTGCGGTTGAGGTTCATCGAATGCTCTCAAATACTTATGATGAGGCCGCTATTAGTGAAAACACGTGTCGTGAGTGGTTTCAACGCTTCAAGAACGGTGATTTTGACGTCGAAGACCGGCATAGCGGTGGAAGAGAGAAGGTTTTCAAAGAGAATGCAGAATTGGAGGCATTACTTGATCAAGACTCGTGTCAAAATCAAGAAAAATTGGCACGATTTGGGAGTGACTCAACAAGCCATTTCAAAACGCCTCAAAGTCATGGGAATGATTCAGAAGCAAGGAAATTGGGTGCCGTACGAGTTGAAGCCGAGACATGTTGAACAGCGTTTGTTTGCTTGTGAACAGCTGCTTGAAAGGCAAAGACGGAAGGGATTCCTGCATCGCATTGTGACTGGGGACGAAAAATGGGTTCATTACGATAACCCCAAGCGCAGAAAATCATGGGGAGTTTCCGGCCATGCTTCCACGTCGACAGCGAAATCGAATATTCGCGGCTTCAAGGTCATGCTCTGTATTTGGTGGAACTAGCTCGGCGTAATGTATTATGAGTTATTAAAACCGACTGAAACAATCACAGGCGATCAGTATCAAACGCAATTGATTTAAATTGCGTTTGAGCCGAGCATTGAAAGACAAACGGCCGCAATACAACGAGAGACGATAAAGTGATTTTGCAGCTCGACCCCATGTTGCGAAAATAGTCAAGACATATTTGGAAACGTTGAAATGGGAAGTCCTACCCCACCCGCCGTATTCTCCAGACGTTGCTCCCTCTGACTATCACTTGTTTCGATCAATGGCACACGGCCTGGCTGACCAGCACTTGCAGTCTTATGAAGAAGTAAGTAATTGAATCGATTCGTGGATCGCCTCAAAAGATGATCAGTTTTTTGTGGGATTCGTACGCTGCCCGAAAGATAGGAGAAAGTAGTGCGATGGACAATACTTTGAATCATAAATGTATAACCATTTTTATAAAGCTTCGAATTTCGGAAAAAAAACGGCGGAAGCAAAGTGTACACCTAATATATTATATTATATTTTATTGTATTAATATTATTTTATTTTATCTTTTTAATTTTTCTAATTTTATTTATTTTAAGAATTAATTATTTAAGAATTAATTACAGATTTTATTAGGTGTACAAATAAGTTTCCGCCGTTTGACAAAAGACGGTGCCACTAGCAAGCTATGGTTAAAATTGTCTGATGTAAAACATTATATCGTAAGGTTGGACATCTGTCAACAACATAACCTTGAAATACTAGCGATTTTCAGTATCAGCATCATATACTTTTTTTGTGCGAAAATACCGAGTTTTGAGCCGAATAAGCGTCATTTGCGGGAACTTTTGATTTACTTCTTTAATTTGAAGAAATCTCTCTGCTGAGGCTCATCGATTGCTTGTAGAAGCATGTGGTGAGGCTGCTTTAAGTGAGAGAAGTTGTCGTGAATGGTTTCAAAAATTTAAGAACGGTGAATTTGACGTCGAAGACAAAGAATGTAGCGGAAGGCCGAAAGTGTACGAAGACGCGGAATTGGAAGCATTATTGAATGAAGATTCGTGTCAAACGCAAAAAGAACTTGCACTTACATTTTGACTTACATCAATAAAACATTATGTATCATTCTTTCACAATAAATGCTTAATTTTTGATAAAAAAACAGTTGAAACTTATTTGTACACCTAATATATTTTATCTATGTAACATTGTTATTTTTCACATTGAAAATGATTCAACAGGGATCGAAACGTTTGTTTTGTTTTACTTGTTATCGGTCAAATTAAAGTTTATATTTTAACTTGATGACATGTTTTATTTATTAACTGTTCAAAAAATTCTTTTATTTTATGATAATTGTTTAGCCTTTTGTCTTTCTGTTTGTTTATTTATTGAGCCTTATTACTATTATAATTTAAATATTAAAATGTTACAAATAAATATTTCGTTAATAAATAGAATAAAGAGACTCATTTTTAAATTAAAATAACATTTTATTTTTATAATAATACATAAAAAATAAAGATAATATTCAATGACTGTGCTACATATCATTGTACAGTCATGGAGTAAAAGTTGCAACACTTTTTTTCGGTGGGTTTAAGAATGCAGTCTATTCACCAAGCGATTAGTTCTTATTTTTCGATTCATAAATAAGAACTAATTACTCGGTGAACAAGCTGCGATCCAAAATCCATCGAAAAAAAAATGTTGCATCTTTTTGTCCCTGACCGTACATACATATCATGATTTTCTTTTCTTCTATCTCTTTCTTTGATCCATATTTCAGCTATTTAAACATTTAAATTCTCTGAAAGAGAGAACGAAAAAAATGAGATAGAAGTTTAGATGGCAATTTACTGGGCAATTTACTTATGTAAGAAATTCACTATATATACATATTGGGTCACCTAAAAAGTATCCGCGGTTTTTTGTCACTAGATGTGTGTTGATGGTCATATATCTAATACAATAGAGATACCAACAGCGTCAGGGCTGAGTGACAGGACGAAAGGGATCGACGAGAAGTGCCCTGATATTTTTCTCTGTTGTCGTCAATTGTTTACAGCTCAGAAGTGGGATTAGTGTGCCTGCTACCTTCTAGAGGAAGAGAATCAGGATTTTAGAAAAATGTTCTGGAATCAGTTGCCCTATAAAAAATCGGAATCAGTGGCGAGAATGCTCGAAGTGTATTCGAAATGATTCAGTAAAAAAGGGATTGGGATACAGAACAAGGACAAAAATAATAAATAACTCAGATTAGAGAGCCTACAATCAGAGTGACGCCATACGGGTATCATGGTCCGCTTGTGATTGATGGTCCGCTATGTTTTAGCCATTCCCTCCAGTTTTTTAAATGCATTATTTTTTAAATTTTGAATTCATGCTAAAAAATGCTCAAAAATTGTGACAAATTAAAAAATGATAATGAATAAATATTATATATAAAATAATAAAACTTTTATATATATTATTTATTATAAAATTTCATTAATTTTATTTACTATTGCAATATTATACATTTTGTAATATTGCACATTACTTTATACAAAACGTTATTTATTGCACATTATTTGCGCTATTAAATGCGTTAGTTTATTATCCATTCTCTGTTCCTATATTTTAAGAGCAAAATGGATCTATAATAATATAAAAGAAATAAAAAAATCAGAAAAATATTATATATATATATACCATTTCATAAAATATTATATATTAAATATCGTAATTATCATATTATTTGATTTACACCCACAATGCAATGATATATAATTGAAAAGATTACGACAAAAAGAGAAAGAATTAAATTCGTAACCAATGTGATGACTACATATACTTAGTGCCAAGACACTACCGTGTCTTCAGATATTATAATTAATCTGTGTATATTTTATGTTATATTTTTATTTTAATATTTTAAATATATTATTTATAAAGAATAAATTACTTTACCTCACATATAGATAAATTTTTTGACGGTGTCCAATTTTTATATTTGCCATTTATACTCTTTAACCAATTTATTCGGCGTTCTATGTCTTTCGGAATTATTTTCATAACATATCCTTTTTTTAATGAATTGTTACAAAACGGTATTGTACATCCAATCATATTTATAAATAATTTCGATAACTTTATTTTTAATTTCAATGTACCTTTACATATTTATGTCGTTCAATGCTGTTGCACCTAACCCTGAAACTGACAGTCTGTTGGATAGACTGAGACCGTATATCTCTTTCTCTCTTGCAGAATTTCTCTAAAATATGATGTCATCTCTCGTATGGCGCCACTCTGATTATAGGCTTTCTAGTTCAGATGACCAAGAGATGCCTAGACGGAGAATACGAAAATTGGTTGATTGTCTGGTACATAGTAACCCCGACGACCTCTGGAAGAAGATCCTAAATATGGCGGGAAAATGTCATGGCGACATTCCAAGTTGAATGTGATGTCAAACGGGCTGAACTGTAAGAAATTCACTAGATATACATACGATACAACAGAGATACCAACAGCGTCAGGGCTTTATGGCTCAGTGGCAGGACGAAAGTCTACCAAATCGGAGGAGAAAACAGGTCTGGGATCGAGACGAGGAACACTCTGATATTTTTTTCTGTCATCAATTGTTTACACTTATTTCACGCATGCGCATTTTGTCCAACATAAAATCTGGAGAATTCCGCTACTGTAGTTGTCGGTTTAACAAAATTTTGATGCTTATTCGCATCTTCGAAACAATTTTAATAATGTTGAATGACATTGTTGAATGAAATTGTTTTTGAAAAGCACATATTACTAGAAATGCGATTTGTAGGAAAATTGAAGTTAGTGAGATATATGTATAGAAAATAGTTTTCATTTTAGAGTTTCATAAAAAATTTATCCAAATATATTATATTGCAATATTGTTGGAACGTTTCGTTGCAATATTACAAAAAGCATCTTAGTGTTGTTGGAATCTTGCAGCAATGATTCAACGTTTCGCAACCACCACGCAATATTGCAATGTTTCAATGAAATCATTCTGCAATGTTTCTGCAATCTTTCTGCGCTGTATGGAATATTTTTATATTATATTATATTATATTATATTAATATTATTTTATTTTATTTAAAAAAAATTTTTAATTTTATTTATTTTATTAATTTTATTAATTAATTTATTTTATTTTATTTTATTTTTTATTTTATTTTATTAATATTATATTATATTGTTATACTATATTTTTATTGTATTAAAAACGCATTTATTAAATGCGCTTTTATACAAAATGAATTTGAAATACTTTTTTCGATACAGAACGTTTTCAACCATTACGCATGCGTGGGGCCGTAAGACTTTGATTTCTATAGTTTGTGTTATTTATTTTATTTTATTTTTTTATTTTATTTTATTAATATCATATTATATTGTCAAATGTGTGAAATCATTCTGCAATGTTTCTGCAATCTTTCTGCGCTGTATGGAATATTTTTATATTATATTATATTATATTATATTAATGTTATTTTATTTTATTTAAAAAAAATTTTTAATTTTATTAATTTTATTAATTTAATTAATTAATTAATTTTATTTTATTTTATTTTTTATTTTATTTTATTAATATTATATTATATTGTTATACTATATTTTTATATTTATATTATATCACAAATTTATAAAATGCGTTTTTATACAAATAAATCTGAAATACTTTTTTCGATACAATATGTTTCCGATCATTACACATGCGTGCGTAACATGCTCCAATCGTACCACCTTCTGAGATTAGGCAAATGGAGCGTGCCTCTTAATTGACCATGGAGTATGCTCTAACGCGACGCGAACATCTAATCGCCATATTGGTTCCGATAACGCGAACGTATTGGAGCGTATTGGGCATGTTGGAGCATGCGAACAAACCTTGAACCTTACTAAGTTCCGGTTAACTTAATCAATCTAATAACTTTGTAAAATTCCAACTGAAACAGATGTTTGAGAATAAATGCAAAGAGAAAAATTATAAATATAAATGTATTAACTTCAGTTCGCATTTTTCTCCGATATTAGCTTCAGTTGAAATCTTGCAAAATTACTAGATTGGTTAAGTTAATCGGAGCTTGGTCCCATGAGCGGAAATTTACAGCAGAATGAAACAGCGCGTTCAATCACAACTTTGCAGTCATTACTTTCCTTTCTTTTCTGCGATTGTGATTGATCTCGCTGTTTCATTTCACTGTAAACTTCTATTCATGAGACGGCATCCTAAAAATCGCCCTTAAGTCCAGTTAAATCTACAATAAGAGTTTTAAGCCTTAAGCCGTAAGAAATTGACCAACTACAATCAAATGGAGAATAATTGATTATTCGTATGTACATAACCGGACAAAACCTCTGGTTGTAAATTATCATTTTAATTCGTTTGTATTTCGTATGAAGAGTTTTGAAGTGCAAATAAAAATATACTTTAATATATAAAAATATAGTTGAAACTGTACAGCATTATCTGTTCCTATTTCTGTATTGTTTTTTATTAGATATATTGCATAGTATCTTGGTTATTGCATTATTTAATTAATGGTGAACATAGTTGCATCGTCTTAAAATACGTATCATCTTAAAATCATGCCTGATGATATCTTCTTTATCTGATGTCAATTTTGTTAAATTATATATAAAATTAAACTTAACTTACGTTCAGACATTTCAATACTTTGAAGGAGTGATGGTTAAATCCTACAATAAAACAATTTCTAATTTTTATATTATGTTTCAAAACCTGATACAATTAAATCCTATAACAATAGCATTTGAGATCTATTACAGAGAATGATGCAAAGAATTTTGTCTTGCAGTATTAGTTACTCGTACTAAGTTAGTCGAACGTAAGTTAAGTTTAATCCATCTTGTTGATCAAATAACAACTAGAAAACGTATAATGGAATTATTTGAATGGATTTCGATCAAAATAATTAAATTATTTCCTACATTTCTATTGTGTTTTTTAAAGAAACTGTAGGGAAACTAAATAATTTCGATCGGAACTCATTCCAAGCAGTTTCATAATACGTCCTGGAATATCAAAATACTAGAGAGATTATCTTATTGTGTCTAATGGAATTTCCGTAACTGTAGCGCCTGTATCTATATTTCGGTCAGATACATGTGTTGAGAAGGGATCGCGACGCAGGGAAGACTCGAACTGTTATTGTTTTTATCATGCATGCAAAAGATGAACGTCCCGGTGGTAGAAGCGCCATCTGTGGTCAGCGATAGCGTATCGTTAAAACGATTTCTCAATACTTCCCCTCGATACGCGATCGAACTAAAGGAGAACCATTACTCATGCTTCTCCGAGACCAATCAAACTCCGGCACTTATCGTGCTTAGGTCTCGATAATCCTTTCGTTAGGACGTCTGCAGCCATTTCTTCCGTTGAGACGTGACGCAGCTGAAAGGATCCGTTATTTATAGCTTCACGAACAAAATGGTATCGTATGTCGGTATGCTTTGTCCTAGCATGGAAGACCGGATTCTCGGCTAGTTTCAGGGCTCCTTGATTGTCATTGAAAACGATGACCTCTGGCGTGCCCTCTGAATTGAGAAATTTCAGCAGTCCTTTTAGATGAATGGCTTCTTTAGAGGCTTCGGTGAGAGCCATATATTCGGCTTCTGTCGAAGATAAAGCCACTGTCCTTTGCTTCCTCGACTCCCAGGATACAGCACCTCCGTTGTACATGAATATATATCCGGTGTACGACCGTCTGTCTGTGAGGCAGTTTCCCCAATCAGAATCTGAGAAACCGATGATTGAGCTTCCGCCACATCCGTAGGTAATCCCGATGTCCGGTGTCCCTCTCAAGTAACGTAAAACACGTTTTGCAGTGGTCCAGTGTTCTTGTCTGTAGTTGGTTAAGAACTGGCTCAGGAAACTCACGGCATATGCAATATCGGGCCTCGTTGCAGTGGCCAAATACATCAAAGCACCCACCAGTTCACGGTAGGGCAACTCGGCATATTTCTTCTCCATGGTGCCCTCAGGGTGAGTCAGTTTAACTCCAATGTCCATAGGCGTTGACACAGATTTCGAGTCGGCCATCCCGAATTTTTTCAGGATGTCTAAGATGTAACCTTTTTGGCGAATCGATATACCTCCGTTGTCTCGATTGAACTCCAGTCCTATGCAGTATCCAATCTCACCTTGATCCTTGATGTCGAACTTCTGAGCCAAAAATTGTTTGAAGTTACGGATCTCCTTGATGCTGTCGGAGACGATCATGATGTCGTCGACATATACGACAATTAAAAGTGTGATTCCTCCTCGATTTACTCGGAATATACAAGGATCGGCGTCGGCAGGAATGCCTCCGTATTCCTTGATGGCTTCACTAATTTTATTGTTCCAGCTTCGTGCAGCTTGGCGCAGTCCGTAAAGGGATTTTTTTAGGCGGCATACCATGTCGCCAGTCCTGAACTGGTCTAGCATCTTCTTGACCTTATCCTTGATTCTTCTTGATGCCATGCCAGATTGAACCACTTGCTGCATGATTTCTTCAAGAAATTCCGGTAGCTCCATGAAGATTTCTTCGTCAATGTCTCCATTCAAATAGGCCGTCGTCACATCTATCTGATGCATCGACATCTGATGTTTCGCCGCCACCGCGGTTAGAGCACGAATCGAATTCAAACGCGCTACTGGTGCAAACGTTTCGTGAAAGTCCACTCCTGGCTTTTGGGAGAAACCTTTTGCGACCAACCGAGCTTTGCGGCGTTCAACGACTCCGTTCGCGTCGTACTTATTTCTTAAGACGAATCTGCTTCCAATCACGTCGCGTTTGTCGGTCTTTGTTCAAGTTCCCACGTGTCATTTTTGACGATAGAGATCACTTCTTCTGCCATGGCGCGGATCCATTCATCCGCATCAGAACAATTCATGGCCTGACGTATGGGGATCTCCACGGAGAAGGCGTGTTCCATTTCTTCGCTGGCGGTGCGAGCTTCATGATACCTTTTTGCCTGCGAATCTCTCTGTGCAACGACGTCCCACTCATTCGCCGTCGATTGCCTGTCTTCGAAGTTTTTCTCTGTCTCGTCTTCTGGTACGGTTTCGTTAACTATTGGTGGGGGCGTTAGCTCGATGTCCATTTCATGTGATCCGTCTATTGGATCGTCGGCCTGCTTCTTACTGAACGTTTCCGGCACAGATTCAATGTAGGTAGAATTTTTTGCGTTATTCTCCATGAATTTGACATCTCTTGATATCACGACTTTCTTTTCTTCCGGTAGCCAGACTCTGTAGGCTCTTGACGTATCAGAGTAGCCGATGAATACTCCTCTCGTAGATCGAAGTTCGAGCTTCCCCTTGCCAGGTGTCCTATCCAGGACATAGACTTCGCATCCGAAGTCTCTGAGATGGCTGACGTTCGGTGTGCGTCCTCTCCATTTTTCGTACGGTGTCCTCCCCTTCAGACTACTTGTGGGGCACCGATTTCGCAAATAGTTTGCCGTGGCGATGGCCTCGCCCCAAAACGATGTGGCTAATCCAGATTGCGTCAGAAGGCACCTCGCCATCTCCACTAATGTGCGATTTTTCCTTTCCGCCGTTCCATTCTGTTCCGGGTTGTAGGGTGCAGTGAGTCGCCGCTGAATTCCGTTCACTTTCAGAAATTCATAGAACTCCGTATTCACGTATTCCAGACCGTTATCCGTTTGAAGATATTTTATCTTCTTTCCGATAGAATTTTCTGCGAAGGCCTTGAATTCTACGAAGCAATTGAATACGTCGCTCTTCCTTTTGATCATCCTCACGTGACACCACTTCGAATTGTCGTCTATGAAGGTCACGAAATACCGGGCGCCGCCGTTCGTTTCCACGCGCATGGGTCCGCAAACGTCTGAATAAATGAGCTCCAACAATTCCGTTCTTCTATTTGAGTTCTTCGGGAAAGGAATCCTAGTCATTTTTGCTCGGGTGCAGATTTCACATTCGAGCGGTCCATGGAATTTATCCAAGTGCAGTCCTCGCACTCTATTCTCGCGATCGCACTTCACTAAGTCTTTCAGATTCAGGTGTCCTAGGCGCCGATGCCATTTCACAATCTCAGAATCCGTTGATATTCCGTTTTGAATCTTGCGGTGTAAAGTCAGTCTACACTCCGATCGCGCATTTCCCTCGAGATAATAAAGTCCGTCGATACGTTTTGCGACGAATTTCGTATTTTCGTCTTCGTCTATTATAGATGCGGAGTTTCTGTTAAATGTTACACTGAATCCCTTTTCGGTTATTTTACCGACTGAAAGCAAATTTGTGCGCAAGTTGGGGACGTGGAGTGTATCGCTCAGCACCACGTTTGTTTCACGTCCGTCTGAATTCGCTACAATATTCACGACTCCTTTCGCATTGATTTTTGTAGAGGCATTGCTCGCTAAGTTGAGTTGTCCGATTTCGCACGCCCTCATCTCAGTGAATTCATGGGCGTCTTTGCATATGTGCGACGTGCAGCCGCTGTCGAGGCACCATAGTTCATTGCGAGTTGCGGTTAACGCGTGCGTCGACTTATTATTCTCGCTGCGGTTCGCTACAGTCGCGCCTTCGGCGTCCTTCGGGAAACTTCGGATACTGTCGTCGAGTGGCCCCGCTCGCTGCGATCTGCACTCTCCGTCTTCGGCGATCGCTCGGGAAACTTCGCCTTCGGTTATCTTCGCGAGTCTTCGGCGCGCCTCGTGCGCTTCGTCCGTTTCGAGCGGCAATGGCTTCGTCGCGAGTGTCGTAAAGAATCCTACATCTTCGGCCGTTTTGGCTAATTGTTTGTCTCGATACCAGCAGTCGGCCGCCTTGTGCTCAATTTTTCCGCAACTGTGGCATTTAAGCTTAGATTTTTCTTTGTCCTCGTTTTTCGATGTCGCCTTCTTTTTGTTCTTCCAATTTTTATTTGCGTAAGGCTTGATCGCCATAGCATTTTGCACAAGAACGTTGTCCTTTTTTCGGGCGTCGCTCTCTTCAATTATTTTAATTCGTAGTGCTTCCGGTGTAGGTAATTCATCGCGCGACTCGATGGCACATCGGAAGTTTTCATATTGCGATGGTAGACTGTATAATAATAAAATCGCGAGCAGATCGGGATTTATGATCACTTCCATTTCGGTCAGTTTTCTTCCACTGCGTCGAAGAATGTACGAATATGTTCGCGCATGTCTTCCCCATCCGCCATTTTTTGTAATGCGAGACGTTTCAGCAGCGTTGCTTTTCGGGCAGGACCCTTGGATTGATATATCCCTTCTAATCTCAGCCAAATTTCTCGAGATGATGTGCAGCCTTTGATCTGCTTCAATTCGCTCGGGTGAATTGAAAGGATGAGATCTGACATTGTCTTACTATCGTTGTCGTCCCATTCCGCACGAGCTTGAGCAGATATCCCATCGTCGTCGGCAACTAGTTCCGTTTTCACGTCGGTTCCATTCACATATTTCCATGCGTTGTTCTTCACCAATATTGCTTGCATTCTATAATGCATATCTGCATTTTCCAGGTGTCGTAATTGTCTTTATTGAGCGTTTCAATACGGCTCACAGCGGACACATTCATTGTGAGTGTCGTTTTCTTTGATGCACTTGATCACTGAGAATCTCACTCACTTTTTTACTTTAATACGAACACTTATTGCGAATCGTTGCCTGGGCCCATAACCTGTTGAGGAGGGATCGCGACGCAGGGAAGACTCGAACTGTTATTGTTTTTATCATGCATGCAAAAGATGAACGTCCCGGTGGTAGAAGCGCCATCTGTGGTCAGCGATAGCGTATCGTTAAAACGATTTCTCAATAACATGATATTTTAATATTTAATTAAAAATATCTGGATGACTCACAAATATTTTTAATGGTATTCATAACTCTTCATATGAAATACAAACAATTCCATATATAAACTTTGTTGAATTTAGATCTGATTAAAGTGAAAAACGGAAAATGGGAGTAAATTTTATCCCTACAACCAGCTTTTCACCAATCAGCGCTCTGTGTCAAAGCACTGTTGTCTGTATAAGGATCCGGGCTAACGAACAAATACATATATTTGTACTTGGTTTAAATGAACGTACGTGTGCACATTTTTCTTAACAAAACCCCACTCTATTTCTTAAAACACTCGTAATATCAAGCGCTAGTTGAACGAGATGATCGTATTTGCTAATTATTCTCGAAGTGAATGTGTACTGCAAACCAGCATTGGACCAATCCGCATAGACGAACCAGCAGGCTGCGCCAATCAGGATCCGCAAATTCGCATCGCGAGCGCAACGCAAACTGTAACCACTATCCAGAATCTCCGACGACTAAACTGGATAACGTAAGGTAAATGAAATATCATATAAGCCCCTTCTCTAGGAAATCAAGTCGCAGCTAGTCGCACAAAGGATGTGCCCCGTATTTTCGCGCCCATCTATTGACGCTCGAATCTTGGCGATGAATCCATGCTCTACGTGGTTATTTAGTGCATATCATCATTATTCTTTCAGGGAGAGCGGTATAATCAAGTACTCGAAGTGTTACACTTCCGTTGGAAGGCGAAAAGAGGCATTACCAGAGGGTTTTGATACATTACATCCACTTGGGCTTTTCCGATTGTTTCGAATCCTGCAGTGCATGTTACTAACGGCCACTCTGCGTACCCTCGCAATTTGTCCAGAGTGTCCTGAGATACTAGATAAATTTATCGCGTATCTGAACAGAACGGGCGAGCAACCGTGGAACTACCCGGAATCTAAGGTTTGTTCACGTCGCATGCTCCAAATTAACTCAGAAAGCACTTGAATCACAGGTAAGGTGGCGGTTGGAGCATTCATGTGTTCCAATGTTCAGTGACACGAACGGATTTAAGACAAATGAGCATGTTATCTATTCTAATTCTGTGAGACCACTCAAACGGATCGAACAGGTACTTCGTTTCGTTTCGGGTATTTTGTGTTACCCGATTATTTGAAAAACGCTTTTATACAAAATAAATGCGTTTTTAATATAAAAGTTATATTATATTTTATATTATATTATATTTTATTTTATTGTATTAATATATATATTATTGTATTAATATATATTTTATTGTATTAATATATAATTATTTGTGCGAGAATGCACCGCGCGTAAAGATTAAAGTGAGAGGACGTCACACGGCTGATATAACGCATGACAGTGAAGAGAACTCCATTTCTTTGTCTCTAGTTTGACTAAAGATTTACTTCAAATTTTACAACCACAAATTCAGTACACATAAATACTTATCGCAAAATATTTGATACAATCACCTTTTCCCAATTATCTTAATAATAGAAGTAATAAAAAATCGCGGCGTTTTCTCGGTGTTTCTCGAAGGAATCTTCCTTACAGCGGTTTTACTTGGCGGTTTTTCACGGCGGTTTTCGACACGATATAATAGCGAGACTCTGAACACATAAGAGAGAGAGAGAGAGAGAGAGAGAGATCGGCGCATATCGCGATCGATGCATATATTGCCTTCGTGGCCTGGGCTCTCTTCTTGATAAAATCCAATAGAATTTTGTTACAATTGTAATTTTTGCGTGGCATTCGTTGTATAAGATTGATTGGCGCCTCGGATTTTTTTCTAACGACGTAACAGGCATACGCGACAGAAAATCCGCGCGTGGGATTGGTGGCCGCGCGTGACGTGTTCGTCGGAGCGCTGCGCTCGCGCGCGTGATTGAATTGTTCTCGAACATTCGATGGTCCGTTGCCATTGTCTATGTGTGTAAAAATTAATTGTAAAAATTAATTTGAAATGAAAAAAACGACAAATTGGTAGCTTTAGCAAGAATTAAGATCGTGCTAGAGATGAATTTACAAACTCTTTTCATGCACACGTTCAACAACGATTACTGTTAATCAAACGAAAGAATTATTGCTTTTTTACGAATTAACGATCTCAAACATTATTTTATTTAATTAAAAAAATTTTTTTACTTTTATTTTATTTATTTATTCTTTTTATTTTATTTTATTTTATTTTATTTTATTTTATTAATATTATATTATATATTATATTATATATTATATTATATATTATATTAAATAAATGAAAGAATAAAGGGCTACAAGCCTAAAAATCAAACAACAAAATAACAATCTACATTAAACGGTTAAAAAACAAAATAAACAATGTCATGAAATTAAAAAAAAAACGTGAAATATAATTTAATAATCAGTAAGTGAACAAGAACAAACGTTTCGATCCCTGTTGGATCATTTTCAATGTGAAGACAAGATAAAAATGGATATAACATAGATAAAATATATATAAATTAAATAAAATTCGCATACGGACGCAATATCAACTATAAAACTCGCTCCAAATTGAGAGAAAACCAAATAAACGATTGTAATTGACACCAATGTGTTCCTCCGAACTGTGCGTGTGCAAAAGAACGAACATGTTTCTGTTAGCAAGTACAAATTGTAATAATAAATTAACAAACGGGATAAATAAAAATAATAAGAAAAGTACAATCAAGTCGCAAATAATAAAGAAAAGCTACAAACAAGATCGCAATTAATAAAATTAAATTAATAGAAAGAGGCGAAAATTATTTTTGATATTATAAGATATGTACAAAAGAATTATTAATGTTGATAGAGAAAGAATAAAAAACCGTCATTCGTTGTATATGTATAATGAGTTAAGTACAATAAAATAAGAATAAATATCTTAGTATGTGTGTCAAAATGATATATTATCAATTAGACAATGCGAAAGGGAATCAAAATTGATCATCTCTCTCTAGGAAGCTAAGAGATAAAGTGAAATATGACATATAAAGACAGGAAGATTGAAATGGAAAACTAAAAAAGAAGGGGAACATAAGAAGGAGAAAATAAAGTAGAGGGGAGAGAAAGTAGGGAGAGAAAAAGATAGATAAAGGAAGGAAAGCAATTAAAAAGGAGAAAGAGATTGAATGATCTGTGAGTAGGTTTCAGGTAAAGATTCGGTGTCATTTTGTCTATTCAGACCCTGTTTCTGTTTTTTAATATGAATCATTTCAGACACCAATCTCTTATTATAAGAAGATGCGCAGTCTAGAATTTTCACATCGTTCCATTTAAAATTATGATTACAATTAATTCGATGATCAGTTATGACAGTAGGAGAACCTGTATTTTTTTCTAATGTCAGAGATATGTTCGCGTAGTCTCATACTCAATTTTCTTTTAGTCTGACCAACATAACTCGCCTCATAATCATCGCAGGAGATCTTATAAACAACGTTCTGATTGGATAGGAAATCAAACTTATCTTTTCCTCTCTTTATAAAGCTTTTTAATGTATTGAGAATAGAAAAGGCTAATTTACAATGAAACACTAGAAATAGGAAGGAAACTTTCAGAAATAGATTTGACATAAGGAATCGTAAATTATTTGTCTTTCTCACTTGAATAATGTGTAATATCCCTTGTTGCAGCCGCGGTTTCGGGATCGTAAGGTTCTCAATAATATTAGACACTTCTTCTTATTTTACACGAACACGCTACTTTATTACAGAACATTGAGAGCACACGGCTCGGATTAAACGTAGTAACAATGGCAGTAAAAGAGGCGAACGGCGGGCTATAATGGCGGGAAATATATAATGGCGGGCACTCTCTCTGCTCGCGATCCGATCTCATCTTCTTCCGTTCACACTACTTCCGGCATTTTCCTCAAAGTCACTCCTCGGGCGGTAACACGCGTCTCGCCCTCTATGTCAACGGTACTGAGGGCGCGTTTCCAACATCTCTCCCACCTTGAGTTATAATTTCTTGGAGCAACTCAACCTATCTAAAAAAAAAATGAAAACGAAAATAAAATGACAAACATTTTCTAATATTTGAA
Source organism: Acromyrmex echinatior (assembly GCF_024713525.1). Classification (NCBI taxonomy): domain Eukaryota; kingdom Metazoa; phylum Arthropoda; class Insecta; order Hymenoptera; family Formicidae; genus Acromyrmex; species Acromyrmex echinatior. The sequence goes on from NC_141853.1 coordinate 25,427,370, forward strand.
CCGATCCGGTTTCTTGATGATACGACCCCTTCGGGTCTTTAAGCTCGTTTCTTCCAACGATTTCGGTTCCTCTTTAGGGACAGCTACAGACTCTTCGAGGGTATTAGCTGCTTTTCCCTTAGTAGTCTCTGACGTCGTAGTGGTAGACTCGATAAAGTTATCAGCTTCAGGACTGGAGTGTTCAACTTCCAAGAGAATTAGTTTTTGAATGGGTCGAACCAGTTCACCTTTGCTCGTTTTCAGTTTTACCACCCGCACGTAACCATCTTTTCCGGGATAGACTTCTCTAATGACGGCGAGTCTAATCGCTTTTGTAAATTGTTTTCAATAAGCACGACGTCTCCGACAGCCACGCGGAACTATTGCTGGGTTTAGTTCGTCTAGATAACTGGCCCAAGTACTGTATACGGAAACGTTTTCTGAACTCTTCTTTTAATCTTTGATAGCGTATCCTCTTTGCAAAGTGGGACTTGTAAACTTGATCCAAGTCAGGAACGCCATTTTCTCGAATGTCACTGATGAACATCGCTGGAGTCAGCGCTGTGATTTCAGTATTTTCCTCTGTCAAGTAGGTAAGGGGTCTTGAATTCATAGTAGCCTCGCAATCGCATAAAATTGTGTTCATTTCTTCGTAGCTCAACGAAGTTCTCTTTAATGTCCTCTTCAATAGATCCTTAAGGAGGCGGATAAGTCGCTTCCACCATCCTCCCCACCAGGCAGCTGAAGGTGGATTAAAATACCATGTTATCTCATTGAGTGCACAATATTGGGAAACTTTCCGCCAATTAATCTTCTAGTAGATTCCTGGCCCCTACAAAATTTTTCCCATTGTCGCTATATACTACAGTAGGTCTTCCTCGACGTGCAATAAATCTTCTGAAGGCCTCCAGAAATTCCTCTGTTGATAGAGATGTAACCAACTCCAAGTGGACTGCACGGTAGACTGCACAAGTAAACAAACAGATGTATTCCTTTTGTCCACCGCTCAAAAAGAGTGGTCCAGCGTAATCGATACCTATCACTTCAAACGCTGTGGCATCTCTCACTCTGTCTTCAGGTAACAATCCAGGTGGTGCTTTCATTGTCTTCGATGCATACCGACGACAAACGACGCATTTTCTTATGAGTGAGCGTACCGTACGACGACATTGCAGGACCCAAAACTTTTCGCGTAAACTATTCATCACAATGTCAATACCAGCATGATTAAGTTTCAGATGAATATGAAAGATGATCTTCAACGTCAATAAATGAGCTGAGTCCAACACCACGGGACATCTGAAAAAAAAAGTGTCTTGACGATTGGAGATCATTGTCTTTGTGTGTATTAGTCCATTCTCCTCGAAAACATTTAAGCTTCGTAATCGTGAATCGTTACTTCCCAGGAATGATTCTTTCTGTGCCAGTCTACAGAGACGCAATTCTGCTTTAGTAATTTCTTTGGCAGTTAACTCTTGAGTTTTGTTTACTTGAATTCTTCGACAATTATTCACAAATCTTAATATCCACGCGATAGTACACAGAATTTTGGAATACATCGAAAATCTCTGCAAATACCAGGGGACTGTCTCTTCACTCGCTTGTTCTATGGAGGTTAGCATAGCGATTTCTTCAATAGTAGTTTCAGGGAATATTCTCTCTTCGCATCGTCCGGGAGTCTTGCGTAACTCTAAGTTAACTATGTTCTCGTCAATTTCTCCCTCCTCCTTGGGCCACTCTTTGGGAGGTAGTTTCAACCACTCCGGTCCCTCCCACCATTTCAGTTCAAGGAATTTCTTAGACATATCTCCAAGATTTAATATCCGTAAGGCTCCTTATTTCCAAAACATGATTCCATACAAAGACTGCCCATTGTCTTGTTTGTCGAATCCATGTTAGAATGGTCATCGAGTCGCTCCAGAAATAGGTCTTGATATCTTGATAATCCATAGCCTTTATGAAAGATCACATCATCCTAACTCCAATGGAGGCTGCTAGTAATTCAAGGCGAGGTATGGTCTTCTTCTCTTTGGGTGCTACTCTAGATTTCGCTTCTACGAGATGTATCTCGACTCCTGTGCTTGACTCAACTCGTACGAAGATTGCCGCCGCGTATGCGTCTTTACTGGCGTCGACAAAAACATGAAAGGACAGTGAGTCGGGACCCCTCTCCTCTCCAAAAATCCATTGTGGAAACTTCAATATGCGTAGAAGACTCAATTGTTGAACCCATTTAAGAAATTCATGTTTAATGTCGTCGTTTATTTCCGTGTTCCAATCCACGTTTTTATTCCACAGATCTTGCAATAGTAATTTTGGTTATAACAATACGGGACAGACGAATCCGAGAGGGTCATAAACTTTCTGTACTTGTGACAAAATGACTCTCTTCGTTATTTTCTCTGTGATCGTCGGTGCAGGAAATTCCGGTAACATTAAAATATCCCTCTTGGTGGTCCCATATAAGTCCAAGCACCGTTGATTGACTCTCAGGGTCCTTGTCAGTGTATTTCCAATCTCTTAAATCAAATCTGGCTTGAGTCAAAAGGGAACAGGCTTCTCTCCTGAAAACTTCAAAAATCAGAATAAGAATTGACACTAGTAACACAGTCATCGACATAAAAGGATTTTGCCAGTTTCTCATAAACTGCTTTCTTATATGGTAAAATGATAGGGTTTAAGGCTCTATTAATATGCAATTCAATCGCCGCCCCTAAAAGGAATGGGCTGCTTGTCAATCCGAAAACAACTCGACGATGTCGATAAATCTCTATTTCTCCGTCAACGTTTCACCACAGGAATCTCAAAACATCTCTACGGAGAGACGCTGATTTGTAAGAAGGCTTTCGCGATATCAGCTGTTACTCCTATCTTCCTCTTTCGAGATCGAGGTAGCAATGCTGGAATAAACTCTATAAGATTGGGTCCAGTCTCCAAGCATTGGTTAAGCGAAGGCGATTCCTTGACTTTTGCTGACGAATCGAAAACAGGGCGTATCTTCGTAGTTCTTTCTTGACTACAGGTCTGTGTGGAAGATAGTAGCTCTCTTGGTCGACTTCAAGTACAGGTACCCTTTCAATAATCGTTTCTTCGAGCCAATTATCAAAGACAGCCTGGTAGTCGTCGAATAACTCTTCTTGTCGCAACCTCTTTGTAACGCCTTTTAGTCTCTTCTCGGCTACATCTCGATTATCTCGTAGAGATGGATGATTCTCTTTCCACGGCAGAAGAACTTCGTATCGACCTTCGTTGTCGATTTTCGTTGTCTCTTGAAATGAGGTCTTTATTTCAGCTTGACGTGCCTCTTTAATAACACTCTCAATAGGATCCGTGATGCCCAAGACATCGAGTCTCCATAAATCTGATATGTTGGCTTCTTGAGTGAACATCGACATAATCGTCAACGCAGTATCGGTGCCACTGTCATCGTCTATGTTCCTACCCAAGATTGTCCATCCAAGCTTAGTTTCTAAAGCTGTTATTCCTTGATTTATCTGTAGAACTTTCCCTGTGAATATTTTGCCAGCAACATCAGCTCCAATCAATAGTGAAATGGATTCTTGACGTTCACCGGTGTCGCTCAAGCGTATGTTTTTTTTCTCAAGTATATCCATCCAAGTATCGATATTACAAGGGGCGTCCTGGCAGATAATGTTTTGTTGCAAAGCTACGAAGTCGCATTTATTCCATCTAAGTTGCCGATGTAGATCCGACAAGTTTTGTGTCTGAGGTTTGGTTTTAGTTCCTCCAAACAACAAGTGTACCATCGTCTGTTCGCTCTCAGTCTCGTATCCAAGCTCTCTGGCTTTTTCCAAAACATAAGATCTATTGGGAAATCGCTTTAACGATACGCTATCTCCGACCACAGATGGCGCTTCTACCACCGGCACGTTCATCTTCCGCGTGCTTAATTCGACAAGGAACAGTTCAAGCATTCCCTGCGTCGCGATCCCTCCTCAACAGGTTATGGGCCCAGGCAAAGATTCGCGATAAATGTTCGTGTTAAAGTGACAAAGCGAGAGAGGTTCTCGGTGATCAAGTGCATAAAAGAAAACGACACTCACGATGAACGTGTCCGCTATGAGCCGCATTGAAACGCTCAATAAAGACAACTACGACACTTGGAAAATGCAGATGCAAGCAATATTGGTGAAAAACAACGCATGGAAATATGTGAATGGAACGAACGTGAAAACGGAACTAGTTGCCGACGACGACGGGATATCTGCCCAAGCTCGTGCGGAATGGGATGACAACGATAGCAAGGCGATGTCGGATCTCATCCTTTCAATTCACCCGAGCGAATTGAAGCAGATCAAAGGCTGCACATCATCTCGAGAAATTTGGTTGAGATTAGAAGGGATATATCAATCCAAAGGTCCCGCCCGAAAGACAACGTTGCTGAAGCGCCTCGCATTACAAAAAATGGCGGACGGGGAAGACGTGCGCGAACACATTCGCACATTCTTCGACGCAGTGGATAAACCGACCGAAATGGAAGTGATCATAAATCCCGATCTGCTCGCAATTTTGTTATTATACAGCCTGCTATCGCAATATGAAAACTTCCGATGTGCCATCGAGTCGCGCGATGAATTACCTGCACCGGAAGCACTACGAATTAAAATAATTGAAGAGAGTGACGCTCGAAAAAGGGACAACAACGTTCTTGTGCAAAACGCCGTGACGGTCAAGTCTTACGTAAACAAAAATTGGAAGAACAAAAAGAAGGCCGCACCGAAAAACGAGGTGGACAAGGAAAAGTCTAAGCTTAAATGCCACAGTTGCGGAAAAACTGGGCACAAGGCGGCCGACTGCTGGCATCGAAACAAACAATTAGCCAAAACGGCCGAAGATATAGGATTCTTTGCGACGCTCGCGACGAAGCCATTGCTGCCCGAAACGGACGAAGCGCACGAGACGCGCCGAAGACTCACGGAGATAACCGAAGGCGAAGTTTCCCGAGCGATCGCCGAGGACGGAGTGCAGACCGCCGCGAGCGGGGCCACTCGGCGACAGCGTCCGAAGTTTCCCGAGGGACGCCGAAGGCGCGACTGTAGCGAACCGCAGCGGAAATACGAAATTCATCGCAAAACGTACGTCGACGGACTTTATTATCTCGAGGGAAATGCGCGACCGGAGTGTAGACTGACTTTGCACCGTAAGATCCAAACCGGAATATCAACGGATTCTGAGATCGTGAAATGGCATCGGCGCCTAGGACACTTGAATCTGAAAGACTTAGTGAAGTGCGATCGCGAGAATAGAGTGCGAGGACTGCGCTTGGATAAATTCCATGGACCGCTCGAATGTGAAATCTGCACCCGAGCAAAAATGACTAGGCTTCCTTTCCCGAAGAACTCAAATAGAAAAACGGAATTGTTGGAGCTCATTCATTCAGACGTTTGCGGGCCCATGCGCGTGGAAACGAACGGCGGGGCCCGGTACTTCGTGACCTTCATAGACGACAATTCGAAGTGATGTCACGTGAGGATGATCAAAAGGAAGAGCGACGTATTCAATTGCTTCGTAGAATTCAAGGCCTTCGCAGAAAATTCTACCGGAAAGAAGATAAAATATCTTCAAACGGACAACGGTCTGGAATACGTGAATACGGAGTTCTATGAATTTCTGAAAGCGAACGGAATTCACTGCACCCTACAACCCGGAACAGAATGGAACGGCGGAAAGGAAAAATCGCACGTTAGTGGAGATGGCGAGGTGCCTTCTGACGCAATCTGGATTAGTCACATCATTTTGGGGCAAGGCCATCGCCACAGCAAACTATTTGCGAAATCGATGCCCCACACGTAGTCTGAAGGGGAGGACACCGTACGAAAAATGGAGAGGACGCACACCAAACGTCAGCCATCTCAGAGACTTCGGATGCGAAATCTATGTCCTGGATAGGACACCCGGCAAGGGGAAGCTCGAGTCTCGATCTACGAAAGGAGTATTCATCGGCTACTCTGATACGTCAAGAGCCTACAGAGTCTGGCTACCGGAGGAAAAGAAAGTCGTGATATCCAGAGATGTCAGATTCATGGAGAATAACGCAAAAGATTCTACCCGTATTGAATCTGCGCCAGGAACGTTCAGTGAGAAGCAGGCCGACGATCCAATAGACGGGCCACATGAAGTGGACATCGAGCTAACGCCCCCACCAATAATTAACGAAACCGTACCAGAAGACGAGACAGAGGAAAACTTCGAAGACAGGCAATCGGCGGCGAATGAGCGGGACGTTGTTGCACAGAGAGACTCGCAGGCAAAAAGGGGCCGAGGCAGGCCTACCATAGTGCGCACTGGACTGAGGGGAAGACCCCCCCAAAAGGTATCATGAAGCTCGCATCGCCAGCGAAGAAATGGAACACGCCTCGGTGGAGATCCCCATACGTCAGGCCATGGATTGCTCTGATGCGGATGAATGGTTCCGCGCCATGTCGGAAGAAGTGATCTCTATCGTCAAAAATGACACGTGGGAAGTCGAACAAAGACCGACAAATCGCGACGTGATTGGAAGCAGGTTCGTCTTAAGGAATAAGTACGACGTCAACGGAGTCGTTGAACGTCGCAAAGCTCAATTGGTCGCAAAAAGTTTCTCCCAAAAGCCAGGAGTGGACTTTCACGAAACGTTTGCGCCAATAGTACGTTTGAGTACTCTAACCGCGGTGGCGGCGAAACATCAGATGTCGATGCATCAGATCGATGTGACGACGGCCTATTTGAATGGAGACATTGACGAAGAAATCTTCATGGAGCGGAATTTCTGGAAGAAACCATGCAGCGAGTGGTTCAATCTGGCATGGCATCAAGAAGAATCGAGGACAAGATCAAGAAGATGCTAGACCAGATCAGGACTGGCGACATGGTGTGCCGCCTAAGGAAATCCCTTTACGGCCTGCGCCAAGCTGCACGAAGCTGGAACAATAAAATTAGTGAAGCCATCAAGGAGTACGGAGGCATTCCTACCGAAGCCGATCCTTGCATATTCCGAGTAAATCGAGGGGGAATGACACTTTCAATTGCCGTATATGTCGATGACATCGTGATCGCCTCCGACAGCATCAAGAAGATCCGTAACCTCAAACAATTCTTGGCTCAGAAGTTCAACATCAAGGATCAAGGTGAGATTGGGTACTGCATAGGACTGGAGTTCAATCGAGATAACGGAGGTATCTCGATTCGCCAGAAGGGTTACATTTTAGACGTCCTGAAAAAATTCGGGATGGCCGACTCGAAATCTGTGTCAACGCCTATGGACATTGGGGTTAAACTGACCCACCCTGAGGGCGCCATGGAGAAGAGGTATGCCGAGTTGCCCTACCGTGAATTGGTGGGTGCTTTGATGTATTTGGCCACTGCAACGAGGCCCGATATTGCATATGCCGTGAGTTTTCTGAGCTAATTCCTAACCAACTACAGACAAGAACACTGGACCGCTGCAAAACGCGTTTTGCGTTACTTGAGAGGGACACCAGACATCGGGATTACCTACGGATATGGCGGAAGCTCAGTCATCGGTTTCTCGGATTCTGACTGGGGAAACTGCCTCACAGACAGACGGTCGTACACCGGATACATATTCATGTACAACGGAGGTGCTGTATCCTGGGAATCGAGGAAGCAAAGGACAGTGGCTTTATCCTCGACAGAAGCCGAATATATGGCTCTCACCGAAGCCTCTAAAGAGGCCATTCATTTAAAAGGACTACTGAAATTTCTCAATTCAGAGGACCCGCCAGAGGTCATCGTTTTCAGTGACAATCAAGGAGCACTGAAACTAGCCGAGAATCCGGTCTTCCACGCTAGAACAAAACATATCGACATACGACATCATTTTGTTCGTGAAGCTATAAATAACGAATCCTTTCAGCTGCGTCACGTCTCAACGGAAGAAATGGCTGCAGACGTCCTAACGAAAGGTTTACCGAGACCTAAGCATGACGAGTGCCGGAGTCTGATCGGTCTCGGCGAAACATGAGTAATAGTTTCTCTTTTGGTTCGATCGCGTATCGAGGGGAAGTATTGGGAAATCGCTTTAACGATATGCTATCTCCGATCACAGATGGCGCTTCTATCACCGGCACGTTCGTCTTCCGCGTGCTTAATTCGACAAGGAACAGTTCAAGCATTCCCTGCGTCGCGATCCCTCCTCAACAAGATCTATGCGAGCCAGTATCTATGACGGCACGAACATTCACCAAGCCTTTTGGACTTCGCATCTTGACTTTTAGTGTAGGCAGAAACATTTTTGTATTTGAAGAGACATTAACGAGACAACTGTTTCCCTCGTGAAAAGCTGGTTCTTTCGGTTTCTTCTCATCCGCTTGCTTGGTCTCATCCTTGCTCGACAGGTTTCTATACATCAGCAAGCAATGTCCTTTGCTGCACCAAGGGCATTTTATTTTGTTACGGCATCTTTTATAGCTGTGCCCTACTTTTAGACAATTGAAACAGCCCTGCTTGTCTTTTACAGCTTGGATTCTCTTCTCTAAGTCCATACTTCTGGCCGTTTCACAACTCAAGCTGTCATGATTAGCTCCACAAAATATACATTGCTGTAGCTTTGCTTCTTTCGCCGATAGTAAGCTAGACGCTGTCGCTATCTCTGGATCTCGTTCACTCTTTGATTTCCTTTTATTTTTGTCCTTTGTCATCTGGAAATCGTTGCTCTCGAAGCATGTTTTTGCCATTTGAATACGTTCCTCGGTCTTGACTTCTCTTCCTAGAAAAGTCATTAGACTAGTAAGACGATCTTTTGCAGTAATAATTACAACAGTAACAGACGCATCAAAATGAGGAATTAATTGAATCCTTGTTCGTTGCCATGTACGTAAAGTCTCTTCAGGCAGTGAGGATTCTACTAAAGGAAGCAACATTGCTGCGCACATTTCTGTTGTCACGCCTAAAGTTTCAAGTGCTCGTATATGTGTCTCTAATTTATCATAAGTGATTGCGAGCGACATGTTTTTATTCTTACTTAAGACTAACTTTAAAAGTTCGCGTACATAATATTCAATCAATAAGTCTTTTGCCGAATCGAGACTCGAGGCTGTGTATGGCTTTCTCATAATTACCGGCCGTTAGTGGAAAACTATTCACTACGTCAAACGCGCGCGAGTCTTTTACCATAGACTGTACCAAATATTGGAATTTATCTTCCCTCGACAGCGTCGCGTCTTCATGAATTTTCTTAAAAGTACTCCAAAACGGAAGCCAATCTTTGATATCACCGCCAAACTTTCTCAATTCAATTTTCGGCAATTTCAATGCGCGTATACTTTCCTGTGTTGTCGTGGTAGTCCGTTGTAGCGGAGCCGGTGTCGGCGTTTCGAGTTCATTCTTCTGCTCTAAAAGACAGGTTAGCCCAACCTTTGCTTGATGATATTTCGTGGCATACTCATCTGCGTGTTGTGCCTCTCTTCCAATGGTTTCTTCAGACTCTCCAGCTTCGATCATCAAGGTCTGCAGCTTCTGATTTAGCTCATTAAGCTCACTCGTTTTGTCTCGTAGCAACGCGAAGCTGACTTGCAATGAGGTTATGTCCGGCGATTCCTTCGACTGCTCAGTCCGAAAGGAAGTGTACACTCTCGTAAAGGCGGATCGTTATTTTTAGCGTTAACTTTACTTGTTCCATGTCTATGGATTACTTTCTTACGATCTCTGCTTGCTATGAAACGGCTACAACGAAATTACTCAGTCCTGTCACGGTCGCCAGAATGTTGCAGCCGCGGTTTCGGGATCGTAAGGTTCTCAATAATATTAGACACTTCTTATTTTACACGAACACGCTACTTTATTACAGAACATTGAGAGCACACGGCTCGGATTAAACGTAGTAACAATGGCAGTAAAAGAGACGAACGGCTATAATGACGGGAAATATATAATGGTGGGCACTCTCTCTGCTCGCGATCCGATCTCATCTTCTTTCGTTCACACGCGGCTACTTCCGGCATCTTCCTCAAAGTCACTCCTCGGCCGGTAACACGCGTCTCGCCCTCTATGTCAACGGTACTGAGGGCGCGTTTCCAACATCCTTATTATATATATGAAACTTTAATCTACTTTCAATTGTAGAGAAAATAAAGGAAAGAGGATAACAGTTGTTTAAAAAAGTATGAATAGCCTCAATCAAATTTTTTTGTTGGAACCGTGGATGTGATAATAGGATAATTTATCAATGAAACTGATGATAGTGCCTTTTTTATGGCAAAGAGGATGATTTGAATGGAAATTAAGGAACCTTCCGGAAAACGTCTTTTTATGATAAATATCAATTATAATTCTCTGATTATTTATAACAAGCATTGTATCAAGAAAACTTAATCTGCCATTTGTACCAACCTCTAACGTAAACTGTAATCTCGTATGTAAAGAGTTAAAAATATTTAAAATGTCATTGATAGCATCAGATGGAAGCGCAAGAAGAATATCGTCCACATATCTAAAATAAAACAAAGGTTGTACTAACAATTTTTTAAATTGTTTCTTCTAGATCTTGCATTACAATGTCGGCGATTATCGGAGATAACGGTGAACCCATCGGAGTACCGAACACCTGTCTGTAAGTTGTATTATTGAAGGTAAAAAAGGTTGAATCTAAAATAAATAACAGCAATAATAAATTCGTTTTTTGGGATGCTTGTCTTAGCCGAGATGTAAACCCATCTCTTATCGATGCTATTTAATGCTAGCTCAACAGGAATATTAGTAAAAAGGAATACTACATCCAACGAAACCAATACATGTTCAGGATCAAAAACAGTACCATTTAACTGCTTAACCAAATGGGGACTGTCTCTAATGTAACTGGAAGCTTTTGATATACTATCACTAATCAATTTATGTAAAAAAAGAGAAAAATAATATAATGGATTGTTGACAGATGAAACAATTACTCTCAACGGGTTACCATCTTTATGTATTTTAGTCAAACCGTAAGCTCTAGGTATAACACCATCAGTAATAAATAATCTGCGATATGTTTGTTCGTCAATAAAATGATCCCGCTTCCATCTCACCAACAAAGTGCGTAAGTTCTAAGTCAATTTTCTTGGATCTTTATTAACAGAAGCATAAGTGTTAGTGTCTGAGAGAATCTCCTCCATTTTTGATACGTAGGCGTCCTTGTCTAGAGCAACAGTAACATTATCCTTATCGGCGTTCGTGATAAGAATATTGGGATGGCTATTAACAAATCTTTTGGTTGTACGTAACTATTTAAAAACCAGTTTGTCAGTAAATGTAGGAGAAGGAAAATTGTTGTGAAATCTGTAGGGTAATGGAAAGGAATTATTCCTAACAAAGTTAACATTGTTAGGACGACCAATTATATTGTTTTCGATATGTTTAATGAATTCAATCAATGTACTGTCTTTATTATATTTGTCGATAGGAAGCCCAAATTTTTTCCCAAGTTGTAACAGGTATTGAACCTCTAAGGGAAATGTCAATGCCATTCAAGTTGATGAACCAATTATCAGCAGAGTATCCAAAGGAGGCGCCTTATCAAAATTATCCGGATTAATATCTATTCTTTCAAATTCAGACTGGATATTGTGTGAGAACTTATTATCAATCTGAATATATAGAAGAATAATTATTCGTGTCATTAGAAATTACATAGGAAATCGGTCTAATTTTAGATTTAGATAATTTTAAATTTTTCCGTCGCAACCAATCAATTTTTTTGTTTCTGAACATTTGTTTAAAGAAGTGAGAATTGGTAATATGATCCAAATAATTAAAAAATTGACAAACTATAGAGAATGATAAAATGCTTGAGACTGTATTAGAGAGGAAGAAAATATCGTTTCTGGTTGAATACAAATGGCAGTAAGCAATCTCAACTCCAATCGCATAATTGCCTTTACATTATTAAGTAGAATCCTATCAAGTCTTTTGTACGAAGTATTACTATATAATGAAAAACTATTCAATTTTGTCAGCTTATATAAATATGGAGAAACTATTTCAGATTTTAAATAAGAATTAATGAACTTAATGCGAGTCCTAATATTTACATTCAATTTGATAAGATTATATAATCATTTCAGCAGGTTACAAATGTGAAAATCAAATCGTTCTTTGATGAGAGCAAAGGTGAACGGAAAATATTTATGATAGAAACACATAATTTTGCCTGCGTAAATTAAATTATAAAAATAATAAGGCTCAATAAATTTATATCTGTGGCACTATCATCAGTTTCATTGATAAAATTATCCTATTATCACATCCACGGTTCCAACAAAAAAATTTGATTGATACTTCATACTTTTTTAAACAACTGTTATCCTCTTTCCTTTATTTTTTCTACAATTGAAAGATTAAAGTTTCATATATATATAATAAGGATATTACACATTATTCACGTGAGAAAGACAAATAATTTACGATTCCTTATGTCAAATCTATTTCTGAAAGTTTCCTTCCTATTTCTAGTAGGTTTCATTGTAAATTAGCCTTTTCTATTCTCAATACATTAAAAAGCTTTATAAAGAGAGGAAAAGATAAGCTTGATTTCCTATCCAATCAGAACGTTGTTTATAAGATCTCCTGCGATGATTGTGAGGCGAGTTATGTTGGTCAGACTAAAAGAAAATTGAGTATGAGACTACGCGAACATATCTCTGACATTAAAAAAAAATACGGATTCTCCTACTGTCATAACTGATCATCGAATTAATTGTAATCATAATTTTAAATGGAACGATGTGAAAATTCTAGACTGCGCATCTTCTTATAATAAGAGATTGGTGTCTGAAATGATTCATATTAAAAAACAGAAACAGGGTCTGAATAGACAAAATGACACCGAATCTTTACCTGAAACCTACTCACAGATCATTCAATCTCTTTCTCCTTTTTAATTGCTTTCCTTCCTTTATCTATCTTTTTCTCTCCCTACTTTCTCTCCCCTCTACTTTATTTTCTTCTTCTTATGTTCCCCTTCTTTTTTAGTTTTCCATTTCAATCTTCCTGTCTTTATATGTCATATTTCACTTTATCTCTTAGCTTCCTAGAGAGAGATGATCAATTTTGATTTCCCTTCGCATTGTCTAATTGATAATATATCATTTTGACACACATACTAAGATATTTATTCTTATTTTATTGTACTTAACTCATTATACATATACAACGAATGACGGTTTTTTATTCTTTCTCTATCAACATTAATAATTCTTTTGTACATGTCTTATAATATCAAAAATAACTTTCGCCTCTTTCTATTAATTTAATTTTATTAATTGCGATCTTGTTTGTACCTTTTCTTTATTATTTGCGACTTGATTGTACTTTTCTTATTATTTTTATTTATCCCGTTTGTTAATTTATTATTACAATTTGTACTTGCTAACAGAAACATGTTCGTTCTTTTGCACACGCACAGTTCGGAGGAACACATTGGTGTCAATTACAATCGTTTATTTGGTTTTCTCTCAATTTGGAGCGAGTTTTATAGTTGATATTGCGTCCGTATGCGAATTTTATTTAATTTATATATATTTTATCTATGTTATATCCATTTTTATCTTCACATTGAAAATGATCCAACAGGGATCGAAACGTTTGTTCTTGTTCACTTACTGATTATTAAATTATATTTCACGTTTTTTTTTTAATTTCATGACATTGTTTATTTTGTTTTTTAACCGTTTAATGTAGATTGTTATTTTGTTGTTTGATTTTTAGGTTCGTAGCCCTTTATTCTTTCATTTATTTAAATTTATTGAGCCTTATTATTTTTATATTGGGTCATCTAAAAAGTATCCGCGGTACTTTGTCACTAGATATATGACCATCAACACACATCTAGTGACAAAAAACCGCGGATACTTTTTAGATGACCCAATATATTGTATTATATTGTTATATAAGGTGTAGTAATAAGATATCCATTATTTTTGCATGAAATTGAAGGCTTTATTTAGTATAGTTAGAATGATCCGATTTAGGTCAAATATGCACTGTTTTGTTCGATACTTGTTGTCATTTTGAAGGTAATTCCATTATGCCTCTCTCATAGAAACTCTGGTCCCTATTGGCAAAAAACTGGGACAGTCGATTTTCATAAGCTTTTCTTGAGGCGAATTTTTCATCAACAAAATCATTCGTCATAGACAGGAACAGGTGGTAATCACTTGGAGCCAGGTTCCGACTATAAGGTGGATGCATAAGAACCTCCCAACCAAGCTCCCGGAGCTTCTGGCGAGTCATTATCGATGTAGCCTTGCGTTGTCCTGATGGAACACAATTCTTCTCCTATTGGCCAATGCTGGCCGCTTCTGGGCGATTGCTTCCTTCATACGGTCCAATTATTGACAGTATTGACAGGTTCGAATTAAGAGTTTGGCCGTAGGGAAGCAACTCATAGTAGATGATTCCTTGCCAATCCCACCAAACACACAACAAAATCTTCCTGACCGTCAATCCTGGCTTGGCCACCGTTTGCGCCGGCTCACCGCCGATTCGACCACGACCGTTTTCGCTTGACGTTGTCATAAGTGACCCACTTTCCATCACCACCAGTCACCATCTGCTTCAGAAATGGGTTGATTTTGTTGCGATTCAGCAGTGATTCGCAGATGGAAATTCGGTCCATGAGGTTTTTTTGCGTTAACTCGTGTGGCACCCATACATCGAGCTTCTTTTTGTATCCAGCCTTATTCAAGTGGTTCCAAACGGTTTTTTGTGCAATGTTTAGCTCCTGGGCAATCGAAACAGTGCTTACATGACGGTCGGACGATTTCCATTATTTTATCGACATTTTCGATAATTGGCCTTTCAGAGCGTGGTGCATCTTTGACATCAAAATTACCGGAACGGAATCGACGAAATCAAAATTGCGCGTGATTAATTGTTATACAGGGTGGGCCATCTATTGGTACGTTTTTGAATTTCGTCGTATGGCAACACCGAACGAGCTACAGACCCGAAATTTTGACAGTTTATTAGTCATACCGTCCGCGGCACGAAACAACATGTTTTCTCTTGAAGAGCGTTTTGAAATTTTAAAAACTTATTTTCAAAGTCAGTGCTGTGTCGCCGAAACTGTACGAATTTTGAAAAGAAATATGGGTCGTGATAGAGCACCCACCGAAGGAGCTATACGCAAATTGGTGAGGAAAGTTCGTGAGAAAGGGATGTTAGTGGATGACAGAAGTGGTCCCAGAGCTCGGACAGTGCGCACACCCGAGAATATTGAGGCTGTGGCCCAAAGTGTGAGACAATTCCAGCTTTGAAAAACAATATTACGACTGTTTTGAGTGAAATTGGCGCCGAGGTAGTCCAAAATGTCATTAATAATTGGGGTGACCGAATGGCATACTGTAAGGCCAGTAGAGGGAGCCACATGAACGAAATCGTTTTTCATTCTTGACGCGGATACTTTTAGCTTCACAACAAAAAAAAAATTAATAAAAAATATCAATGTATGCTCATTTGATCGCATTTTTAAAAACGTACCAATAGATGGCCCACCCTGTAGAACCATATATCAGAACCATAAACACTATTCACATTTTCAGCCACCTGGCTTGCATTTTCGCCTTTATCGAAGAAAAACTGTAAAATATGGTGTATTTTCTCTTTGCTGGTGTCCATCTTTGACGCGCGTTCAAACAATACTGAATCAAGCAATCACAAAACTGACTAAGAAGTTTTTTTAGTACGAAATCTTATCTTTCTAACGCCATCTAGCGTAACCCGATTGCACTTATAGAACGCGAGATACAGATTACTAAAGCCATCTATTGGAAAAATAATGGATTTCTTTTTACTACACCTTATATTACATTATATACAATATATTATATATTATATTTATATATTATATTATATTTTTATATTTATATCAAAAACATATTTATTAAATGCGTTTTTACAAAATGAATCTGAAATACTTTTTTTGATACAGTACGTTTTCGACCATTATGCATGCGTAACATGCCCCAATTGTACCACTTTCTGAGGATGGAAATGGAGCGAGCTCTTAATTGATTCATGGAGTATGCTCTAATGCGACGTGAACATCTAGTCGCCATATTGATTCCGGTGACGTGAACGTATTGGAGCGTGTTGGGCACGTTGGAGCGTGTGACGTGAACAAACCTCTACTATCATTGGAATATCCAGTGTTCGCCTCTAATCACGGAACTGGACAAATTTAGATAGGCTTCTTCCTCTACATAAATCGCGAAAATTTAATCCACTGTAAAGTCTCGGGTTAGTTCGAAACCGGCCGAACCCTCCCTCGGACGTAACAATGTAAGAAAAATAATCAACTATGATTGATCGATTTCTATGCCTACTCCTTAATCAACTACTGTTACTGCCCATTGTAGACTATGCATTACGCTCGCTTGCGAGCATCGTTTGTCCTTGTTTAATATTTGATAAACGACAAGAATAAAATGATTTTACGACCGTATGAGCGTTAAGTAAAACGCAGCCTTAAGATGCATTTTCATGAGCTGCTCAAACTGGTCGTTTCAGCGACAAAAAAGATTACGATGACTTTTGTCGCAAAATTATTAGGGACTCCGAATAATAAAAGGAACAGAGAACAAAGAATAAGAATTTCAACCTATCAGAAACTGTGTATTTCACAATATATGATTTGTGAAGGTTGAAATCCTTATTCTCTATTCTCTGTTTCCTGTTCCTTTTATTGTGGAGTCCTAATAATTTTGCGACAAAAGTCGTCGTAATCTTTTTCGTAATCCTTAGAGCAACAATTTTACACACGACAAAGAGCAAAAAGCGTTAAATTTGACATTTAAGCGACAGATTTGATATGTTGTTCGCATTTTTTATGTATCATTTACAATATTAATACGCTGAATTAAACAGTTATTATATTATTCTGATTGTAACACACATATCGAATCCTCTATCTGGATCAGCAATAAAAAAAAGAATAAATTAAATTATGTATTGAGTCATCTAAAAAGTATCCGCGATACTTTATCACTAGATATATGACCATCAACACACATCTAGTGACAAAAAACCGCGGATATTTTTTAGATTTCCCAATATATCGCAGTCAACGGTGGTCAACATGATCGACGGTATATCAGCACTGTCAATAACGTTTGAGCGTTTGACGCTTGTAGTTGAAACTATAAACTTTTAGCCGCTGGATAACGAGAAACAAATCTGTCCCTCAAATTAAGTATTTTAGCAGCACATGAAAATAACCTTTAGAGTCCTATATATAAGAGAAGCGATATCACGATTTCTGATTGTTGATACCTCTATCTAATTAAAACAGCCATATTGTGGTTGCGACATCATATGTTTTTTTTTGTCTTCAGCTGAACTGGTACATACACATACCTAAAATAGATATGCAATATGACGTTTAGCCCGAATCCTCATATACGCGTATCCTCAATAGCGTTTTGACACAGAGCGCTGATTGGTGAAAAGTTGTGGAGATAAAAATTTACCTCCGTTTTTCACTAATTAGCGTTCGGTATCAAAGCGCTGTTGTTCGTATGAGAATTCGAGCTTAGCTTTTTGTGTGACATTTGTAATTGCATTACTTAATCGCTACATTATTCAACAAAAAAACACAAAACCATTAATACTTGCTTAACCTTATCCTGATGGAGTTCATAATTCTTAATGAAGCATGAGATAAGAGTAAGACCAGAATCAGACTATGCATTGAAGATTGAGATTAAAGATTGAAATCTTCATCAATGAAGACAAAAAATTATGGCTCTTTTTGTTCTGATTGGTCAAATATCAATCTTTCAATTTTCAATCTCATTCTTTAATACGTAGTCTGATTCCGGCCTAAGAAGACTTAACTGTGTGTTGAAAGTGGTCACGAAAAATATTTCGTGTACTGCCAGATTCGCCGAACGGAATAACTTGCAACATTTCGTCGCCATATAATGCATGGTCTACAATGGGCAGTAGCAGTAGTGGATTAAGGAGTAGGCGTAGAAATCGACCAATCATAGTTGATTATTGTCACTCCGCAATAACTTTAATTTTGTCCAAGAATAATTTCTAATAATATCATCGGCACAAGAAGACACGAACACGTCGAGCCGTTTAGATCGCACCTGATATCTCTCCCACCACGAACGAACTAGCAATACGATTATGGAAGGAGTTTTAGGAACGCTCGCGAGACAAAAGCTAAGAAAGAGAGTAGAGAAATAGCGCGCATCATTCAGGATGGACGCGCGAAAATTGAGTCTCCTTCCACTCTAACTTACTAAAAATATCGTGTGCGAACGTAATGCTAAGCTGAACGCGATATCGTCGCAATTTCAATTTCTGGCAATTTCAACCTCGATCTTAACTCAAAACGGCAGTCCAATTTCTAAATCATAAATCCTAATTATAAGAGAGAATCTCTATGTTAACTTAGAAGTAAAGCTGTCCTAGTAAAATTAGTTATTAAAAGTTTAATCAATGTAAGAATTATTATTAAATATACGTTCATTTAATCTTATTATAGAGCGTGTATTCTATGGACATCTCCATACTCTTAATTAATTCATTCTAATAATAATATGACTGCTATCGAATATTAACAAAAAGGTGATCGCGCACATCCTTTAGTGTGACTCAAATCGGCAGCCAAATCTTTCCAAGGAGCAGTAGAAGCTTAGATGCACACCTCCGCTGGCATTTGGGAACATTGCAGAGTATCCGTCCGAGATATCTCAAAGTAATGAAATCTCTATATCTCACTAATCGAAACTCGCCATAAATGAACCATAGAGCATGTGTCTTATCCTTCCTCGTTCGCGCATTTCTATCGATGCTCAATTTTTTCCGTTGATCTGTTCATCGTATGTACGTAGCGGCCGTTGTGTGTCCGCCTTATTTCACCAATAAAGAAAGCGGAATAATTAAATGCATCGAATGTTACGCCGCGTTATCGCCTTCCGTAAAGGAGAATTATTACCGGATTCTGCGTCATCACATCCATTTGGGTTATCCCGAAGGGCTCCATACCTGTAACGCAAGCTCTCTGATATTAATTACGCTTTGTGCGGTTACAACTTGCCCCAGAGTATTAGAAAGATTCCTCGTATTCTTGAGAGCGACGGAAGAGCAACCGTGGATCCGAATTCACTATAATCGTTATATCCAGTGTTCGCGTCTAGCCAATCAGTAGAATAGACAATCCCGGCCTTTCCCTCTAGTGCGCGAAATCGCGAGTTCCGTATCTCACCTATAATCTCAGGTTAATCCGAAACCGTGAAATCGTCGGACCACCCTGAGACATGACATTATTTTTCTCACATTCAACTATGATTGATCGATTTCTATGCCTATTCCATAATCAACTATTGTTACTGCCCATTGTAGACCATGCATTAGAATTGTGACAGAATGATATGACAAAACATTTAAGGTTAAAAACATATGATAATTTGTTACGCAAGGCAGACCGTTTTTCTGCCGGATTCTTTTTAATGAAAACGAGTCGAATGACTACATTTGAGGTGAGAAGACTAATCTAAATAAATAAATCTAAATAAATAAAAAAAACAAAAACTAAAACTTTACACTTTATGCTAAAGATAATTTTATAATTTTCTTTAAAATATTACATTACGATTACAAATAAAATGTAACTAAATTATATTTACTTTAAAAAATATATTGTAACAATTACTTAAACTCTGGGAGCTTTTCAACAAGCGACACTGTGCAACAGTGATAATCACCCTACATCTCCGTTTAAGCAAGCATGCAACGATTCACTGTACCACACCATGTCATCTTTGTCTCTTGTTGGAAAACTCCCCATGTTTACTTCTCAGAAGATAGGTATTTAATACACATATTGGGTCATCTAAAAAGTATCCGCGGTTTTTTGTCACTAGATGTGTGTTGATGGTCATATATCTAGTGACAAAGTACCGCGGATACTTTTTAGATGACCCAATATAATGCAGTCACAAGTATATTATACACATATAGGCTGTTTTCTAGCTAGGACACAGAGATGTTATAGGGTGCTTTCCAGGCTTTTAGGATCGACACAATATAGGTTTGTTCGCGTTGCACGCTCCAACATGTCCAACAACACGCTCCAATACGTTCGCGTCGCGTTAGAGCATATGTCACGTCCGCAGTAACTTCATTTTGTCCAATGATTATTTTTCGAACATACTCGCCACCGGGCCCGAATAATATACACGGGCATCTTTCAGAACGCATCTGACGCTTCTCCTCACATCAACAGCGGCGCGGTCAATGGAAGGAGATTTTAGGAACGCCCCCGGGCACTCAGAAAAGAAGACAGAGTAGTACTAGTAGTAATTCGCATCGTATAGAGTGGACGCGCGCGAAATTCAGGCTCCTATTCCATTGTCCGACCACCCGCCGCTCTAAGTTTAAGCGCTGCATACGAACATAATTCTTTTTCTAAGTACTAATTCCATTTCTAATTCTCATAAAATCAAATGTAATCATAAGATCTATCGTAATCATATAAGATCTAAATTTTAATTCATAATAATCCCCAACTTAATTTGGAGATATGTCTACTTTCACGTAAGAATTAATCATCACGCCACTAATTAATGTACTAAGATGAATCATTGTTAAATATATACCTAATTAACTTTAACTCAAGTGTGAACTTAGTGAATATCCCTACCTTCTCGTTAGCTTTAACATTTTCAATATAATCGTTCGTTACTAAACATCGCAAGAGTGAAGAACCAGCCCATTATCGTGAGCTGAATCGACAATTGATTCATCTTGGAAGCTGCAGAAGCCTTTCTCCCTGACCACTTCTTTCTACTGACATTCGGAAACACCAGAAAACATTAACCAGGCATCGCAAGGTAAGCAAACTTCTTTCTATATTTCGGTAACTGAAATCTATCGTCGATAAATCGCACCCAGCATGTGTCCCACACACCCGCGTGAATCCATCGATGCTTCTAGCGGTTAGTCCGTACTCTACGTGAATGCGTAGTGCATGCTGCGTATCTTAATTTTTCTTTCAGCATAGGGAAAACAGCAAAATCAAATCAATGCCGTGAGTATTACACTTCCGCGCCGGAAAATAAAAAGAGGGATTATCAAAGGGTCTTGTGGCATTATATTCATTTGGGTTACCCTAAACGCTTCGAATTCTGTGTATGCTCTATACTAACAGTCACTCGGCATGCCGTCGCAAATTGTCTCGATTGCCCCGAAGTTTTAGAAAAATTCGTTGGTTATCTAGGGAGAACGGAAGAACAACCATGGAATGATTCGGAATCCACTATAATCGGGATGTCCATCCAAAGCATGCCTTTAACCAATCAATTTATTGTTATATTACAAGTCCGATCGAGAGCCTTCCCGCGAATCCGCGACGCTTGAATTGCCAGTTTTATTCCAATCTTATAGTCTCGGGTTAATTCGAACCTCCGGAGGACCGGCCGAACCTCCCTATGATATAACATTTTCTGGTGACAGCGGTGGGATTGCTGATAAAAACTCCCGCGCGCCTTATCCGCCGGAGCATGCCCTCGAGTGGCGGATCTCCGCAAGACATACGTCATTTCGATATGATAATTCATCGAAAGTTTTACCTCCAAACCTCTTTAGCCTCCTGAGCGACGGCGCTTTTCTATCGAGAGTACCACACACAGGTTCCCCTCTGTTACGAGTGCTTTGCCTCCGACATCTCGGAACTCAAGCGCGCGAGTTACGATTATATATATATATATGCACTACACTTGCATCGGCAAGAAGACCACCCATGAAGAGTGTAGTTCATGTTGCGCTTTTCTGGCTAATCACACCCCTATCTCTCGCGGCTCTTGCGATTGGTGCCTGCGCACAGTAGATGATCATTTGTTCTACTCGCGAGTTGAGAACAACGGGCCGCCCCGAGAAACCCGTCATATTATATCACATTAATTTCCTCCAACCCGCGGAGTAACACTCGAACCTCTCGTAAAGAAAAAACGTTTAATAATGGAGACTCGTGAGAAGAAGGGAGTGAAGACGAGCTAGAAACGTTGCAACAGGCCCTCGCGAAACAGGAGGAGCGAATAAAAAGTCAGGGGGTCGCGAACGCACGAGAACGCGCGGAAATTGAAAAGAAACGCGATATTTTCGCTCGAGATGTCGAAGCCGAGAGAACGCGATTGCGGACCGAACGAAATGCCTTAGAGCGAGACCGCGAAGCCCTAATTAAAGAAAAGGAAAACGTGCGGGAAGACGAGCTGGTTTCCGTGATCTGCTCGTCTCGTTCAAGGACGAGATATTTTGAAAACTTAGTAGTCTTCGCCGAGATGTACAGCATTCGGGACAATAAAATACATAGGTTACGCATTTTTGTGGAGGATTGAATAATTTAGCAATTGAATACTTCGTCATTTGAAAATTTGTGAACTTTGACCCAGCCAAAGTTCGTGCAAATTCGATAACTGCATGCTTTGCTTCTTGTGAAAAATTAAACCGTAGTGCCATAGCTTGAATCATATTAAGAACCTCCCATGCACTCATGTTAGATTCTTCAAACATTATCGTGTTCTTCAAATATGGCATCCGTGAAATCGTGTGCATCATCGTAAAAGCTACCCTCAATGTTTTCTAACTCACAATCAGACATACTTTCGTTCTCGCTATCATGTACTTATTATTTGTTTCGGTATTAATGTCGAAAATTCTATCGCTACTGCCATCGCTGGTGTTATTCACAATTTCTTCATTGTCAAATGTTGATATGTTTGGTAATGATTTATTCTTGGATGACGCTGTTTTAATATTACAGTTAGAAGTTCTACTGACATCTGATAAATATCCGGGGCGTACATTATCTGTTATATCTGTCTCAGAATCATATCTGATTAATTGTAAGCCCGATTCGCGACCTATAAAAAGCAATATAAATATAAGTTGTGAGTTCTCGAAAATGAAGACAATGAAATTTCTTACAATAGACATACAGTATAAATACAAATTCAATCTATCCTAATCCCATTAATGTACAATTTCAAAGTATTTCTTTCAAGTATTTTTCGTGACAAAAACATGTATTAATAATAGAACGTTGAAAAATAACTCAGTTATTTATATTTATAGAATATTGTATTAAAATATACATAATTGTAATTATTTTTTATATACAAAATATTTATTAGATTGTATTTTCATTTTCCACCTTCTTTGCGTAGAAGGGTGAACATCAGTATTATGTAAATTGTCTTGCATTAAATAATATTTTCATTTTTTCTGCACTGTTTCGGTATTATCTTCCATGTGTACTCTATAATTAGATGAATTTATTTTATTACTTAATAAGAATCTTACAACAATAAATTAATTTTGTTATTTAAGGGATCTTACAATAAATTATCAATATTTTATCACTTATACATATTTATGAATTGACTTTATAGAATTACAGAATATAATATTTTACACAATTATGTAAAGTTTTCTATAAAAGCTTATTCAAAAATACAATTGAACCTCCGTAAAAGTAACCTGTCGGGACCGGCCAACCTCCGTAAAAGTAAAACTTCCTCTCTTTCTTCAATGCGCTTGCGCAAAGTTCTTCTTTCCGTGAGACAACACAATACAGTAAACTTTTATGACATAACCATAACCAAAACAAGCCATGCGATTCAATAGACTTATATCACCAAGTGTGTTAAACATTTACTATGTTTACATCATTACATTCGTGCAATCGGATTTTATGGTTAGAATTGCATGCGTTTAGCATTAAGTAGACCGCAGCCTAAGGCACTATAAACGTAGATATTCACATTCCACAATTTTCAATTCTTTCCCGGTTTTCTCATTTGTTACTCTGTCCTCACTGCGGCGGAGTGGGGACAGAGCAATGGATGGGGAAACCGGGAAAGGATTGAAAATGGTAGAATGCGAATACCTACGTTTATACTTAGTGAGAAATGATCGACAATTCGACGTCGATTTGACGTCAATTCGACATCGAATTGACGATTATTTCTCACTAAGTATAATAGTGCCTTAATTCGACTATGATTGGTTGATTTCTACACCTACTCCTTAATTCACTTTCTACAATCGAAGTGCTAGTCAGCTCTTTGATAGTCTTATAATTGTTCGGCAGGAGTGATTTTATCACTTATTTATCCACTTATTTATCCACGTGAAATATAACAAACGTAACAAATTTCAAAGCAAGATTTTTTAATAGAAATATTTACCATTATTTTTTTAATTATTAATATTAATCCTATTTTTGCTTGATCTATTTATGTGTGTAATTCTATTTTTATTGTAAAAATATTGTATATTAATTTTGTATATGTATATATATATATATATATATATATATATATATATATATATAAAACGAGCAACATTTTTAAATTTCTTCACTACTGTCCATTGTAGACTACGCATAGACTTAAAGTTTAGGTAATGGCTCATTGTAGAGAGTTTAGACGACACAGTGGACACAAGTATCATTCTATTTTTTTTATTCATTTCGAATACAAAAAAGAATAAAATGATGTTTATATAAGTGCGTCTTCTAAAAGAAAAGCATAGTTAATTATATACAGTGACAACCAATGACAGGACGATTCTGGAAAAAAGCGCGGCTCTGATTGGCTGTCGCTATACCTAACGATAACGACAATCGTTATGATAAAACGGTTAGAAAATCCGCAACAGTGTCGTGCAGGAGCCAAGAGTCAAGTATACGCGCGAGAAGTAAAAGAAACATGAAAATTACAAAAGAATGTAACGATATACTTAAAATATAAGTTAATTTTATTCTATATTTTCGTTCATTTTCGTTCTCACGCTTATATTCAGTATTTAATCTAACAATTATTTGTTATGTAGCGATCGTTGTAAAACATAAAACTTGCTGTCGATATAATAATAACTGGCAGAATTAAATAACATTGAACGCAATGTATGCATACGTTAGCTTTAAAGATGGAAAGAGGGAGATTATAAAAACTGAAAATATTCGCCACTTCGATCCAGCAAATTTCGACAAAACTAAATTATACAATATACGTTGGAAGGATGACCATTACTACGAGGGTGCCATTGCCTTTGTACGAGGTACAACCGCAGCCATTTTGTAATCGTAACCATATATATCTTTCAATTCCATTCAAATCATAATAATTCAAGTAACTTTGATACATTCATAATTATATCCCCTGGAAAAAATGTTTCTCAGAATTTTTATACAAATTAGAACACATTTCAGAAATATGCAGAATATTTATGTTTCGCAGAATATTTCTTAGAATTTTTCATATGTGAATTATTCTGAACTGAATATTCTAATAATTAAGGTTTGTATTATATATATATCAACAAATTTGAGAAATTTAAAAAATGAAACAGAAATTTTGAAAAATTATGAAATTTATATAAAAATGATGAAAAATTATGTAAAAAATTCTGAGAAAAATTTTATAATCCTATATAATTTTTCTGAAAATTTTTGCATATAATTTTTTGGAATTTTTATGGAAACAAGAATATTTTTCAAAATTTCTGAATAATTTCATAACTTTACAAAAAGTTTCTCAGATTTTTTATACGTATCTTAGAACATTTCAGAATTCATATATATGAAAAATTTTTAGAAAAGATAGAAGGCTTTCTTATAATATTTCTGGAAAGGACCTCCAATTTATATATAACAATTCTCAGAAAAAATTTCAGCAGGGTTTTCATTTTGCTGTATATATATTTTATTATATCATATTTGAGAGAATAATGAATTGCGTTCATCTAAGAAATAAGGATTTTCAAACGAACTATATGTGAATAGTACTAGTGGTGGGAATGGCTTAGAAGAAGTCGCGACAGCAAAAAAATTTCTATGGATTTCTTTTGCCACCGCGCGTCATAATCCTTCCAGATCGTTTCCAAACTCCCACTCAATCGTTCTATATATAATAGTTCGTCTGAAAACTGAGATCCTTATTGCTAAGAAATCGATTTCTAAAATCAATATGTATAATAAATTGAATTTAGCTCTGATATATGAAGGTATATACACAGTGCGACAAATATATTTGCCCCGGACAGAGCCTGAAAATCAAATTGAAACAACAATATGCATATTTTTTGGTTTTATTATTCAAAATATTCTCTTCTGGCTTCAATACACTTGTTACAGCGATTCAATAGTGATTCAAATGCATGTTCTAGCTCAGTTTGCGGAATTGCCTCTAGTGCCTGTGTAGAAGCTGATTGGATGCTGGTCGGAATGTCATCAAAAAAGCGTCCTTTCAATTTCAATTTTGGGAATAATGAGAAGTCGCAGGGGGCCAAATCAAATGAATACGGTGGATGGTTTAACACAGAGACACAATTTCGAGCCAAACATTGACGCACAATCAATGAAGTGTGACTCAGTACATTATCATGCAACAAAGACCAATTTTCTGGATCACGATATTCGGGGCGAATTCGATGAATTCTGCCCATCAATCGCTTTAAAACTTCGAGATAATATGCACCAGTAATTGTTTGGCCAGTTGGAACAAACTCTTTGTGGATAATACCTTTGCTATCAAAGAATGTGATGAGCATTGTCTTGATTTTTGATGGAACTTTTTTTGCTTGTGGTGAATTTTTTGACTTCCATTCCGCACTTTGACGTTTCTGGATCATATTGAAAGCACCATGTTTCATCACCCGTAACAATTGATTTTAGGAAGTTTGTATTATTTTCTGTGGCTACAACGATGTCTCTGAAATAATTGATTCTCGCTGATTTTTGATCGCTTCTTAATGTGTGTGGAACAAACTTCGCACAAATCTTCGTTTTACCCAAATCTTCATGTAATATGGTTCGAATCGTTTCTCTACTGATATTTAAAGCCTCCTCCATCATTTTTAGTGATGCATTGCGATCGTTTGCAACAAAATCACGTACTTTTTCGATCATTTCGGGTGTTCGAACCAAAATTGGCCGTCCTGATTTTTTGTCATCTTCAAGGCTCTCTCTCTCTGCCTTCCAAAAAACGCTTTTGCCACTCAAAAACAGCTGTACCATCTAGACATTGACTGCCGTAAACTTGTTGCATCGATCGGAATGTTTCTGATGCACTTTTACCAAGTTTTGCGTTAAATTTAATCACTGCTCTTTGTTCCATATTAAAATTTCTACCTCGACTAAAATCTTGTTTAACATGAACTGTCATATCTTTGTTATATGTCAACCAACATGAATGAAACTTTGACAGATGATAGCAAAATGTTCAACCTTTAAAATACATGTTTGAACGCACAGATGTCGCCACTGGTTGCTGAGATGTGGTTCGTGTCCGGGAACATATTTGTCGCACTGTGTAAGATTTATGATAATTATATAATATATACATTCAATACAAAAAAGTAAAAAACAACTCAAAATGTACATAATAAAAATTTAAAAAATGTGTTTTTATCATTATCAAATAAAGAAATAAGATCGTTTTTTGCCCCTTCTCGATTTCCATTAAACAATATTTTTTTGTATAGTATATAATTGATATTAGGAACATAAAAATATGGTTATTATGTAAAATGAATTAATTATATATATAATTAATAAATATATATATCATTAATCATGCGGATCGAGTATTTTTCTCATATGATGGTTTATGCGAGAAAAAAATTCGGTCCACTTAAAGCAATAATTAATTCATTATTATTAGTCCAAAAGTACATCGATCATAATAGTATGTAACGCTTTTTATGACTAATTAGTGAACTATATATAATACAATATATTTGCTGCTTTATTATCATGTTTTTTACTTTGTCTTTGTTGTGCATAAAATACAAAATGTAATAAAAAAGCAAAATAAAAGAAAATTAAAACTTAATAATTATTATAACTTTACATACAGTTTATAGAATAATTATACTTATTTATGATACAGTTTAGAGGTAATAATATTTATCACTTTTTTGTTACAGGCACTCATATGTCAGGAGTGATCAATAGTTAATTTTTTCATTATGTTATATTCATCTTCATTTTGAGAATATATACTATGATTTTGAGAATATACAGGGTTGGCTATATTCGACGGAAAGATCTGGCAACACTGTAACTTTTGACAGAGATGTTAGATCGAGTAACGACGTTTCCCATGATTGAAAAAAAAAACATCTTTCCGTCGAATATGGCCAACCCTGTATATTATATGAGAATATATAATATGATTGTAATGTGATATATGATTGTGACGTCAATATGATGATAGATCCATATAATAAATAAAATTATTTTATTAGTTCACTTATGTCATGAAAAGGATTTAGATACTACATATCTAAACTAATAATAATAAATTAATTATAGTTTCATATGGATCGAGTTTTTATGTCACATAATGGTTATATTTGATATTTCTAATAATCATACAATACAACAAAAATATTTTATACAATTTTTTCTTCTACTTCATAAATTCATAAAAAAGTTATGCAAATGTTATCATAAAAACGTTTTTAATATTATAATTTTTACGTTATTAAAATTAAATTATTTTTTATTTGTTTATTTTGGAAAAATAGTTTTATTGTGAAACTTACAAGCGCTTTATAATATTTTTTAAAGTATATAATTCATTTAACATTAAGATATCTTGGAATTGTATCATTTGTCTGCTTTTTAGAAACTGAACAAGAAATAAAGGGCGAAATAATTGCGAAGAGAACGAATGTTCCTTCTATTGACAATTGTCTTACGGCCTCGGAAAAGTGAGAATGAAACCAATGGAAAAAAAACCTGTTTCAAAGGATGAAACCATTGGAAAAAAATCCGTTTCACATGATCTTGTTAACAGGAAAATCGAATCACTAAAGTTGAAACAAATAATAAGAAAGGCTTACAAAGATAATATTTCTTTTAAATTAAAAGTTGTGTATATCTATTCTATTAATTACATAAAAAAATTAATATAAACTATGAATATAGAAAAAAAGAAAAAAAAAGCGGTCGTGTTGACACTTACCTCACGACCAACTCGCAAATAAGTGATGAAGCCAATGAAAAAGAACAGCCTATTTTGAAAGAAAATACTGACCTTATTAAGCCAAAAAATCAAACAAAAAAAGACTTACAAAAATAATATTTGAAAATCAATTGTATATACCAATAATATTATTTACATAAAATATTGATTATGAATTATTAATACAGAAAAAAAACAAGGAAAGACGCTGATGAAACAAATGCAGTTGAAGAAAAGGATAAAGAGAATGAGTTAGTTGCTGTTAATGCTTGTAAGATAAAAAATTAAAAAACTTACCCAAACAGCACACAATATTTATAAAATATTTATATAATATTTATAAATATTTATAAGATTTATTTTAAATATTTTGTGAATATTTTTGTGGTTTTAGGTTGCACAGATCATAAACATTTATTTTAAATATTATGAAATATTTATTATAAATGTTATAGTAAATGCTGTGAAGATATTTAATGAGACATTATAATCCAAGTAAAAAAATACTTATTAGAAATATTTATTTGTATTTATCATAAATATTCTGTGCTGGGTAATAGCTTAAAAACATCTCGAATCTTGAGCAACGTCTATAGATTCCCTTATTTTCTTTATATTTCTTGATGGAAAGGTCCCATTAGCGCACATCCCGATAACACACATCTACTCACATCGGCCTGTGCCTAGTAATTTTTCATTGTTTTACGAATGAGAATATTTTATTTTATAATAAATTGGCTAATTAGCGATGTGCGTTATCGAATCCCTCTCTTTCTTTATATATTGGGAGTGTGAATAAGTTCTCGCCGTTTCACCATCAGATGCGGTATAAAAAGTTTGTGTGTATAATTAAAGATGATGACGCCTCTATATTGAAGTTCTATAACCTATGTTTAAAATCAATGCGTGTCTTTCCTTTAACCGATAAAGAACATTTTCTTTTCGTACCATAAAACATGTCAAATTTCGTGCGAAATAAACCGGGATTTATTTTTATAATATTTTTGCGGGGAATTTTACTGCACTATTTTATTCAGAAGAAATCTGCAGCTGAAACGCACAGAATTCTTGTAGAAACCTATGGTGATCATGCTTTGTCGGAAAGAACATGCAGAGATTGGTTTAACCGATTTAAAAATGGTGATTTTAATCTTCAAGATAGAGAACGCAGTGGTGCATCAAAAAAGTTTCGAGACGAAGAATTGGAAACATTACTTGATGAAGATCCATGTCAGACGCATTGCAAAATTATTAGGAGTTGATCGAACAACAGTTTTAAAACGTCTGTCAGCATTAGGAATGATACAAAAGGAAGGATCTTGGGTGCCGTACGAACTGAAGTCGAGAGACATCGAACGGCGTATTGTCACGTGTGAACAGTTGCTTCAACGACAAAAAAGGAAAGGTTTTTTACATCGTATTGTCACTGGTGATGAAAAGTGGATATACTACAGTAATCCGAAGCATAAAAAATCATGGATTAAGCCTGGCGAAGCAGTAGCATCAACGCCAAAGCGGAATATACACGGTTCCAAGCTCATGCTCTGCATTTGGTGGGATCAGCTGGGGGTAGTGTACTACAAGCTGCTCCAACCCAACCAAACCATCACAGGAGATCTCTATCGACGACAATTGATGCGTTTGAGCCGAGCATTAAAAGAAAAACGGCCGCAATATGAGCAAAGACACGATAAGGTTATTTTGCTGCATGATAACGCTCGGCCGCATGTCGCGGCACCGGTCAAAACATACCTGGAAACGCTGAAGTGGGAGATCCTATCCCACCCGTCGTATTCACCAGACATTGCTTCTGATTACCATCTATTTCGATCAATGACGCACGGCCTGTCTGAGCAGCAGTTCTCATCATATGAAAATACCAAGAATTGGATCGATTCGTGGATAGCCGCAAAAGAAGTGTCGTTTTTTCGACGTGGAATTCAAATGCTGCCAGAAAGATGGGACAAAGTTGTCTCCAGCGATGAGCAATACTTTAATTGACTTGTTCTTTTATTATTTTTTTTTTATAAAAGATTTATTTTCACAAAAAAACGGCGAGAACTTATTCACACTCCCAATATAAACATAATATAAAGCAATATATATTTGTTGTAGACAATATTTTTCACGGATATAAGAAGTGATAACCTGGCTTAAGCCGGCAGTACACGGTGCTTGTTTTCTTGTTGGATTGCTAGCTGGATTAAAATCTTGCCATCGTATTGGCTGCAATGCTGGCACTATTAATACCGCAGCCAATACGATGGCAAGATTCTAATCCAGCTGGCAATCCAACAGGAACAAAGCACCGTGTGCCGGCTTTACGTAAGTTAAATAAATAAAAAATAATGTTGTAGATTCGTTTACTATCACAAACATTTTTGTATAAAAATTCTTCCATGTATTCATATATGATTGCAGAAAAAAAAGTATGAACATTTGAAAAGAAGGATTGTTGAATTGGAGCAAAAATTGAAGCAAAAAGATACAGAGATCGAAGCTCTGAAAGCAGAATCACTGCAAGAGTGAAATTTGATCACCGATTGTATGCGCACGAACATAGATTTACAGAAAAAAGTCATTTCCGAATTTAACGAAATGAAAGATAAAAATGTAAACCTTACTTAATCATTTGATGTGCATTATGAAATTATCTAATTATCTAATAATACAAATTTTGTATAAACTACTAAAGCTTGTTCTACAATAGAGTCGCAAGTTGTAAGCCCTAAGAAATTGACCAATCACAGTTGAATATGAGAAAAATAGTCGACTATGATTGGTTAATTCCTTACGGCTTACGGTTTGCAATCCTATTGTAGAACAGGTTTAAGGGGCTTTCGGGTTTTCTCCATGTCTTGATCCATTGAATGAACATTGGAGTTCACCTCATCCAACTTCATCAGAGCAAGGCGTAATCTAATACCCAGTATGCGCCTGATGAAATGAATTGCAATGTTCATGAAACGTTGACATTTAATCACTCAAGATACAGAGACAGTTCGGAAACCTCTTAGTTTTGAAAATACCCGTGGAAGTCTAAAGAACATAATTTTGTATAGATATTATTCGCCATTTCAGACAAAATAATCCAGAAACGATGGACCCAAATGGAGCCTATGTAGCTATTGGATCACAGAGAATGGATGGACTTATAGAAAGCGTATGTAATATTGACGAAAACATTTTCATAAACTGAAACTTGTGGAGTATTCTAATACTAAATATATTCCTGTAATAAAGTCATATCTGTAGATACTTAAGTTTGCGATCTCAATGTAATTGAGTGCAATATAATTGTGACATCAATGTAATAAAGTGCAATATGATTTTCTTCTTTTACAAACTACTATATACACATTTTTTCTAGATTCACATTGGAAAAAATTTATGGATACCTGTTAGACAATTTGATACCTTATTGTGTCAAAAAAAATCAACAGTATTTGTAAAGGAATTGGCTAAAGTCGTATTTGAAGAAAAAACACTGTTAACAAGCACAGTTACAGGCAAAATTTCAAATAGAAGTATACGTACTAACACTATGTCAACAACTAAAAAATTAAATTAGGTCGAAAATTAGCAGCTATAAGAAGTATTTGTTTGTTATTATTAAATTCACAATTTATTGATCATACATAACATAATAATTCATTGGAAATAAATTAAATATTGACAGATTCATTAGAATTTCTTTTGTTTACGAAAAATTTCAACAAGATGGATATGGTAACATGCACATTTGAATAACGTGGGTAATTATTAATAAGCAGTTATATTGCTGATTTAAAAAAAAATAAACGACTAAAAGAGATATTGGAACTTGATAGAAAAAGTATAAAATAAACATTTTTTCAAAGAATTATTAACTTCTTATTTGTAACAAAATATTGGAGTATAATTATGATATTTGTAGCCACAGATTCTGAAAATAATAGAGTGCAAATACCATAGAACGACGATGATAATGCGAATTCTATGACTAACGAGAACATTTAAGTGACCAAGAAAGTGAATTAGACGAAAACGCATAACAGTCACCAGTCGATCGAAACACTTATAAATGATATATTTAAAATAACTGAATAATATTAGACTGTAAGAGAAAAGTACTTCTTCAAAGTAGAAGAGGAAATATAAATGCAATCGTTCGTTACAATTTAATGAACGAAATAAAAAAATTTTTTTCTATAATTTTTCAATATTAAATTATACAACTTATTTCTATTTTTTTTATTATTAAATTTTAGCTGATATGCTGACTTTGTAATTAAATTTTGCTATTCTCTTCAACTTACTTATAATCAATAAATAACTCAACCCAATAGTTGGGTTTTATATATACAGACTCGAATGGTTAAAAAGTTAATATAAAATGATAATTAATTGTTCGAGAGCGAAATAAAACGAGAGTGATAGAACAAAAATCTGAGCGAGAAGGCGTTTGAACTACAGTTCGACTTACGCAAATCTCTGATTATAAGTCGAACGCAGTTTTCTGGCGGCGGAGCGTCTCACAGGCGATTGTACTTTTTATGGAGCGATCTTTGACCAAAAAAACGAAGAAGAAGGGATCACAGCTCGATTCGGCCTTTTATTCCTTTTGCAGCACAAAGGCTTTCTTTTTTAATCACCTATGAGAGTCTAGAAAATTATAAAAATTGAGGTGACCCTCACGATTTGAGCGATTGGCAATTCTCGACCGCGACGGCCAAGCGGTACGCTATTGCCATGCGCGCCCGCCAAATCAGGAATGATTGGGGTGTCCGCATGTTGCGTATTTTTCACGTCACGCGAGCGCTGTGACTACTCTGAATGTGATTGCCGTTTTAGTGGTTGGAATTTGTGTACGTACGACATGCGGGTTCGTTTTTTGGAAACTTCTAGAAGCATTTGAAATTGTTCCAGAAGCATGTTTCAATCCGCTTTCAATCCGCATGTCGCACATATACCGAACCTGCGAAAGCTGATTTTTGGATGCATCTCGAACATTAATAATAAATTTTCTACACAATAATGAATGTATATTAAACTCATCTATCTATTTCATGAAATTATTCCCATTGGTTTCGGTTCATCAGCGGTTTATCTAATTAAAACCTATTAAAATATAAATGTTCATATTGTGTGTGACAGACACACAATATGTGTGTGTGTGTGTGTGTGTGTGTGTGTGTGAATTCTCTTATTAATATTTGTGTTCAGTAGAAAAAGGTTTACAACTATTGTAAAATTCCTTAATATGTTTAATTCTTATGTTAGTTCTCCTAAAAGTTTAAATCAATCATATTAAAGAATTTTATAACAGTTGCAAAGCAGCTTGTTTTGCCGAGCACATTGAACCGTATTCATTTAAAAAAAAATCAATTTCTCTTAATTGCAATTCGTCGAAAGCAAACGAAAAGCAGACTATATAAATTCACCGATTATTGAATTTGATATCTACAACTTGTGCGATTAAAATCTTTTGGCAAGCAATCCTATAAAAAACTATTCAATCCTATTCGAAGGAAATTTGAAATATCTTATTAATTCTTGTTTAGCGCCTTTTTGTATGATATACGCCGATATAATCCTATTACGTTTATTCCGATTCATTCCGATTTGAAAAGTAAATCGGAAAACATCGGAAAGTTTCTCAATCGGTTTTAATTAGAACACAATATAATTTTAAGCAAATAAATTTACCAATTAATTCCCATTGGATGTGACATCTGCAACTTGTCCGATTGAAACTTATTGGGAAGCAATCCTATAAAAAAAACCATTCCTAAAAACGAATGCGCACATCAAATAAAACCACTTTTACGACTCGACCATTTGAACAACGAAGAGACAGCGCATATAAATAGACTTATAGCAAACACAGCGACCTTTTCCAATTACCCTCCGACGCACTTGACTGCACGAACGTCATTTATCACAAAATAAACACCACCGATCCTCGCCCTATTCACATCAAGCAATACCGCTACCCACCAATCCACAAAGCTGAAATAAATCGAAACTTTTAAATAATAATATTATCCGTCCCTCCGATTCTCCTTATAACTCCCCCTTCTGGATGCCCAAAAAGACTGACTCATGTGGAAACAAGAGATGGCGCATGGTGATGGATTACCGATCATTAAACAA
The DNA here is from genome assembly GCF_024713525.1 of Acromyrmex echinatior. NCBI lineage: Eukaryota > Metazoa > Arthropoda > Insecta > Hymenoptera > Formicidae > Acromyrmex > Acromyrmex echinatior. The sequence goes on from NC_141853.1 coordinate 25,462,466, forward strand.
AAGGACGGTCGGCGTACCCCCTCTCAAATATTACAAAAATATTGGATCAGCTTGGAAGCGCTAAAAACTTTAGTGTATTTGACTTGGCGTCGGAGTTGGGCCATCAGATCCCCATGAATAAGGCGAACGCGTCAAAGAACGCTTTCTCTACGGACACTATCAATTTAATCGCATGCCATTCGGCCTGAAAAATGCGCCAGCCACGTTCCAATAGCTCATGAATCAGGTCTTGTCCGGAATACAGGGAGTCGAAATGTTCGTTTACCTATGTGTACAGGTTGGCCATATTCGACGGAAAGATGTTTTTTTTTCAATCATGGGAAAAAAACATTTTTTGCTATTCATTTTAAAAATCATTTAATATGGTTCAAGGTCTTTCCGTCGAATATGGCCAACCCTGTATATAGTCGTCTTCGATATAGTCGTGTATGCCAGCTCTTTATGGGAATACAAAGCAAAATTTAACAAATTGGCGGAGAGATTACGAAAAGCGAATTTGAAACTTCAGCCCAACAAATGCAAGTTCCTACGCAAGGAAGTCTCATATTTAAGCCACATTATTGGAGAAGACGGAGTGAAACTGGACCCGCAAAAAATTCACGTGATAGAAAATTTTCTCAGACTGAACGACCCTAAGAACATCAAACAGGTTTTAGGCCTGTCGATAGAATGTCATGGTATAAAATCGAAAACATTTTAAACGACACATTCCACGATAACGTCAAAATTTCTATTTGTACTAATCAGGTTTCAGTATCTCCGATAGGCGATCGCCCGCGAATTTTAAAAGAATATCACGATTCTGCGATGGGAGGACACAAAGGCATAACGAAAACATATCTTCGTATTAAGTACCGGCCGAACATAAAAACCGACATTCAGTTACATACAGATCTATAGAAACTGTCAGTTAAAAAAACTTGTATGCGTGCAAACTCGCTAACCTATGGTCCTAACGGATATCCCGGGCACTTCGAAAAAGTTTCAATGGACATTATAGGTCCTATCTGAGACTCGAGCGGGCAACTCGTATATATTAACTATACAGGATGTCCTAACTAAATATTCCTTTGCGATACCATTAAAACAAACGACAGCGATCGACGTAGCTAGCGCATTTGTGAGTGATTTTATCTGTGTTTACGGTACCCAGAGCGATCCTCATAGACTAAGACTCGAATTTTTTAAGCGCACTCATGCGCGTGATAGCACGCAAATTTCACATCATGCAATTTAAAACCACGGCATATCATCTCCAATCGAATGGCTCAATTGAAAGAAGCCACCACTCTGAGAGTACCTTAAACAATACGTTGGCCGAAATAATGAATGGGATGAACACTTAAAACTGGCGGCCTTTTCATATACAAGCGTGTACGAAGGCACGAAGTTCACGCCGCACGAATATTTCGTAGAACGGCTAGAATCCCCACGAGCGATCCGGTTTTACCGAATGATTTAAACGAAACGTACGTGGACTATCTGACCTTGCTATTCAACTGATTCCGGGACTACGTGCAAGAAATCGCTTGTGAAAATCTTACCCGCGCAAAAAATCGATCGAAACATTATTACGATAGAAAGATTAACTTACAAACATTCAAATGAGATGACTAGGTTTATTTACTGAAGGAACCGCTAAAAGAAAAGTTTTCCGATCAGTACACAGGTCCGTATGAAGTCTTAGAAAACTTAGATAATAATAATAATATTAAGATAGCCGTAAGTAGGAATAGGACACGAATTGTACACGGGAAAAAACTCAAGAAATTGCGCTACATCGGAGAACGCGGAGCGCATCTGCCCGACGATGATGACCCGCACCCCGGACCCAGTAGAAGCGGCTGACATGATGCCAACCACCGACGCGCCAGTACAACGACCGGTACGCGCCAAGATGGATTGACCGGCAGTCGCCTTCTTCCTCGCCACCATTATACCGCTCTTCATCCTCCCAGCGCTCAGCTTGGTGGGTTATGACTGCGGAGGGCGTGTCCTCAACATAATTTCGCTGTTACTCTTAGACGTTGACAATTGTGATCTGGAAAATGTTGAATCTGACGCATCCAAAACATACAATACATCCAATTAATCCAAACTTCCGACTATGATAAATTAAGCATCCTTCAATGCCGAATGGAGATAGACCGCACAATCTACTGTGGCATGTACTCACATATTTACCGAATCCATGAAACATGGCAATCAGCGGTCAACTGAAACTTTAGTCCCGCCAATTATTCAACCTTACACATCCTGGAAGTATGTAAGCCCGGACTCTTTAGCAACGAGCGGAATCTACACCACCTAAGAGGACCTAAATAGACTCTGCATTCATATCATGTTTCTAATAGAAGAACCAGCGACCTTGAACATCATAGCTCGGGGAGCAATGGGAGGAACAATCCTGTCTGACAATATTTCGATGCTAAACCTGTTAGATGAAAAATCTCTAACGAAAATCGCTGAAAACGCTGGTTAGCGAGTATAGCAAGGATTCATAACCTTCGAATCTGCCAGTGCCGGAGTGCTCACCATCTTCATCATCATACGTCTGGTAAAATTAATAGTCGACACTATAATTCATGGATATGCGCTCCACACAGTCTATGGCTGAAGTTGGCATTTACTCGAGGCCATGTGAAGCTCCATCACACTGCATTTGGAAAAACCACCAGAACGACAGAACCAGGAGGCTCTTCTCACCACCGTGGAGGATCCCCGTAAACCCCGTCCTACGACAGAAACTCGATCTACCTCCACCACACCAGTGTCCAGTGTAAGTGCAAGTGAGAAAACTGTACTACAAAAAACTTCGCGCGATGCTAAACGACAAAGAAAGCGAGTAAATAGCTATGGTTTAACAATTAATAATATTAATCAATAATTTTAATTCCTATGTTAAAAAACCGCATTAGGTTATAATACTTGCGATAAGTTAAAGAAATTACGTTAATCAAATTAACCTTTTCTTTTTAGATTAATTGATAAAACATTGGACACGGTCAAATATTTTATTCTTAGGGGGAGGTGTTACGTCCGCAGCAACTTCATTTTATCCAATGATTATTTTTCGAACATACTCGCCACCAGGTCCGAATAATACAATATATACGGGCATCTTTTAGAACGCACCTGACGCTTCTCCCTACACCAACAGCGGCGCGGTCAATGGAGGGCGACTTTAGGAACGACCTCAGGTAAACTCAGAAGAGAAGAATAGCGGTACGCGTCGTATAGAGTGGACGCGCGCGAAATTCAGACTCTTATTCCATTGTCCATCGCTCTAAATTTAAGCGCCGCGTGCGAACATAATTCTTTTTCTAAGTACTATTTCTATTTCTAATTCTAGAAGTAATTCTAAAATCTAATTTCATTTCTAATTCTAAATCATAAGATCTAAATTTTAATTCGTGATAATCCAACTTAATTTGGAGATGTCTGCTTTCGCGTAAAAATTAATCATCACGCCACTAACCAATGTACTAAGATGAATCATTGTTAAATATACCAAATTAACTTTAATTCAAGTGTGAACTTAGTGAATATCCCCACTTTCTCGCTAACTTTAACATTTTCAATATAATCGATCGTTGCTAAACATTACAAGAGTGAAGAAGCAGCCCATTGATGTGATCTGAATCGACAATTAGTTCATCTTGGAAGCTACAGAAGCCTTCCTCCTTAACCTCTTCTTTCTACTGGTTCGGGAACACCAGAGAACATTAACCAAGCATCGCAAGGTAAGCAAACTTCTTTCTATATTTCGGTAACTGAAATCTGCCGCCGATGAATCGCACTCAGCATGTGTTCCACACACCTGCGTTCGCATGAATCCATTGACGCTCGAATTCTAGCGGTTAGTCCGTACTTTACGTGGTTGCGTAGTGCATACTGTCTTCATTGTTCTTTCAGCATAGGGAAAACGACAACATCAAATGCCCTGAATGCTACATTTTCGCGTCAGAAAACAAAAAGAGGGATTAATCAAGGAATCTTGCGGCATTACATTTATTTGGGTTACCCTGAATGCTTCGAATTCTGTAGTGTATGCTCTGTACTAACAGTCACTCGGCATGCCGTCGCAAATTGTCTCGATTGCCCCGAAGTTTTAGAAGGATTCGTCGGTTATCTAGGGAGAACGGGAGAGTAATGATTCGGAATTCACTATAATCGGGATATCCAGAACACGCCTTTAACCAATCAATTTGGACAAGTCCGATCGAGAGCCCTCTCGCGAATCCGCAACGCTTGAACTGCCAATTTTATTCCAACCTTATAGTCTCGGGTTAGTTCGAACCCGGCCGAACCTCCCTAGGACGTAACACATACTGCATGGATTAATTAACAGCACGCTCCATTTGCCTCACCTCAGAAGATAGTACGATTAAGGCATGCATAATGGCACGCGTAATGGTTGAAAAACGTACTGTATCGAAAAAAATATTTCAGATTCATTTCGTATATAAACGCATTTAATAAATGTGTTTTTGATATAAATATAAAAATATAATATAACAATATAATATAATATTAATAAAATAAAATAATAAAATAAAATAAAATAAATAACACAAACTATAGAAATCAAAACCTTAAATGGTCTAACTGGATCTTAAATGCTTGTATGATTTTTATGTGAATTATATACTATGTATGTATTATAGTTCTTAGAAACGCGCACCGAAATCATTTTTGAAATGTCTTGAAATGCCAACTCCACTCAACTACTGCAGTAATATAACTACCGCATGAGTTAAATTGATTAGCAATTTAATAAATTTTTGATGCTTATTCGCATCTTCGAAACGATCTTAATATTGTTAAATGACATATTATAATATAAAAATTAAAATTCGCTCTCGATCGCAGTATCAAAAATAAATCTCGCTCCCATATAAGATGAAAGTTATAAAGAAGTTGTAATCGACAAAAAGGTATTCCTCTGGCTGTGTATGTAGATTAAGGACGAACATGTTTCTGTTAGGAAGTACAAAATGTAATGTATTATAGAATTGCCACAGAAATAAGAAATCAAAAATAATAAGAAAAGTACAAAAGTCGCAAGTAAAAAGTAAAAATAAAAAGGCAAAAAATAAAACTTCCTGAAAACGTCTTTTTGTGATAAATGTCAAATATAATTCTCTGATTATCTATAACAAGCATCGTATCAAGCAAACTCATTTTGCCACTTGTACCAACCTCTAAAATAAATTGTAATCTTGTATGCAAAGAATTAAAAATATTTAAAGCGTCATTGATAGTATCAGATGGAAGCGCAAGAATGACATCATCAATATATCTAAAATAAAACAATGGTTGTACTAACAATTTTTTAAGTGCTATTTCTTCTAGATCTTGCATTACAATGCAATCGGCGATTATCGACGATAATGGTGAACCCATTGGAGTACCGAAAATCTGTTTGTAAGTTTTGTTATTAAAAGCAAAAAAAATTGAATCTAAAATAATCTAACTGCAATAATGAATTCGTTTTTTGAGATGTTTGTCGAAATGTAAACCCATCTCCTATCGATGCTATTGGGTTGTTCGGAAAGTAATTTCGTTTTTTTTGTGAAAATGAACCCATATATCGAGCTTCGAGGTTAAACCCAGGCCTTTCAAGTGGTCATAAACAGTTGAATTCGATAAATTTAACCTCTCATCGATCTCACGTGTTGTTATTCGCCGGTTTGCATCAACTAATGCCTTTATCGTGTCTTTATCAGCTTCAACCGGCCTTCCAGAACGTGGTACATCTTCGACATCAAAATTGCCGGATCGAAATTTTGCAAACCAATTCTGGCACTGGCGTACTGTCAACACATCTTCTCCATACACATCGGTTAATTTCTTTCTGGCTTGAACAGCATTCTTACCTTTTCTATAGTAAAAAAAGTAAAATATGACGAAAATGCTGCTTATTGCTCTCCATATTTAAAAGGGCACCAATCAAAAACTACTGCGTAGATTCAATTGAACTTTTTCACACACAAGCCTTGCTATATCAGCTGTCAAAACATATAATGATTATGCGGCTTAAGTGTGAAGTTGGGTTCGAAAAAATACAATTAAATCCTCTGTCGGGAAAAAACGAAACTCTCCGAACAACCCAATATTTAATATTAGCTCAGGAATATTAGTAAAAAGGATTCTATATCTAACGAAGCTAAAACATATTTAGAATAAAAACAGTATCATTTAAATGCTCGACTAAATGGAAACTGTCTTTAATGTGACTAGGAGCTTCTGGTATGCTATCATTAATTATATTATTAAGTGTACAAATAAGTTTCCGCCGTTTGACAAAAGACGACGCCACTAGCAAGCTATGGTTAAAATTGTCTGATGTAAAACATTATATTGTAAGGTTGGACATCTGTCAACAACATAATCTTGAAATACTAGCTATTTTGTATCAGCATCATATATTTTTTTTTGTGCGAAAATGCCGAGTTTTGAGCCGAATAAGCGTCATTTGCGGGAATTTTTGATTTACTTCTTTAATTTGAAGAAATCTGCAGCTGAGGCTTATCGATTGCTTGTAGAAGCATATTGTGAGGCTGCCTTAAGTGAGAGAAGTTGTCGTGAAAAGTTTCAAAAATTTAAGAACGGTGAATTTGAAGTCGAAGACAAAGAACGTAGTGGAAGGCCGAAAGTGTACGAAAACGCGGAATTGGAAGCATTATTGAATGAAGATTCGTGCTAAACGCAAAAAGAACTTGCACTTACATTAGGAGCGACTCAACAAGCAACACATCGTTTGAAATCATTGGGAAAGATTCAAAAGCAAGGGATTTGGGTTCCATATGAACTGAAGCCGAGAAACGTTGAACGCCGATTTTCCATATGTGAAATGCTGCTTGTCAGGCATAAACGAAAGGGTTTTTTACATCGTATAGTCACTGGTGATGAAAAATGGATCCACTACGATGACTCAAAGAAGAGGAAATCATGGGGATCACCTGGTCATGCTTCAACATCGACAGCCAAGCCGAATATTCATGGAAAAAAACTCATGTTGTGTATTTTGGTGGGATCAGCTTGGTGTCATGTATTATGAGTTGTTCCGAACGAAACCGTTACTGGGGCTCTCTACCGAACACAATTGATGAGGTTGAGCCGAGCACTCAAGAAAAAACGCGCCCAGGCACGACAAAATTATTCTCCTGCATGATAATGCTCGACCACATGTTGCGGCGCCGGTCAAAACCTATATGGAAACACTCAATTGGGAAGTTCTACCCTACCTGCCGTATTCACCAGACATTGTCCCTTCCGATTATCATCTATTTCGATCGATGGCGCATGGCCTGTCTGAGCAGCACTTTACATCATATGAAGATATCAAAAATTGGATCGATAATTGGATAGTCTCAAAAAATGAAGCGTTCTTCCAACGCGGTGTCCGTATGCTACCAGAAAGATGGGAAAAAGTAGTGGCTAGCGATGGACAATACTTTCAATAAAACATTATGTATCGTTCTTTCACAATAAATGCTTAATTTTTGATAAAAAACGGCGGAAACTTATTTGTACACCTAATATGTAAAAAAAGAGAAAGATAATATAATGTGCTGTTAACAGAAGACACAATGAGTCACTGTCAATGGGTTACTGTCTTTATATATTTTGGTCAAACCGTAAGCTCTAGGTATAACACCATCAGTTGTAAGCCGATATGTCTGTTCATCAATGAATCGATCACGCTTCCATCTCACCAACAATGTACGTAAATATTGAATACAAATATTGAACCAATATTTTTTCGCAATAAGTTTATCACAGTTTTTTAAGATTAATTTGGGGAATTTTGGGGGGATTATTACATTTCAGATTAATTGCGTTAATGTCGACAACCATATCGACACGTAATTATTATTTCTGAAATTAATTCATTCGTTTGAATAATATATATATTAGTTCAACATCTTAATACTTAGACCGTAGTGGCGCTTCGGATGGTAATGTTATTTAATATAAACGGTCTTGTTTCCTATCTTATTGTTTATAAACGCGCGCTGAAATAATGCGTTACTTTCGATACATATCGGTTATTGCGAAAAATTATTGCTAAGGTCTCGGTAGTCTAAAGGCTCAGGACGCTCGCACGGAATGCAAGAGATCCAGGTTCGACTCCCGGCCGAGGCAATATTTTTTCGCAATAAGTTTATCACAGTTTTTTAAGATTAATTTGGGGAATTTTGGGGGGATTATTACATTTCAGATTAATTGCGTTAATGTCGACAACCATATCGACACGTAATTATTATTTCTGAAATTAATTCATTCGTTTGAATAATATATATATTTGTTTAAGATCTTAATACTTAGACCGTAGTGGCGCTTCGGATGATTACATAAGTGTTAGTGTCTGAAAGAATCTCCTCCATTTTCGATACGTAAGCGTCAATGTGGGAATATGTGACTCAATGGATAAGTCAGATTCTCTTGACAAGCCCACGCTTGTCGTGTGATGTGATATAGAAAATAATGATCAAGACTTTTTTTATAACTGGTAATAATAATCTTTATTTTACGAGCACAATTTATGACCGTACAGGATGAACGCCTCTATTGATCTGCTATTATAATTTTTCTTTTTTTATTATTTTTACGTTGCTAGGCAACTCGCTACCTACATAATCCTTAAGCTTTCTACACTCGCTGCGCTAGTGAGGTATTAAGAATTTCCCACATACTCCCCCCCGAGTGACGAATCCGGCACTTAGGTCTACTTTATAAAATATATACAACGTGTCATACAAAATATCTTAAAAGTGTCTGACTAAAGTTAATTACATTTTGGAAAAATTTATTAAAATTATAAGGCGAAAGTCCTTCCTCTTCGGGCGCGCATACATTCTCAAAGCTGGTCGCTCGTTGCTAGACGAATTGGCTGCTTGCCCTGCTTCTAGAATCGCATTACACAAATCATCACGTATGCCATACGCTGGCTTTAAATTCTCGATTGATACACTGCGCTGTGCACCATTAACTTCAATATCGAAAACTCGATCCGAAACACCTTATAACCTTGTGAGGGCCGGTGTAAGGACGTTCTAATGCTCTCTTGGTACCGCCCACCCGTAGAAAAACATGGGAACATGAATATAAATTTTTAAATACGAATGCGCGTTTCTTGTGCTTATGCTCTATTGAGATTGGCTTAACTTTGCGCATGTGCTCGCGGAATTCTTCTATGAAAATTTGCGGACTAGGAGTGAAGTCGTCCGGCAGTATAAATTCTCCGAATCGCAGTGTCGTTCCATAGACAAATTCCGCAGGCGATGCACCGGTGTCAAGGCGGACATGAATACGCAGACCTAATAATACGGTCGAAAGTACTCGTGACCAACCTTCATTAGCATGACACATAATAGCAGTTTTTAAGCTTCTATGCCACCGTTCGATCATACCGTTCGAAGCGGGATGATACGCCGTGGTACGAATTCGTTGACAGCCGATTAGCTGAAGAAGTGCCGTAAAAAGTTGCACTTCAAACTGGCTACCTTGATCAGTAGTTATCGTTTTGGGTGCTTCAAAATTTGCTACCCAGTTGTCGTAAAACGCGCGTGCCACTGTAATGGCTTCAATGTCTTTCACAGGTATTGCTACTGGCTAACGCGAAAATCTATCAATCATCATCACACAATATCTGTACCCGTCCGACTCAGGCAAGGGACCTATTAGATCCATATGAACGTGCTCGAAACGCCCGTCGGGTGCGACAAATTTTTCAGGATGTAATTGAACGTGTCGGGTTATTTTTGACTGCTGACAGTCAAGACAATTCTTACACCATTTTGTAATATCACGATGCATGTTAGGCCACACATACCGACGGATTACCCGATCAGTGACTTTAGGGCCCGAATGAGCCGCGTCATGGAACAAATGAAAAACGCGATCTTGTAAAGATGCCGGTATATAGGGACGGATTGCCTCGCCGGTCATTTCGCAGTAAAGTGTAGTATGCGTCGGCCCCATTGAATTCGCTTCATAGAAAGCGGAAAATCAGGAGATTCGCGAATAGACCGTAGCTCCTCGTCTTGTTCTTGTTTCTGTGCAAGCTCATTAAGTTCGATCTCGACAGGTAAACGAATGGCTTCGATGCGGGAAAGGGAATCCGCCACAATATATTATCTTTACCCGAGGTATTCGATACGCGTAGTGAACTGCGAGATGAACGAAAATTGTCTCTGTTGCCGAGGTGATGCTTTTTTGGAACGTTGCATAAACACGTAGATGAGAGGCTTGTGATCGGTCACAATCTTGAAATTTCGCCCTTCGAGGAAATAACGAAAATATTTGATTACCTCGGCGATCGCCGTAAGCTCCCGATCGTACGCGCTGTAGTTCTGTTGTGCCGAATTTAATTTGCGCGAAAAGAATGCGAGCGGTTTCCACGTCTAAACGTTGTTCGAGGGCGGCCCCGATGGCGAAATCTGACGCGTCACAAACGAGGCGCGTCTCGGCTGCGTCGGAGGGGTGAGAGAGTATAGTCGCGTTGGCCAGATTCTCCTTGCACTCATTGAACGCTTCTTTAGCCACCGGCGTCCATATGATTGGCCGTTTGTCGTTTTTGTGCGTGAATCGCGAAAGTACTCATTTAATGGTGCCTGAACGATAGCTGCATTATGTAGTAATTTACGATAAAAGTTGACAAGCCCAAGAAAACGACGCAATTCGACTATAGTGTTAGGCTTTGGAAACTCGCGAATAGCCTGAGTCTTATCGAGTGTTGGTTTACACCCTTCGCTGTTAATCGTAAAGCCGAGAAATTCTAATTCCTACTTGCCGAACTCGCATTTATTTACATTGAGTCGTAAATAAAACTTTTTTAATCTGCTGTAACATTATGCGTAAGTGAGCTTCGTGCTCTTCAAGAGACGTCGATGCTATGAGTATGTCGTCGATGAATGCAAACACAAATTCCAGGTCGCATAGAGCGCGGCAGATTTGACGCTGAAATGTTTGACTCGCGTTTCTAAGACCGAATGTCATGAATTTATATTCGAACAGCCCGAAGGGCGTAATGACAGCCGTTTTCGGAATATCTTCCGGCGCCACTGGAATTTGATTGTATGCCTGATACAGATCTAACTTAGAGAAAATGACTTTCCCACGCAAATTGGAGGAGCAATCGTGCAAATACGGTACGGGAAATTTATCCGGCACGGTAATTGCGTTAAGATGACGGTAATCGCCGCAGATCCTCCATGATCCGTCTTTTTTCGGTACCATGTGAATGGGACTTGCCCATGGACTACTGGACGGACGGCAAATATCGGCTTTGACTAGCCGTTGAAATTCAACCTTTGCCGCTTTTAATTTTTCCGGACTTAACCGCCTGGGGCGCTCAGCTACCGGCGGGCCGGTGGTAATGATATGATGACGAACATCGCTACTGCAATTCGGAGTTACCTGTTCTAAACCGGTGACCTTCGGAAATTCAGATAAGATACTCGCGAATTTCGTACTGGGTTTGACTATGCTAATGGCAAGCTGTGGTACCGATTTGACAATGCCCGACACATACACATCATTTTGTGAATCGATGAGTCTACGACCTTTAAGGTCCGGAAGGAGACCGTAATGTGCAATCAGGTCGGCCCCAATAATCGGGTACGAAACTGATGCTACGCAGAAATTCCATGTGATCGGGCGTATTCCTAAATGTAGCGTTCGGAACGACTCCTCATATGTATCTATACGCGTATTGTTTGCCGCGTAAAGTTTGAAATTGGTCGGAGTTTTGTTCTTCGCGTAAGTGCTGGGAAGCAGCGAAATTTCCGCCCTCGTATCTACAAGGAATAACTCTCCGGTGACTCGATCGCGGATGTGTGTGATGGAGAGAAGAATCGACGCCCGCCATACCTGTCTCCTCGATGGCAGACGATTCTATTCTCCCACCTTTTCGTCCGTTAAAATCTTGGGCTTTGGCCAAGGGCACAGGAATTTTTCAGTTCCCTTACAGACTCGCGCTTGTTTCCCAAAAGTACGATGCGGCCAACAGACACGAGAGTTTCTGCTTTTGGCTTACGATTTTTATTTGCCTCTCTCGTCTGAGATCTGCTGTATCGCTTGACCTCAGCCGCGAGGGTAGCAATATCAGCGGCCAGACCGTCGATCCTAGCTTCTAAGTCGGACGGCTTAGACTCTGACGAAGATGCGGCGGCACACTGCGCAGAATCACCCACGGTCTCAACTATTTTATCCGCCATTTTGGCTAATTTATCCAGATCCGTGCTTTCGGTAGTCGCAAGAATGCTTCTAATGTGCGGTGATAAATGTTCAAAGAACACAGTTTTTATTACGGCATCGTCACATCGTTTGTCAGAGTTTAAGTTACGAAGTCGACTGAGAATCTGCGACGGTTTACCTGACGTAAGCACTTGGCCTTTTATTAATTGTCGCAGTTGACTTTCTGCTGACGTTGAAAAATTTTCAATGATACGCTGTTTTAATTTGGTGTATGGTTCATTTACATCGGGCTCCGCGATGAGATCTCTGCAGCACGCGATGGCTTTTGCGTCCAGAGACATAATCACGTGATGCGCCTTAGTCTTTTGCTCTGTGATTCGAGCGGCCTCGAAAGTGGCCTCGACTTGAATGAACCTTATCACCGGATCTTTAATTAAGAACGGCGGAATTTTCGGAACCCTATATGAATCCATGCGCGCGACATTGCCGACCACATTGCCCTGCATCTGCCGAAGCATCGCTTGCAGCTGCATCACTTGCTCCTGCAATTCCTCGTTGGTGGGAGGAGCCATGACTATACATGACGAAGCTCGCGAACAATCAGTATTTCCTAACGGTCTTAAATATTAACCACTTACGCGCGCGCTATAAAAATTTCGATCGCTCAATTTGTCAATAATGGAGAAATTGTTAATTGACGTTCGTATAATTGACCTCATGAAGAAAAGCGCGGAGGATCTACTTTCCTGTTTTACCGGATTACGCGCGCTTAAAAACTAACGCACTGCATACACAACTTGCCCGACTACAATGCGGCGAAGTCGTCCTTCACAGGTCACAATGGTGGCGAGGTCGTCCTTCACAGGTCACAATGGCGGTGAGGTCGTCCTTCACAGATCACAATGGCGGCGACGGCGGTGGCGTCCTGAACGCTGGCTCCTGGGCTGACTCGTGCGGTTCCCACGTCGGCGGAACGCTGAGCGCCTGTCGTTGGATATGTCTCTGCGGAGCTTCCGACGGCGAGAATTTTCCACCGGTCCCGGCTTCAGCGGTGGAGCCTTGCGATAGGTCACAATATCGGCGATGAGCCTGCTGCTGCTTACGACGTCGGCGATGGGCCTCCTTGTCGGCTACGATATCGGCAATGTGCACTTCTGCACTTCGAAACTAAGTTCGTCTCGATGTTGCTCGAACGACAGTTATCGGTTAATCGCTTCTTCCTCTCGATCACATCGGCCTTTAGATCTCGTCGGCCTTTCGTATCACGACGGTCTTTCGTATCACAACGGCCTTTCGTATCACGTCGGGGTCACCAATGTGGAAATATGTGACTCAATGAATAAGTCAGATTCTCTTGACAAGCCCACGCTTGTCGTGTGATGTGATATAGAAAATAATGATCGAGACTTTTTTTATAACTGTAATAATAATCTTTATTTCACGAGCACAATTTAATATGATCGTACAGAATGAACGTCTCTATTGATCTGTTATAATTTTTCTTTTTTTATTATTTTTACGCTGCTAGGCAACTCGCTACCTATAATCCTTAAGCTTTCTACACTCGCTGCGCTAGTGAGGTATTAAGAATTCTTCACATCAAGAGCAACAGTAACACTTCAGCGTGATAAGTATATTAGGATGGTCATTAATAAATCTTTTTGTAACATGTAGCTACTCCAAAATCTGTTTGTCAGTAAAAGTAGGAGAAGGGAAATTATTATGGAATCTGTTAAGTATTGGGAAAGTATTATTTCTGACAAAGTTATGATATTCTTAGCCTTTTCTATCCCTAACATTAAAAAGTTTCATAAAAAGAGAAAAAGATAAACTTGATTTCCTATCCAACAAGAATGTAGTTTACAAGATCTCCTGTGATGATTGTGAGGCGAGTTACGTTGGTCAGACAAAAAAAAATGGAGTACAAGATTATCGAACATATCTCTGACATTAAGAAGAATACTGATTCTTCTACTGTCATAACTGATCATCGTATTAATTTTGACCACAATTTCAGATGGAACGAGGTGAAAATTTTAGACTGCGAATCTTCGTATAATAGAGATTGGTGTCTGAAATGATTCACATTAGAAGACAGAAACAAGGTCTCAATAAATAAAATGATACTGAATCTTTACCTGAAACTTACTCACAGATTATTCAATCTCTTTCTCTTTCTTAGCTGCATTCTTTTTCCACTCATTTCTTCTCTCCCCATTTTCTCTTCCCTCTACTTTATTTTTTCCCTCTTATGCTCTCCTTCCCTTTTAATTTACCACTTTATCCTACTTGTCTTTATATTTTACATTATCTCTGAGCATCTTAGAGAGATGATTACATTCAATCTCATCGCATTGCCTAATAAGAGATAACATCACTTTGACACTCAATAAAAAGTATTTATTCTCAATTTATTTGTGACTAAATTAAATATATATAACGTATGACAGTATATCACACATTTTCTATCCACATTAATGACTCTTATGTATACTTCTCATAACATTAAATTATTTTTTGCCTTTTTATTTTTACTTTTTATTACTTGCGACTCGTTTTGTACTTTTCTTTTTATTACTTGCGACTCGTTTTGTACTTTTCTTATTATTTTTGATTTCTTATTCCTGTGGCAATTCTACGTTTTGTACTTTCTAAGAAACATGTTCGTCCTTAATCTACATACATAAGCTAGAGGAATATCTTTTCGATTACAACTTCTTTATAACTTTCATTTTTATATTGAAGCGAGATTTATATTTGATACTGCGATCGAGAGCGAATTTTAATTTTTATATATTTTATCTATGTAATGCTCCCATTGTTATTTTTATTCACATTGAAAATGATCCAACAGGGATCGAAACGTTTGTTTTGTTTTACCTGTTACCGGTCAAATTAAAGTTTATATTTTAACTTGATGACATGTTTTATTTATTAACTATTCAAAAAATTCTTTTATTTTATGATAATTGTTTTAGGCTCGTAGTCTTTTCTGTTTATTTTAATATTTCTTACAAGAATATGAGATATATATTTGTATATATGTATATATGTATATATATATATATATATATATATATATAAAATTATATATATATATATATATGTTTGAGATCGATAATTCGAA
This sequence comes from Acromyrmex echinatior, assembly GCF_024713525.1. Classification (NCBI taxonomy): domain Eukaryota; kingdom Metazoa; phylum Arthropoda; class Insecta; order Hymenoptera; family Formicidae; genus Acromyrmex; species Acromyrmex echinatior. Next base: position 25,477,800 of record NC_141853.1, read on the forward strand.
AAAAAGTAAGAACTCTTTCGATCGACCGACAGTAATTGTTATTGAACGCACGCATAAGGTGAGCTCGTGATTTCATCTCGAGCCTGACCTTAATCCTCGTCAAAGTCAGGGATTCGTCGTTCTTTGGTCTTTTTAAAACAATTTGGTACACGCAAACAGGCACCGGCAACGGACAATCGAAAGTTCTAGAACAATTCAATTCGCGCACGCGAGCGCCGCGCTTCGACGAATACATCACGCGCTGTCACCAATCCCACGTACGGATTTTCTGTCGCTCATGACTGTTACGTTGAACGTCGTTAGAAAAGAATCCAAAGCGCCAATCAATTTTGTACAACTAATGCCACGCAATAATTACGATTGTGGTAAAATTTTATTGGATTTTTCCCAAGAAGAAAGCCCAGGCCGAAAGCAATAAATGCTTCGATCTCGCCGTTCCTCCTTCTTAGAGTTCTTAGAGTCATAGTCTCGCTACTATATCGTTTCGTAAAACCGCCGTGCTAACCGCTTAGTGAAAATCGCTATAAGACAGATCTTTTCGAGAAGTGCCGAGAAAATCGTCGAGATTTTCCATCACCGCGATTCCAAATACAATTTGGAAAAGGTGACCGCATTTAATATTCTGTTAATCTAATATTTAATTAATTATATTTTCTGAATTTGTAACTGTGCATTAAAGAAAATTCTTTTGTTAAATTACAAAGAAACTCTTAGTTCTCCGCAACTCTTAAAGTTCTCCGCAACTCTTAGTTCTCCGCAACTCCTAGTTCTCCGCAACTCTTAGTTCTCCGCAACTCTCAGTTTTCCGCCGCTCTAAGTTAACGCATCGCTATTAGTGCACCGCCAAGGAGACACTCCGCCGCTAGAAAACCGCCGAATGTGATTCGCAAGAAATATTGTTAGACAAATGCCGCATCACTTTAAAAATTTCACGTCAGCGCTCTCGCTCTGATTCGCTCTCGAACAATATATATATATATATATATATATATATATATATATATATATATATATAAGGTGTATAACTTTGCTTCCGCCGTTTTTTTTCCGAAATTCGAAGCTTTATTGTAAAAAACTGGTTATACATTTATGATTCAAAGTATTGTCCATCGCTGGCCACTACTTTCTCCCATTTTTCGGGCAGCGTACGAATCCCACGTCGAAAAAACTGGTCATCTTTTGAGGCGATCCACGAATCGATTCAATTTTTTACTTCTTCATAAGCTGCAAGTGCTGCTCAGCCAGGCCGTGTGCCATTGATCGAAACAAGTGATAGTCAGAGGGAGCAACGTCTGGAGAATACGGCGGGTGGAGTAGGACTTCCCATTTCAACGTTTCCAAATATGTCTTGACCACTTTCATAACATGGGGTCAAGCATTGTCATGCTGCAAAATCACTTTATCGTGTCTCTTGTTGTATTGTGGCCGTTTGTCTTTCAATGCTCGGCTCAAACACAATTGAAAATGAATCAATTGCGTTCGATACTGATCGCCTGTGATCGTTTCAGTTGGTTTTAACAGCTCATAATACACTACGCCGAGCTGATTCCACTAAATACAGAACATGACCTTGGAGTCGTGAATATTCGGTTGGCCGTCGACATGGAAGCATGGCCGGGAACTCCCCATGATTTTCTGCGCTTGGAGTTATCGTAATGAATCCATTTTTTGTCCCCAGTCACAATGCGATGCAGAAATCCCTTCCGTCCTTTGCCTTTCAAGCAGCTGTCCACAAGCAAACAAACGCCGTTCAACATCTCTCGGCTTCAACTCGTACGGCATCCAATTTCCTTGCTTCTGAATCATTCCCATGACTTTGAGGCGTTTTGAAATAGCTTGTTGAGTTACTCCTAATGATCGTGCCAATTCTTCTTGATTTTGACACGAATCTTAATCAAGTTATGCCTCCAATTCTGCATCTTCGAAAACCTTTTCTCTTCCACCGCTATGCCGGTCTTCGACGTCAAAATCGTTCTTGAAGCGTTGAAATCACTCACGACACGTTCTTTCACTAATAGCGACCTCACCATAAATATTTGAGAGCATAAGTATTCGATGAGCCTCAACCGTAGATTTCTTCATATTGAAGCAGAAAATTAAAACCTCCTGCAAGTGACGAGAATTTGGCTCGTAAACATTGACATTTTCAATCGAGAATAACTTTATGATGCAGACACAAATCGACTAATATTTCTATGGGATTATGTTGACAGATGTCCAAGTTTATTGTATGACGTCTATGATCTATTTATTTTGACCACCTGTGGCTATTGGATCACGTGCTACGCAATATGGCGCCGGTGGTTGCCAATCACGGCGAAGGACGTATGGCGGGAAAACGTTAAGTTAGGAGAATGAGCGCTACGCACTGCTTCTGGTTTTATGCCATGAGGCATTTTAATACACACTTAATGCCTAACTAACTAAATACTAAATACAAATGTTGATTAGAAAGTAGAGACGTGATTGCGCGTGTAAGACGGCTCGGATACCGGCATCGTGTCGCGGAGTTATTATACAATACTAGAACTATGAAAATACACTCTAAGAATTTATCTGATGACGCTAACAATTATCACAGACATGAATAGTGATCGGTATCGGTCTCGCGGAATACACAAAGTAATTCGGAACCTCAATTTCCGAGTTCTAACTTACTGACTATCGCAGAGACTTACACGAGGTCTGCACGCGGCACACCATGACACTAGAGAGCGAATGGGAAGAGTAACGGAAAGAACGACCGTATCAGCGCCGCGACGGACGCATGCAGCGCCGCCACTGACGCTCGCAGCGCCGCAGCTAACGTTCGCAGCGCCGCAACTAACGCTCGCAGCGCCGCGACTAACGCTCGCAACGCCACATACCACTTATCGCTAAAGCCATCTATAGGAAAACAGCGGAAGCAAAGTTATACACTTAATATTGGGTCATCTAAAAAGTATCCGCGGTTTTTTGTCACTAGATGTGTGTTGATGGTCATATATCTAGTGACAAAGTACCGGATACTTTTTAGATGACCCAATATATAATATATATATATGTATATATATATATGTATATATATATATATATATAAAAGTGCATATGTGTAATATTATTTTAAAATATATATAATATTGAACATATTTGTTTTATTTTAAATTACTGTTATATTAAGATAAAATTGTATTTTAAGTTGATTATTTTTATTTTAGATATATAACAAAATTATTATGTTATTTAATTTAATAAAATTATTTTATATTAAATATTTTATAATGACAATAATTATACTAATTCCGCAATCATTTTTCGCACTGTGTAATTTCATCCTGAAGGTGAAATCATACAGTCCGGAATAGGACTGTGAAATATAATACATCATAAAACAACCACTCAGCGCTATTCCGCATTTGATGTTGCGGAATAGCGAGTGCGTTGTTCTTGTAATAAATTGTCGTATTTTGAAAGATTAAAATAATTTGATGCTGATTGATATGATGGAATTGCGTAATGTTGAGAAAAAAAAATGAAGCAAAATGACAAAATCTGAGTGCATAAATATAGATAAGAGATCTATATTTATAATAACTAAGATCAAAAAAACAATGATGCATTATGTGCGATTTCAGTGTGCCCTTTTCCGCACTTTTCCATCACATCAGTTTTTTGTGCTATATTCATACGATGCGGAACAATGATAGTAAATGCGTTAAAACAGTTGTTATGAAATTGTAAATATTAATTGTAAAATATTAAATACTATAACAGTGATAATTATTTTTACAATTTGAAAAATTATATTTTATTTTAATAAGCAATTTGTTAACATGAAGTTAGTAGTTTTTAAATTATAATCATGCTGGATACATACTTGACACATCATGTGAACATAGTACACAAAACTTGCCTGATGGAAAAGTGCGGTCCCATGGTGTAGAACTGATGCAATGCGGAATTGACGGAACGTTCGTAATTGGTTATGATTTCATTCTGCCGATTCCGTTCCGCTAAAATGTGTTTCCCTATGTTCCGTTGAATAAAATTTGCGGAATGTGCAATTAGCTCTGACTAATCGCAAGAGTCTTCCCGTAGATCACTTTCATTAGATCTACCGGTTCGCATTGATTGCGTATCCGTAAGTTCCGCTCAATGAGACATAGGAAAATGATTTCCAGATCGGAAATCACACATACATATGTACATTGCCGACCTCATTTTATATACTCATTTTGATTTTGATTTACGTTTTCGCCTTTCTGTATACTATTTATACGACATTCATATTTTAACCATATTGATCTCTGTATTTATTTGGAGACTTAATTAATTATCTTCAGGATTATGTTCAGATCATCACCCGAGTGCTATCCAGGTATTACTATTCTTGTTATTTATTAAACGTTAAATATGACATGACACATGAAAACACTCAGATGGGAATCCGACACGTCCAATCATGAACGCTTCGCTAATTCCGCACCATGGGACCGTGCCATAAGGATTTCTATCTTGCTCCCATGTAAAGGCACCTTTAAGCATCCGAAGCATCTAGCGGAATTTAGAAGTTTAGAATTAAATTTGGTAACACTGATTCACTCCTTTCTTTGTCGTGTTCTTACAGCGTGATCGTAGGTAAGTGTCTCATCGTGGTTTTTATAATTTAAAGGAAATAAACGATCGTACACGAGATTGTTGCTACATTTTCGTGTTTTGTCAGGACGTCCGATATTTACAATTTATGGTATCCCATAGATACCACGAGACACAAAGGCCAGATGTGATAAACGTGTTCCAGGAACCATTACAGTATTCGGTATCATGCTCAGTCCACAACTTTGCTTTAAGAGATTTTAGATTTTCATAAGTCGAAATAGATTAAATGATAATTTCTATCTGTAAACTGTTTAGTGCAGTCTTAGACTTTAACTGTTAGTCTTAAGTGAATTGAGCAAAATCTAATTCTTATAGTCTGGAAGTATCAAGTTCTGTGGCGATATATCACTTACAATTCACAGCTTACTCTTAAAGTAAGACTTCTTAAAGTAAGATTATGGACTTAGCCTCACGTTGCATTACCAGAGTTCTACAATGAGTCAATAGTCGATAATCAGAAGTTCTAATCAGTCTTAACCTTAGTCGTGTAAGTTGGCTATTGTCTAAAGGCGCATCTAAATCCATCGTAAGTTCTTTATTACGATGATCATAATGCTCGTTGTAAGACTTGACTCAACTTCAACTCTTAACGATTATGATGCTTGTCTAGCGATACGATAGAGGTTAGGTGAAATCCGCGTGCATCGCGAGATCAATTGATAGTTGCCGAACTTATCACCTTCGGTAACGTTTTTTTTCGAATTCATCCATGATAAAAAAGCGATATCTACGTTATTTGACCCTAATTCTTTCTTTCGCTACTAACTGTATTACGATCTTATGTAGACAATGTTTAATATCACTGATTAAGACTAATGAATCTTCTACAATAAGTCATTAGAAGTCAGAAGTTAAAAATTGACGACTGTGGTTGATCAATTTTTAGCTTCTAATTTCTGATTTATGACTAATAGCTTATTGTAGAAGGCCTATAATGCTGATTCTACAATGAGTCGGTAGTCAGAAGTCTTAACCAGTTTTAAACCTAAATAGATGACTGGGTGGGTTTTCACATCTATTAGTTGTTAATTGTACAGCGAGTCATTTAGCTCGACTAATGGGAAGGATAAAGTTGAATTTGGTCAATCTTAAGAAAATCGGTAGTCTTAGCTTCAATTTCATAACTCACAGTTAATCGATTTTCTTAAGACTGACTAAATTCGACTTTATTCCTTCCCATTAGTTGAGCTAAATGACTTGTTGTACAAATAACAACTCGTAACTTAAAACAAGAAACTTAAAATTCTATCTCGTTTTAAAACCGAAAAGAGACAGGAACAAAATGAGTTTTAAGCCTTGCTTAAAATTAAAATAACGTTGCAACTGGGCCTAAGATTTAAGATTTCCAACTATCGATTGTAGAATCAGTATCAGGACCGCTTAGGATTTCTAACTACTGATTCATTGTAGAATCCTGGTAACATCATGTTTTAACAATTATATGTCACAGTTTGTCGCGATAGCCGCGATTTGGTGCAATTATCAAGGTTTAACGAGCTTTTGTTGATATGTTGGTTTAACCTTCATTTATATTTATCTATAATATCTCTTTGATTTAAATTTAGTAAATTTTGGAAAAAAAAAACAGTTTTAGGGTCTGAGCACAAGAATTGTAATACTTATTCGCGAATTCGATTGGTCGCACTCTAAAACAGTTGTACAGTGATTTGAGTATAAAAATAAAATACAAATATTTCGAATTATTAAAATACATATTTTACCTAATAGTACAATCAAATATATTGAGTATTTCATGATTTGATTTCTTTTTTTTTATTTAGAAATTATAAACATATCTTTACGTTATTTTATATATGACAGTTTTAATGTGCACAAGTGCGCATTAATGCTTCCAATCAATGCTTTCAATCAATGTTTTCAATCGAATTTACCATTAGATTCAAGTTGTAGATGTAACGAACAAGTTTTCACGTATGATGTATAACTTGTTGCCGTATCTCCAAGAGACTGCAATAAGTCGCGTGTCATATACGTCAAAGCTTGTGCGTTGCTCAGAGTCTGAGCACAAGAATTGTCGTAACACTTAGACTTAAATTGTAGACGTAAGTAACACACAAGTTTTCACGTATGTGACGTATAACTTATTGTCGTGTTTCCAAGAGACGCAATAAATCGTACATCATATGCTTGTGCGTTACTCACGTCTACTGAGCCTTTTATAATAAGCATTAATCATAAATCAGAAGTCAGAAGCTAAAAATTGATGATTGTGATTAATCAATTTTTAGCTTCTGATTTCTGATTTATAACTAATGGTTTATTGTAGAAGGCCCATATAACTTAAGTTTGTCATAAATGTTATGGCAACTTGTTAGACTCTTAATATGAATGATTCTTTTTAATCAATTCTTAAATTTTAGACACAATTGATATCGCAAAATCTTACAGATATTTTCGATATTGACTTTTCAGGTAAAACTATTAAAAAATAAAAACTCTAATTTTTCAACACAATATATATGTTTCATGATATTTGACAGTGAAGTTTTTTCTTGTTGCTCTATAATTCTTTTAGATATCTATTATCTCAAGTTATAGTAAGTGTATTTTAAAATTATCGTTAAGATATACTACTTGAACAAGAAAATTGTTTTGTGTACATCATGATTATGTATATTAGGCATGATGTGCATCATAACATTAGGGAATTGTTTTCTTAAAGATGAAATCACACGATGCTCGATTTCTTGAATGAAGCACGCATACAGTCATGTATGCTCTGGGCACTTATCATAGACATAATCTCAGCATTAGCTATATATATCTGGGTTTGGCAGAACAGTACAGAGGCAAATTATCGGGGCAATCTATCTTTCTCTGCGCGCGCATCTTGAGTAACAATAAACTTATTTTTGATAATATTCAAGAATTCTACCTTCCTCACTGATTTTGACGAAATTAAGCTCATTCGATGCGTTTTTGGACAAAATGAACAAATCTGGCAAAAAAAAGTGACGTTCTGCCCCGTAGATCGAGATATTAATTGTCGAAGTTAACGACTATTCAGGTTAGAAAATCTGTCACATCGATGGCATAGAGACATGAATATATAAGTGAGGCTAGAATAATTATTTTTTGTTTTAATTTCATCAAAATCGATGAGAAAGATAGCATTCTTGAATATTGCCCTTTATATTTTATTTTATTTTATTTTTTTCAGTGATATAATTGTCAAGATGCGCGCAGAGAAAAATAGGTTGCCCCGATATTTTGCCTCTCATATCGTTCTGCCAAACTCAGCATATACTATTATATAAAAAAGTATATGCAGGGTCTATCCTATGTCTATGGTATCTATCATGGAACATGGAATTCTATTGTTTTCTAGGGAAAACAATAGAAATCTAGGATAATTGAATAATTCCGATCGGAATCCATTCCGATTTTCTTCATGATAAGTGCTCTGATGTATGCTACAATATTATAGAATTCGTTCATACATTGAACGTTGCATGCTACATATACATGATTTTTATATATATTTATTATGGATTACTTCATAGCTTATTTTTCTTGCACCAATTAAAAGAAGCTAAGATTGCTAATTTTATAATTATTTGTCAAATGTCAGACTGTATGTATCAAAGCAAGCAGAGCACATGCATGTGTGCATGCTTATCATTCAAGAAATCGAACATCGTTGATTCCATCTTTAAGCCTCTTATTTATTCCTTCTTATTTCAAATTGAAATGGAAAATAATAAATCTTGCAAAAATATTAATATGGAAATATGTGTTTTAATAAAATAATACTTACAATTAATGAAAGTGACTTGTAAAATATATCGAAAACTCTCCTTTAATTTTGTTAATTAATAATGAAAATAATATGTCTAGAAATAATTTATGCCTATAACCAAAAACGGAATGAGCTATGTTCATAACTGTGACAAACTATCATGTTAATATATATTAGGTGTTGGAATTAATTCGTAGCGTTTTTAATGAAAGAATGTTATTTATTTCACATGAGCATTAAAAAATACATTAATGAAAGTACTTCCCATCACTTGTAAAACGCTACGAATTAATTCCAACACCTAATATATATATATAATACATTATATATATATATATATATATATATATATATATATATATATATATATGTAGAGGAAAGCCCTCTATTATGGATGGACGCCTAATATGAGATAGCGGCGTTTCTGCTAAACTAATAAATGCTGTCTATTGGTTCTACTATGAATTTATTGCTCTTGGATTGAAAACTATTTAGTAGAAAATTCATTATTACATCATGCCTGTAATCATTGTAAAACAAAATTTTAGAATTTAGATGTCTTTAAGTTTCATTGACATAAACATTTAAACCTTGTTTATTATTTAATAAAAATAAATATTTAGCAATAAATTCTTCATGTAGTGATAGAGTAAGATCGTACTAATAGAAAAATATGGGATATGTTGAATTGTTTAATTACAGAAGTTAGATTTGATGATCGTAAAACCATAAGGCAAATTGTTATTGGAAATCATAATATAAGATACCCATAGTATTTCTAATATAAAATAACCTGTGCTCCTATGTTAATGAAAATCGTTGCTAAAGTATAAATGTTGTATTGTACAATAATAAAAAAGACAACCGGAATGAATGTCGCGTGTCTATATCTGCGATATTTGATTTCGATTCTGAAAACGAGTTCTGGGTATAATCTATCGCATGCTCATTTCGCGCACACTGGCACGCTGACAAAAATTTTCGAAATTGAGATCTTTATCATTTCTTATTATAATTTAATATGGCGTTCCAGAATTGTCATGTCGTGACAATATTTGTTTCATATAAAAGCTATGCAATTTATACTTATAAAATAATAATTCATAGACTACTAGTTTGCATAAAGAAACAATATGGAGTTCTTAAAATTGTACTTAGACGTCTAATTATAACATAATTGTTATACGAAAATTTATATGTATGTGTGGCGTGCGTGAGTGAGATATTGATTGATGTAGTGATGTGTTAATGACACATAAATCGTCTACGTAAATGCTATTTTCAATATGTGACTTTATTCAATATGTCTTCAATATGTCTTTAAGATCCTCTTAAGTTTAATTTAGCTATATATATTAGGTGTTGGAATTAATTCGTAGCGTTTTTAATGAAAGAATGTTATTTATTTCACATGAGCATTAAAAAATACATTAATGAAAGTACTACTTCCCATCACTTGTAAAACGCTACGAATTAATTCCAACACCTAATAATTAATGTAATATGTTATAGAATCGCTAATCATGCAAATCTTTGTGAAAACTCTTACGGGGAAGACTATCACCCTTGAGGTTGAAGCATCGGACACGATCGAAAATGTTAAAACAAAAATTCAAGATAAGGAAGGTGAGAAAATTGTCGATCTACAGAACAAATTGATCTTGAAAAATTATCAGAAGTATTTATTAAATTGATCGTTAAACAAGATCTATTTAAAATTAAATAAAAACAAAATTGCATTTATTCATTTGAAATTTAATCTTAAACTCTCGAGATATTGTACTATTTCTAATGAAAAAGAAAAAAACAAAATTAATATTTTTATATTTTTATTCAACCAAATGTGGATAAAAATCTGTGTTCACCCAAGCGTCTAATAAATGTTTGGTAAATGGAAAAAATTGTGGTAGACATATACATTTTTATTAATGTGAACTAATATTTATAAGTTACTGTCAATTTCTAAACTGGATATTTTACTGTTTTAGGAATTCCGCCAGATCAGCAAAGATTGATCTTTGCCGGTAAGCAATTAGAAGATGGCAGAACTTTGTCGGACTATAACATCCAAAAGGAATCTACTTTACACTTAGTGCTGCGCTTGCGAGGTGGTGCCAAGAAACGAAAGAAGAAGAACTATTCTACCCCTAAGAAAATCAAGCACAAGAAGAAGAAGGTTAAGCTAGCAGTGCTGAAGTATTATAAGGTAAATATTCGTTGATTTTAGTTATCCTCCTCTTTCTTTTATCATCTTTATCAAGATAATTTTTATTTTAAGACTTCTGGATTGCATTCAAGAATTACGCCTAGATAACTTTAAGGTACATTTTTGCTTTAATATACGTAACGTAATCTATAGCTTAGAGTTATCTGGGCCTAATTCCTGAATGTAGCCCTGAGTAGTCGCCGAAGTCATATAGGATTGTAATATCATAAGCGAAAAATGTTGAAGTTTTTATGCCATTTGTAAATAAAATACCGGTCTAAAGAGAATTTGGATAAAACAAAATGAGATCTTTAAAACACTTGTAAAAATGGGCCAATTATCTTTACTTCCTCCTCCCTGACAGTCAATTAATAGTCATAAGACATATAAAATGAAAATAGGTTACGCATGCGTATTAACAGGGTTGTCATAAAACTGGAAATCAGGGAAATGTCAAAGAAATTGAAAATGATCAGAGAGACATTGAGGAATTTTACAAAATTTTTTGGGAAATTAATAGCAAATTCGGCATATGCATTGACTCTGCTCTGGTACTATCTTAATATGATGCGAGTGCAAAACCACTTTGGTGCTATGCCAAACTGCACTATCAGAAACGTCAGTGCAACATTTCTTGAATTAATTTATTCGATTGATCCGAAAGAAATTCAGTATTACACTGGATTTCATTTGCCGAATCTTGATAATCTGAATGCACTGATATAGTGCACAAGTTGAATGTGTGGCTCTGAAAAAGTTCGCAAAATTTCTACCGAATTTATTATAATATTCTTGGTTTTAAAGTAATTTAATATACATAACATTTTTACGTAGTTTTGAAATATTACCAATTTAACAATTAAGTGGCAGCGGTGTCAGCATTAATAGTAATCTACATTGCTCTATGTCAAATTACTCTCTCAATAAAATATTTAGCGGTTTCTAAATTAGGATGAAAATACAAAAAATTGCAAATTATTATTGAATCAAATTTTGTTTAAAAATTAAGAAAAAGTTATGGAATTTTAGGTATTTATGATAATCCGGATTAAACGCCCTTCACATGCTTTTTATAATTATTTATTATGACTATCAAAGAAGGGAACAAGGATAGCTTTGGCCCATTTTTGCAAGTGTTTTTAAATTTTATTATTTTTTTGAAGTCAAATTCTCTATTTAAAAAAAAAACAAAACGTATTGGTTCTCATTTATATTGGATCACGATCCAATATAACCGCAGCTATAACTACTCAGGATACCCAGGAGCCTAAGAGGCCAGGGGCGGCGATCTATATGTGGAATGGTGGAGGACTCTATACATGTGAATTTGAATTTCCACACATGTCGAACTACAGATAATCTAAGTTTTTAAGGGTACATTTTTACGAACCGCTCAAAATCCGCCGTTTCTGCTAGACTTATGAATGAATTTATAAATAAAAATAACATTCGATGAACTATATTCGCAATAAAGAAATGAAGAATAGCAAAATAAGTATTCGTATTTTATTCGTATTTTTTGTTTGTTATTGTATATTGTAAGTGTAGATCTATAAATATTTCCATTTCTCTCAGAGTAAAATTCTTTCAACCCTTTTTTTTAGACGCTTATACGCGCCTGGAATCCGGACTCACTCCACACATACAAAAAATTTACTTCGCCGCCCCTGTAAGGGGGGCATTTGCACAATGGGTGCATTCAATACTACAATTACAGGGCGGTTAAGCAATCATCGAAGGTGATTGGTTAGATCTAAAGAACCAATCATCTTTGTTATTTAGCCCCGAATAGATTTTTAAGCTTTAAGCTATAAGGAATGGATGAATCACAATCAATTATTCTCGACTGTAGTTGATCAATTTCTTACGGTTTAAGGCTTAAAACATCTATTACAGATCCAGACTAATGGTTGTAGTACCAGAGAGAAACGGATATTAAAATAAATAATTATAACAAACGTGGTTTATAAATCAAAACATACAAAAAGAGGAGCATAAAATCACAGTACTAGATATAATATTGTTTGTGAAATTTAATAATTCCTTTTTGTTTGGTCAACATAAGAAGACTCACAATTTAAACAATTTATTTTATAAACCACTCCACATTGGTACTCTTTATACAAAGGATCTTTTCCAGTTTTAATAAATCTATTCAATTTATTTATAGATTTGTAAGCGATATTAAAGCCTTGACTATGTGATAATTTTTAAAATTTTTTCGATACTTTTAAATATGGTATTACAAAAAACTTTTTTCTTAAATTGGAATTAGAATCGTTTTTATTATTATTTCACTCACTATTTTTATCTAAATTAATTCTATTTTCTAAAGTTTTTATTCTGTTTTTTATTATTGAAAAAATAAAGTCAAAAGAATAACCATTCATTAACAGAGTGTGAACTAAGTCTGAAATATTTTTTTCTTGAAATTTCGGATGGGATAAAAACAATATTCTGTCTAATTGCCCGATGATTACACCCCTTTTATGCACTAATGGATGATTTGAATAATAATTCAGATATCTCCCTGAATTAATTGGTTTTTTATAAATGTCGAAGATAATTCTTCCTTCTTGTCTCATTAGTTTAACATTTAAAAAATTAATGCCATTTTCGTCGCCAAAGTCTACTGTAAACTTTATCCTTTCATGATACGAATTAAACAATTCCAAAACATTCTCAACTTTATCTTTATGCACGGACAATACAATGTCATCAACATAACGGAAATAAAAAGACGAAATAATATTATTGGTCGTAATTTCTTATTTTAAGCATTGTAGAACAATATTTGTTAATGTAGGGGACAATAGAGAACCCATTGGTATGTCAAAAATCTGTTTAAAAATTTTTTTGTTAAATTTAAAAAATGTAGAATTAATTATAATCATAATTGCTTTTAAAAACTCATGGATAGATATCGAAGTCTTATTTTCAATCAGATTCCACCTTCGTTCAACACTCTTTAATACCAAATCAATCGGAATGTTCTTGTACATCGAAATCATGTCAAAAGATATAATGCTAAAATTGTTATCCGATTTCCTTCCAATGAGCTTATTTACAATATCAAAACTATTTTTAACATAACAAAATTCTTTTTTTTACTATTATCTGTCTTTTAAAAAAATCGCTAATGGATAAAAGGCACTATTTATGCAACTATTATTCTCAGCGGATAACCTTCCTTATGAATTTTTGGCAGTCCATAGGAACTCGGGAGTTCGCCGTCTGATACATACAATTTTATATATATATTTAGGTCAATGTACACCTTGTTTTTCCAATTTTTTAATCAATTACTAATTTCCGTTGTAATTTTGTTCGTGGGATCTTTATTTACTAAAATGTGCTCATTAAGAATGTCATACATTTTACTTCTGTAAATTTCGCGATTCATAATTACAGTGGTGTTATCTTTATCCGCTTTGGTAATTAGAATTTCAAGATTCTCTGAGATGAATCGTTTTACCTCCCTTACATCTTCTCGTATGATATTATTTTCGGTGGATTTAATATCGCTGTTATCTATTGATTTTAAGATTTGCTTCATTCTTTACCGTTTTACAAATTTCATCATCGTTTTGAAAAGGTTACACTCTATATGTTTAATAAACTCAAGCATACTCTTTTCTTTATTGATGATATTATTAGGTAAATTAAACTGCTGACTTAATTGCAAACAACTTTGGCTTTTTCTGGAATCTTCGTATCACTAAGATTTATTAGCCATTGATCATTTATATTCATTATTGCAAAATTTGTTTTAAAATTATCTGGACAAATATTAATATTGTGCGTTATTTGTCGTTCATTAGCCGTATCTTTGGTTGAAATTTTCTGTAACATCAACCTGCGCTTAGGGTATCGTGATTCATCTCAGAGTCTAACGAATGCATTATATTGTAGTTAATATTTTTAATTTTTGTTCTTTCCTTAAATCTATGAATAGCTCGCAAGTTTTTAATTTTATTGTTAATCCTTTCTTGTTCCTTTATTCAAATTCTATTAAAATTGATTTCTTGTCTACGAAAGAAAGAATTGCATATGTCAAATGGTAGAATATTCTTTATCTGTCTATGCATTTCAAATTTTACATGTTCAAGATGTTTATAAGCGTCTTGTAATTCGTCCTGTAGATATTTAAATATAAAATTACGTTTAAGTCTGTTAATTCTTTCTTTTGAAGAGCGAAACAAATTGTTATTTTCATTTCGTATAAATTTAAATATATGATTAGGGATTAGTCCTTTCACACGTTTTTAAAAAATAAATTCTTATTCTTGTATTAATATTCGTCCTATACATTCTTATATATCTCTTTAATAGCAAACAAGAATGAAATCCAAAATTAAATTTAATGAAGTCGAAAAAATTCCTTATATTCTATATGTTAATGCTCGTGTGATCAAAAAAACGAATATTGTTGTATAGTGTATATCCACTTTTTCAGAGCGCAGTAATGCGCGGGGACATTTTGCGGTTACAGGAAAAAGGCTTTCATGTCTTCCCTCAGTTTCTCTAATACTGAGAATATTCTCAATAGAAAAAATATATTAGGAACAGAAATAAGCATTAAGATTTCAATTTATTAGAAATCAGTTACACACGGAATACACGATTTCTGATAAGTTGAAATTTTAATTCCTCCATCGTTCGCAGGATCTTAAAAGGATGCTAGAGTTAACGACCGCTAGATTTGATCGATGTCGATAATATAAATTTTTCAATTCAAATTTAAAAAAATGATAATAATATATAATTCAATTTCTTACATTATCGTTCTATCTCATTCAAACGCGTATATCTCTATTTGTAGTCCAGGAAAACTAGAGTTTAAGAAGGAAAAAATTGCTGTTAAATTGTTGCATAGAAGTCTATAATAGTGTTCTTTTTAACATATCAAAATTTCCTATAGGTAAAAGCACGGTTGTGTCATCTTGAAAAAAATATCGCATAAAATTGGCTTTTTGCAAATATTTCAGAAACTATTCGTTGTACAGAAATTAATGTTCAGTTCGTAAACAAAGTTGATAAAATTCCCTACAATTTCGTTTTTTAATAAACCTCATACGACCAATAGTTCCCGAGATAGATTTTTTTGATGGATCTCTTATTTTCCAACGTTGCGTAAATTTGTTCTGTTTTCGTGAATATCTCAAATTTGGTTGCACCTAGGGTAACTGTTTTGTAATCAATTAGCATACCTTTTAGCCAATTTATTCATTTCTGAATTAATTATTAATTACTGTAGCTTTAATTATCTGTCTGCGTAAAATCTTTATCAGTTTTTCAACTATTCCTTTTCTTTATAACATTTTTTAAATGTAAAACATATTAATATTTCTTAATGTTTTTAATAAAAATAAAAACAATATTTTTATCTCTATTAAGGAGCAATGCTCATATTAATATGTCTCCAATTTATGTGCTTGTCTGCATTTGTGTGCTCTTAATTACTGTATCTGTTTGCATTTGTGTGTCCCCGCGATTAATAAATCTATCTTGACATTAATATCAAGAAAAATCAAATAATATATATATAAATTACTGTTAATATCAAGTTATTGTATTTATTGTTAATATTAAGAAAAATTAAATAATATATATAAATTACTTTATAATATATTATACTCGGACATAAAAATATATTCAATGTATAGATAATATAATACAAGTTATATATTCAAAAACAGAAATCACATAAATTTATAAATAACTTCATATAACCTCTATTAAGCCAACAGGACCAAACGAGCAGAATCAATCCAGACTAATTTAATTTGTTAGAACTCATTTTGTATTAATTTGTATCACCAATAAAAATTTTGTACTCTGTGCCGTTTTGGGGGAAAAAAAAATGTAGTGTTGCTAATTTAATATTAAGCCAGCAGGATCACATAAAAAAAGAAAAAAAAAGAAAGGTATAAATGAAAAGAACTGAATTTGTACTAATTTATATTAGCAAGAAAAAGTTAATATATTGATCCATTCCCCGAAATACAACCTCCAATTAAAC
Organism: Acromyrmex echinatior; assembly: GCF_024713525.1. NCBI lineage: Eukaryota > Metazoa > Arthropoda > Insecta > Hymenoptera > Formicidae > Acromyrmex > Acromyrmex echinatior. The sequence goes on from NC_141853.1 coordinate 25,494,426, forward strand.
TTAACCCCATTACTCAAAAGTGAAGTACACTTCGCCATGAATAGAATCAATCGATACTCTTGAGAGTTATTATTCACAATATCGTAAATGTTTTTAGATTCTCTTTTAGCCAACACAGAACCTTCTTTAGAATTCAGTAATAAAACTGTTTCATCAGTATTAAAAATTCTAGACCCATCAATATTTTCAAAATTTCTTTTTTTAAGTAATCTCCAACATGTAACATTTAAACCATTGTCTAACAGAATCTTCATAATTAAAGGTCTAGAGAGAAAAACATTCTCACAAATTCTTTTTTTAAATACTGGATATTAACGAAGGAAAAGCGTATCAGTGATGACTTGATTGTCCATCAATAAAAGGATTTTCCTTATTTGATTTTTTCATTAATACTGCCACACTATTAATTAAATGTTCTTTATTTATTCGATAGAGAACACATGTGGAGAATCCATTGTACAAGGTTATCTTCTTCGAACACAGGTCCAACCTTTTCCCGATCATATTTATGTACGAATTTGCTATGAAGAGATGCTTTTGGAACCTTATACAATTTGCTGGCAGTATTTATCAGTGTTCTTGATTTTACTTGTAAAGCTTTGTCCATCACCTCTTTGCTATATTTTACGCGTATTTTCTTGCAAGACTGACTCATTTTAATTCAATTACTGAAACAGATAATAGTTGTAAGCTAATTGTTTGGTTAATATTACATGAATCATTATTTTAATTAGACTTACAATGTTAATTTACACTCACAACACAACGCTCTCAAATTTTGAGATCGAAAAAAATAAGTAACTGACTGAATAGAGTACACTAATAGGGACAAGTCTTAAAATCTTACAGTATTACTAGACTCATGTAAAAAAATAATATAAAACGCTTAAGTACTTTTAAAGTACTTAAATAAGTACTTTGCTATTTTATAATATTAAATCATTTGATAATATAATATATTAGGTGTTGGAATTAATTCGTAGCGTTTTTTAAATGAAAGAATGTTATTTATTTCACATGAGCATTAAAAAATACATTAATGAAAGTACTTCCCATCACTTTCTACTACTTTTGACCATCTTTCGGGCAGTGAATGAATACCGCGTCGGAAGAACTGTTCATCTTTAGATGAAATCCAGGAATCGAACCATTTTGTACAATCTTCGTAAGATGTGAACTTCTGCTCGCACAAGCTATGAGCTAATGATCGAAACAAGTGGTAGTCGCTAGGTGCAATATCAGGAGAATACGGCGGGTGCGGTAGCACTTCCCATTTAAGTGTTTCCAGGTATGTTTTTACCGGTTTTGCAACGTGTGGGCGAGCATTGTCGTGCAGCAAGATGACTTTATCGTGTCTTTTGAAATATTCCGACCGTTTTTGCTTCAATGCACGGCTCAAGCGCATCAGTTGCCGTCGGTAGAGATCTCCAGTAACGGTTTCATGCGGTTTTAGCAGTTCGTAGTATATGACACCCTTCTGATCCCACCAAATACAGAGCAGGAGCTTTGAGCCATGGATATTGGGCTTTGCCACTGATGTTGATGGTTCGCCGGGCTTAACCCATGACTTTCTGCGCTTTGGATTGTCATAATGGATCCACTTTTCGTCACCGGTAACAATCCGATGCAAAAAACCTTTTCTTTTCTGCCGTTGAAGCAGCAGTTCGCACGTGAGAAAACGTCTCTCAATATCCCTTGGTTTCAATTCATATGGGACCCAATGTCCTTCCTTCTGGATCATGCCCAAACTTTTAAGACGTTTTCCTATTGTTGAGAAGTCAACTTCCAATGACGTAGATAATTCTTTAAGTGTTTGACATGAGTTTTCATTGAGCAGTGCCTGCAAATCGTTATCTTCAAATTTTTTCGGCTGACCAGGTCGCTCCTTGTCATCCAAGTCGAAATCACCAGCTTTAAAACGTGCAAACCACTTCCTACACGTTTGCTCAGCCAGAGCATGTTCACTATACACATCCACTAAAATACGATGAGCTTCAGCTGCACTTTTGTTCATATTAAAGTAATGAAGCAAAACTCCCCGCAAAAACACTTTATCTGGCACAAATTTTGACATATTCAATGAATTATACAGTATTGTTATTTATGATTTCAAGAAAGGTTATGTACGGCAAATGACGTCCTATGATAGATGTTTACAATGTATACAGAACTATAGGTAACAACGAAATAGTGTACTGCTTGTGCCATCTCTTGTAAAACGCTACGAATTAATTCCAACACCTAATACATTGTATGTACATAGTGTAAATTATGTTAATAATTAATTTATTCGTCTCTGTTGAATAAGCAGTTTTTTACGATTTTTTAAATAAGGAATTCTAGTAAATTTCGCAAAATCATAACATATATCTTTCAGAAAATATTTACTATATATTTAATTTAATTTAGTTTATTACGAAGCTCTATGAAAAAAACTACATGTTGGTGAGAGGTGAGCCATTAACTGAAATCACACACACACACACACACACACGCGCACGCACGCACGCACGCACGCACGCACGCACGCACGCACGCACGCACGCACGCGCATGATGTACGCGCACACCCACAAACAATTTCGTCATCTTGCTTAAATACTGTGAATGATGCGATGAAACGTGAGGCTGCGGAACGAAAGAAGGATAGAGAGGGAGAGGTTTTTATAGAATCAGGAAGATAATTAAAATATTTGACAGAGGTATAGGAGAAAGCAGCACGAAACTTGTATGGCAGAGGAACAATGTATGGGGAAGAATAAATAATTTTGATATCTGATGACAAAGGTTAAAAGAAGAATGATGCTTAAGAGTTCAGTTGAAGGAGACGTCGCATATATAGAAGAGTATTGGGGCGAAGGAAAGAAAAAACAAGACAGTACAGGTGGAGAATAAAACGCTGCCATATCTTAAGTCAGCCAGATCTCTGATAATACGGAGATATATGGTCATATTTATGGACACAATAGGAAAAGCGAAGAATTTTGGATACGCTGTATACGCTGATTTAGCAGATGTTGATTAAGAGCTGGAACATAGACAACAGCGTAATCAAATAGTGAAGTAACAAGTAATTGAGAAGTGAGGAGTGAGAGTTTTTGAGAGCAGGAAAAGATGTGGCAAAAGGGATAAAGAAGATGTTGTAAATGAGTGTAAGCTGCTCGACTTAGACATTTAATGACTACGTATGACTCGAATGTCTATGAAGAGTCAACATGGACACCAAGAATCTTAATAGAGGAGGAGCGACGAATTGGAACAGAGTTAAGAGCAATATCGGAGGACGGAATACGAGATAACAATGTTGAGTCGACAATCAGTAAGGATGATTTAAAAGGATTTAGATACAGCGCATTATTAATGGACCATTCGGCAATAGATTTTAAATCTGCATTTAAAGCAGAACAGGTTGCTAAAGCATCGAATGGGTAAAAGGAATTAAGAAGAATTACATCATCTGCATACATGAATAGCTCGGAGGATAGGGAGACATTAGACAAATCAGAGACAAAAATATTAAAGAGTAAAGATCCGAAAATAGAACCCTACACCAGAGAGAATGGTACGAGGAGAGGAGAAAAGAGGAAAAGGATTATATATGAGGACTTGCTGCGTGCGGTTTGTAAGAAACTAACAGATTAACGAGAGGGCCGAATGACAAAGGCCACATAGCTTGAGTTTGACTAGAAAGCCATGATTGACGATATCGAAAGCTTTAGTGAAGTCCAGCGCAACGATAGAAGTAAGGCGACTATTGTCGAAATTACGAAGCACAACATCAGAGATGTGAAGCAATTTCGTTGTCGTGCTGTGAGATCGACGAAAATCAGATTGACAGGAAGGAATGATGTTAAAATTTAAGATAAAGGCATTTAGTTGTGAGAAACAGATACAATACACTCAAGCAGCTTTGAGAGAAAAGAGGGGAGCGAGATAGGACGAAAAGATAAAGAGGGGGTACGAGTTTTAGGAAATGGGAAGAATAATTGAATGTTTCTAGGAGGAGGCACAGATACTATGAGTAAGGGAGAAATTTAATATATAGAGAAGGAGATCGAGACATTGAGGAAGGCACAGGAGCATGCGACCGGAAAGGTCTAGAGGCCCAGCGGAAGTCAGGCGAATGCGCTTAAGAATATTATAAAGATCTGTAGGAGTTATTGGAGCAAAGTTGAAGATTTCAGAATCATGAGGAGTGGAGGAAAGAAGGTGAATAAGAGAATTAGAGGAATAAGACGAGGAAGGTAAAAAATCAAGAAAATGATTATTCAGGAGGGAAGGGTTTCTTAGGTGGAGAGGTATAGTAGCGAAGGAGGATTATGTACCATCAAGGGCAAGAGATTTCTCCAGAATTGGAATAGAATCGGTCGTGAAGAAGATAGAGAGGAAAGATTTTTTCTCACGACGAACCGCAATATTTACGTCGTTCCGCAGACACTTGTAGCGCTACCAGTCAGTAGGAAACTGTGATCGTCTGTATCTAAGAAGAGCACATCTCTTCGGCTCAATGAAATGTCGAACTGCACTATTTAGCGCAGAGGGACGAGAAACACGTAATATATATTAATAGTTAAAAAAATAAAATATTATCCTTGGTAGCGTATATATTAACAATTTAACATAATAAAAAAATATCTTTTTTTATTTATTTCTATTAGTTTTTTTATGCCTTATTTAAATACGAAAGCACACTAATAGGGACAGATACCCTATGTACAAAACGCATATGACAAAATTGAAAGAGTATAATAATTATCCTCAAAATGGTTTGTTATTGAATGTTATACGACTGATAGTTCCGGAAATATCATTTTTTTAAAGCATTTTGATTGCGAATATTATGAAAATGAAAATTTTCTCGTAAATATGATTTTATATATGGTTACTCCTATACACCAAAAATTCAATTTATTAGAAACAAGTTACATGAGGTACACGGTTTCTGATAAATTGAAATTTTAATATTTCCTCCGTTATTTGCAGGATCTTAAGAAGATGCTAAAGTAACGGCCACATTTGATCGATGTCAATAATACAGATTTTCCAATTCAAATAAAAAATATCGATAATAATGATATATATATTGTACATTACAATATTGAACAAGCAATTTATTTATATCAAAATAAAAGATTATTAAATTTCCTGCATTTTAGTTCTTTAATAGTTTATATACGGCTAATAATTACTGAGATATAGCTGAAAAACGTTCATTATATGTGTTTCTGAGTTCGTTTTTGTAAATAACTCACTTCTGACTTGTCTGAGGTGAAAAATGTATAGAAATCATGTGGAAGCTTATAAAATTATTTTTAAAATGAGATTTTTTTATAATCTTGTCCGGTGAATAGTTTCAAAGATATAGCCTTTGGAAGATCTCATTATGTGTTGATTTTATGAAAAAATCGGAGTTTTTGTATAAACATGTAATAACGAAAAAAAATTAATATCCACATTTTCTGTTAGTTTATACTCGAAAACTAAGAGATACAAGAAAAAATTTTATATAAAAATTATAGATTTTCTTCAGGGAAAGAAGATGGAAATAACAGATTTTGTATATGGGGGCAGGTCACTCAAGGTCAAGATCAACATGAATTTTTTTAAATAGGAACCGCTATTTTTTATTGCATATTTTTGTAGCTGAAGTCGAAAAATATTATAAAATTATAATGTTTTCAAAACTCTATAATAAAGCATTTTTTAAAGCACTTTTTGAGTTATAAGGCTTAAAAGTTACAATACTGCCGGCATTAGCACTACCAAAGATGTCTGACCGACGGCTAAAATCTCTTAAATGTTGTTCAGGATCGTGACTGGGATAAAAATGCACCTTGGATAACACTAATGTCAGCAGTAAGCATTAAGTCAAATTTTATAACTCGAAAATTGCTTAATGAAAAAATACTTTATTATAGTGTTTTGAAAACACTATAATTTTATAGTATTTTTCGACTTAAGCTACAAGAATATGCAATAAAAAATAATGGTTCCTATTTAAAACATTTGCATTGACCTTGGTAATGCCCCATGTACAAAATCTGTTATTTCCACATTCTTTCTCCCAAGAAAATAAAAATTAATTTTCAGTGCAAAAATAAAAATAAGAGAAATAATCTCTAATGACCTTAACAAATGTTATCCAGGATATAATCCTGAACAACATTCAAGTAGTTTTAGCCATCGAACATCTTGAGCGAATGCTAATGCCGGCGATACTGTAACTTTCAAGTTACTTATAACTCGAAAAGTATTTCATGGAAAAAATTTTATTATCGAGTTTTAGAAGCTCTCGAAGTGTGCTACAAGAATATGCAATAAAAAAATGGGGAGTTCCATTAAAAAAATTTTGACCTTGATCTGACCTCGGTAGTGTCTTCTATCCAAAATCCGTTATTTCCACCTTCTTTCTCCCAAGAAAACTTATAACTGTTATATATAAAACTGTTATTATATAAAATAATATAAAGACTAGAATGTAAGGGGAAGTAGGAGTCAGCGCGATACTCGGAATATATTAACAATATCCAAAATTGCATTTTATAATATCAATAAACTTCGCAATCTAATCAAAGTGTAGGAAGATCCTTTATTAACCAGTGCACAGAGAAACATTGTATATAAGATGCAAGTCTGCAAAGACTGCGAGGCTTCTTATGCAAGACAAATCAGTCGTTAATTACATACACGCATTTTTGAACACCGAAATCACATTAGAAGAAAGACGTCTTCGCATTACAGACTACAGATTGCAATTTGATTATGAATTCGATTAGGGTACAAGTTTTGGATATAAAAAGAAATTACAACAAAAAATTAACGTCTGAAATGTTGCAATAAAAATACAAAAAAAGAAGTTTTAACCTTCAACAGATAATGAATTTTTAGATCATGTCTATATGTCAGTTCTAAATATTATTTAAAAATTAATGTTTACAATTATGCTTTCGATTGTTTCGGGTCAGCATTTGTATCGACTGTGACACATTATTTGTCTCCATGTAACCGAAGAATGAACAACTGTTGCATTTATTCTTTTCATTTGACGAAAAAATTATTTGGATCACTCTTGTTATTTCATCTAATTGCCAAAATTAATATTATATTCTACTACTTGACTACTGTATATGTACTATATATGTATTGTATATGTTGCATCAATTCGGTGAGTGTCAATCTACTTTCTCTTTGGTTTTTTTTTAAAAATAATTTCACATATATCTGTGACATTTTCATTCTTATTATAGCTTCATTTTATAAGAATTCTTGTTTCCTTTTGGCCTGCAAATTGGGATGAAACTAAGGAACCTCTTTGTGATGTTGGATGGTTGGCATCATGGTTGATGCACTACTTGTTCTGAATTATAATTATATTAATACCGAGAATGATGAGAATGACTTGAAGTAAGTCGAAACGCATATGGATTTTATACCAACTTTTGATATTTTTGTAGTTTTAAATAAAAAATGGACATATAAACGTTTCCATTATTATATTTGCGCATCGAGTACCGCGCTGATTCCTGTTTCCCCTTACATTCTAGTCTTTATATTGTTTTAAATATCAAGGAGTCCTTCAATATTCTTATTATTCATATATAACTTTCTTGTATCTATCTTAGTTTCTGAGATATTCGCCTGGAATGATTAAAATGCCCCACTACAATAACTTTGACCGTAATAGGCTGACCTTCTTTGTATTTGATGTACATATACGGTCGTTCTAAAGTCTTAATAGTGTTTATATACTCGCGGCCATATAACGTGTTCTCTTTCTATATATATCAATTATTGCGAAAAATATTTCTAAAGCCTCAATGGAGTTGGCTAAGACACTCGCCCCAGAAAATCGAAAAGTCTCAATCCAAGTTCGAACCTCGGCTGAGGTAATATTTTTCGCAATAAGTTCTTTACAGTTTTTCTAATTTAATTTAGGGAGGGATTAATAGCGTTTCAGATTGATTGTATTGAAAGTCCGAAAGTTATCGGCGCTCAATCTCTTATCTGAAATAAAATTCGTTTAAAATATATATCTATTGTATTATTCGAAATATCTAATTTTGACTGTGCTAAGCTGACGTTTTTCGTATTTAGTATGAATATTTTAGTTAATATTAATATTTGACATTTTTGTAAACAATAAATTTATCTTTAAATATGATAAAAAAAGCCAAAAACGGTCAAAGTTGGATGTTTCAAATAATACATTATATACTCTTATATTAAATTAATTTATTTCAGATATAATTCAGAGCCGAAAAACTTTCGGTTTCAACACAATCATTCTGACACGCTAATAACTCCCCTAAATTAGAAGAGACAGAAAGAAAGTAAGAAAAATTATTGCGAAAAATATACCTCAGTCAGGATTTATCGTATTGTATTCACACATACGTGTTTAAAATTCTTGAAATTGTTTTGTTCAATTATCCTTTTCCAAGCTGTTGTTTTTTATATAAAATTATTGTAAAGAATACACAGACACTATTAAATTCGTAATATACTCAATTTGAGTTATTTTGAATTTTTTTAATAATTGCTATTCTATTCCTATTTAATATATTAATTTAACTAAAATCACGTGTATATTTAGCAAAATATATCCATATACAGGATGTTCCATTGTAAAGGATTCATTGAAATATCTGAGAAACATGGCGTTAAATCGAAATATTTCAGACAAAAGTTTTTTTACTTCGAGAGGTACATAAGACGATATTATTGGTTTGACCTTGAGTAGCATTGTCAAGATCAGGACAAAGTCACTTTGAATTTTTTTAATGGAACTCGTTTTTCATACATATTCTTGGCTTTTCAAAACGTCATAATAAAATATTTTTTTATTAAGTATTTTACGAGTTATAAAGCTTGAAAGTTACAGTATCGTCGGCATTAGCATTATCCAAGGTGTCCGACTAGAAGTATGGTATTTTCATTTTTACGTAAAAATAACATTTTTAATGCAAAAATGAAAATAAGAGGAATAACCTCCAATAGCCTTGATGAATATTATTCAGGTCATAATCTTGAACATTCAAGAAGTTTTAGTCGTCGATCGGACACTTTTGGTAATGCTAATGTCGACGGTACTGTAACTTTCAAATCTTATAACTTGTAAAGTATTTAATGAAAAAATATTTTATTATAGTGTTTTGAAAAGCTTTCGAGATAAGCTACAAGAATACTAAAAAAATAGGGGAGAGGTTTCATTTCAAAAATTCAAAGTGACCTTGCCAATGCTACCCAAAGTCAAATCAATTATACCGTCTTATTCCTTGAACTAAAAAAATTTTTGACTGAAATATTTTTCGATTTAACGCAGTGTTTCCGAGATATTTCAGTGGATCCTTTAAAACAATGTACATATAACTATGGATAACAGTAAATATATCAATAAATGGATTTTCTTTCATAATTGTCCTAATATCCACAAATTAAAATGCCTTAAAAAAATGGTATCTCTGGAATTATCGATCACATAACACTTAATAAACTATTGTAGACAAAAAAATATTCTTTCGATTTTGCCATATGCGTTTTGTATGTAGGTGCAGCCAAATTTGAGATATTTGCGAAGACAGAACAAATTTACGCAACGTTTGAAAATAAGAGATACTTTAAAAAATCTATCTCGAGAACTATTGGTCGTACGAGGTTCATTAAAAACAAAATTGTGGGCAATTTTATCAACTTTGTTTTCGAACTGAACGTTAATTTTCGCACAACGAATAGTTTTTGAGATATTTGCAAAAATCTATTTTGTGCGACATTTTCAAGATGGCGCAGCCAGCCATGTTCTCACACATGGGGAGTTTTGATATATTTAAAAGAATACTATTACAGACCTCTATTCAAAAATTCAGCAGCTATTTTTTCTTTTATATCTAGTTTCCCTAGACTATTAACATGTGTGTGTAGCTCTCATATTCTTTCTTGCAGGATTGTGCGTTACTTCAAAAAAAGTAACGCGTTACCATTACGAAAAAAGTAATTCATTATCATTACTCGTTACCAATTTTAAATAGTAACACGTTATTATTATCGTTATTTGAAAAATAATAATTTGTTACTTTTTCGTTACTTTTTTTTATAATGCTAAAGTACATAGCAAACGAGAATGGATTAAAATGGATTAAAATTTTTTTTAATGCCTACTTTAAATCTATGAAAATGGATTAAATGGATTGAAATGAATTGGATCCGAGCTGACTGTTCGATTTCTCGTTCAGTTGGATCGAATCTCTGTTGAGATTAATAAAATAAAGGTGTCCAATGATTTTTTTATTCGCAAAATTTTTCTCCTCGTACAACGGTCTCTTTTTACGGTTAATATTACTCGTCTCTCTTCCCCGCCATCCTGTATCAACCTAAAACTAAAAACGCTCCATCTACTCTCGCTCCGCTACGCCATCTTATGGAATCGATTACAAAGATATTACGAAACACTGACACTAGTTTAATATTCGGAAAAAAAACATATTTAAAGATTACAAATTTTATTCCTAAGACATTTGTAATAATTATACCTAAAATTAACTATTTCAAATTGGTATTAAAAAACGCACTTAGTAGAATTCAAAACTGGGATCTCTGGATTATGAATCTTCTACGTTATCCGCTACACCACTTCTTCAATTGATAAATGTATTATTCATTCTGTACTTCAATTATAACTAGCTAAACTAGTAACGAAATTATATAGATATAATAAAAATATCATCATTTAACAGATATAATTAAGTATAAAAAACAATTTATATTGTAAGTGTCGGATAATCTAATCTCGTTTGGCCGATGTTGCGCGCCATGATTAGCCTAATATTTGAGCTGTGTTTGATTTTATGAATGTTCGATCATTCATTTCTAATCAAAGAGAAAAGAATATAGCTCAATTATTTTTACGTTACAACTTTTTTGAACTTAGTTGGATTCAAACGAAAAATTTCCTATTTATAATTTTGAATAATTTAAGTAGGTAGTATTTTATGGTCCATTTTTAAATAAAAACTTTTTTTATTTAATTAGATTGAAAAACTGCATTTCATATTCAGAATATTGAATTGAGCAGTATTTACGTCGCACAGAAATTGCTGATATTATTTTTTAATTTAACTGAATTAAAAAAACTGTACTTCCTATTCATAATTCTGAATTGAGTAGTATTCACGATGCACAGAAAACGCTAATATCATTTTTAGATTGAAAGCTATATGTTTTATGCAATTCCTATAAATGAATAAAAATGCATTTAGGATTGAAAAGGCATAGACATTTGCTTTCTGCAATTCCTATAAATAAATAAAAATGCATTCAGGGTTGAAAAGGATTCATTTTAACATTCATGAATCCGTAAATTTGAATCCATATTTCGAAAATCTGAATCTATTTTAATCCATTTCAATCCATTCTCGTATTCTGGGTAAGTTATTAAATTTTAAAATTACATTAGCTGATAATTAATTTAATATTAAATGTGAAATCAATATTCAAACTTGAAACTTTCTACTAACTAGTTTGAGCAAGCTTTTCTCTATGTTAAACTTACCTACAATTTTAATAATTCTCTATTTTTTTAATGTACTCATTTTTATAAGAATTTAGATTGAACAGATAATAGATTAAATATTTTTAAACATTAATATTCCCTGGAAATAAATCGGTGAAATCTGTATCAATAGACTCATTTCAGTATAATTCATAATGAAATGATAGAGATTTCAGCGATTCCAGCGATTTATTTCCATCAGAGTTACTATTATGTCTATTTCAATATTTATTGCTCGTACTAAAAATTTACAATATATAGAATGCCTCAGACTACCCATACATCCCTCTTATCTCGGAGAGCATTTTAGAAAAAAAGTTTCAGACAAAGTTGTGGGGTTCTAAATAATTTATTTAGTGATTTGATCAATCTGATCTTGGGTGATCTTGATCTTAACAAATGTTATCCAGGACATGATTCTGAACGATATTCAAGAGGTTTTAGCCGTCGGTCGGACACCTTGCATAATGCTAATGCTGCTGGTACTGTAACTTTCAAGCTTTATAACTCGAAAAGTGCTTCGTGAAAAATTATTTTATTATAGTGTTTTGGAAAGCTCTCGAGGTGTGCTACAAGAATATACAATGAAAAATAGGAGGTTCCATTTAAAAAATTCAAAGTGACATTGCTCTGATCTTAGTGACGTCATCCAAGATCAGACTGATCAGATCACTAAATAGATTATTTAGAACCCCACAACTTTTGTCTGAAATGTTTTTTTCTAAAATGCTCTGTTTCCGAGATAAAAGGGGTGTACGGGTGGTTTGAGACCGAAATATACAGGGTGACTCTAACATATTTCGTTACCCATCATAAGCAGATAGAGTGAATCGAACTGAGTCGAAAAATCTTCTACCATTTTGCAATTATTAATTGCTAAAAATTGCCGAAAATTGGTTTTCAGTAATTTTTTACTTAAATATTATCAACTTTACAGAAAAACTGCAAGAGACGAAAATTGTTTATTTTCTTCTCATAGAACTGTACGAATTTTTTTCAGAATTTTTTATCAACTTTTCAGTACTGCATTTTTTCATTTTTATCAACATGAGAAAATACGATATTAAAACATTCTGAAAAAATTCTAAAAAAATTCTTAGAGCTCTATAAGAATAAAATAAACAATTGTTGTCTTTTTCAGTCCGAAAACCAATGATAATTATTTTTTTTATTAAAAGTCGATGTTGTTAACTCCGATACTCCTTATATTATAATATATAAGGAATCACTACAATATCTTTTTTTGTTACATTAATCTTATTTCCCTCTTTTAACGAATTCATAAATCTAGATTTATTTACAAATAAATTTTTTAGTCTTTTGTTAACAACATTAATTTATAAAATCAATTGTAAGGAGTGCAATGCTGCAGATGTAGGCCAAACAAAGAGGCGACTTAGAACGATAATAAAATAACATGAAATTTGATCCATCTAAGCATTCGGTTATCTCTGAACATATTTTTAATTTTAACCGTACTTTTGATTGGGAGAAACATTTCGGATTTTGAATATAATTACAAAAGATTGATTGCAGAAATGATACATATAAAGCAACAAGAAAATTATATTAATTGCAAAAAAGATACAGAAATGCTGGATGGATCTTATTTTGAAAGAACTTTCAAATTATAAATAGCTAATTCCGATACTCAACACTGTATGTGCTCTAATAGACAACATGCTAAGACACTATAGCTTAAATTCAACACAAATATTCCGCACGGTGTTGTGTCGTAACTTACATTCTCAGTCATCTTTGGGACCGAACAATAGAATATAAAATGCCGTCTCCAGATATCTTCAATTTTAATTACCGAAGTTATTTATTTTATATCATTACTGTAAGTTATTACGTCGAGTCATAAATAACTTCCGTTTTTTTTATCAGACACTTATTTTGCTTTCATTAAATAACAAAGTTATATTAATTTATTATGTATTCACCATTTATTATGTACTTCTCCCATCTTCCTGGCAGCTTATCAATTCCTTCCTTGTAAAATGTGGTTTGGACTGGAAGAAATTTTCGACAGCCTGATTGACTTAGTCTTCAGAATTGAAGGTTTTTCCATTCAAGAAGTTTTGCAAGAAACAGAAAAAGTGATAGTTGGGATATCTGTTGGGACAAGGTTCGGGGAGTAAGGTGGGTGTAGTAAAACTGATCATCCAAGTTCAAGAATTTTTTCTTGAGTCGCCCTTGTATGTGGTCGCGCGTTGTCGTGTAAAAGAATGATGTTTTTGCGATTGATGAATGCAGGACTTTTCATAGAGTTTTTCTTTCACTCTTTGCAGCTGCTGAACGTATGTATCCGCAGTAATCGTTAAATTTGACTTTAAAAACTCATGATGAATTATACCTCGACAATCTCATCATACACACAATAAAATCTTTTTTCTATGGATGTTTGCTTTTGGTAGGGGTGGTTGATCCTTATCAAGCCACTGTCTTTTACGGACGATATTGTCATAGGTAACCCATTTTTCATGGTTTATTATAATCCTGTCTAAAAAAGGCTCGATTTTTACCCGTGATAGCAGACTTGTGGCGATTGACATGCGATCTTCTTTATTTCGTTCACTGAGATTGTGAGGTACCCATACTCCTAATTTGCTGACTTTCCCTAATTTCTCCAGATGGTGGCAAACAGTTGATTGTGATGTATTCAACCTTCCTGCTATATCTCTTGTTGATTGACGTGGATTTTGCTCCAACATTGCCTTTAAAAGGTCGTCAAGGTCAGAAGGACGTCCCGCTCTCGGTTCGTCCTTTAAAGTCGTATCTCCAGAACAGAATTTGGCAAACCACAATTTCTAACTGCCTGATCGCTTATTAGACCTTCACCATATACACTGCATATTTTTTCAGCTATCGCCTTAGCACTATTGCTTTGTTTAAATTCCCAAAACATCACATGACGAATATGCACTTTTTCACTCTCCATTTTATGAACAACAGTTTAATGAAACGTGCACCACACAAAACAGTTGTCAGAAGACTAACTGAATCCTTATCTATTTAGTGAAAGTAAAAACTCGTTTGTCCCGGTGATTTATAGTGAGTAGATACGAACAGATTCTACCTAGCTGCATCGGAAGTTATTTATGACTCGACCTATTATTAAATTCAAAAAAATTTTGTGATGTTACTTTTAAATAATTGTTTCTTTTTAAATATTGGGTCATCTAAAAAGTATCCGCGGTTTTTTGTCACTAGATGTGTGTTGATGGTCATATATCTAGTGACAAAGTACCGCGGATACTTTTTAGATGACCCAATACATTGATCTAGGTTTTTTTATATATATAACTATTACTAATATTTTGAACAAAAATGTCGATCTTCGCTGACAAATGATCTGTTTTTAAGAAAAAATTTTGCTAATTATTAAGGGACATTCCGCCGATGACCTTGACTTTGACTTTGACATATGTTGTCAAATTCATGGCCTTGAGTGACCTCCGGTAGGTTTTAGGTGGCGGTCGTCCTTCATTAAAAAATTATTAATAAAAAGTTTTAAAAATAACGCTTTATTTCTATTACATATTTCAGAAATACTTAGAAATATTCGGAAAGTTTAATGATTTATAATAATCTAACCTTAACTTAACTGGTTGAGTTAGAGTTAGGTTATTATATACCCATGGATATATAATACAATTATATAACACGAATATCCCTGTTTTAAAATATGTTTGCTATTCATGTGTATGGGGATGAGAGTCGAAGATGAATGTCGTGCGCCATTTTGTAGGGGGGAGAGGAAGATGAGAGCCTCCTCGGCTAAAAGTGTACCCCTTTGCAGGGGAAGGGGAGGGGGTGAGAGTCACTTCGGGTGAAAATCGTGCGCCCCTTTGCAGAGGGGAGGCGAGGGTCACTTTGGATGAGCGATTCTCACTCTTCCCTCCCTCTTGTAAATAAGTGCACGACTTTCATTTTCGACTCTCATTCCTTTACAGTGCACGAATAGCAAACATATTTTAAAGCAGGGAATTCTTGTGTTATATAGTTAAACTTTTTTTTATTAATAACTTTTTGATGAAGGAAAACTGTCACCTAAAACCTGTCGGAGATCACTCATGTCAAGGTCAACATTGGCGATGTGTTCCTTAATCTGAATAATTATCAAAATTTTTTATACATCTGACTACATTTTACTAAAAAACTTGGTACAATGATGAAAATCTAAATCAAAATCACTGGTTATAGATTATTATCTGGAGAATGACATGAAATGGCTAGAGTATGTGTTAGTATATAAGGCGTAAATTACATTATAAACTGATGAAAGCTCTGTAGAGTAGAAATGTTTTTATTATATTGTTTTTTATTTTATATATATCTTAATCTAAGATCTGAATGTGTTCATTTTTTATATATTATTAAAATATATTTTTTTATACTAGGCTCATTTTTAAAAGTACAGTATTCTTTTATCCAGAGCCCGGATTAGTTTATTTTATATATATATATATATATGTATGGTGTAAATATTATATATAAAGTACAGGATGTTCCATTTTAAAAGTTCACTCAAATATCTCTGCATTAAATCGTAAAATGTTTCAGACGAAAGTTTTGTGACTTCGAGGGGAACATATGATGGTATTATTGGTTATTATTGACACTTGGATGACACTGTCAAGGTCAGGGTAGGATAAGTTCATTTTCATTAACTACTTTGCGAATTATAAGGCTTGAAAGTTACAGTACTGTCGGCATTACCCAAAATGTCCGACCGATGGCTAAAATCTGTTGAATGTTGTTCAGGATCATGTCCTGAATAACATTTGTTAAAATTGAGCTCACTGGAGATTGTTTCTCTTATTTTCATTTTTGCACTGAAAATTCATTTTTATTTAAAAATGAAAATAAGAGAAACAATCTCCAATGACCTTAATTATAGTGTTTTAGAAAGCTCTCGAGATGAGCTACAAGAATATGAAAAATTGAGGGTTCCATTAAAAAAATTCAAAGTTACTTTCCCCTAACCTTGACAACGCCATCCAAAGTCAAACCAATAATACCATCTTATGTCCCCCTCGAAGTTACAAAACTTTTGTCTGAAACACTTTTCGATTTACCGCAGTATTTCTGAGATACTTGAGTGAATCTTTTAAAATGGAACACTCTGTATATTGTCACAAATCGCTAAAAGTCAATAACAAACTGTAATTTTTGTTCGTCTTTTGTATTAAATCGTTAGGTTATTAAATCGTGTTGCGTTTTGTTTATACGTTAATTTTGGAGAAGAATTTTTAAATCTTTAAAAGTAATACATAGGAAAAAAATTGGTTAAATTATTGCGTTCGATTGATAAAACGGACATACTAACATCCCCTTAATGGTGTATATAAAATTGAGCATTTATAAAAATAATTTACAGGTAGATGAAAATGGAAAAATCCACCGCTTGAGACGAGAATGCCCTATGGAGCAGTGCGGCGCTGGTGTATTCATGGCAGCAATGGAAGATCGTCATTACTGCGGCAAATGCGCTTACACGCTTGTATTCAATAAACCAGAGGAAAAATAAATTTCTGAAATATTCTCCACGTACACATTCTGTAAATGTTACGTCCTTATTATTTTATATATTTCATTTGATTAAATAATTTAATCAAAATCGTTATTCTGTCTTCAGGTATTTTGTATATTATATATATTAATCCTGCAAATATAATTAAAAATTTTAGGATCTCTCTGAGAATGAATCAATTAAAAGGGGATAAAAAAGCTAATTAAATTAATCTTACTATTATCATACTGTAATGTGTATAAGTTTATTATTTATTTATCTTCGTTTGCTCTCTTAAACTAATAGATCTTATTCTGTGTAATTAGTATTCGGATTTAGTCCGTACATTAGTTTCAATGTTCGTAAGATATAAACACAATAATTATTTCACTGATTCGATTTTCACGTAAGTCGACTTAAATATTTTATACAAGTCTGAGGCACAATGATTATATCTCTTGCTTAGAATTAATTAAGGTACGTAATATCTGTTGTTAACAATTAGTGACTACTATATTATTTCAACACATAATTATTGGAATATTATAATGGTTTAGCTTGAATCATTATTTTATCAAAACGACTGGTGTTACATTGGTTACTGCACATTGGTCAATCTGCCATCTGACCACTGTCATAACTGGACTTGCGTCGCATTTTTGTAAATACTAACTTCATTACGATAACAAAAATGACTCCAGATATATGTTTCGTACTTTGTATTTTAATTTGTGACAAATCGATGGATAAACTTTCGAAAACGTACACCCGATTTTCATGAATTTTGACAGAAACACTCTAAATTACGTTAAATGAATGTCCTTAAATGAATTTTCACTGACACGAAGATTTAATGCCAAAAATGTTTGAATGACGTTATAGAAGTTTGTACTTATTATTTCTAATATATTACATATTTATCGTGATTTATATAGCAATTGGATGGGGGATGAGTATATAGATATACAGAAAATATAATATTCTCACCTCTCGTACGGGGCGCGCAATTTCCACGCGAAGCAACTTCTGTTTCAATCCCTCCCTGCTTCAGGGGCGTCCGATATTCTACGAAATGAGTTTCATCTCACCGCCCCCTAGAGACGCACGAAAGTGAGATAAATATATTCTTAGAGATCAAAATCAATATCAAAATTCTTCTCCCAAATCTTAAATTATATATAATTTATTATTTAATTTAACCTTTCGTCAGGCGCGACAGATCTGCGTGACACGGCACGGCAATTTTTAGAGGAAAACTAATGTTTCAATTTTATTTAATGTTTTAATTAATGCGATTAATTTGATACACCATGCCCAACGGAAGGTTAATGTCTTCGCATTGAGAAGGACCGAAAACGTCGGTTGAAACCTGTCCTATGCGGATTATTTTCGATGAATAAATAAATAACTTTGCACACCAACACAACTGCGTAGGCTTTTAATTAGCTTTTTTATTCCCTTTTAATTAATTAATCCTGCAAATGTTATATTAGAAATTATTTGAGAAAAAATTAATATCGTTTTTACAAAAGATTGTTCTAAAAATCATCTATTATATTCCATAACATTATTCACAATATCTAAATAGAAATCATGTTTACACATTCAATATAACTATATAGTAAATATTTATGTTATTAACTTTAACATATAGTATCTTATAATTGATTTATTTTATACATATATTGAAAACAATCGTGAACCTTAAAATAATAATGGGAACAATACATACACATAATAATAGCTCCTAAACGCTTTTAAAGTTATAAATTCGATAATTAATATTTTACACACAAAATATGTTTCTACAATTATTTAAAGCATATAGATTTTTACATTTCTGATTTGCTTCGCCGTTCCGTATGTGCATTGAGACTTTTTAAGTTCGGTTTTAAGACTGAGAACATCTTTTCCGTTGCAGTGGGATGAATGCTCATTTGTAGTTCCGTTAAAGATTCTTCTGTCTATAAAACAAATATAAAATACGAATGTAAGAACAAACGCGCGCACACACGCATATACGCACGCATGCACATATATATATAACAGGATGTCCGAAATGTGTGGAAACCCCTTAATATTTCTGAAAGAAATGTTTCAGACAAAAGTTGCAAGGTTTAAAAAGATCTATTTAATGATCTTATTAGTTTAGATTTCGCCAAGGTCAGATCAAGGTCACATCCATTTTTTTAAAACGTTATAATAAAGTTCATTTTTATTGAATACTTTTCGGGTTATGGCTTGAAAGTTATATTGTAGTATCATCATCATTAGTATTACCTAGGGTGCCCGACCCAACGACTAAAATCTTTTGAATATTGTTTAGGGTTACGCCCTGGATAACATTTGTTAAGATCAAAGTGATTGGAAGTTGTTCCTGTTATTTTCATTTTTGCACTAAAACTTAATTTTTTACATATAAATGAAAATAAGAGAAACAATCTTCAATGATCTTGACTAATGTTATCCAGGTCATGATTCTAAATAACATTCAAGAGATTTTAGCCGTCGATCAAATGTTTGGGTAATGTCTAACGTAGGCGGTATTGAAACTTTCATTTTGGATAGAAATTAGCACACAAATATAAAATTCAAGTATATCACAGACGGGATAGCAGAAAAGGCAGGAAATACACAAAAAAATACACATAGAAAAAATAAAGTTATTGAAAGCACAATGTACCGTTCTCTAAATTTCTCGTTAAAATTCTTAAGATTAATTATTCAGCTGCGAACGCGCGACGAAGTTGCACGTTTGTGAGTGCGGTTGCAAATTTGGCTACGCCGTTCTGAACACAAAAAAAATATCCTACCCGCTTGGGGTCTAACTGCCTAGAAATTGGGATCTGCAGCTTGGACGATAAAAAAACCGCTCTGAAAAGACTCACACCTCACTGTCTTCATTGGTTAGAAATATTCCAAGCGGACACTGTTTAGGCTGCAACTTCTAGGCGGTTAGGATGTTATCTTTTTTTGTTCGGGGCAGCTACGCCGTCCCAAACCAATAAGCTATATTATATTGTCTACTCGATTCACAGGACAGTCCTGACTTTTTTCTGCCAGATTCTTTCATTTTACGCAAAAATGGGTCGAATGAGTCTAATTTCATCGAAATCGGAGATGAGGAAGTTCTCCTGGAGAATTACCACCAAAACAACTTTCGTTGAACAGGCAGAGGATTGTAGGCTTTACGCAAAAAGGCTAGATGTTTCATTAGCCTTTTTGCAGAACATGTATCATTAATCAGTAAAGCTGATATGAGTTAGCCTTTTCGCGAAAAGCCTGAAGTACATCAGCCTAATTGAGGAACGATTTCGTAAAAAGGCGTCATTTTGTGTAAAGCCCTTTTCGTGAAAAGGCTAATTTTGTAAAAAGCTGCGACATATATTTCAGGTATTTCAGCATCCGCATCACCCTTAAAAGGGATTTGTCAAAATCAAAGCCATTGGAGATTGTAAATTTTGTTTTACATAAAACAAAATTGTTTTTGTCGGGGTATGAGTTCTCTTTGCTGACAGTTTTTTTGTAACTTTCTGTTTTATTTCTATTTTTTCCTCTTTTGTAAAATTGTTTAATCAATATCTTATCTTCAAATTTTGTAATAAAATGTGTTATTATAACAATAATTTTACACATTTTATAAATTTTTTAATATTTCTATGTGTTAGCTTTGTTATATTAAATTGTATTAAATTATTTGTAATATGTAGGCTGCTGGAAAAGTTTCTGCAATCTAATACTTTCAATGGCGCCTGCTACTATCATATCCATAAAATTAGACGTTTTTAACCTATAATTCAGTTGACAGTTTATACCCAAGCCAACTAGTTTTGTTTGCATAGTATTTTAAAAGAAGTTATTTTGTGAGAAAATGGAAATTTCGCGTGAAAATTTTCGGGCAATGATTTTTTATGATTACAAATGTAATCTAATTCCGAAACAATGCATCGATCGACTTCATTTGGCTTTTGGGAATGAAGCACCAAGGACTGTTAATTGGTTTGCCGAATTCTAACGTACCTTTCTTTGTGACGAATTCCGTGAAGGTCGTCCATCCACGTCTGTTGTTGCCACTAATGTTGATGCTGTGCGTGAAATGATTGAGCGAGATCGGCATATGATATACCGCGAGATTCAGGCATCCTTAGGCATTGACATAAAAGCAATACATACAATTTTGCATCTTTTTTTGATCACTTGAACATACGGAAACTTTGCAGTCGTTGGATCCCACACAATTTGATCGAAGCTCAAAAATAGACTCGTGTTAAATGAAACAAAGAAATGCTCAAGAAATTCAATCGAGGTCGATCAAATTTGGTCTACAACATCGTTATTGGGGACGAAACATGGATCTACTTGTATGAGCCCGGAAGTAAACAATAATCCACTGTTTGGGTATTTCAAAATGAATCAAAACCAACAAAAGTTGTTCGTTCACGCAGTGCTGCCAAGCAAATGATTGCTTGTTTCTTCAGTTATACCGGACATGTGGCAACCGTGGCTTTAGAGGATCGAAGGACTATAAATACTGATTGGTATACAATAATTTGTTTGCCAGAAGTTATAAATGAATTGCATAGAACAAACCGAAATCGTCGCATCATCCTTCATCACAACGCCAGCTGTCACACAGCACGTCAAATCGTTGATTTTTTATCCAATAAAAATGTCGAATTGATGACTCATTGTCCGTATTCACCTGATTTATCATCTAATGACTTCTTTTTATTCTCAAACATTAAAAAGAAGATGCGTGGTGAGCAATTTGAGTTGCCTGAAGCAGCTATTGAAACATTTCGTACACTGATTTCTGAAGTTATAGCCTCAGAGTGGAAAAAAATGCTTCGAAAATTGGTTCGACCGTATGCAAAAATGTATCGATCTTAAAGACGAATACTTCGAAAAACAATAAAGCCATTTACCGAATTTTACATGTTTTTTTTCATATTGTTTGCAGAAACTTTTCCAGCAGCCTACGTATAATATGATCCGTTAGCCGTGCAATGCGTACTTATATAAACCATGAAGTGAGTCTGAGAAATATCTGTATGATACAGGTACTCGCGAAATCGCTTTTCATCTGTATGCAACAAATGACTGACGAGCCGGCGGGTACCCAGATTCCCGGGTATTTCAAGCACTAGTTACTTTTGCTTATTCTTGCCGTACGTGATCAAACGTGATCAAATGTGATTGAACATTAAATGTAGCTAAGTGATAAAATATTTATCATGGCAAAAGGCGATTTTTTTTATTCTCTTACAAACTGCATCGCGTCGCGGCAAGGGATTCTACCGGACTGTACTGTAGTAAGCGGACTAAGTTACTATTTAGTACTCGCAGTGGATTTCGGACAATAAGAGAATCATATGAATCGAGGGCCTTGATCTTGACAAATGTTATCCAGGACATGATCCTAAATAAGAGGCTTTAGCCGTTGGTCAGACATCTTGCGTAATGCTAATGCTGGCGGTACTGTAATGGCGGTAATTTTCGAGCTTTATAACTCGAAAAGTACTCAATGAAAAATAATTATTTATAGTGTTTTGGAAAATTCTCATTTATCGGTTATTAAATTCTGGAATAAAAAAATTAGATGTTCCCTAAAAAAAGAAAGAAAGAGAGGAAAAAGAAAAAGGGAGCGTGATCTCGTCCTGATCTTGGCGACGCCATCTAAGGTCAAACTGATAAGATCAGTAAATAGATCTTTTTAAACCCTATAAGTTTTATCTGAATACTTTAACGATTGGATCCTGCGAAGATAAAAGGATGATACGGGTGGTCTTAAACACCCGATATAAGGGAGAGTGGGATAAATCGGACCTATTTGCTCTCTATAAGGCGTAAATAAAGTCCGATCATAAAACCGAAGGTGCTGTTGGAAAGATCATTTAATTCCCTTCATTTGTATTTGAGATCATTTTGACATATCTCTCATCTGTGTTGAACTATAATGGAAAATGTAAAAACGCTTTGTTCGATTTGGAACTATTGGTTTCAATTCGGACACTCCTATTTTTATGGATTTTTTGATAGAATTTTAAAATATTTTAATGTATTTTCGTTAGTATTGAATAAAAACGAGCAATTTGAACAAAGATAAAAATTTTATTCAGAAAAAAAATTACTGTTAGTTTATTACCGAGATTCCAACTATTTTGCTTACGGGGACTTACTTTATGCCCTATTACATCCCCAGGTCCAAGTGATTGATCGATCAATATTGAATTAACATTGATCGACGTATATTGAATTAACATTGATTTGATGTTGATCGATCAATCATTTCTAATTGGAAAACCAACTTACTCCCGACATATCTACAGCCTCTATTGCTACTGTTCATTGTCAGACGACACTTTATACATGGTCTATAATGGCTGTAGTAGTGGATGAGGCTGTAAGAATAAGAAATTGACTAATCACAATCGAATATGAGAAGAATAATCGATTATGATTGATCAATTTCTTATTCTTACCGTCTCATCCACTATTGCTATTGCTTATTGTAGATCACGTATTAGGGCACACAAAAACTTAAGGCAGTAAGACAGGCAGTAAGTAGTAAGGAAATCAATATGTTGGATTGGCTACTGCTTACGTTATGGTCTTATAAACTTTGTAATCAATTCGTATTATACGTTTACTGCTTGTTTTTTTTGTGTGCCATGGTTCTTAAGCCTATGACACATATAAAAACGTAACACGCAAATGGTAAGCAAATTGGTTAATCACAGTAGAGACTGTAAGACAGTAGCAAATCCAACGATTTTCTTACTGCTTACGTCTCACTGGCTTACATTTTTGTATGTGGACTTTAGTCGTACAAGTTGGCTGTTGGTCAACTTCACCGATTCGACTCGATAAAACTTTGGACTATAGACTACCGACTCATTGTAGAATCAGCATAATGAATAGCACCTATTTTCCGATTTTCGATCTGGTTTTCGGTTTCTTAAACATTGGCTCTTGAATAGTCACCTCAGTCATATTGAATCATAACGTCATAAGTGAGAAATGACACATTGATTTTTTTTTTAATGCTATTTGTAAATAAAGAGAATTTAGATAAAATAAAATCGCTGTAAAACACTTTGTTGAAAGAGCCGAAACTATCCTTCCTCCGACAGCCAATAAATAATCGAAAAAGGCTCGTGAAAACAGACTACATATGCATATTGAATAAAAACTAGTAAACGCACTTTACATGCTTTTTATGACTATTTAGTGACACGAGGAATAAGGATAGTTTAGCCAATTTTTACAGCGATTTCATTTTATCTAAATTGTTTTTATTTACAAATGGCATGTAAGAAAAATCAACGTATTGCTTATATATTTTTCACTTATGTGTGTTTTCCAACAATGTACACAGATGACATAATGTAACACTGTCTTATACAAAGTGTTCCAAAGTGATACAGTGTTACACTGCTCGACATTAAAAAATCTAAAGTACGAGCGTATAAAATATGTCAATGTAACTAACTTTTCAAAAAGTTATTTGGTAGCCGTACTTATTTTGCAATAAGACCATCAAAAATCGCCAATTCTGAAAAAACTTGCAACTTAAGTCTAAATAAGAATCATAAATGTATTATTGATACGCTAAATATAATCATAAGAATAAGAATAAAAGACTATAGTGTATTCTGGTGTTACACTATGAAACTAACTGTGTTCTAACAAGTATCTTATACAGTGGAACACAGTGTAATGTTCTAATTACACTATGTTCCACTGTACGTGTTCTAACCTAGCTGGAAAACAGCCGATGTCACGATTTAATATGACTGAAGTGACTACTCAGGAACTTCAAATGTTTTTATAAAAATTTTTTTATTTGAAGGAATTAGAAAATCCATAACCGTCATTTGAAACTCATTGGGGTGAGAGCACACGGCATGCACACATATACACGCGCGCGCGCACACAACTTTGCGAGTGCATTTGGAGACACAAGTCGACAAATATTATTTTTTGTTATTTGACAAGAAAGATGCTTGTGTCAATTTGTATCATGAATGAAAAGCATTTACTTATAACCACAAGCATTTCACGCGCGCGCGAGCACAGAATGCAGAAAAATTTAGATAAATTCAGAACTTATTTAATATTAAATAACAAGAATTTAAAAAAATTACGTACATAATGTCTTTATGTATATTTCGTATTATTATATAGATCTAGATTTATAAAAATATATTTGTTTAATTAGATATAGTTAATATTATTTTGTGCATTTTAAAGCTCTTAATTTTTTGGATTTTTCCGCATATTTTGGTATTTTATATCGTTAAATTTATTATCCTATGTTTATTATTGATTTTGTGTAAGCTTTACTTGTCTAAGCAATTGTGCAGCTGTGTGCAAAACCCTTTGCCATTTCCTCATTTCTACATTGTGCAAACTTTCTTGCTGTTGCAAAAGGTTAATCCAATCTTCTTCAGTTTTTGGCGTATTTCTGAAAGAGTCAGAAGACGTTAATAACACATATATAAAAAAGAATGTTATCTACATACATAAAAGAAATCGATAATATGTACTTGAGTACATGTAAATCCATAATGGTATAGGCAGCAGCTTCTTCCAATCCCCATAGTTTGTAATACAATAAGCCATTAATTACCATTAAACATAATACAGCGACTAGTAACATTGAACTGAGAATTATATTGGTATCACTTCTAGTATTAGCAGCTATGTGAAAGAAAAAACACATGTAATTCAATTCATAAAACAGGGTGAATCTTAATTCGTGTCCTAACATTTCATCATAGAAGATAATTTCTCGATTACAATCAGAAAAAGCGTAAGAGAGAGTGAAATATTCATTTCCCATGATAAAACGAATTAAGATTCATCTTGTATGTAACAAGTATAGTAGCAAAATATTGCATTATTTTACCGTGATTGTGCGACAAATTAGAAGGAGATATTTGATGATTCACAGATATGTGTTCGGAAGTATGTGTTTGCAATGCGGCGCCTACACCCGTCGCGCGTCGTCGTTTTCTCGTTTTTCTTTTTAAACCTCCACTTCCATTACCTTCTTCGCATTCTACTGTTAAGGCTTTTATTAAACTATTAAAATACTCTTCTAAGCCCGCCCAACAGTTCTTTTCCAACACACCTATTTTTTTAAAAAACAGAATATGCCAGTTTATTTCTCATTATTTTGTCAATGTGTTACATGTATCAAATATTTTAACATCTTAGAACAAAGAGTATTACAATTCAAGAATATTCAAAAAACATATAAGTTTTTAATAAATTTTTGTTTTGAATAAAAAATTGAAAAATTCAATCAAATTTATAAGAAATTAATGTGTTTGTGCATGGAAAAAAAATATCGGCTATAGTAGGCAGAAATATTCAGTTGAGTTTCAGTTAAAACAACATGTAGCTGTTCTTATTAACTGAAATGTTGTTTACATTAATAAATGCTTTTTTTGAAGAACTGAAATTTTCCGTCTCAGTAGTCAAGTATGCTGCCATTGTAGCGAACTATTCGGTTACTCGCACAAAGTGTGCAAAATGAGGTGTAGTGAATTGTGATAAGAAATCTCTACTACAAACGAAAAGATCTGACAGACGAATCCGGTGAGTTTGGCGCTTGATAGTAGTTTAGTGCCTCGCCTAACGTTAATAGCATAGGTGAGTTACAATGGTGTTGTGTTAAAATTTTGATTAGTTTTTTATAAAATATAATCAATTATAATAATTGAGGTGCCAAACAAATTATAAAGCCCGGTGTCCATGATGTTAAAAATTGATCCGAGATTTCGGATGAAGAAAAAATTGACCAATTGCATTGATCATGTGATCAATATTCGGTCATGTAACTTTATTTTGACGAGGAAATGGGTATCTAAGTATTTGTCGTCGGAGAAATGGATGTCTACGTGTTTTCCATCGAGGAAATGTCTAAGTATTGTCCATATATCGGCCTTGTCGGATGTATGGACAATATCTAAACACTTATACATGGACGAGGAAGTGGATATATAGATGAGAAAGTATCTAAGTGTTCGCGATTGAAGTGAGTGTCTAGATATTCGCTGTTGAAGAACTAAGTGTTTAAGTATTCTCCGACCAAAGGGGTAATCGAAAACTTATCTCTAGCAACTAAAACATTTGATAACGCGAGCCATACTACATAGTTATTAAAAATGAGAGTGAATAGTCAAAGCGGCAGAACGTCTGTTTCTTATAAACATTCGTTATTATAATCGAGCTATGGTTGATATAAACTAGACTTTTAGCAGAGGCAACATGAATAGCGGAAACTTATCATAGGAATTTTTCTGTTCTTATCGAGTTTTCATCTGCTCCCCAGAAAACAGAAAATTTCGGTTGTCATAACCAAAATTCAGTTACACAAACCAAATTTTTTTTTCCGTGTACGTAAATCAATTATTATTATTATGTCGACAAATTTATTAAAGATTATTTTCAGTGACCAGTGAATATCTAAGCTATAACAATAAAAAAATAGATAAGATTTCAGTACGTATAATGTCGAATCTTATCCATGAAAATCACTTTTTTTTAAGTCCATAACTTCATAATTTTCAGGATCCTAATTCAACTTGTAATTTTCTACTTTTAAAAATCATAATACTCTTTTTCTCCAAACTGTGATTGATCTTTAACTGTGATTATGTTAATTTTGAAACTTACTTTTCACAAAACCCCATACGCTCTTTTTATACTTAATTTGTGAGTAAATTATAAGACTTGTC
The DNA here is from genome assembly GCF_024713525.1 of Acromyrmex echinatior. Classification (NCBI taxonomy): domain Eukaryota; kingdom Metazoa; phylum Arthropoda; class Insecta; order Hymenoptera; family Formicidae; genus Acromyrmex; species Acromyrmex echinatior. The sequence goes on from NC_141853.1 coordinate 25,522,236, forward strand.
TCGTTTTCGGAAATATTATTCATACAATAATGTGTTAAAACACTGAAAGAATCGGCGTAAGGTATACCGGCGTTAACGCTTTCTACATCGATACAATAAAGATGACCTGGCCTACTGCATGGTAACATCACCTGTATATAATATATTATATTTAAAAAGCAATAATCCACGCGAGAGATAAGCTATTACTCTCGCTTATTTTTCATTTTTACCTGCGTTTCTGTAATTTGAGAAGTTCTTGGACCAATATTTTGAGTTAAGGACATCGTGTATGAAAGGGTTCTCATTTTTTGACCAGTTTGATTGTTTTGTGTCCACGCAGATTGTATTAAATCTAATAAATGAAAACATTAGAAATAGGTGAAAACATAAATTTACATTTATAGCAGATAATGTGTATATACATATATTATATCAAGGTTGAATAATAACTAGTTAAAACGTTAAAAGTTAAAAAAAAAGTTAATAACTTTAAATTTAGTTAATTTTAAATGCATTAATTTTTAACTTAATTTCTTTTAAACTTGAATAACTTTTTAAAACTAATTAAAAATTTTTCTCTCTTAAGGCTAATATTTTTTTCTATAAAATCTTAAACATTAGAGAATTAATTTAGAAAAAGATCAATGATTTTATGATTAGAGATTCTATAATAAGAGTCATACGATAGCCAATTTTTCTTGGCTCGCTAGGTTTTGTCAATTTCCGCTTATATTTGAATCACACTGATTTTAGGTGTCATAAATGTATGTTATATTTCAGCAACATAAATATGAAATGAGCCTTAGATGAAAAATTATTGTAAAACAGTGATGCACATCCATCCATTTTCTAAATTTTTATGTATATTTTTTTGCAACAAATATTTAGTCGATGTAGTCGTAAACATGTGTGAGCAATCATTTCAGAAATTAAAGAAAGTTAGATAAAGGTTAAAGGAAGAGAGATAATATAAATGTACAGTACCCTCCATAAGTTTGGATAACACCCTACATTTTATAGGAAAGCCATTACATGACAGCAATCTATACATGTTTTTGGTTTAAATACTTCGTAAGACGTCTGAATGACGATAAACATTTATCTACAACACTTATAAGTTTGTATATGCTGAAAATATCTTGATCAATCATTTCACAGCGCAAGATTGAATTTCACATTTTGGTCTATTGTTTATATGTATATTGTCACTTGTTTTGTAACGTCGTACTTATGTTTATTGTATATACACAGGTCATTTAATTGTAGTTTAACGGTTTCTATGAAAGTGGTAAACTATTTGAGTCGCAAGTTGATTTCAGTAAAAATTGTAAAATGACTCCGCGAAGAATTAAATTTTGTATGAATCGCATTTTAATTAAAATTCTATATTTTAATAGTATGTTATTAAATTTTTAATTGAAAAAAAAAAACGAAATAAAAGTACTTTTATTTCGTTTTTTTTTAAATTAAAGATTTAATACATACATACGTATGTCATCTATAACATACGTACAAACTTATGGAGGATACTGTATACGAATAATTTTTTACGGGGATACTTACTAGCAGTTATTGCTGCTACGAATTCAGCATCAATATGTTTAATATTTATAATTCATTATTTTTGTAAACATGAAGTTCTTTCATTTTCAAAGAAATGTGGTTTTTCGCACATAATAATAACATCATACAATAGAAGCAGTTAGTTACTCTTTCCCGCCTAAAATGGCTAATATAATTTTCGTGCATAGATATCGCATAGATTGCCTCACCTCGGAAGTTGAAGCAGTCCATGCGCTGTCTTGCGCTGCGAGCCGTATAAGCATCTAGCTGTTTTCTTGCGTGCATGAATAGCGTATGGAATGAATGAAACGGAACACCTTCCATGCTCTCCATGCGCATCATGCGTGAAACGGAACGCAGTTCTAGACTGCGCTCGAAGACATCAAACGCTCGAGCTCAGAAATGATTATTGGGTGTAAATCATATAGGGCACTATTAGGATTACGGCTATAGGGCTTTGAAGCGTATTGCTTGTTCACTGTCCAGAGTGTTGTTATCATCATTATTATTATTGCTATTATAAAGTTAAAAATAACATTTTAAAATATATTAACATTTAATTTCAACATTTTTGCATGTCTCAGAAAGTCCATTATATGTCTTTAAATTAAAATTATCATTTTATTTTTTATAGTGTACATCCGGGAAAAAATGTTTCATATATGTAATTATTTAAACTAGTTTTTGACTAAATTAATAGAACATAATTGTTTGCGACATAGTGAATCCTCATTGCTGTGAGCTTCCTTTTTATTGTGATATAAAAATTCATTCGGGTTTTTTAAGATAATTTTGTCCTATAAAATTGAACAAAAAATTTGGGTTGTCATTAGAGTCATTTTTCAATATTAAAGCTTCCGTAAATATATAGAGGTGGCTCACTGGAATGAATTAGTTTGGTAGTGTAATTATAAAATTAATTTGTCTCTGAAGATGGCTAAAAAATGAGCCGAAACATGTAAGCCAGGATTGTGCGCGTTACCTCAAAAAAGTAACGCGTTACTATCATTACCAATTTTAAAAAATAACTCGTTATCGTTACTTGAAAAATAATTACTTTTTTTTATAATGCTAAAATAAGTTATTAGATTTTAAAATTATAATACATTAACTGATAATTAATTTAATATTAAATGTGAAATAAATATTCAAATTTGAAATTCTCTACTAACTAGTTTGTATATAGAGCAAGCTTTTCTCTATATTAAACTTACCTATAGTTTTACTAATTCTTTATTTTACTTAGATAATATCATTATTTTAATGTAGTCATTTTTATAAGAATTTAGATTAAACAGATAATAGATTAAACATTATTTTTAAACATTAATGTTCCCTGGTAGAAATAAATCGATGAAATCTTTATCAACAGATCCATTTCAGTATAGTTCATAATAAAATGAGTCAATTGGTAGAAATTTCAGCGATTTTTAGTGATTTCAACGATTTATTTCCATCAGAGTTACTATTATGTATATTTCAATATTTATTGTCCGTACCAAAAATTTATAGTATATATATATATATATATATATATATATGTGTGTGTGTGTGTGTGTGTGTAATGTGAATTATATATTTTCAACATTGGCAATGCCTATTAGAACACAGTATAAAATACTAAGTATAAAATATTTTTTAAGAAATTAAGAATAAATTATAAAATAAGAAAATAATAGGGAACTGAAATAACGATAAAAATAACGGCTAAATTTGTTATCGTTACTGTAAAATGTAACGACGTTACCGTTACAGAAAAAAAGTAACGATCGTTACTGAAAAAAGTAACGAAAAGGATAACGACGTTACAAGTAACGCGTTATTTCCTAATTCTGAGAAGTAACGCGGTACTTGTAACGCTGTTACCATTGCTTACTAAGCGGATTATTTAATAAAAATTTTTTTGTGTTGTATCCACATTGTTTGTTTTATGCAACAATTACCGCGCCTGACTTCTATTGCCCTATTTTATCTATTTTCTTTGTGATTAATAAGAAGTCTTTACGAATTAACTTATATTTAAGATGTCGAAGTAAGAGGCATTCAAGGAGTTCAATGTCTTTAATGCGATTAATACCGTTTTTTTGTTCTCTTATATAAATCATTTCTAATATTAACCTTTTATGATAGTTATATTCAATATTTAAAATTTTTGTATAATATTTTCCCAATCAAAAATTGTGATTATGTTTTATTATGTATTCTGATATTACTGAGTGTTTTGAAGAATCTAATTTTATATTACCTTCCTTCTGTTCCTTCGTGTTTTTTTACTCTTATTTGTAATTGTCTTTTTGATGGTCTATATATGTAGCATCACAGTTTTTACAATTAATCTTATAAACTACATGCTTTTTTTGAGATATATTCCATCTTTTTGTACTTTAATAAATTTGTTTAGATTATTTCGATTTAAACTCAATAGTAGTTGTTAATTTATTAAATATCGATGTGATTGATTTCGAAAACTCTTTTACAGAATTATCATAAGATCTTGCTCGTTTATTTAGTCGTATGTAATTGAATGTTTTGCTGTGCAAATTTCGAGCGCCTTTTATTTATATTCTTGTTTGTATATATATATATATATATATAATTATATAAAAAATTAACATTTTAGAATTTTTTATACCTATAATTATGTCCTATATACACAGTGCAACAAATATAATGTTCCCAGACACGAACCACATCTCAGCAACCAATGGCGACATCTGCGCGTTCAAACATGCATTTTAAAGGTTGAACATTTTGCTATCATCTGTCAAAGTTTCATTTTGGTTGACATATAACGAAGATATGACAGTTCATGTTAAATAAGATTTTGGTCGAGGTAGAAATTTTAATATGGAACAAAGAGCAGTGATTAAATTTAACGCAAAACTTGGTAAAAGGGCATCAGAAACATTCCGATCGATGCAACAAGTTTACGGCAGTCAATGTCTAGATCGTACAGCTGTTTTTGAGTGGCATAAGCGTTTTTTGAAAGGCAGAGAGACCCTTGAAGATGACAAAAAATCAGGACGGCCAATTTTGGTTCGAACATCCGAAATGATCGAAAAAGTACACAGTGCGACAAATATGTGTATGGTTCGAATCGTTTCTCTATTGATATTTAAAGCCTCCTCCATCATTTTTAGTGATGCATTGCGATCGTTTGCAACAAAATCATGTACTTTTTCGATCATTTCGGGTGTTCGAACCAAAATTGGCCGTCCTGATTTTTTGTCTCTCTGCCTTCCAAAAAACGTTTATGCCACTCAAAAACAGCTGTACGACCTAGACATTGACTGCCGTAAACTTGTTGCATCGATTGGAATGTTTCTGATGCACTTTTACCAAGTTTTGCGTTAAATTTAATCACTGCTCTTTATTCCATATTAAAATTTCTACTTCGACCAAAATCTTGTTTAACATGAACTGTCATATGTCAACCAAAATGAATGAAACTTTGACAGATGATAGCAAAATGTTCAACCTTTAAAATGCATGTTTGAACGCACAGATGTCGCCACTGGTTGCTGAGATGTGGTTCGTGTCCGGGAACATATTTGTCGCACTATGTATAACAATTTTTCCCGGGCGCATATTTGATTAACATACGTATTCTATTATGAAAAATTATTTTAAATTTTATAACATAATAATAATAATAATAATAATAATAATAATAATAATAATAATAATAACAACAACAACAACAACAATAATAATAATAATAATAATAAGATTCTGAACAGTAAACGCAGAGTAATTGCTTCAAAGTCTTATAGCCCTATAGCTGTAATCCTATAAGTGCTCTATATAGTTTATAGCCAATGTCATTCCCAGTCATTTCTGAGTTTGAGCGTTTGATGTCTTCGAGCGCAATCTAGATGTTATGACAATAGGAAAAATCGGTCAAAATATGCAATCCAGCTGCAGGCTTGTTATAAGTAGAGAGTCAGAGTGCTATTATATGGAGCGCGGTACGCGGTACAGTAACTAATAGTAATTAACTATAGACAACTGTAGGCAACTAGGAAATCGCCTATTTCTTTCGCTGATATTACATGGAATTTTTTGTGGTACTATACCTATAAAAATTACTTTCACCTATTCATTTACATTCACTAACACATTGGGTGTTTATATGAAATAATCGAATCTCTAAATTGGATTGAATAGTGGTACTTAATCTGATGGTTCTAAATGTCTCTAGACCAATTCGGATTACAATCCTTTTTGTCTATTAAATTCGGATTTCGACTACTATTGTCATACGTGTTTCCCTTCTGCAAGGTTAGTTTTTATTTCAGAAATTTTAAAATATTTTTGTGGCATTGTGATTCTTTTTTACGTGCTGTCGCGGTTGATTTGATAAATGTACCCAGAGAGGGTCGACTGTATTACGCTCTGCGTTTTTAATTGTTTTAAATAATAATTTCTATAATAATTATATAATATTATATATTTATAAATATATATATTATATATATGTAAATATAAATAAAAAAGATACGAACATAAATATTTACAAAAATTATTATTATTATAAAATATATACACACACACATACACACACACACACACACACACACACACACACACACACACACATATATATATATATATATATATATACATATATATATAAGACATCGGAAGATTTGCAAGTTATCGCCGTGTTTTTTCATCTATTGCTAATGCAATTCATTGCTACGTATTAGCAATGGTTGAAAACACGGCAATAACCCGCAAACTTTTTCTGGTGTCTTTGAAGATACCTGAAAGTCTAAAAAGCGTTATATATACATATATATAATTAATATACATATACAAAGTTATGTTTTTTTATATAATGTTTATATTTTTATTTTATTACTGTAATATTTGTAATATTTTCTTTTACTCCTATTATAGATCCCGCTTATAATGACTCAGATATTAAATTATATCAAAACCAAAGAATTTTAAGGTGCTTGTGACAAAGTATTGTAAATAATAACTAAAATTATTATTGTATGCACATAATAAATATTAGTAACGATAATAATATTATAATTTATAATTATATAACGTATGTATTATATATTAAATTGATTTTGTCCAATTAAATCCATTTCATTATTATTTCTTTGTATTCTATTTATCCTAAAATTAGATAAATAATATTATCAAAAGTATATTATTTTGTAAAAAATGAAGTAATTGAAATAGTATAGAGTAAAATACAGTTTTGTGTTTTGATCCACCTTTTCCGAATAGATTTACCAAAGTATAGCAACAGTATGTAGAGAAGAGTCGTAACAAATGCTATAAAAATATTTTTAAATTTCTGAAATTTAAACTTAACCTTTCAAAAAAGAAACACGCGTGACAATAGTAATCCGAAATCCGAATTTCATAGACAATACGGATTGTGACATAGACAATTCGGATTGGACATCCGAATTGGTTTAGGGACGTTTAGAGTCATAAAATTGAATACCACTATTCAATCCGATTTAAAAATCTGTGTACTTCACATGAACACTCACTAACAAACTGAAATATGGCGGCATCAATCACGAAGAAGACCGCTTACATCTCGACTCTTTAGTAAGATTCTAGTTATAAATAATCTGTTTATATATATGTATAATGCCCTTCAACAGGATTGCTACAGAAAATAAATTTAAAAATTTCCTAACTTTTCCAGATTTTCCAGTTGAAAATGGAAAATTTTCCATGAGTAATATAAAATATGTAAATTTTTACATTTAGACTCAAGGATTGTTAGACTCAAGGAAAAAAGTTAGTCTATATTATTAAAAACAACGCAAAAACTTAGCAGCTTAGTACAATTTTGGGTGCCAATTCAAGCCAGTAAAAATAAATTAGTTTTGAAAAAAGATACGGTTATGACGAAAAAGAGGGATTAAATTAAAATACTGAATAAAATATAAATTTTAATTATTTTATAAAAATCATTTAAAGTGCGCTAGTTTTGAATGTATTTAACTGTAAACGTTAAATATATTTAAAAAATTATAATAATTATTTGAAATAGCAGTTTAAGGCAATTGTTATCAAATTTCGAAATTCCAGACTTTACATTTTTCTTTGACTTTTCCCGGTTTTCCAAGTCTGTGGCAACTCTATATCAGCAATATCAAATATCAGTACATTGGACGTAACTATTTTGATCAACACGATTTGGTTGTGATTCAACCATGATATTAGGCGATTTTTATCGATGATTCAGGTATAGCAATCAAAATATACCAAACTTTACTAGAATATTCTTGCGTGTTTGATCATTACTGTCATTAGTGGTAGAGATGAGACCAGCCGTTTAATTCGTGTCTTATTTTCTATCTCTTTTATTATATATCACGTTAGAGTAAGAAATTATTTTTAAAAGAGCATCGAATATTCGTGTTTATAAAAAATCAACAGTTTTAGTTATACGTATAGGTTATTAGAATAAGCTTCATCCCTATTAACATCTATCAATAATAACTTTGGTACTATATGTACCAAACTGATCACTTAAAATCGTATAAATACAAGGGTATGTTCATCCGATGGTAAACCACTGTGCAGGAATTTAGAATAGTGGGGGTCACCAAACATATGTCATCATCAATTGTTTCTGGAACGATTAGAGCAGATTCGGCTCCGAAATGAAATATGGCCGCTTAAGGGTCAATAAGAAATAAATTATATAAGGATTGTAAAGGTCCTAAAGCTCTTAGCTGAGATAAGCATTGACTCTGATTTATCAGACCTAACAGCACCTATATAGGGTCCAGGAAGGAAGACTAAGGAGACTCCACTTACGTAATAAACGTGGGTCGATTTTGCGTTTCAATTCTCGATACCTCGCAGTACTTATTGTACTTTGTATATACAGGGTGTTCAAAAAGTCCCGGACCGGGTGAATAACTTGAAAAAAAAAAATTTTTTGAAAAAACGCCGAAACACGTGAAACGATTTTTCAAAAAATCTATCTTTTGAGAGGGGTTGCAACCCCCCGCCCCCAATGGGGCACATGGGGTACGAGGGGGGTCGAAAATCTTAAATAGCAACATAGGTCAAGTGGGGGCTCATTTGAAAGGTCTTTTCGAGACGAATCCAAAACACTGTGCATAGAGGGCGCTGCGATCATTTTCGGCGGAGTTATTTAATTTTTAAGATGTGCGTGTTTTCTGAGGAGCCATGTTATCTTAAATGTAGGAAAAATCCACGACGTTGAAGGAAAAAGAAAGTAACCACAAAAACAGCGATAAAGACGCTTGATTTCAAAATTACAGAGATGAACTACGACAAAACAGCTTTATCAGGGAAGAAAGTTACATAAAGTGTAAAATAATAATGACCAATGATTTGAACTTTTGACTTCAAGTGTCTTTATCAGCATTCAAAAACGCGACCATTGATGTACATGTGTGACAACAAATACGGTGTGTTTCATGTGCAAAAAGTCCTGCGTAGTGTTTTGGATTCGTCTCGAAAAGACTTTTAAAATGAGCCCCTACTTGACCTATGTTGCTATTTAAGATTTTCGACCCCCCTCGTACCTCACGTGCCCCATTGGGAGCGGGGGATCGTAACCCCTCTCAAAAGATAAGTTTTTTGAAAAATCGTTTCACGTGTTCCGGTGATTATCGAAACACTAAATTTTTTTAATGTTTCTGAGTCAAAAATCTTCAAAATTGAAATTTCCCTCCAAAAGTGAATGCAGCGCCCTCTATGTGTAGTGTTTTGGATTCGCCTCGAAAAGACCTTTCAAATGAGCCCCCACTTGACCTATGTTGCTATTTAATATTTTCGACCCCCCTCGTGCCCCATTGGGGGCGGGGGGTCGCAACCCCTCTCAAAAGATAGATTTTTTGAAAAATCGTTTCACGTGTTTCGGCGTTTTTTCAAAAAAAATTTTTTTTTTCAAGTTATTCACCCGGTCCGGGACTTTTTGAACACCCTGTATATATACTTCTGCGCGTAGTGAGTGCGTCGTAGTTAAATTAGATATGGTAAGAAGAAAGAAATCAGGAAGGAAGGTCTTTCTTCCTGAAAGAAACATTTTTATCTCCGATTTCTGAAGAAATCACGAATCTAGATGTTTAAAGTATAATTTTTAAAGACAAATAGGAGAACAATTACAATACCATTCTGTTGTGTAATGCCCGATTGCAAAACAGGATATAAAGGCATAAGAAGGTATACAGGAAAGAAATTGAATTCCTTTCAGGTTATGCGTTCTTTTTTAATCCAAGGTTTTAGCCTCCAAAGGGTCTAAAATGGGACTCAAGCTACGTTCCAAAATTGAGTGCCTGTAAAATTTATAGTGCACGCGACGTAAACTGTATGTTGGAAATAATTGGTTTCAAATTTTTATTTTTTGATTTAATTCTTGTAGTATACAGAATAGTTTAATAGACATGCGCGAATTGCGATATTTCTAGTGGAAATTGTTCCGATTTTCTCTTTTTTCGGCAGCCTCCGATGAGCTCATAAGCGAGGACAGACTAGCGTTTAATATTATTAAAATACAATAAATTGCAATCGCGTAGTACAAAATTATTAACTTCTGTGAAAAGAATTATCCTATCTGAAAGTTTCAAATTGACATAGTTTTTCGAGTATATAATTTACACGAGATAGTAACTACAAATAATAGTTGAGGGACAAACAGAAAAATGAAAAAAGAGTGACGCTATTGCACAAAAGTTAATTGTAACAACTGTAGACAAGAGGTCACTTTTATATCTTCTAAATTATAGTACTGTTTTCGAGATTAGACGAAGATTAAAGTCATATTCAAGCGTGATAACGAACAATAGAAATGTAATTTGTTGCAGAATTTTTACAAATCTTATCTTTTGACAAAAACATATTGATAGCAAGTATATCAGCAAATTAAAGAACTTGTTAAACAGACTGAATGCCTTAAAAGTAGTTTTGGATGATAGTGATAGATGAATCATCTCAAACGTGTTGGCAACATTGACAGAAGAATAATCACTTTGTAAGTGCCTGGGAATCCTATGATTCTGTAAATAAAATTTTAGAAAATTTGACAGGCTGATTGCGGAAGAGATGAGAATGAAAGCAAAGCAACCTGGAGAAAAGATAGCTGCGTTTAAGGCAGCAGATAGGAAATGCTTCAAATACAATAAAGTAGGTCATTTCTTGATTGTAGAGTTAAAAAGGTAATATACAAACGGATACTGTCTTGACCTTGATATATGTTGTCAAGATCATGGCTTTGAGTGACCTCCGACAGATTTTAGGTGGCGATCGTCCTTCATTAAAAAGTTATTAACAAAAAAAAAGTTCAACTACATAACACGAGAATTCCCTGCTTTAAAATGTTTGATAGTCATGCATTGTAGGGGATGCCGATGACCGCGACTTTGACATATGTTATCAAACAGTACAATTATGGAAGTCCAGCGCTCCAAGCGAGGAGGGGGATAAGAATCAAAGGTAAAAGTCGTGCGCTCCTTTGCAGGGGGGGGGGGGGTGAGAGTCGCTTCGCGTGGAAAGTCGAAAGTAGAGTTGCTGAAATAAAATAGCTATATGAAGTGTAATACATATTTATTCTTCTAGTGTTGAAGTTTCTTCTCTAACGGAAAGATATACCACATAAATAGACTTTTGAGTCTAAATATCTTAGAAACTATAAGAGACCGCCACCTAGTTGCTAAGGCAAAGTTATTCAGAATTATGACCTTGACAATATATGTCAAAATTATCGGCACAGTCCGTTAATATGTATAAATGCCGTGAATAAGTTGGAAAACAGATTAGGTGTTTTCGTTGTGATAAGCTAGGTCACATAGAAAAGACGTGCGGAAAAAAGGCTCCGACAAGAAATATAGAAGATTGCAGTATTTGCAAGAAAAATAACCATACTGAGAGAAAGATTATTATTTTAGGAAGAACAAAGCAGCTAAAAAGAATGAAGTCGAAGATAAGGTGTCATTTTTAGTAACAAATACAGATGGAGATATCGACTCAGGAATAACAATCAATATGATAAACAGAAAAGATAACATCAAAAATTTCAAGAAGATAAATTCGAAAATTAGAGTAGCTAAGTTTAATGAATCGATGACAGCAGAAGGAACAGGATCTGTAGAATTCGAGAGATGTAAATTGAAAGTAGTATACATTCCGGAATTGAGTAAGAAGTTGCTATCTGTAAGTGCTATTACAAGTAGCGATAGTAAAGTACTTTTTGAAAAAGAAGTAATAATTAGCTATAAAAATAAAACTGTGTTAAAAGGCAATAAACTAAAAATGGTTTATTTCAAGTTAGGATGAAAAATGTTGAAAGCGAAGAGACTCACTTAGCGGATAATACTATTGACAAATTGGAATTGTGACATAGGAAAATGGGGCACATAAAATACGTTAGTTTTAAGGATCTAAAGAAGATAAGTCAAGGATTGGACTTTTTATTAGCTGAATTAAATAGAACAAGAAAAGTTTGCAAAGTTTGCGGCAAGTTTAGAGGCAAAGCATTCAAGAACTAAATTTAAAAATGAAAGAGTAAGAGCGAAAAGACCTCTGCAGATCATTCATACAGATTTGTGTGGTCCCATAAGTCCCAATACCTGGGACGATAAGAAATGTTTTATTACTTTAATGGATGACTGCACACACTTTACGATGTATTTGCTGCAAAGTAAACAAGAAGCTGCTGAAGACAAGAGACTACGTTAAGGTAGAAGCAAAGTGGAATCTCGAAGTAGCGAAAATAAGATGCAGTGTAACAGAATTTATTAATAGAAATGTAAATGAATGGTAAAAGAAAAATTATAGAGCTTGATATCACTGTTCCATACTCCGCAATTAAACGAAAGAGCTGAGAGATTTAATAGAACATTGATGAAAAAGGTCAGAGCTCTGTTATTTGAGCTAACTTAAAGACATGTGGGGAAAAGCCCTTTATACAGCAACTTATTTGTTTAACACATCTCCCAGAGAAACATTTAGAGTAACACCATATGAAATGTGGGAAGAGAGGAAATTAAATTTGACTGATCTACAAATTTTTGGTTCAACCGCTTATGCTAAAGTCTTAAGTCCGATAAAAAAGCTGGATAAAAAAAGCACTTAATATCCCTTTATATCCTTTTGTTATACTCCAAACGGTTATAGATTGTGGGATAAAGCAAAAAGAAAAATGGTACTAACAAGAGACATAAAATTTCAGTTGACAGATAAAAAGATAAATCAAGAAAAGAGGAAGAGTAAAAAATTGGATTTATTAGATAAAAACGATGAAGATTTAAAAGAGGAAATTAATGAAGACGATGAAGACAATAGTCTAAGTAATGATTCAGATGATTCTTTTAGAGATGTTGATGATGGAATGGAAATCAGAGACGATTTAGAAGATAATATTATAGAAGATGAACAAGAAACAGAAGACATTCAAGTAACAGAAGTAAGGAGATCAAATAAGTGACCGGATAGAATAAGTGGAAAATTGAAGGACTATATTTATCTAACGTATGAAGAAGCTATGATAGGTTCATAAAAAGAAATGGTCTGAAGTAATAGAAGAGGAAAAAGGATCATTAAAAGAAAACAAAGTTTGGGAAGTACTGGATGAAAATTTAGTCGAAATTAAAACAGAAAAACCGTTGCACTGCAAGTGAATTTTTAGAATAAAACGGAATAGTAAATATAAGCCAGATTGATGCCAGATAGTAAAAGGCTGTGAGCAAAAATATTAGGAGAGAATATTCTAAATCGGACCAAATAGGACCTTTTTAATTTAAATGAATATGGTTAAGTAGATTTGCGTGCTATTTATAATATAAAGTTCTTATAAGACACCGAACATGCGAGAGCAGTTTGACAGTTCTTTGTCATAACGTAGAATAGACGCAAATATGTATTTTCAGCTATCATGCAAACATTTTTTTAAAAAAGAAAATCTTTATTGAAAAGATGTTAAAAATTTGAAAGGTAATTAATTTAAGATAATTAAAGAATTTAAAAATATTAAGTGCTTTGTGATCACTTTTGCGGTTTATTGTAAAATCTGTTCTAAAAGTTCGAAAGGATTCGTGTCCAAATCTGACCATTACAGTAGATAACAACAAGCATTTGTTCATTGGATCCTGACGTTTTCCAAGAAATTGAAAGCTTCCTGCCCAGTTCAGTAACTGATCGGCCAATCGAATATAGCGAGATAAAAATAAATTTGGACAAAACACTGCAATCCATTTGGCCACTTCCAAAAGCGCCTCCACATAAAAATACCGTTCGGGGACGAAAACCGGGAAAAGCAACTATTTTAACTGATGATGCTGCGATTGAAACTATATGCTATAAAGGAAGCAACAAAACAAATGAAAAATGAGACCAAAAAACACTAAAAAGCCAAGTAAGTCAACTAATTCATCGAAGAAAGAAGATTCGCCACAACCTGATTGTAGTACTGGTGATCGACCAATCAGATCTGGTTTAAGGAACACTAAATCAATAAAATATCATAAGTCATCAGACTCAGATTAATTGAATTTTTTATTGATTTCAATTCTAATAATATAAACTGTCAGTAATTTTTTTCTGAATAAAATTTTTATTTCTTATCAAATTGCTCGTTTTTGTTTAATACTAACAGAAATAAATTAAAATCTTGTAAATTTCTATCTAAAAGTCCATAAAAATAGGAGGATCCGATTTGAACCAGAGGATGGTCCGATTTGGAATCAATAGTTTTTACATTTTCCATTATAGTTCAACACAGGTGAGAGATACGTCAAAATGATCTGAAATAAAAATGAAAGGAATTAAATGATCTTTCCAATGGCATCTTTGGTTTTATAATCGGACTTTATCTAAGTCTTGTAGAGAACAAAACTGCAAATAGGTTCGAATTTAAACCTTCTCCCCTACATTGATTATCAGGAAATATACAGTCCTGTAATCAGTCGTAGTGCTCTGAGGAGTGTTTTCGCTATTGCTATAGCTAAGAATTTTGAAGTCATATCTTATGACGTAAAAATGGTCTTTTTATATGGCGAATTGAACAAAGATATTTACATGTATTCACCAGAAGGATATAACTATAAAAGGAAGATTGAAGAAAGACTAAAATTGAAGAAAGCATTGTATAGTTTAAAACAGGCTCCTCTTAGGTGAAACGTCAGATTCACTGAGTTTTTTAAAAAAGAAGATTTTAAAACTCTTGAATGCTTGTTCAAAAGAATTGATAGTGATATTTTTGGGTATTGGGTATGTTGATGACGGTCTGTTAGTATTATAGGTAGCGATATTGATAAAACAATAAGATTCTAAGATAATTAAGCAAAGAATTTTAAATTAAAATTACAAGAGACACGAATACTTATCTCGGATTTGAAATAAGTAATGTTGATAATTGTTTTCTGTCCCAAAGGAAATATATTTTGAAAATTTTGCAACAAATATGGAAAAGGTCAAGACTGTCAAAGTTCCCGTACTTTCAAGTGAGCAAACTAAAACCTTGCCTAAATTTAAGTCATATCCTTACAAAGAACAAATTGGCAGTTTGCTTTATGCTATTCATAAGACTTCCATGGGTGCTTTTTATATAAAGATTATGCGTACGCATTATGTTTTCTCTGTATCCAGATTCATTCTTGGAATGCCAACGCTTCGTGAACCTTACAGTCCACTTCATCAGGACGAGGAAACACAGCCTGAGCTGTTCTTCCGGGTCGTTCCTTTTATATTACGCTACTTGTTGTAGTGGTGGGGGAAAGAAGAGAATTGTGGGTGGGGGGAAGGGGTGGGTGAAATTGGTCAGGCTTCAATAACCGAGAGAATGATTTTTCATATTTTACTTATGTAGCCATTATCTCTATTTAGATTGTTAGGATGTTTTTGTTTCTCTATGGCTTCTCTATACTTTCTTGGAAAGTATGATGTAATGTTAGCTATTGTGATCATTTTGTCAAAATAGTATTTGATGTCCTGTTTCGATGTTATGTTTTGATAATGCTGACTGTATGACGTGTTTTAGCTTGACATTACGTTGTTCTTTTATCCGTAAGTTGACCATTCTCCCGGTTTCTCCACGGCTTTGCCGTGTCTCCATATCACGAATGTGTCGTTTACATAACAGAACCAAACTTCTTTTTTGGTGGTTTTTTGGGTGTTTTTCTGAGGATTTCTCTCAAAATGCTCCATGAAGATGTTGGCAAGAACCCATTGCCGCTCCTGAAGTTTGTTCATAAAATTGGTTGTTATAGGAGAAGTAAATGGTTGTTAAGCTGTGCTCTAATTAGCAGGATGAGGTCGGAGAGGACTTCATGTGAAACCTTTATTATGTTTAATAATCTCATCAGCAGAGCCGAACTCCGTAAATTCCTTATTTTCCTCAACAATCAACATCCAAATATCCACTTCACTATAGACATAAAGAAAAACTCCCCTTCCTAGATGTTCTTTCTCTAAGAAAGCTGACGATATCTTAGACGGTACTTCAAGTGTACAGAAAACTAACACACACAGATAGATATTTACATGCCGAATCGCACCACCATCCAGCACAAAAATAGTCTGCAATCAACTCACTTGTACATAGAGCTTTTACCATCTCTGACAAAGAACATCTACAGAACCACTTAAAACTAGCCTTACAGAAAAACGGATATAACAAAAAAAACATAATCAAAACAATCAATAAACATGCAAACAAGACAACGGTCTTTGATACACAATCAGACGAAAGGATCCTATCTTTCATATGTCAAAGGAACGACAGATCAGATTGGCAGGATATTAAACAAACACAATAACCGAACTATCTTTAAACCACCCAAAAAGGTAGAACAAATCTTAAGAAATTCTGAAGATCTCTACTTAACTCCGCAGGAGTATACAAAATACCTGCGGGCAAGTATACATTGGAGAAACCGGGAGAATGGTCAACCTACAGATAAAAAAACACCAACGTGATGTCAGGCTAAAACATCACGCAGTCAGCATTATCAAAACATTAAAATAGGATATCAAATACTGTTTAACAAAACGACCACAATAGCCAACATTACATCATATTTTTCAAGAAAGTATAGAGAAACCATAGAGATACAAAAATATCCTAACAATCTAAATAGAGATAATAGCTACAACATAAATAAAATATAGAAAACCATTCTCCCGGTTATTGAAGACCGACCAATTTCTCCCACAATTCTCTTCTTTCCCCTACCACTCCAACAAGTAGCGTAATATAAAAGGAATGGCCCGGAAGAATAGCTCAGTATCAAGCTGTTCCTCGCCCTGATGAAGTGGATTGCAAGGTTCAAGCGTCAGCATTTCAAGAATGAACACAGAGAAAACTCACAAAACGCATAATCTTTATATAGTTTGCTTTATGCTTTTATTAATACAAGGCCAGATATAGCGGTGAATTATGTAAATAGATTCGTTGAAGATCTTATGTAAGAAAATATCAATGAATTCAAATACATTTTAAAATATCTTGCTGAAAATATAGATCAAAGAATATGTTTTAAGAAAGATGGAAATATTAGATTATTGGAAACATACTTCGATGCTGATTTTGCTGGAAATTAGGAAACAAGAAAAAGTACTACTGGATACATAATTTTCTACGCAGGAGGACCAGTTAGCTGGTGTTCCATCATTAGTCGCTTAGAGTTGAAAATGTTGAAAATTTTAATATATTTTACATATTTTACATACGTATACATATATATAAATATATATAATATATGTGTATTTCTATATATGTATACCTATGTAAATATGTAAAATATATTAAAATTTTATATTAAATTTTTAACATTTTTGAAAAAATTTTTTACATATAGAAATATATTATATATATTTATATATATGTATACGTATGTAAAATATATTAAAATTTTCAACATTTTCAATCCTAAGCGACTAATGATCTCCTATTTACTAGTGATCGGTACATTACTGAAGCTATATTGGACGCGCATGTGTCTGAAACCCGGCCTGTCTAACAACACTGATTCACAAGCGCTGCGAGAATCGAAACTTAACTCGAAATGTAAAATCGGCTCATGTTTTGAAGACTGGCTAGATTAAAACCTGATGTCCATGATGCTAGAAATCGGTCCGAGATCTCGGATAGAGAAAAAATTAACAAGTCACATTTGAACAATTTGACATGACCATTGCGATTGGTCAATTCTTTCTTCATTCAAGGTCTCGGACTGATTTATAGCATCGTGGATACAAGGCTTTAAGATACTTTTAAGGGGGAGTCTGATAAATATTCGCCATTATCCGTATTCATAGTCCTTTGAGGATTCCTTATTTTATTTTTCATAAATCTTCCTTTGATTAAACAAGGAACCTTATTAGCTTCCTTTTCTCAAGGAAGGTTACGAGTTTCCTTGAGGAGGAGATGCAATCTTCATAACCAATCAAACCATCAAATTTAGTTCGTTACATTAGTTTTTTTATTTTCAATAGCTTTTAATTTAAATCTGTCGCATCGATAATTATTTTCGATAGTTTTTTTTTTGGAAATAAACTGTATCAAAAGTATTTTCTCCTTTATATAATAAGCGTTATGACGAATCCGATTGGAAGCACTGATGCATATTAAAGCCGTTGTACACTGATTTAATTTGAGTATAAAAATAAAATGCAAATATTTCGAATTATGAAATACATATTTTACCTAATAGTACAATAAAATATATTGAATATTTCACAATTTAATCGATTTCTATGTTTATTTATAAACATATATTTACGTTATTTTGTGTATATATAGTTTTAATGTGCATCAGTGAGTGCGTCTAATAAAATTCACTATTAGTTTTATTTTTGTCCATTATTGTTGCAAAATGCTTAATCACGACTTTATTTAATTAACAATGCCTTTACAACTTTTATTATTCATAATTCATATTTAGTTTACATATACTATATAACATGCTGCTTTCAGTTAGGTTACTAAAATCCTTAAAATATTCCTTTTTTCGGGAAGGCAAACTTGAGATACATGAAACAAGGTTTTGGAGAATCGAGGAATTCTTCATGGAGGCTTCCTCCATCCTTAAAAGGATGGATTATGAATACGGGTGTATGCTAATGCAAACTGATGATTTTTATAGTAAATTTTAAAATATAGCGTTCAGAGGTATGTTCAGATTCCTACCTGAGTGACATCTAGGTCACTTCATCCTTGTTATTTATTGAATGTTAAAGAAGGATGACATGAAAATTTTGCAACATAATAATGGCTGCTCTAATCAAACTTGAACATTGCTTTGCCAGACTCTCCCTTGAGGGTTTCTAGTTAGACTGAGAGTGCTAGATTGTGAGTGGAGTCTCCTTAGTCTTCCTTCCCGATAGGATCCTAATAGGCTATAATAGGCTACAGACTAAACGCCTTAGGTGTGGTTGAGTTGCCACTACGAATGCTTCGAAGCATTTTTTGATTAGTAAAATTCTTTCTTCCAATTGATTCGACCACACCCTTTATCAGTTTGATTATATTGACTCTGATTTTTCTTTATCAATTTATTAAATACAATTTAAATCATTTTTTATTATTATAATTTTTAATAAAATAATAATAAGGCTCAATAAAATTAAATAATAATAACGAAGAACTACGAGCCTAACGTATTTTAAAATTTTAATGACATGTAATAATAGTACATACAATAACAAAAACAGACATGTGTTTCGACTCCAATTGGATCATTATCAATGTTAATTGAAAATTTTTACAATAAGATTGGAAACAAGACCGTTTATGTTAAATAACATTACTTTAAATACGAAGCGCCACTATGACCTGAATGTTGAGATGTTAAACTATTATACATATTCATATAAATGAATTAATTTCAGAAATGATAATTGCGTGCCGATATGGTTGTCGGACTTTCAATACAATCAATCTGAAATATTAATAATCCCCCCAAATTTCCCAAATTAATCTTAAAAAATTGTAATAAATTTATTGCGAAAAATATTGCCTCGGCCGGGAGTCGAGCCCGGATCTTTTGCATTCCGAGCGAGCGTCCTAAGCCTTTAGATTACGTTGTTTTTCAAACAATAACAAATCTAATTGTTTATATGACACGTATGAGTCTTAAACAATACAGAAAAACAAAACACATACAGGGTGCGTTACTAAAATTCGGACAAATTTCAATTTAAATTTTCCGCTATATTGTGCTTTCGTCAGAGGTTGTTGTTGGCGTCCGAGAAAGTCTGATGCTTCTAATAAATAGTCATATTTTCAAAATGGCCGCGATGTTGAAACTAAGTGCGGAATATAATCGAAGAGCCGCGATCATCGAAAGCCTTCGCGCTGGGCGCTCAGCAATGGAAATAATTCGGTTCTTTGGATACCTGAGATCAACTGTTTATGACGTGACAAAATATACGGTTTTAGAACAGTCCAACGAAGGTTCCAGCGAGGAAGAGTTACTTGAAAGAACGCACCGCGAGGACCTCCGCAGTCGTCGAAAGGGCTCAAGCGCTGATTTCGGAGGACCCAGGGCAATCGTTGCGCGTTTTGATGGATGTAGTAAAGCCATGGATGGAAATTGTGGCGTCCGGAAGGTTATATGTTTTTCAGCAGGATTGGTACACCGGTTCATATGAGTCATTCATACGATTCAAAATTGGCTCTCAGACAACGTCGATATGTTTTGGTCCAAGGAATTCTGGTCTCCCAACAGCTCAGATTTAAATCTCTTGGACTATTACGTATGTAACGCGTAGTTGAAAGGGTCACGAACAAGTCTTGACATTCTAATATGACGTTATTAAGGACCGCTATTGAGGACCGCAGCATTCGTTGGCATGGACAGCGCTACATTACAGCGTGCGTGCAAACGCTTCAGACCGAGAATAGAGGCCGTCATTCAAGCTGGGGAGAATAATTGTGCTCTATAGGGATCCTCCAAATATTATTAGGTATTGGAATTAATTCGTAGCGTTTTACAAGTGATGGGAAGTACTTTCATTAATGTATTTTTTAATGCTCATGTGAAATAAATAACATTCTTTCATTAAAAACGCTACGAATTAATTCCAACACCTAATATATAAAAAGATTTTTTATAATATTTAATTTTTCATTAAAAATATTTTGTTTAAAGAAATTGTTTGATTTGTCGGAATTTTGGTGACGCACCCTGTGTATTAAAAAAAAGAAAAGTTCTATAGGCTGATTTTTGCGGAAAATACGCTATAAAAACCATTGCTGATAGTGTAATATAATGGAACTCTAATGTTTAACGAGCCGGTGACAGGGAGTTGTCGATATCTGACTGAGTTAAAATTTTACAGAAATTATTTTATCGATTAAAATTATTCTAAGGGGTGAGGCGTAAAGAATTAAAAAAATCGAAAAATAAGGAGCACCTTGATATATACATATATAGACTTTAAAATATTTTAAAATAACCCTAACAGTACAAAAGTTGCAGCAATATTACTGCAATATTGTAGCGATATTACACATTGCAGCAATGTTGCAGCAATATTGCTATAAGTTTTGTGCTATTGGGGAAGTTCCTTAATTATACTTTAAATATCTAAAATGGATTCTTTGATGTGATAAGATGTGATAGACATGATAACGGAATTATATCTTGTTACCAGTAGTTTTGCGAGAAGTATGAAAATCCAAGAAGAATTTCGAATTTGTGAAGAGCAGAGTGAACAGCTGATCGATGTAGATAGGCAATGTCGCTTTGTTAATTTGCCGACCTTCATGCAGGGAAGTACAGACCATGGTGCTTCGTATGTTCATTTTTACTGGAACATTATCATGATTGCCTTATGTGCTGTCATAATTCTACAGAATGAGTAGCATTTGTATATTTTTTTAGATAGAAATTGCATATCCCCGATTTCTTAATAAAGTGTTACATAATATTTATATTTTTTTCCTGTTGTACATTATGATGTTAATGGCTTAAGTTAGTTTGCCGAAAAAATAAATTTAATTTTTATAAGATATTTAAAAGAAATATGTTTGATATTTACTTATTGAGCTATTTACATGAAAAGATATATATTTATTAGGAAGATATTTTTTGTAATTAAATAACAGTTAAAGATATCCGATGAAAATTACTTACAGCCATGTTTTTCAGCCTCACTTTCTGTTGTATCACTTAAATCTGTTGGATCGAGAACAGGTTCCGGTTTAAGTGTTGGTGGAACTTGTAGTTCAGCAGCAGATTCAAGAGCGGGAACAGGATCCGTAGCTGGAGACACTGAATTCTCCATAACTGCTTCGGTCTTTATTTTTATTAAACAAGAAAGAAATCCATATAATGTTAATCTTTAGAGAATGGATATTTTTAATCATATAGATTTCGATTTATAAGAGTGTCTCAAAACTTCTGAATTTGGAATATTTTAAGACAAAACTTCTAATATGAAAATGTCAAGGCTATAATAGTTTTTACATGATTAACTATTATAAAATTCATAAATCATAAAGCTTAACATTTCGCACTTATGGTGGAATGATATTACGATAAATAAAATCCTTTTAACAAAACATTATCATACAAATATGGAACAATATTTTAATTAAGAAATTGTTTCTGCTTCTGTATAGAATTTATTTGGATATTCATAGAGTCCTATGGGTTATTGTGATAGTGAAGTGACTTTGATATCGTAAAATATTTTAATGAAAAACAAATTTTGAGATTATTTTTAACAAACAAAAAGTTTATTATTTTTTTGTATTTGATGAAAATATCTCGTATACAGTGTCCCAAAATTCGCGCCCGCGAAGTACAAAATCTGATACTTTATGCTAAAACAAATAACTTTTTCCTTTAATAAAATTGCGTCCGATGAAATAATTTTTGCGTTTACTTGTGTAACTTCAATCTGCTCTCCTGCAACTTAAAATTATTTGTCAGACATAATTTTGCAAAAGAAAAAAGTTTCTTTTAGTATAAAGTATCATGCCTTGTACTTCGCGGACGCGAAGTGCTAAAAGAAACTTTTTGAAACATCCTGTATGTATACCTTTAAGACTTAAATTACAAGATAGTTATTGTGCGTTATTAAAGACACAAGACATTGTCTTAGGTCCAGTTCTATAATTTATAGTTAATTCTTGTTAAGATTACAAAAAAAATTATTTGCTTTGGGCTCCGCGTCCCTGCGCTCTCCATACTCGATTTGTATGGGAACGCGTCCTTCGTATTAGCGCGACGCATCCATTATTATTAGGCATCTATCTCTCAACGTGTGCAGTCGCACCACTCTTGCCCGACATTTTTGTTCCTCTGTTGTTAAACACAACTATTCGAGAAGGATATCACAGAGTCGTGTCAAATTTAAAGTGTTTCTTAAAATCAATAAAAAGAGTCAATTAAAAGACCTGTATCTTGATCACGCCGCCACCAAGATATGTATTACACCGACAAGCAACGCGTGAAGGGCGATCGAGCCTGCAGTCCAATTTCGTAGAAGTCACGAATCATCGCATTAACCAGAAGCATGGGCAATAAAGTTTGGTCCTTCGAGCCGGATATTCCACTATTCCGTGCCTGTCGAATACGCCACATAGCATATCAATTGTCAAAACCGACAACGAAGCCTTGACGTCATCCACGTACTTAAGGCGGCTTTCCTTCTACCAGTGTATCGGCATATTTCTTGCCGCTGTGCTAGACAAACAACCAAAGAGAGGTACTGCGCAAGGAACTGCCGACGAACCTTCTGCAGATATTCATCGAGACATCGATTCTCTTTTTATAATGAGACGCAGCGCTGCGCTATTTGATCGCGTACTGTAAGTATATTTATAACACATAGATAAGGAAAGTCATCAAAATTTCGATTAGAGATTTGTCGTCTATCTTCCTTCAGATATATTTATAACCTCAATCCGAGATGAGTGTAGACATCTCCGTCTTCAAAAGGCGCTGAGCCACCGTTAAAACTGCATGTACGCGCATAAAAAATTACGTCGACAATATTCTGTTTTTGACGTCTGCAATCGTGTCGGAATTCGAAGAACATAAATTTAGACCGCTATTGGTCCGAGTACGATACATTCAAACACAGATTAAATTATACGATGCCGAGAGTAACGATAGAATTGCATTCGAGAAAGCTTTTTATACTCTGGCAGCTAGAATACGAGAACTAATACGTAACAGTTTCGCATCCCGTAACCTATCAACGTCTCCAACATATCAGAAACGTCGGAATCGCTTCTCAACATAAGATTGCCTAAACTAGATCTTCCTAAGTTTTTTGAAAAGTATGAAGAGTGGATTCCATTCCATGACACCTTTTTTATCATTACACACGCGAACACATCGCTTAGTAACATCCATAAATTACAATATTTGAAAACCGCGCTTGTCGATGATGCCAGAAAAGTAATAAGCTCACTCGAAATTTCTGATGCGAACTATGGTGTTGCGTGGAACTTTTTAAAATAAAGATACAACAAGTGAGTCATCGTCCAAAATCATCTCAGGTACATTCTCGAATTATGACGAAAGAAAACGTTTCAGAACTGCGACAGATGATGCTACGCGTCACATACACGCATTAAAGGTTTTGAAACACCTTACCGATGCCTGGGATGATCTCTTAGTTTATATATCTCTCACTTCCAAGCTTGACACAGTCACAGCGCGAGAATGGCAATCCTCCCTCTCAGGTTACGAGTTGTTTACCTCTTGAAGTAATTTCTCGGTTTCTTAGCCCATCGTTGTCAGGTTCTCGAATCTATTACCAAGGCGTCAAATTCTCTCACAAAAAATACGCCTTCGCGACACAATTCAAATAATAAGCAGAGGACTTCTTGCAACGCGTCTGTCAATGTAAAATATTATTATTGTCAAGAACACTCTATTTATCAATGTAAATTTCTAACTATGTCAATTCCCAAACGGATATCGGAGCTGCGTTCGAGGAAGGTCTGTCTAAATTGCTTACGATCAACAGCACATGTTGCGAGTAAATGTCTATCAGGAA
Organism: Acromyrmex echinatior; assembly: GCF_024713525.1. NCBI lineage: Eukaryota > Metazoa > Arthropoda > Insecta > Hymenoptera > Formicidae > Acromyrmex > Acromyrmex echinatior. The sequence continues at coordinate 25,546,755 of NC_141853.1, forward strand.
TGTGCAGAACGTGCTCTCGCAAACACAACACATTGTTGCATATTCCGGCGCCTTCTAATCAACCTAAGGCTGATGAGGCCGAACAACAGGAGTTTCCCGTGAATCAGCCATTATAAATGCTTCGGATACTGTGGTCGCTCACGCCTCAAATATAACTACAGGGTGGGCCATCTATTGGTACGTTTTTAAAAATGCGATCAAATGAGCATACATTGATATTTTTTATTAATTTTTTTTTTGTTGTGAAGCTAAAAGTATCCGCGTCAAGAATGAAAAACGATTTCGTTCATGTGGCTCCCTCTACTGGCCTTACAGTATGCCATTCGGTCACCCCAATTATTAATGACATTTTGGACTACCTCGGCGCCAATTTCACTCAAAACAGTCGTAATATAATGTCATCCACTAACATCCCTTTCTCACGAACTTTCCTCACCAATTTGCGTATAGCTCCTTCGGTGGGTGCTCTATCACGACCCATATTTCTTTTCAAAATTCGTACAGTTTCGGCGACACAGCACTGACTTTGAAAATAAGTTTTTAAAATTTCAAAACGCTCTTCAAGAGAAAACATGTTGTTTCGTGCCGCGGACGGTATGACTAATAAACTGTCAAAATTTCGGGTCTGTAGCTCGTTCGGTGTTGCCATACGACGAAATTCAAAAACGTACCAATAGATGGCCCACCCTGTAATAGCAATCACATACTTCTCTCTACTGCCATCGTCTTAATTCAGGATAATAATGGTTCGCTAAACCCTGTCGAGTATTACTAGATTCTGGCTCTTAAGCTTCATTTCACGCGATTGCTTTAATTCATTGGGATTAAATTCATGTCCTGTAAATATTTCTATTTCTGGCATTGACGGTATTATGCATTCTTGACGCACTCTCACCAAGCAGTTCAAATAAAATTAAGCTCAAGGGTAAGTCCGTATTCAGCCACCATTGACTGTATCGTAACTAATCGACTATCAGACGATCGTTCATCATGGCGCGATCAGTTTTCAAATTACCGCAAAATATTCTATTAGCTGACTCTAATTTTCATGTTTCATCAAAAATAAATATATTAATCGGAGCGGAGATTTTCTGGAATCTCTCTACATAGATCAAATCAAGGCTTCAAATGAACATCCAACAAGAAACAAAGTTCGGATGGATTCTAGCGGGCCGATCAAATGGGACTTTAACGCACATTCGAAAGATACAATCGCTTCTGTTAGCAATATTGAGCTGCACGATCAGATTGCTAAATTTTGGATTGAATGAACATCAATAATAGTCCATCTCTGTACACTACTGATCAGAAATCACTTTGTGAGGAACATTTCATAGCTAGCGTTTCAAGAAATAATGAATAGATATGTAGTTATTGCTCTTCAAGGAAGATTTGTTACATAATCTCGGCGACTCAAGATCCATTGCGCTTAAGCATTTTCAAAGCCTAGAGAGGCGTTTAAGCTACGACCCTGAATTAAAAAAGGGGTATTCCAAATTTATGTCTGAGTATCTCGCGTTAGGATATATGAAATTAGTAACTGAGGAAGCTTCCGATGAATTCGAGTCTTGTTATTTATCTCATCACTGTGTATTCAAGCACTCTCCTGCTGGTTCTAAGCTCCGCGTTGTATTTGACGGGTCTTGCGTTACTGAAATCGGATTATCATTAAATGATTGTATGTTGACAGGATCAGTCGTTCAGCATCTTACGTCAATATTCATTCGTTTCTGTACCTTCAAATACATCTTTATAGCAAACATCATTAAGATGTATCGTCAAATCAAGGTGGATCCTTCACAAACTCGTTACCAGAGAATTTTTTGGCGCGACAATAATAATTCAAAACTAGAAGTCTACGAATTATCACCGTTACGTATGGTATTTCTGTCGTCTCCTTTCTTGCTAGATGGCTCACGCACTTAGCTAATACATACGCCAACAGTTACCCCATAAGTTCTTTGCATGTTGCCCGTGATTTCTACGTAGACGACCTACTGACAGGAGCAAACACACTATCAGAAGCAATAACCATTCGCGATTAGATAATTCAATTACTAAAACTAGGCTCGTTTAAACTCAGCAAATGAGGATCTAATTGTCTGACGTTACTAAAGGGCGTGAGCGATCAAATGGAAGTTCCTATACTGTTTCACAAGAATGTTGAATGCCGCGTTTTAGGCATTATCTGGGATAAAATTGACGTATTTTAATTCTTATGTATTTTAATTCTCGGCCCGATTGTAGTAATCGCTAAGTTGACAATGCAAGATTTGTGGCAGGCCGGAGCGGATTGAGTCAGTTCCGCAGATTATTCATACTAGCTGGCTTCACTTCAGGCTGCAATTGCCATTACTAAATCAGCTTCAGAGCATTCCTCGCTGCTCGAAACATTCACAAATTCAGATACAATTCAAGTTCATGGGTTTGTGATGCTAGCCAACGCGCCTATGGCGCATGTATATATCTCCGCACTGAAATCGGCCTTCAAGACTATCAATTGAATTTGCTTTGTTCTAAGTCTCGAGTTGCTCCGCTCAAGATTGTATCTTTACCGCGTTTAGAATTGTCTGCCGCATTATTGTTAGCACAATTAGTGCTAACTCGAATCATCAGTTGATTTAACTAACGTTAGAATGTTCTTGTGGTCAGATTCCACTATAGCTCTAAGCTGGATGAATTCTTTTTCACGCAAATGGTCGGCATTTGTAGCGAACCGTGTAGGAGAAATTCAACGTCTAACCAATCCATCTGATTGGCGCCACGTGGCCTTTCATAACAATCCGGCAGACATGCTTTCGCGGGGATTGCTTCCTAATGAGTTGATAGGATCTTCTTATGGCATAGACTTTCGTTTTTGGTAATATCTGAGAGTGGCCCAGTGGTAATTTTTGCATTAACTAGAGTGAAATTCCCGTACAAAAATGGGTGTCCACTATCGCAACGCTAGTAGACTACAGCGTCATTGATCACTTGCTTAATAAATTTTCCAATTTCAATAAGGCACGTCGATCTTGGTCTATTGTTGTCGATCTTAGGCTTCTAGTCCTCAGCGTTTTAGACCACTAACTACTACTGTATCTTCTGACGAAATTTTAAATTCCCTACTCGTCGTTGTGCAGAATTGTTCAAGCTCAGTCCTTTTCGAATGATTACAAGGGACTGTAAGCAAATCAGCATTAACCGGTCTAGCGAATGGATCTCCTTGTCTGTTCATGGGAAGCGACAAGCTAATAAGAGTCGGTGGAAGACTGAAAAATTCTGTCCTGTCATTTGACGCGTGCCATCAAATTCTTTTGCCTCAAAATCACATACTAACTAAACGAATAATCGAATCAGAGCACTTACGCAATTTACATTTTGGTTTACAGTCCATTATGGCGGCTTTCAGACAATGATTCTAACATCTTTCATTACAGTTAGTTACTCGTAAAATAATCAACAATTGCGTGATTTGTTTTAAGGTCAAACCAACTCATTTTGAAGCCTTAATGGGTCTTTTATCCTCGCCTAGAATTAACGTTTCGCGTCCATTCTCGCACTATATCAACTACGCTGGCCATATCATTGCGAGAAGGCAAACGCCGCAACTCTTGTATTCGGAAGGTTTATGTAGTCATTTTTGTATGCTTTGCCACCAAGGTGGTTCATCTAGAACTTGTAACTTTACTTCCGATGCGTTCATTGCGGCCCTTAAAGAGATTTATTCCCGCGGGAAACCCCAACGAATATACTATTGTACAATGCGACTTCGTCGGAGCACAACAATAAATTAAAGAATTTTATGATTTTCTCAGAGACGAACAAACGTAGGATACTATAAGCAATTTCTTGCGCGAACAACAAATCATTTGGGCATTTATTCTGCCAAATGCTCCCCCCTTCGGCGGACTTCGGAGGCCGCTCTTAAATCTACTAAGTGCCATCTCACTTGTGTTGTAGGCACAACAAATTTAACGTTCGAAGAGTTTCTCTTCTCTGCGAGATCAAAGCAATATTAAATTCTAGACCATTCCATTCCATTAAGTTCTAACACTAACGATTTAGCTTATCTATCTTTTGGACACTTTCTAATCAGCTCGCCATTAAATGGCTTTCCTAGTCAAGACATAACTGATGTAAATACCAATGTACTCCTGCGCTGGCAACTAATCAAGCAAAAGCATCAACAATTTTGGCAAAGATGGAGCAACGAGTTTTTTAACACCAGAAAGATACAAATGGAAAACCTCTAAGGATCAGCAATTGCAACCCGGTCAGTTAGTTCTGATCAGCAGCAAGACTCTATTCCAACTCAATGGACAACTAGCAGAATTGAGGAAGTCCATTTAGGATCCGATGGCGTGGGGCACGCTCAGCTACAGTCAAAACAAAGAGTTTCTATCTCCGATCGCTTTCAAAAAACTTGCTATATTTTTAAAATTGATTCTAATAACTAAGTTAAGTATTTAGTTTAAGAATTTTTTGTCACAACGCAAATCTTCTTCAAGTAATCATTCATGTTTAAATTTATTATCTTTTAGCTCTTATTATTTTTTATCTCCAAGATGTCCTTAATCATTCTTATATTATTAATTATCTGTTAATTTGCAATCTTTTTCCTTTAGACACAATTGCGATTCACATTGTCATCAAATTAAGTAAGGTTTTTGAAGGGCATATCCTTCAAGAGGACAGCTTTGTTATTTAAAATTACAAAAAAAATTATTTGCTTTGGGTTCCGCGTCCTTGCGTCCTTCATATTCGACTTGTATGCGCAACGCGTCTTTTATATTACTGCGCGTCCATTATTATTAGGCATCTACCTCTCAATGTGTGCGATCACATCACTCTCGCCCGACATTTTTGTTCCTCTGTTGTTAAACATAGCTATTCGGGAAAGTGATATCACAGAGTCGTGTCAAATTTCAAACGTTTCTTAAAATCAATAAAAAGGGTAATTAAACTAAAAGACCTGTGTCTTGATCACGCCGCCACCGAGATATTACACCGGCAAGCAACGCGTGAAGGGCGATCGAGCCTGCAGTCCAGCTTCGCAGAGGCTTCATGAATCATCGCATTAACTAGAAGTTTGAGCAATACGTAACAATTCTTAACTGTGAGTTGTGGAACTGGGTCTTAAGATTCTAAGTCAGCCATTCTGTTAAAATCCAAAACTGTATTAGCATAAGACATTATTTAAGACATAGTTGACACAAATATTTTATCTTTCTTGACATCCAATAAATAATAAGAATAAAACGTGTGTCGATTGTGTCTCCTAAAAAGAAAGTAGTCTACAAATATCAATCTTTGGAATATCTTGTAAATATATATATATATATATATATATATATATATATATATATATATATATATATATATATACACACACACACACACACACACATATATAAGGTGTCAAGTTTGGAAACAGTTGAATATCTCAAAAGCAAAACATTTTTGAGAAAAATATTTCAGACAAAAGTTGTAGAGTCTAAAAAGATCTATTCACTGATTCCTTGACCTTGGGTGACGTCGCCAAGGACAGGTCAAGGGATCACATCGATTTTTTTAAAAGGGACCCCCTATTTTTCATTACATATTCTAGCTTACCTTGAGAACTTTTCAAAACACTATAATAAAATATTTTTTCATTAAGTATTTTTCGAGTTATAAGACTTGAAAGCTATAGTATATCATCGGCATTGACGTTATTCGAGGTGCCAAAATGATGGCTAAAACTTTTTGAATGTTATTTAGAATCATGATCTTAATAACATTTGTTAAGATCAAAGCCATTGGAGTTGTTCTTCTTATTTTAATTTTTGCGTAAAAATGAATTTTTAATGGAAAAATAAAAATAAGAGGAACAACCTCTAATGGCCTTGATATTAACAAATGTTATCTAGACTATGATTCTAAACACTATTCAAAAGGTTTTCAGCCATCAGTCAAACACTTGAATATAATGTTAATGCCAGCGATACTGTAATTTTTAATCCTCAACACAAAAAGCACTTAAAGAAAAAATTATATCTGAGTGACATGCGAGTGTTCTAAAAATGTGTGATCTTTATATTTGATTTTAACATTTCTACTTGTTAAGTTTTAATATGTCCAACAAAGCTTCAGTGCAATGCTTTATGTTCCGTGATGATTAACAATGCTGCATCTCTGTCAATTTGCGAGTGACTTAAACATTATGGACATGTGAGCTAATTATACTTGTATCATTCTTGCTGAAGAGGACTCCAGAGAGAATCGAAATGTTCAAAATAAAGAAGACATCAATCTAACATCTGATTATTGATTGTTCACTAAATAATTGCGCCGTTTATTGTTGCTGACTCTCATTAGCCTATATTTATCTTTTTGTATTGTTTAAAGAAAAAATATTTTATTATAGTGTTTTCAAAAGCTCTTGAGGTAAACTATAAGAATATAATGAAAAATAGGCAGTTCCATTTAAAAAAATCGACACAATCTTGACCTGGCCTCAGAGACGCCACCCAAGGTCAAGGTCAATTGCCAAATAAAAATAAGAGGAACAGTATTACAATATTTTTTCAATCTTCAAAATTTCAAATCTTTTCAATACAAAAATAAAAATAAAGTCACGTTATTGTTTCACTCAATATAATAATAATAATATAATAAGAAAAGCAATGTTTAACAATTTATAAATATTGTTAGGCTTACCTCAGAGAAAGATTCTACAGAGAGACGAGTTGACAACTTTTCATCGTCTGCCGTAGGTAACGGTGGTACGTAATCTTCATCGTCGGACGTCAATCCTAATTCATCACCATAACAGGTATGTACAAGCTGCCACATTTCAGCCATACTCATTGGCTGAAATATAATAACAGAAATTTTTATGTTTGAAGAAACATACAGTCTAAGAGTATAAAATATTTTCGGAATAAGAATCGAACCAACATAAGTCATGTGTAAAATCATATATTTAAGACAAAAAATTCTTTACAAACCCTTGATATCGAGTCATCCTCATTATGAAATTAAACAGATGTCCAATAATTATTTAATATAAAGTATGGAAAATATGATATAAGTATTGTCAGTGATTTATTATATATTACAATGATTAGCGATATTTATCATATTTTCCATTACTTTGTTTAATTATTGAGCACCTGTTTAATTTCACAATGAAGATGATCTAATATCAAAAGTTAAAACGTCTAAAGAATTTTTTGTCTTAAATATATGAATTCTATACACGACTAACTTGTGTTGGTTCGCATTGGCTTGGATTCTTATTCTTGTTATTTATTCTTTGGAGTGTTGTATTAAGATTAAAATATTTTCGTTTTTGAATAACATTCTTTTTTGATTAATGTTCATAGATAGTTTTTAGAAGTAGAAACAAAAATAGAACAAAATATTAATGTTTTCTGCTAGATATTAAAAGCAAAAGAATAAAACATTATTTTATATATATATATATTAGGTGTTGGAATTAATTCGTAGCGTTTTTTAATGAAAGAATGTTATTTATTTCACATGAGCATTAAAAAATACATTAATGAAAGTACTTCCCATCACTTGTAAAACGCTACGAATTAATTCCAACACCTAATATATATATATATATATATATATATATATATATACCTAATATCTGAACTGTAACTTATAGGAAGCATTAAATTATTAACTTTCGAACGGCGCACATGGGTCATTCCATGATCATGTGCCATTTCTAATAGTTCTTATTCTCATATGTGTGCTTGGTCCTGTGTAAAAAATTTCCCCTTCGTAAAAAATCTTTGTGATGGAAGAAATATAGGGAAGTAACGGTACGGAACTTCTGTGTATTGTCGAGCAGTGCAGTCACAAAGTTGTATGCGGAAAAGACTCATGTGTGCCATTGGAAGATATCTTTTTCGCAAATAAGTGAATTTAGTTATTTTGATATTTTTGTATTGAGTAAGCTTATTTTATCATGCATATTTTTCTAATCTAAAAAATTTTTTCGCATATATTTATTTATGCAAATTTAAATGCTACAAAATTATTTTTCTTTTTATGGTAAAGATAACATGGTACAGAGGAACAGTAAGAATTTGATAATATATAATTGATAATTGATAATATCATCTTTCTCCTTTAAAAAATTTAATATTTTATAATTGTAATCACTTTTTTCATTATTTTTATTTGTTAACAAATAATCATTTTAGTATTTGATAATAAAATCAAACTGTTTTTTCTTCTAAAAAATATTATTTATCCATATTAAAAATATGACATTTTCAGATGCTCAAATAATTGCATTTTTTCTGCATTTGGCCCCTGTTTATATTTTTTTTTGTAAAGTAGTCATATCTATGTAATAACATTCTATAATGATTTTTTTATGTACATATATAACAAAACAAAGTTATAATTTTTTAAAACTGAATTATTTTCTTTCTCTTATGGAGAAAGTAATTTTCATAATTTTTCTAACCTTTTTATTCCAATGTCTATATAATAGAATAATTTAATACAGATCTTAAAGAATATATGAATTTTTTCAGAATTTTTCGAATTTAAGAGCCTTAAAATCGAGTTGGACACAAATGACCCATGTATGCCGTTGAAGATGTTGAAAAAAAGTGTGCCGTTCGAAAGTTAAAAAGTAGATACGGTACAATACTGTTAAGAAGATATCATAGCCGAAGGAACTATCAAAGTATGTTTCAAGAAAATATCGATTTACGAAGCGTTAGCAAAGATGCACTATAATGAAACAAATAAATAAGGTAGACTAATGCTTATTGTATGGTCTTTTCAAAATATTTCTGCTGCAATTTTTTTTTTATAAATTGCCTGAAAAGGCAATAATTTTTTAAGTTTTCAATAATTTCCCTGATTAGGATATTTTTTAAGATAAAGATCTTCTAAAATCTTGTACAATAAAACACAATATAATTAAAAAATCTTAAGTTATGCCCACTTTATATAATCTATAATTTCTTTCTATAATTTTCATTTAACATATATGTATTTTCTGATTTCTTTACATTTTTCTTTAAACATTCGTCTCACACATGATATGTAAAGTCATAAATAGAATTTTATTTATCCTGAAAATCTGGTGCGAATTATAGATCATCTAAAGTGGATAATCAGTTATATATGATATATATGCATACCTCGCCGATAAGAGCATTTTGCCAAACACGAAATAACATCACATATGTTTTATCTCTTGCTCCAAATGATGTTAAGAAGAACTTGTCAGTAATAGTGCATATTAAGATAGCGTTTGGAATGACAAGTGCAGTTTTTTCTTTGGTAATAGATGTAACATCTTTCCAGCGTAGAGAGACCAATGTCTCCCACATAAATATATTAGCATAAAAACACACATAGTTTTGAGACACATAAAGTCTACCATGGACCAATATTTCACGCTGCAGAGCACAAGAATAATCTAAAAAATTATAATGCTAGATTAATTAAATCATGAAATGTTAAATATCGTTTTACAGTCGTGTGGATGTAACAAATATAAGTTAGTACAATGAAAGTCTTTCGCAAGAATATAATGTTCTATAATACATTCTTGAATGAAAGAGAGCACATTTAAAAAATATATAATACTTACCTACCACCAATCTCTCATCGTCAGGCACATCTTTGAATATTCGTTTAAAGTCTTCGGAACGAGATTTATAAGTTGGATAAAGTACATTGTACCAAGAAGACTTCTTTTTACTTCGTTCACTGCTACGTGCCTCTTTTTTATTTTCATGAATGGAACTCTTATTGAGATCAGCTGAGTCAGATGATCTACTTATTACATCCTGTAATATTTATACGAAATAAGTTGTATATAGTACAAATAAGAAAAAGAATCTTATATTTGATTAAAGTAAATCTTGATATTTGTAAAGCTATATTTATATTTATATTTATAAATCGTGTCAATTTGATTTGTCAAATTTGAAATGCAATTATAAACTGAAGCTGGAAGTAATAGATTTGTTATTTTTAGCTGAAGTTCTTACACGGTTCATCTTTTTTCCTTTTCTCTCCACGTTGGAAAGAAAAAAAGAAAAGATGAACCGAACAAGAAGTTCAGCTAAAAAGAACAGGTCTAATATTATAAATTATTGTACATTAATAATTAATGTCATCAATGATGCTGAAATTACATCAATTCAATAATGATACTAATAAACATCTAAAAAAATTTATATAATGCTTCATCGATACATACTTGATGGCCACTTGATAGCTGATCGTCTGACTTGTTCGCACGGAGTGATTCTTTGACTGCAGAATCAGGATTTTTAGAATATTCTCGTTTAGAATGGGCTCTCGGACTAGGACGTGGAGACAAGTTAGGACTTGATACAGGACTGTTACGATCGCCGCCAGAGGCAGACGGTTCCTGTATCTTCTCGGTAGCCGTGGTACCCCCCAAATTTGTCGCTATACTTTGATTGCCTAAACCAGTGGAATTAATACTGCTAATCACTTCGTGGCTAGATATTAGCAGATTTTCCACGGATTTATTCCTATTTACAATGAAGAACCAATATTAAAGATATATAAACGAATAATGCTATGTTAGGTAAAATATTTTCTTGCAATGTCATCGTTCAGAAGGATCATGCAAAATATAAAATTGCTGCCAAATGAGCGATAGGTACGTACATGCTTGTCGTCGAGTGTCTCTATGTCGTCTTCGTCTCGTAGTATATAACAAATCACGCGACGTTAGTGTCCACGGTTTCGTGGCCGGAGCTGTTGAACATCGAAAGTTTGTGAGAGAGGTTCTTTTAGCTAAATCAGATTAGGTGTTATATGTTCTGGGTGACTTGCTGTAAGGTTACGGGATGGATAGCGGCAATTTATAGTATAAGCGGATTGCGAATACTGCAGATTTAGTTAGTACGTATTTAGTTGGTTGCGAAAGGCGTTTATCCGCGCGCTGGACATTGGTTACTTGCGCCTACCGCGATAAGAGCGACACATTTCAGACAAGGAGAAGTCGCACATTGCCGTATCAGGAATCACTCTGAATCACTCGTTTTTGTTCATATTCATACAGTGACATAAAGAAGATTAGAGTGGAAGGTCCTTATGGGATCATAATATTGTATATTTTCGCGTATATTACTATCAGCGCTATCTTGTGAGTTTGATGCTGCATTTATCAATAGCATCACCGATGAGATACTATTAAAGATTGTCAATCCTGAGCAAATTTCGGCAGAATGAAAAGGGCCCGAAGATAATTGAAGAATGCTGACATTATCGACAATTGATATAAATTTATTATTATTAACATAAATATTTGGTTCATACGTTATTAAATTCATAATTTTTTATTATATAAATGTTCCATAAATATGCATACTTGTAAAGCTATAATATTTTATATATTGCAGAAAAATTACAATTTTTTCTTTGTGATTATCATCTCTGTTGATAATCAAACTTTGACGATAATACTAAAATCACAATTTAAAAAAAAATCGAGTATTATAAATGCATAATTATGTCTACTAAACTAATAAATCATAAAATTAGTACAATATTATCAATTTTTAACTCTTAATCACTTTAATATTCACAAAGACGAACTCCCGTAAGGATGTCGATCTTTAATAGTATCTTGTCGATGGTAATAGCGACGAAAAAATTATCGAAGCCAAACGGAATTCGAATCCTTCATTTTCGACTATTGTCAAGATAGCACAAACAAATTGAATGTTTCTGATTTATTTATGTTTAAATATTTATTTATGTAGAAAATACGTGTATACGAATGTTTTGCGAAGACTGGGAATATCAACAGAGCCGAAATTCCGTGTAGCAGTAGTTGTACGGTCTTGTGATAGATGGCAAATGTTAAATTGTGGGAATAAGTGACTCAATTGATAAGTCAGATTCTCTAGACAAGCCCACGCTTGTCGTGTGATGTGATATAAGAAATAATGATCGAGACTTAACTGATAACTGATAATCTTTATTACGAGCACAAATTAATATGACCGTACAGAATGAACGCCTTAATCGATCTGTTGTTATAATTTTTCTTTTATTATTTTTACGCTGCTAGGCAACTCGCTATCTACAAAATCCTTAAGCTTTCTACACCCGCTAGTGAGGTATTAAGAATCTCCTACAAAATTGTAGGGAACTACGTTTTCAATACCTCACTAGTGCATCGAGCGAAGAAAGCCTAGAGATTTTGTAGGTTGCGAGTTGCCTACAAGCAGCGTCAGAGAAAAATAAGAAGACAGATAGATTATGGCGCTCATCCTGTTCGATCGTATTCATACGTGTTCCTGAAATAAATACATCGTTACTAGTTACAAGCAAAGTAGTCGATCTTTACACCTTACATCACGTCACATGACAAGCGTGGACTTGTCTTGAGAATCAGACTCGTCAATTGAGTCACATATTCCCACAAAATAAGAACAGATGTTATGCATTTGAATAAGACAGAATCATATATGTAATATATGCTATATGGCTAATAGGGCGTGGTTTATGTGAGTGCGATAAGAAGGAATAGTAGATACTACGGTTGCCTGGGAGAGATGTTCTAATCGTTCAATGAGCAGGCGCAGAGCGAAAATAAACAACTTTATTAAGCAAAACGAGTTATTTCGTATTTCCAAAACAAGATGTTAGCAATAATTATTTATTATGTTATGAGAAGAATATGTAAAAATATTCTGTAAAATATTTCCAAGCCATAAAGATTTACATTAAAAGAAATAAAACATAATGAATATGAAAAAGTAATATATTAAAAATATGATACATAATATAGGGTCCGACAAAATGATCTCCCACATTTTAATCTTTAATAAAAACGCCATTGTAAATGCTATTTAGATTTTATTTTTATTAACTGAAAATTTATGCTATGCCATTTGTTTTTATTGAGTTTTGAAAATTACAGAGTCCAAGTGGCGACCATTTTTTTCGATACACATTCGAAATTCTTTCATTCTGATTTCTAAAAGTTTCCATCACTCGAGCAATAATTTGAGGCGATATTCCTGTAATTTCTTGGCGTATTGCTGCTTTCAATTCGTCAATGGTTCGGGGGTGGTGTTGAAAAAACTTCGCTTTCAGCCCCAAAGGAAAAAGTCGCATGGGGCAAGATCGGGTGAACGCGCAGGCCACCCAACGTCTCCACGTAACGAAATTACGCATCACAGATTCGTTACTTTTCATAAATGTTTCGATAACGAAAGCACGATACTCACCCATCCAATTCATGACGACAACTGAAATGGCAAGGCGCGAGCTACCAACCGACTACGCTAAGCTCCCCCTTTCTTCAGTGGTTCGGGGACAGTGGCGGTGCAAAATGTGGGAGATCATTTTGCCGGACCCTGTACAATACATTTTGTTGTATTCTTTGGATTAAACATAAAATTTTCTGTATACGTAATTAATAAGCTAAGCTTGATATTGATTTTTAAATAAAACCAATTTTGTGTATTTATTCCGTAAGTATTCTGGGTTTTCTGATTTGTTTTGCTTCTGAAAATAAACGAATATCTAAATACAATGTTATAATTAATTTATAGAGTTGTGTTCTGTGATCATCTAAAGTGTCCTGTAATAGATAACAATATCCTTGAAAATGATTTTCAAAGGAATTCTCTGAAAGCCTTTGAAAAGTAAGATACTATTAAAATTTTATCTTCAGAGATATGACTGAATTCCCGAATTTCAATAAAATTCGAGGAGTTTTAGATACTTGGAAATGATTTTCAGAAAATTTGCTGAAAATCTCCGAAAAGTGAAAAGTCGTGAAAATTTTTATCTTCAGACATTACTGAATTTTCGAATTTCAATAAAATTCAGCGACTTTTAGACATTTGGGAATGATTTTCAGAGAATTCGCTGATAATCCTTCTGATAATTTCTTTGAAAAAGTCTCTGAATGTCATTAAAAATCTCTGAAAAATAATTTCAGACATTTTCAACGAAGTTTTCAGAGATATTTTTTTACCAGGGTCCGAGCTGACACTAGTTTAATAAAAAAAAAATACGTTCAAATATTTAAGGTTTACAAATTTTATTCCTGACACATTTATAATAATTATACCTGAAATTAACTACTTCAAATTGGTATTAAAAAACGCACCTTAGTGGGAATCGATCTGGGACCTCTAGATTATGAATCTTCTACATATCTTATCCGCTACACTTCTTCAATTGGTAAATGTGTTATTCATTCTCTACTACAATCAGCTAAACTAATACGAAATTATATAGATATAATAAAAATATCATCATTTGACAGATATAATAAAATATAAACAATTTACATTACTATGAGACAACATTGGGTAAGTTTTGAATAATCTAATCTCGCTTGGCCGATGTCGCACGCCGTGATTAGACTAATATTCGGGCTGTGTTCGACTTGATTTGCGAGTGTTTACATTACTTTCACGATCATTCATTTTACTTCTAATTAAAGAGAAACAAAAAAATATAGCTCAATTATTTTTACGTTACTTTTTTGAACTTAGTTGAATTAAAACGAAAAATTTCCTACTTATAATTTTGAATAATTTAAGTAGCATTTATTCCATTTTTAAATAAAAACTTTTTTTATTCAATTAGATTGAAAAACTGCATTTCATATTCGGGATATTGAATTGAGCAGTATTTACGTTGCACAGAAATTGCTGATATTATTTTTGAATTTAACTAAATTAAAAAAACTGTACTTTCTACTCATAATTCTGAATTGAGTATTGATGATGCACAGAAAATGCTAATATTTTTAGATTGAAGGCATAGAGATATACTTTATGCAATTCCTATAAACGAATAAAAATGCATTCAGGATTGAAAAATTATGGCAATGATTTCAGATTTTCGAAGATATAATAAAATTTTTGATAATTTAACTGAAATAATGTGCAAGAAGATAAAGTATACATTTCCGAGAGAGGTTGTTGCAAGTTTAGTACTAACGAGAACGTACATCAGATTAAAACAAAAAAATAAAATGATAATGACTAATAGTCAAAAAAATAAGAAAAAAAAATTACATATTGTAACATATTTGTAACATTATTCTTTGATACCTTACTTGTTTACTTTAGATGTGTATTTTATTCATTTATTTCAGTTGTATTTGTTTATTTTCTTTATATTCCATTATTTCTTGTTATTTACTATTTTAAAATTGCATTTTTTAACGTTATATATATTAATATATTAATAAATATGAATAATTTTTAATATAAATATGGTGTTTTATTTCTAAGTAACTTATTACATTTAAAATTAGCGCATTTCCTTATTATATTATATTATTATATTTCCTTATTATTATACAATATTTCCAAATTTGATTGGTTAAAATTTTAAGCAGCCGCCATTATGCGCATTGTTTCACCTTAAATATATCCACCATGATCAGACTAAGGGTCTGAGCACAAGAATTGTCGTAACACTTACTTAGAGCAACTTCGAGACTTAAATTGTAGACGTAAATAACGCACAAGCTTTGTGTTACTTACGTCACAATTTAAGTCTAAGTGTTATGACAATTCTTGTGCTCAGACGCTAAACTAGTAGTAATATTTACAAGAAAGTGGTGACATAATCTAGATACTGCGATCTGCATCTGACCCGTCGTTCTTTTTCGCGCTTGCGGGCGATGACCAGAAAATTGAAGGCTAATGTACAAGAAAATTGAAGAGACATCAAATGAAGAGAGTAAGGGTTGTGCTCTTGGGTCTTACAATAAAAAAAAATCGAGCAACCAGATGATCATCTTTATAAAAGATTGCCATTGTCATCGCCAGTTCGGCCTGTTCAATCGCTGTTGCAAGAGAATGATAATTCAATTGATTAGAAATAAGGATATTGACGTACTCAAATTTTTTCAAGACAACACTGAAGATCCGTGTACAATATGGATTCAATATAAAAATTTATCCGAAAAAGAACCTCAGGTAAAGAGATTGAGTCCATTCAAGAGGTAGAATTATCTGCTCTTCAAGAACATCAATTTGATATGTAGCAAATCGAAATCAAAATTGAGATGAGCTTTAAAAATTTATTTAAAATCAACAAATTAATAACCGATCCCATTCTCGATGATACTCTTGATTTTATTCCAAGGTATCGTTTATAATACATAGAGGCTTAATTAAAAGGGTAGACGAAGACTTTCCTGAAAGTGAAATTCTGGAAGCTATGGAGTCATCTTTTAAAGTGTTTCATTCTAGGAGTCTTAATAAAAGGAACAAGACAGAACCTAAGAAAGAAGACGAATCTAAGCGGATCTGTTGTTATAACCTTTTCGAGCCAAATCTTGCCGAGCAAGGTTTATATTCATAAGGTCAGGTTCAACGTTGAATCCTACATGACCTTGCCTACAATATGTTTTAATTGCTTCAAATACAGCCACCCAAGTATGCAATAACTTATACTTGTTCTAATTGCAACGGGAAGCATCACTCAACCAATAGGAACTGTCCGGTCTTCCTTAAAGAATACGAAGTGAGAAGGTTAATGGCATACGAGAATATTTCAATGAATGCCAGAAAGTTCTTTCATAAAACGAAATTGAAATTCAGACCTGGCATCGAAGAATTTCATCAATTCAAGATAAGAGCTCCATCTCGTTTAGCGAAATCGCCGGAGGTCGGTTGGAAAGCAGAGTATCCAATCAACGCACTGCCATTCCTCGAAGATTGCATCAGAAGTCTTTGGATTTACAAGGAATGAATTTTAGTCAAGAAATAGATCAACAAGAATCAGTAAATTTCGCCTGGAGGTCACAATACACATTACGTGACAGGCAGGATGTCAATATTAGTGGCAAGCATGATTCCATTTATAAAGAGGATTTAAGCTACGTCGGTGAGAGGCTAAAGAATAGTAATCAATTCTATAAGAACCAAAAGGAAAATTGCGAATATTTCATCGGAAGTAGAAACAAAGTTTCTCCCCCAATGGCATAGCTCTTCGATCGATTTCTTACGACCTGCAGGTGGAATTTTCCAGCAAAGTCATTCCTGATGCAGCGATTGTGTTGAAGAGGACTGATGAATGCGATAAATATCAAAGAAGAGAGAAAATATATAACAAATTACTTTTAAGGACATCACAAATAAGAAGGAAGCTAATTTTAAGGCTTGTTCTGGGACAACAACGGATCAATTAAAACATTCTTCCCTAGCTAATCCGACGAATGGCAAAACGTACGGCAATAAGAATAAGATTTTAAGCACTCATTTGAAAAATAACCTTAAAAGCTAACTTTATTATATAATCTATTTTAATTTTTATCCAATGTCTAATCAAGATAATATTAAAAGTTGTTAGTGAAATTGCCGTGGCTTTACAGATAAGTTATTCGAGCTGGAAAAATATGCTGTAGACTGGAATATTTTTATGATTACAGAAACATATCTTAAACCAGCCTCCGTTCCTCTTGAAGGAATTTGAGACGGTTCGGTTTGATAGATTAAACCAGGGCTCGGCAAGATTTGCACTTCTCGGCCGATTTTCGATTTGGTTCTGCCTTCCCCTCACCTCTCGCCCCGCGCGCAGTCCAAATGCCGCTCGACGTTTAAAAGCGTATGATATAAATTCATTCATTCTATTTTTTTTCGTTCATTACATAACTAAGATAGAATGAAGCAATACATAAGATTGAGCGCTTATGCGTTGCTTCATTCTATCTTAGTTATGCAATGAACAAAAAAAAAAGATATAGAATGAAGATACAGCGTGAGCGTCCAAAGCGAACGGACCTCTACGAGCGGCATTTGAACTACTAAGCGCGGGGCGAGAGGTAAGGGGAATAGCAGAAGAGAAATCACTCTAGTAGCGTGCTATAGACTCCTTTCACAGAATAATAATATTAAAGCTAATGAATGGGTGAAATTTTTACAATTTATTTGGTCTATCGGGAATCTTTTTCTTATTAGGAGTGATTTCACATCCATCATGCAACAAAACTAACAGTGCAAATGACAATACAATTTTTAATTTTACTGATCTAGAGCAGTATATTCTTCTGAATGATGGCAGTATTACCCACTTCTTAGGCCCAGATACTAGTAGTTCTTGCATCGATCTATTAATTGTGAACCCTACCATTGCCTTGAAGTGCGAGTGGAGAGTGGAACGAGACAATTGAAGGGAGTGATCACATTCCAATTACCATTGAACTGGGGACTCCTACAAATTTTATCCCTAAGATACCTTTAAATCTATAATGTTAATCGTATGGATTGGATGTTGTATGGTTTGACAGCTTTGGAACGAAAACCATATTATTTAGTATTTTTAATTCGGTGGAGTTTACTAATTTTAATGCTTGCGAAAGATATATGTATTTGTATTAGAACAGATCATGACAGCGGTGGAGTGTTCCTTACAGTGCCGGAGAAATAGGAACGTAAGACTCGACAACATAAATATAGCTCCCAAGGAGGTAAGAGTAAATCAAGTGTGATATGACGAGGCATGTGAGAGAGCTGTAAGATGAAGGAAGAGTAAGTGATTCCCAACAACATAGATTCACGAGGGAAGAGATTATTTCTTCGAATATAAAAAGATCGAGGCTCAGACTAAAGTTATTCTGAGAGATGACAAAAAGAAAGCTTTTTAGCATTCTACATCTTCATAATTTAAAGCATTTTGCGAAACACTAAATAAGAATAGTAACTACAAGTATGTATTTAATAAAGTTATTTAATAACAGATCACTCCAGATCAGTTTCTTATGAAGGTAATATAAAAATGATTAAAAATATAGAAAAGTGCATAGAGAATCTCTGCCCCGCTGGAAGGAGATGTGATTCCTAATGTAAATCGTGCCGACGGGGGACGACCACTTTTTAGATTCGTTTATTAATTTTTCTTTGCTATCAAAAGCGTTAATTAAATTTCTGTTCATTAAAAATTCTGCACCAAGCTACGATAAGATCAACTGTGTAATAATAAATTGATTACCGGGAAATTGTAAAAAGAGCCATCTTAGACATATATAACAATGTTCTAATTATCGATGTTTTCCGGCTGAATGGAGAGAATATTTATGCTTTTTTATTCCGAAGGCAAATGGTGAACAGGTCAGATCTATTATGTCCTCTTGCTTTTTGAACCTATTGGAAAAAATTCTTAACGAGAGATTAAAGTGGTAATTAGAACACAATCGAATATTACACAATACACAATATGGCTTCAGAATGAATAGATAGTGCATAGACAGCTTGGCTTTGTTAACATCGGATATTCACAAGCAGTTCTACAAAAACAAGCAATCTTGTTCCTGAACAAGGGGACGTATGATAATGTCAGCCCAAAAATTCTAATAAACATTTGATTGACCTCGAATTATCTAGAGGCTTAGTAATATTTGCACAATTTGGTTTCGGAGAGAAACATCCATTTTATCAACTTCCCGAATAACCTCACACGATCTAAGACCTTTAAAAATCTTCCACAAGGCAATGTCCTGAGTCTTACCTTATTTTCTATATATATATATATATATTAATAACTTAGACAATCGGATCTCCCCTGGAAAAATTTTAAATTTGCGGATGACATAGCGATATATACGTATGGTCCCATTATTGGGAACAATTTTAGCATTACTGGAAGAACAAGGCAATATTCTAGCTGAGAATCTTTTTTCTAGGAATCTTGAAATCTCTCCTGAAAAATATAAGTTAGTCATTTTTAACAATAGTAAAGTTAACAATAGTAAAAAGACAGAAGGTTTAAGTCGTAATTTCGAATACTGTTATTAAATCATCTACATACGTAAAATTCCTAGGATAGTGTTGGATAATCGATTAAGTTGGAACCTTCATGTGAATTACATTATTCAAAAGTGCGAGTTACTAATAAGAATTCTCTGCTGTATAAGGAGAACTTGGTGGGAAGCGGACCCGGCAACTATGTTAACATTATATAGTACATTAATTAAGTCAAGGATAGAGTATGGTGATTTCCTTCTTTTGCCTTGTAGCCCTAAGCAAATGTATAATCTCGAAAAAGTTCAATTAAAATGTCTTCACTTAGCAATGAGATATAGGAATTCAATAATGGATAGGAATATCTCATAAATGATAATGGAAGAGTCAAAATTTCTATTGTTAGTATACAGATTTGAACTACTGTGTTATAATTTTTTTTAAGAAGCCTGGCTCTTGATTATTCTTTCGTTGGATTGTCTTGAGAAAGTTAAATGGCTATCGGAACACCCTTTATATCCAATAATTTCAGTAAATCTATGCTAGTCTACAAATATGAGGAAATCGGGAATATGGACAATATTATTTAATCAGTGTGTATAACCAAAGTGTAGATTTTAAGAATCAATTTACTGTTTTCAATATATTGTAGATCTCCTGGTAAAAAAATGAAAGAGTTGAACAATGCCAATGCGTTATTCTAAGATGCCTTTCATAATGAGCAGTCTTCTAATACCTTTATTTTTATGGATGGTTCAAGAATGGAATCAAACGATAGCACTATAGTGGGAATGGCCAGTTGATCCACTAATGAGAGGTTTACTTTTAGCTAAAAGCTTTATGACTTATCTTCTATTTTCACGGCTGAAGCTATGGCTCTCTACCAGGCTCTGAAATTGATAATAGACTTGGAAGTTAAGAACTTTTTTATTTTCTTAGATTGTAAAAATATCTAAAAGGCTTTCTAATAGAAGAAGCTTTAGACATCATTCTTATTTAATTCAAAAAATCTGTGAGTTACTAATTAGATGCAAGGAAAGGAACAAATTCAGTTGGTCTGGATTCCTTCTCATTGTGGCTTTACTGACAATGAGAAAGCGGATGACTTGGCTAAACGGGCTGCTCGTGAAGGAGTTCTTTTAGACCGGGCTCTTCCTTACTCCGATATTGTTGTTAAATTCAGAGCCCAAGAAGCGGTAAAGAATAACAACGCTTTAAATATTATATAAAAGCAATGGAAAGCAATAAGGGTTTATTTTTCTTTCAGTATTTTAAAAATCTGTCAACAAAACCATGGTTTTACAAACTTGGCTTAGATAAAAAGACTATTGTCTCGATTCATCGAATATGCAGTGGGCATTGCTCACTTAAAAATAGTCTTAAGTATAAGATGATAGATAATGATATCTGTTCTTCTGGCTAAGAGTCGGAAGACTTGGAATGTTTTTTGGTACTGTAAATACGATAAGGAACGCAAAAATATTGTTAAAGAATTTAATAAAAAAAGAATAAAAACTCCATTCGATATTCAAGTGACATTTAAAAATTCGAAATTAGATCTGCTAAAAATAGCGATCGATTTTATTAACAGCATTAAGATTCAATATAATATTTAAGCAGTAGTTAGTAATAGTTAATAAGACTCCACATATTAGAAGGATTTAATACTCGTTACAATTATGTATAGGTTTAAGCGTAAATTAATTTGATTTCTAAGAGTTATGCGAAAAGAAATTATAATTTACCCTATTAATTCGTATATGAATTTTGCGTATGAATAACGACATTTACGTAAGACATTAAATTCTGTGATACTGTGATTTAGCGAGGCTCTGTAAGGTGGGTGTATACTTTTTATAAGGCCAATAAACGTATTATACTACTAAAAAAAGTCTGTACTATCAACCTCAAGTTCGATAATCGGTTTAGTATCCCCTTAACTATTAAAATTATATTTTGAAACTATAAACTAATTTAAGAAAAAAATCGATTTTTTCAAACCAAAATGGTGTAACTCCTTAATAACTATCTTTAAATAATTTTTTAAAAATGAGGTGCTAATTTTTTTATCGAAAATCGAGATCGAATAGTTCCGAATGGTTCCAATAGTTTCATTTCGTAAATACCTAGAGTTCCTGATGCATAAAAAGAATTTTGAAAGTAAAAAAAAAAATTAAAAATTTTTGAAAAGCCAATTTTTAGATACAATAGTTCTGATTAGAGTTTTTGCTTTTTTTAACAAGACAAAGAGTTCTCTGTATTTTTTAACACGAGATTCGTTTAATTACAATTTTTTAATAATTTAAAAAAAATGACGCTAACTTTTTATCGAAATTCGGGATCGAATAGTTTTGAATAGTTTAACAGCTCTATTTTGTAAATACCTAGAATTTCTGATATATAAAAAATAATTTTGACAAACAACAATTTAAGGCTCCTGACTAGTTGCGGCGATCATGTTGGAATCGTGACGTCAGAAGCGAGGAATAACATGTTAATTTATGTTGCATGTCATTTTTAAATAAAGACAATTTGGATGAAACGAAATGACAAGATCACTTTGAAACACTTGTAAAAATCGATAAAAACAGTTCTTTCTTCCCTTGACAGTCAATAAATAGTTGTAAAAGGCACGTAAAGTGAGCCTATATTCGGGTAGAAACACATGGTCCGACAGTTGTTGAAACGAGTAAAATATATGCTTTTAGATATAAAATTCCAAGATAACTTTAGTTTTCATCGATAACTACGACTTTGATAAGTACGAAAGAAGTCACATTTTCACAATTAGGCAAATATGTACAATACAATAACGAAATGGCACGCAACATAAATTTCGTCATCAAAACATCACTTTTCCACGCCTATAAGTTTGGCCATTTATCGTGGTGCGGCGTTGTAACACACAAACAAGCATGAGCCCATGTCCATGTGCTCGCCTGCGGTGCGCTGAGAGTGAACGAGACAGCGAGCTCCTTCTCCCACTAGTAGCTTGTTTCAAGCGACCGAAAATGCTTTCTCGTCAATCTCGGCCGCTCTCAGGCAGTCCTAGGTCAATAAGGGGCGGGGAGCATTCTAAATAAGTTTTAATAAATTGTAATGTTTCTTTCCTCTTAATCCAGAATACTATAAATCATGTTAAAACGCAACAGTGAGATATTTAATTATTTACGATTTTTCATGCATTATTATATAGTATACCTCTCCTTCATAAATTTGAATAGTTCAATAGAAGTAGAATTTTACCGGAAAAAAATTATAAACCAGCATTTCTTTTCAAAAAAGAAAATCTCGAAGGATCATCAGAAAAGAAATGCGTATGTTCGAAATTCGAGACTTATGAAGAAAGTATGCGAAAAAAAAATCGAATAGTTACAAAAAGCACGCTTATAAAACAAAAGATATTGATTGTATGAAAAAAAATTCGGTATAAAAAAATGTAGGTATTCGAAATACCTACAAAATAAGACATGGAATATTAAAATCAATTTATTAGTTCAGAAGAAAAAAAAACATCGAAAAAGGCCTTTTTTTCATTTGCTCTGTATTCATTGAGATTTAAACGCAAAGCTTTGAATTTCTCGTAAAATGTAACCCTCGTAATGACGAACAAATCTCTCGTAAAATATAACCTGAACAAGCCTGAAAATGTTCATTAATTTTTGCAAAAAGCCATTTGTTCACTAAAAATTTATCTGCGGAAAACTTAATTTCTTCATGTTTGAGCAGTTGCACAGCGGAATTTTGCTTCTTCAAGAGTTGCACTATCACGTGTGCTTAATAAAACGATTTTTTTTGCAGTTAAATTATTATATAAAACGATTTTAAAAAGTGGGTATCTATCTCCATATAAAAAAAATGAAAATAATTTCGTTAGTATGCATTATATCAAATAGCCGTGTGAAGCATTCGAAATCTGACATTTTTCTATGAATTTAAAAAAAAAAAGAAAATTATTAAGAGCCGAGATAATAATTTTTTTTCAAAAAATCACTGTGGCTCTAGTTTTTAAGATTAAGAGTTCCGTCTGGCACTAATTTGTCAAGGAAGAATTGAATTTGCTGTTAAAAAAATCTCGAATTATAACCATAAAATTTTTAATTTAGAAAATTTTTTCTTTCTTGAATTCTTATTTTTTTTATGGTTTATTATTAAAAAATCACGTTTGAGTATTAAGGGGATGCTGGAGCGAAGGCTGAAGTTAATCAAGATCGATATTACAGATTTTTATTTTCAATGTATAAGATGCTTACGCCTTCTGAGTTAATATGATCATGCAGGAAATTCGATCGATTAATTATCAATATTTTTATTCCGTTTCCTACATTACCATCTTAGCAGAGATGTGTATTAGGGTCGGTTCCACAAATGTAAAATTTATTTTGGAAAATTTTCCAATTTGAAAATTGAGAAAAAAATAAACTGTAATTGAAGTTAATTTTATATTTGTAGAATCGGACCTTAGAAATATAGTTGTATTATGTACACATGCAGTGTAGGTCGTGTTCCAATATATATCACCAGTATTAAAAATCTGTTATATACATAAAGTACAGATTTTTAACTTTAATAGTTATATCGATACGAAGCCGTAGTAGCACTTTTTCCTTACGTCCAATGCCATTTTAGGTAATAATAATATAGTATCAATAAATGAATACGACATTACACATACATAATGTAATTCTTTTTCATGAATATCCATATATATATATATATATATATATATATATACATACATATATATATATATATATATGAAACACGTGTCCATATATTGACAATAATATATATTACATCTTGACTAAATTCTAAAATGATATTGATCATTGGAAAAAGTGATACTACGACTGTGTACCGATATTAACTGCGAGTACTGAAAATACGTAACTATAAATTTTCAGTATTGACAGTGTACATTGACACATGGCCCTAATAGCATTTTTACTGTTGTACAATGTCATTTTAGGTCAGGATGTGATATGTATTAGCTATACATAGATATATTACACATATAATATACGTAGCTATACCATATTTTGCTACGTTTAATAAAAAGATGTAGAAGTTAATCATGTTAAAATATTAGTGGTGTGTGTGTACTTAAATATAATACATATATAGGCAATATTATACAATATTGCATATATGTATATTATAATGTGTGAATATATATACGTTGCAGATAAAAGTTACCAATGCTAAGCTACTTATGCATAGGCACCTATGTTTAAATATACAATATTAAAATTGTATACATATATTGTATATGATATATATATATATATATATATATATATATATATATATATATATATATATATATATATTAGGTGTACAAATAAGTTTCCGCCATTTTTTATCAAAAATTAAGCATTTAATGTGAAAGAACGATACATAATGTTTTATTGAAAGTATTATCCATCGCTAGCCACTTTTTTCCATCTTTCTAATAGCATACGGATACCGCGTTGGAAGAACGCTTCATCTTTTGAGGCTATCCAATTATCGATCCAATTTTTGATATCTTCATATGATGTGAAGTGCTGCTTAGACAGGCCATGCGCCATCGATTGAAATAGATGGTAATCGAAAGGCATTGTTTGGTGAATACGGCGAGTGGGGTAGAACTTCAATTGAGTGTTTCCATGTAGGTTTTGACCGGCGCCGCAACATATGGTCGAGCATTATCATGCAGGAGAATAATTTTGTCATGCCTGGAGTAGTAATGGGCGCGTTTTTCCTTGAGTGCTCGGCTCAATCTCATCAATTGTGTTCGGTAGAGAGTATCCAATAACGGTTTCATTCGGTTTGAGCAACTCATAATACACGACACCAAGCTGATCCTACCAAATACACAATATGAGTTTTTTTTCATGAATATTCGGCTTGGCTGTCAATGTTGAAGCATGGCCAGGTGATCCCCATGATTTCCTCTTCTTTGAGTTATCGTAGTGGATCCATTTTTCATCACCAGTGACTATACGATGTAAAAAACCCTTTCGTTTATGCCTGAGCATTTCATATATGGAAAATCGGCGTTCAACGTTTCTCGGCTTCAGTTCATATGGAACCCAATTCCCTTGCTTTTGAATCATTCCCAATGATTTCAAACGATGTGAAATTGCTTGTTGAAATCGCTCCTAATGTAAGTGCCAGTTCTTTTTACGTTTGGCACGAATCTTCATTCAATAATGCTTCCCATTCGTCTTCGTACACTTTCGGCCTTCCACTACGTTCTTTGTCTTCGACGTCAAATTCACCGTTCTTTTTGAAACCATTCACGACAACGTCTCTCACTTAAGGCAGCCTCACCATATGCTTCTACAAGCAATCGATGCGCCTCAGCTGCAGATTTCTTCAAATTAAAGAAGTAAATCAAAAGTTCCCGCAAATGACGCTTATTCGGCTCAAAACTCGGCATTTTCGCACAAAAAAAAATATATGATGCTGATACAAAATCGCTAGTATTTCAAGATTATGTTGTTGACAGATGTCCAACCTTACGATATAACGTTTACATCAGACAATTTTAACCATAGCTTGCTAGTGGCGCCGTCTTTTGTCAAACGGCGGAAACTTATTTGTACACCTAATATATATATATATATATATATATATATATATATATATATATATATTAGGTGTTGGAATTAATTCGTAGCGTTTTTTAATGAAAGAATGTTATTTATTTCACATGAGCATTAAAAAATACATTAATGAAAGTACTTCCCATCACTTGTAAAACGCTACGAATTAATTCCAACACCTAATATATATATATATATATATATATATAATGCGTATATATGTACACATAAAATGAGAATTTATCAGAGAATTCGTAATTTGATTATTTTTTTTAATGTTACGTCTGATACATCTGCGTTTGACTCTCGTTAGCTTTGATTTATGTTAGTTGTATGTATATTCTGATATTGAAAATATAAAAGCATATATCACTAATATCTTTTTTTTTTTTTTTTTTGATAACGGAGGGGAAATGCCTGACGCATACCCCGAGCCTCGGGGGAGAGCCCGGGGTTATGTGGGGCTTGCACCTACTAAAACCCCTCCGAGTGTCCTTACCTGGCCTTGCATGAGGAACTCCCAGGAACGCGTGCAGCATACTTCTGGGAGTCCCTCAGGCAGTCGGCTTATTGCCGACTTCTATTCCCGCCCGGGGATTTTTATGGCGTCGTCTGAGAGACGACGTGACCCCGGGCGGTGCTTGGCACCTTCGACTTTATTCGGGCGCTGGGGGGACACCACCCCCTGCGCCCGCCGCCCCGTTTGGTGTTGGGGGGCGGGAGTTGGGGATCACGGCCCCCGCCGCGATCCCCAGCCCCCCGAGGGGCGCCAATCAGAAGTTTGGCGCCCCTCATGCTTCGGCGCCGCGAGAGGAAGTCTCGCGGCGCACCCCCCGCGCGCGGCGGCGCAGGGCTCCCCGCCCGGTCGCGCATTCGACGCGGCCGGAGGATGATGAGCCACTGCACCCCGCGCACGCGGAGGGTCATCCTGTTTCCGGCGGCGGATCGACCCTAGGGTCATATCACTAATATCTGTATATTTATATCTGTATTTGACCATAAAAAAACATATCTCTTTTATTAAACGTAGAAAAAAGAGGACATCAGTATACCTTTTTGTTACACGTAACAAAAAGAGATGAAATAGCTACACGCGTATGTGAATATGAATTAGAAATATATTTATTATGTTTTGTGTGTACATCATAATACACATAAAATATTAGGTGTTGGAATTAATTCGTAGCGTTTTACAAGTGATGGGAAGTACTTTCATTAATGTATTTTTTAATGCTCATGTGAAATAAATAACATTCTTTCATTAAAAAACGCTACGAATTAATTCCAACACCTAATATAATTCTAATATTCATTAATGTGTCTATATTATATCTGCATGAAGAGCTAAGTATGAGTACTTCTATCTCTCTTTTATGGACCTTCTACAATAAGCCATTAGTTACAAATCAGAAATCAGAAGCTAAAAATTGATCAATCACAATTTTTAGCGTCTGACTTCTTATTTATGGCTGATTAAGGCTTATAATTATAAAAAGTCCATTAAACATAATAAAAAGAGATGGAATAGCTACATATGTATGTGCAATGTATTTACGTACAATACATGTTACACCCTAAATTAAAATGACATTGGGAATAAAGGAAAAAATGCTATTACATTACACGTGTATACATGTATTTCAAATACATTGCATTCGAAGATATATCTAAGTCACAGTCAGAGTGTATTTAGTAAAAATATACTTATTGTAACTTACTGTTAGTTAACATATACATTGACCTACAAGTGTATACATTTGCTAAAACACTTTGAATATGATATACTTATATACATTTCATAAACGTACAGCATCGTACGAAAATTATGCATGTGACTATTGACTGTGTAATGTATGTTATATATATGTATAGCACACATATATATATATGTATAACATATATATTATATAGGGTGGCCAAAAAGACTCCGGATTTAGGAGTTGAACATAAAGGTGACTATAATCGTAAAGGAATGTGAATTGTACTTATATCGGCATGCATAGTACGCCAAAATATAATGCGTTGACCTATGACTATGATTCACGTTCTACGATTGAATTACGGCCATTCTTGTGCTATAAGGCCATTACATAACGTTTTTAGAAAAAACGTTTCAGACAAAAGTTGTAAGATTTCAAAGAAACTGTTTACTGATATTCAATTTTTTTTTCATTAGTTTTTTTGTTTCGATCATGTCAAGCAATCAGCTTTTGATTCCATCATGACAATGCATCTATTCATATTTCTTTAATTGCAGACGCAAAATTCTACAAATTGCTTCCGTAATTGTATTTCGCCAAATTTGATAATCAAATGCCTCTGCCAATAAATTAAAAATAGTCAGTCCACGATGAACGCCTCTGACATTTGCCTATAACTAACCAAAGCACGATTTACGGCTGTGACATTTTGTTATAGCTAGCCAGCTCACGATTAACGCCTCTGGCAGTAAATTAAAAATAGTCAGCCCACGATGAATGCCTCTGACATTGGATCATAATTAGGCAAAGCGCAATTTATTGTTATAACATTTAATCATATCACTTGTATGATAAATAAAAATGATATTTTCACGAATAATATAAAGATGCTAACCTTTTCTATTCTGGCCTTTTAGAGTGCCTTCCAACAAGAGACACAGTGTGACACGGTGCATCATTACAATCTTGTTATACGCTAATACAAGGATGAGATATTGTACTGTATTGTACTTTGTGAGTCGCTTGTTAGAAAGCACCCATAACCTTTTCTTACCAAAGGCAGACAATATTCTGCTATTACATTTTTTTCTATTTTGTGAACACAAAACACTATATAAACACACACACACACACACACACGCACGCACGCACGTACGCACGCACGCACGCACGCACGCACGCACGCACACGGTTATGTGTAGAACACTACACTGAATTGACAGTACTATTGCGCGGCAACGATACTGTGAACGCGATTACAGCTATCATACTGATTACAGCTGATTGACTCGTATAACGCCTCGTATTGTTTTCTACACATACAGTGTCACGCAAAACGATATATGTATGCATATATATATATATATATATATATATATATATATATATATATATTAGGTGTTGGAATTAATTCGTAGCGTTTTACAAGTGATGGGAAGTACTTTCATTAATGTATTTTTTAATGCTCATGTGAAATAAATAACATTCTTTCATTAAAAAACGCTACGAATTAATTCCAACACCTAATATATATATATATATACACACAAATACGTACAAAAAATTTTTATTTTTCACTCTAAGAAAAAAGATACATAATCGATATCATGGTCATATTATCTTTTCCTTAGCGACTAATTAAGAAAAGGCGTTCACCATATCTAAATCTACGTTATTGTAAAAAAACTCTCTATTATCTTTGAAGTTCTATTATTGATACGTCATTTAAGTGTTAGCATCTTTATATTATTCGTGAAAACTTTTATTTATCATACAAGTGATATGATTAAATGTTATAACAATAAATTGCGCTTTGCCTAATTATGATCCAATGTCTGAGGCGTTCATCGTGGGCTGACTATTTTTAATTCTCCAGGTTTATTCCACCAAAAAAAAATACAAATAGATGACCAGATATATGACGCGGTAAAGTACAATTTATATTACATTCTGTGGCACAAAAATGATCAGTAGCTCTTTAAAACTGAATGTATCATAAAAATAATAAAGTAATGTTGTAAAAGTACATTACATTTAGTAAAATGCATTAAGTTATTAATATAATGTTCTATCACCATTATTAAGAAAATACAATATTATGTAGGAAGGAAAATATTTTCATGACAATTTGCTGGAAGGTATGGTCGCAGCATGTTTCTTATACTATGACGCTCTTGAGATACACGTCCGCGCGTGAGCGGCTCGGCCGTCAAGCGTCGAGCGGTTGTGAAGGAAAAGTAAGCAGCATTTCAGAAATCGGCGTCGTCCGAAATGCGCAACTAATTTCGAGCACATTGAAGTACACGTATATAATTTCTTAAATTTTATAAAAAGTATATTTGGAGTGATATGTTTATTAATAACGTTATTTATTAAATAAAAATTATGAAAAAAGGAAAAAGCAGGATCGAATATAAGATCTTCAATATTCTGATCTTGCACCCAACGCCCGAGACCACACTGAGTTCTTGCAGATCACCTCGACGAACGTGGTACATACAGTGCACGGAAAGTCGTAAACTATTGTATATCTCATCAATGTTTACATTTTGAAATCATTTTTGCTATTATACGTTAATGAAAAAGATATAATTAATATAATTTAATATAATTTAATAAAAATTAGAAGTAAAAGATAATATAATTAGAAATAAAAAGAATTAGAAACAAAAAGATTAATATAATTTAATAAAAAAAAAATGAAATAATTTTAATTCACAAATACGATTGCCAGTTCTCCGTTTTTTTTTGCCAGACTTCGGTTGCTTGGACTAATATTTAATACTCTAGCAGACGACAAAAATTGGAGATTTTCACATCTGCTGGAGTATTGAGTATTAGTCCAAGAAACCGAAGTCTGTCAAAAAAAAAAACGGAGAACTGGCAATCGTGTTTGTGATTTAAAATTCTTTCAATTTCTGTTATTTCGATAGAGCGAGACAGAGAAAAAACAAAAACGGATAGAAGCTCCGATTGTAATCAGTGAGTCTCCGCGCGGACACGCCGAATTGGACTCGTCTAGCAAAACAATGAGTCTGTCTCTGTCCTTCTCTCTGTGGTCGCTTGTTTCTAGCGACCGAAAATATTTTCTCGGCGATCTCGGCCGCTTGGCGTGTATCATAAGGGGGAAAGAGACATTCTAGATAATATATAATTTTGATTAAATTATATTAATCCTTTGCCCTACGATGGCGCGTGCCATAATAATCAACAGCCTGGAACTTGTTTACGGCTCTTATCAATAATACTTATGTTTGGCCCAATTTCTTTACCACGAGTCTCACACGATATTATAAATGAAAAGTTAATCATATACCTTTCTCATTAATATATAATAGCAAAAATGATTTCAAAACGTGATAGTTAACGAGATATAGTTTATGATTTTCCGCGTATTTTATGTACCACGTTCATAGAGGCGGTCTGCAAAAACTCAGCATGGTCTCGGGTGTTAGGTACGAGATCAGAATGTTGGAACTTAGGTTCAATCCTGCTTTTTCCTTTTTTTCATAATTTTTTTTTAAACAAATAACGTTATTAATGAACATATTACTCCAAATATATTTTTATAAAATTATAGAAATTATATGTGTACTTCGGTGTGCTCAGAACTAATTACACATTTCGAGCCAATTTCTGAAGTGCTGCCTATTTTTCCTTTACAACCGCTCAACAGTCGACGGCTGAACCGCTGGATCGCGCGCGGACGTGCATCTCAGGAGCGTCACAGTATAAGAAACATGCTGCTATCATACCTTTCAACATGAAAATTATCATGACAATATTTTAGCATAAAAATTATCATAAAAATATTTTTCTTCCTACATAATTGTTATTTTCTTAATAATAGTGATTGAACATCATATTAATAATAAAGTAAATACTTTACTGAATATTATGTACTTTTAAAATATTATTTTATTATTTTTATGATACATTTGGTTTTCTTTCAAAGAGCTACTGACCACGCTTATGTGCCACAAAATGTAATATCTTTTAATATATAATAGAATACTGATAATCAATTTAAGACTAATAAGAATCGATACAGAACGAGATGCGTAATTTTAAACTGGAATGACTCAACTCCAATAACTCCGTGATGTCTTCTTTATTTAACATGTGAATAAAGAAGGCATGTTGAATAAAGAAGACATCACAGAAGACTAAGGAAAGTAAAGGATTGATAATTTGCTGGAAGGTACGGTCGCAACATATTTCTTAGTGTAACGCTCCTGAGATACACATCCGCGCGCGATCCGATGCGGCTCAGCCGTCAAGCATTGAGCGGCGGGGGGAAAGAAGGCGACGCTTCAAAAGTCAACCCAAAATTTATAAGGCGTATGACTTTGCTCATACGGTTTTTTTCCGAAATTCGAAGCTTTATTGTATTATAAAAAACTGGTTATACATTTATGATTCAAAGTATTGTCCATCGCTGGCCACTACTTTTTCCCATCTTTCGGGCAGCATACGAATCCCGCGTCGAAAAAACTGGTCATCTTTTGAGGTGATCCATGAATCGATCCAATTTTTTACTTCTTCATAAAACCGGAAGTGCTGGTCAGCCAGATCGTGTGCCATTGATCGAAACAAGTGATAGTCAGAGGGAGCAACGTCTGGAGAATACGGCGGGTGGGGTAGGACTTCCCATTTCAACGTTTCCAAGTATGTTTTGACCACTTTCGCAACATGGGGTCGAGCATTGTCATGCTACAAAATCACTTTATCGTGTCTCTCGTTGTATTGCGGCCGTTTGTCTTTCAATGCTCGGCTCAAACGCATCAATTGCGTTCGATACTGATCGCCTGTGATTGTTTCAGTCGGTTTTAACAGCTCATAATATACTACGCCGAGCTGGTCCCACCAAATACAGAGCATGATCTTGGAGCCGTGAATATTCGATTTGGCCGTCGACATGGAAGCATGGCCGGGAATTCCCCATGATTTTCTGCGTTTGGAGTTATCGTAATGAACCCATTTTTCGTCCCCAGTCACAATGCGATGCAGAAATCCCTTCCGTCTTTGCTTTTCAAGCAGCTGTTCACAAGCAAACAAACACCGTTCAACATCTCTCGGCTTCAACTCGTACGGCACCCAATTTCCTTGTTTCTGAATCATTCCACACCATGACTTTGAGGCGTTTTGAAATGGCTTGTTGAATCACTCTCAATGATCGTGCTAATTCTTCTTGATTTTGACATGAGTCTTGATCAAGTAATGCTTTCAATTCTGCATCTTCGAAAACCTTCTCTCTTCCACCGCTATGCTGGTCTTCGACGTGAAAATCACCGTTCTTGAAGTGTTGAAATCACTTATGACACGTTCTTTCACTAATAGCGGCTTCACCATAAATATTTGAAAGCATTCGATGAGCCTCAGCCGTAGATTTCTTCATATTGAAGCAGAAAATTAAAACCTCCCGCAAATGACAAGAATTTGGCTCGTAAACTGACATTTTCAATCAAGAATAACTTTATGATGCAGACACAAATCGACTAATGTTTCTAATGGGATTATATTGACAGATTCCCAAATTTATTGTGTGACGTCTATGATCTATTTATTTCGATCACCACTTACCGCTAAAGCCATCTATACGAAAACCGAATAAGCAAAGTCATACACCTAATAACATGTACTTCAATAACTATAGGAAGAATACACTTTAATCACTTCAATAGATAAATAAAAAATTATTTGTATATTGCATATAATGGCACATATAAAGGCTTTTTGATTTGTTAATTATAAAATTATATTGACATCATCCTTATAATTATATTAATCATCCTTATAATTATATTAATCGCACTTTTGCGATTTGATTGATTATTAGAATTTTCATTCGGATGATAATTATAAAAAAAACATTTCACAGAAAGTACTGATCGATGTAACATTATTACAGAAACATGATTTTTTTGGATTTTTTCTAAAGGTAAACAGATCTCACATATATCTTTACATATAAAAATACTGATTTTCTATCTATTCGACGCATACTACGTCAATTATTTTTTGCTACAATTGTCGGTTTAAAACTTTTAGAAACACACATATAATTTCAATAATTAAATAAAAATATATTTAGTCTATAATATATGTTTATTAACAATGTCACTTATTTAAAAAAAAAAAAAATTATGAAAAAAGAAAAAAGGAATTGATCATAAGATCTCTAACATTCAGATCTCGCACCTTACGCGTGAGACCACGCCGAGATCTTGCAAATCATTTCTATGAACGTGATAATGCTCATGGAAAATTATGGAAACATAAATATCTCGTAAATTATCGTGTTTCGAAATTATTTTTGCTATTATACATAAATTGGAGGGATAAGCATAATTTATTAAAACTTATATGTTATCTATAATGTTCCTTCTCCTCTTAATTATATACATTGAGCGGCCGAAATTTCTCAGAAAGCATTTTCGGTTGCTAGAAACAAGCGACCATATATATATATATATAGAGAGAGAGAGAGAGAGAGAGGGAGGGAGGGAGGGGGAGAGAGAGAGAGAGAGAGAGAGAGAAATTCTGAAGGATAGACTCGCTGTTTCGTTCAACGAGCCCAGCTCGACGTGCGGAGTCTCACCGATTACAATCGGAGTTTCTATTCTTTTTTGTTTTTGACTGTCTCACTCTGTCGTACTCCTGTTTCAATAATTCGTTCTGCAATTCAAGAATGTGATTTCTATCGATTCTGACATTATCGCCGATGCAGCAAGGATGCATGATTCCTTTTCTAAACAATACAAATCCTAATATATATTTCTATATATACAAAAATATATTACTATTATAGCGCGTTTCCAACCGATAATATATTGCTGGTTTATGCAATGATTCAATCCATTTCTGTAATTAAATAGCGGTATTTCGCTTGTGCGCGATAAGAGGAATGTCGCTTCTTACTAAGTCGACATTTCGACATCCGAGTCGAATTAAAAATGTGCTATATACAATAATTTCAGATCTTGCACGTTTAAAATAAGTAGCTGACGATTTACAAAAAACCTCAAAGAATAATACTATGTTTGCAGAAACGAGTTGTGAGCTTTAATATAAAAGCAATGAGTATTCGAAAATTCCATTTATATGCTACGTCTACTACGAGATTGCTGCTTGTCGTTTCGACATCCGAGTCGAGTAAAAAATGTGCTATATACAATAATTTCAGATCTTGCATAAGTAGCTAGCGATTTACAGAAAACCTCAAAAAACAATATTATGCTTGCATAAACGAGTTGTGAGCTTTAATATAAAAGCAATGAGTATTCGAAAATTTCATTTATATGCTACGTCTGTTATGAGATTGCCGCTTGTCGTTTCGACATTCGAGTCGAGTCAAAAATGTGCTGTATACAATAATTTCAGACTTTGCATAAGTAACTGGCGATTTATAGAAAACCTCAAAGAACAATACTATGCTTGCAGAAACGAATTACGAGCTTTAGTAGAGCAATGAGTATTCGAAAATTTCATTTATATGCTACAAGATTGCTGCTTGTCGTTCCGACATCCGAGCAGAAAGGAAGCTCAACCGAAATATACATCGCGTTCCGAACTTTGATAGTGCCTGTGTAAAATACATTCATAAATAAAAGTTTAGATATCTGTGTTGTATATAACACACACGCGCGCGCGCGCGCGCACGCATAACGCCCCACGCTGTGTATTATCGATTAAAAATATAAATATTATATGTTTTTTAAAAAATATTAATAACCCCCACACAAAAAATCTATATTTTATATATGTGTGTTTGTTTTTTTTTATATATATTTCCCCCAAAAATTTTTTTTAAAAAAAAATGGGGGGAAAAAAAGTTAATTTTAAAAAAAAGTTTTTTTCATTTGTATTCCAAAATTAAAAAATTTTTATGTTTCTTGGGGTTGGGGGAAAAAAATTTTTTTCAACAAAAAAGGGAAAAAATACATTTTTTTTATTTTTAAATTTTTTCCCCTCAAAAGAAAAAAATTTGGGGGGGGCACGTTAAAATTAAAAATTTTGGGGTAAGGGGGGCGATAAGTGGGGGATTTTTTCACCCACCCTTTTTTTACCCGCCCCCTTTTGGGGGAGACCCAAAAAAACCCCGTTTTAGGCCACCTTATTTCCCCCCAAAAACAAACCCCCCCAAAATTTTTGGTAAAATTTTTTTTTTTTTCTAAATTTCCCACCCCCGTTTTTGAAAAGGGTAAAGTTGGGAGGGGGTTTTGGGGGGGGAGTAAGGGGGGGAGAAAGAATTTAGGGGAAGGGGGGGGGGGAATAAAAGGGGAAAAAAAGGAAAAAAAATTTTTTTTTTGGGGGGGAAAAAAGGGGGAAGGGGGAAAAGGGGGAAGGGGGTTTTTTTTGGGGAAAAAATTAAGGGGGAAAAAGGGGGTTTTTTTTAAAAGGGGGGGGGGGGAATAAAAAAAGGAAGGAAGGGGGGGTAAAAGAAAGAAAAATAAAAATTTTTAAAATTAAAAAAATAAATTAAAAGGAAGGGGGAAAAAAGAGGGGGGGACAAAATTTTAATAAAATTTTAAATTTTGGAAATTTTTTTAAGGAAGTTGACCCATTAAGTTAAAAAAAGGGTTTGGGTTTTGGAAAAGGGGGGAGAGGGGGGGAAAAAAATTTTTTCCCCAAATTTTTTTAAAAAAATAGGGGGGGTTAAAAAAATTTTTTTTAAAAGACAAGGGAAAAAAAAATTTTTTTTGGGGGGGAAAAGGGGGAAAAAATTAAAAAAAAAAAAAATTTTTGATTAAAACCTTTCTTTTTTGGGGAAAAAAATTTGGGAAAATTTTTTTTTATATTGGCAAAAAATTTTAAAAAATCAGTTTTTACGAATTTTTTTAAACTTTTTAAAATTTTAATTTTTGAAAAAACACAAATAAAAAGGGGGGAACGGGGCCCCCGGCCAATTTTTTTAAAAGGGGGGCTTTCTTCCAAAAGGGGAAAATTTTTTTAAATTTTTTTTTAAAAAAAGTTAACAAATTAAATTAAAAATATTTTAAATTTTTTTTTTTAAAAAAATTTTTTTAAAATGGGAAAAGTTTTTTTAAAAGGGGGAAACTATTTTGTAAAGGAAATGAATTCTTAAATTTTACCCTAATTAATTTCCTTTTGGGGAAAATTTTTTTTAAAAATTTCAAATTTTTTTCTTAAAATGGGGTTTTAGAAAATTTTCTTTAAGAAAACCGAGGGGGTTTTTAAAAAATTTTTTTTAACCAAATTTTTTAAAAATTTTTTCCGGGCCAATTTTTAAAAATGATAAAAGGAGTACTAAAAGGGGAAAAATTCGGGGAAAAAAAAAAAAGTTTATTGAAAAAAAACATTTTTTCTTTTTTTTTAGTTGGGGGGGGATTTAGTAAAAAAAAAAAAAAGGGGGAATTTTTATCAAAATTTTTTTTTAATTTTACTTTTAAAATATTACAAAAGGCAAAGGGGGGTACTTTCTTTTGTCCTTCGGGGCCCATTTAAATTTATCATTTTTTTTCAAAAAAAACCCCCCTTAAGCACCCCTTTTTCCATAAACTAAGTAAAAATAAATTTTAAATTTTAAATTGAAAAATTTTCAAAAAAAATTTGTTTAAAAAAATCTCAAAAAGGGGTCCGAATTCATAAAACCACGAAAAAGTCCCCCCCTTTTTTTAAAATTTTTCCCAAAATCTAACGGGGCCCAAAAAAAGTTAAATTGGGGGGAAAAACCCCCTTTAAATTCATAGGGGGTTTTTTTGTACCTCAAAATTTTTAAAAAAAAAGGGAAAAAATTAAAGGGGGAAAAAAAATTTTAAAAAAAGTTTCAAAGACTGAAAGGGGAAACGTTTTTAAAAAATATAAGAAAATAAGTTTTTAAAAAAGGTTTTTTTTCCTTAAAACCCCTTTTTCTAAAAAATAACAAAACACAAAAATTTTTAACAAACAAAAACGAATTTTTTTTTTTTTTTGTAACCAAAACCCCCCCCTTTCCCCCTCCTCCTCGCAAAGGGCCTCGCCCATTTTTCCAAACCCCTTTCCCAAAAATTTTTAAAATTTTAAAAAAAAAAAATTTTTTGGGGGGCCCCCCCCCAAAAACGAGAGGGTTTTTTTTAAAAAAAACCCCAACCTTTTTTCCGGGGGAAAATTGGGGGCCAAAAAGGGAAAAATTAAAAATTTAAAAAAAAACCAACCCCCATTTTTTTAAAAAAAAGGGGGTTTTCCCCCTCCTAATAAAAAGGGGTTTTAAAAATTTTTTTTTAAAAATTTTTTGAAAAAAAGTTTTTTTTTGATTCTTCACCGGGGGTTTTATAGGGGCAACCCAAAAAAATTATTTTTTTTTTTTATTGGAAAAAAAATACCCCTTTTTTTTAAAAAAATTTTATAAAAAAATTGCAAAAAAAAAAAAAGTTTTAAATTTAAAAATCCTGATAGTGCCCCCCCTCTTGAAGAAGCAAAATCCCGCTGTGCGACTGCTCAAAGATGAAGAAATTAAGTTTTCCGCAGACAGATTTTTAATGAACAAATGGCTTTTTGCAAAAATTAATGAACATTCAGGCTTATTCAAGGTTAAATTTCATCATTACGAGGGTTACATTTTTGAGAATTTCAAAGCTTTGCGTTTAAATCTCAATGAACACAGAGCGAGTGAAGAAAAGACCTTTTTCGATGTTATTTTTTTTTACTGAACTAATAGATCGATTTTAATATTCCATATCTTATTTTGTAGATATGTCGAATACCTATATTTTTTATACCGAATTTTTTTCCATACTATCATTATCTTTCGTTTTATAAGCGAAAAACGTACTTTTTGCAACTATTCGATTTTTTTTCGCATACTTTCTTCACAAGTCTCGAGTCTCGAATACATACGAGAGAAAGTCAATAAGTTCTTAAAAAATCTGTCAGAGGACACTCGCAGTGTCATGTCACATTACTTTTTGATAAGTAGCATCTTTTAGCTTTTTACTATCAAATTTTGAGCGGAATTCATCGTGTGGTTTCATTTCTGTAGACGATTAAAACGAACAACCTTTGTATTTTTTGCAAAATGGAAAAAACGAGTTTCGTGCAGTGATGAAACATCTACATATGAAAAGTTTAACGCCGAAAGAAATTAAAACCGAGTTGGATAATGTTCATAGCACATCTGCACCAGCGTTTGAGACTGTATACAATTAGGTGAATTTAAACGTGGTCGTACTACATATGATGCACCTCGTTCGGGATGTCTAATTGAGGCTGCTACTCCAGAAATCATCGATAAAATCCACGATATTGTTTTGATTGATCGATGAATGAAAGTGCGCGAACTTGTTGAGGCCACAGGCATAAATCATGGCACAGTGATTCCAATTTTGCAATTGGATATGAAAAAGCTATCACCAAGATGGGTGCCGCGTTTGCTCACTGTGGACCATAAGTGTGACGATTTCAAAACAATGTTTGGAGATGTTTCAACGTAATCCAGATGAATTTCTGCATCGATTCATTACTGTGGATTGATTACTTCATACCCGAGACGAAGGAACAGTCAAAACAATAGAATTAGACAATAGAAATAGACTTCACCGAGTGAACCAACTCCGAAGAAAGCGAAAACCGTGAAGTCGGTCGGAAAGGTGATGGTCACAGTTTTTTGGGTTGCACGCGGTATAATTCATATCGATTACCTTCCGTCGAAGCAGATCAATGGCGATTACTATGCAGCCTTATTGGACCGTTTCAACAACATTTTAAAGAAAAAACGTCCCCATTTGGCGAAGAAGAAAGTACTCTTCCACCAAGACAATGCACGTGAAGGGTTCACACGTGCCTGGCATCAATGGCCAAATTCGACGAATTTTACTACGAATTGCTTCCCCATTCAGCATATTCGCCAGATTTAGCCCTCTGCGTCTATTTTCTGTTTCCAAACCTGAAGAAATGGTTCGGAGGAAAGAGATTCACCACCAGAGAGCAGCTCATCGCCGAAACAGAGGCTTATTTTGAAGAGTTGGACAAATCATATTATTCAGACGGCTTGAAAAAGTTGGAGAATCGTTCGATCAAGTGTATTGAGCTGAAAGGAGACTGTATTGAGAAATAAAAATCGATAAAAAAAAATGTGTTTTACTATGTTTTTTTAAAAATTTATTGACTTGCCCTCATATATATGTATAATATTATTGAGAGAGGAAAAAAAAATTGTAAATCGTGCCGGATTTTCCCTTTAATTGCTCAGTCTTTCAATTCAAGAGTATAAATGAATTCTTTTTTTGGGGGAAGGAGAGGATAAATATTGTAGGTTCTAATTTAGTCTCAGTGTTTCGTTATGCTCTTGTAATTCAAGATCTGAAACACTAGGATTTACATCTCTAGTTTTATTCCTTCCTAAATGTAATAAAAGTTAAGTAAGTGAATCCCATACGACTCCCAGTAGGTACACTGACCAACCGTATACACAGTGTGTAGAGCGTATCCATGTACGAATGTGTCTAACAGCAGTTTGATAATTCTAGCAATTAGTATATGCCGATTAATACAGCGCTGATATTGCCAAAATTAAAAATTTATTCCAGAATTTTTCCCAAGCGGAGATAGCAATTCTTTCTATCGATGCTTCGTCTTTGAGATTAGAGAGTGATCCTCCATTTATTATAGTTGAGCGCTCTAATATGCTTCTTGCCATAGTATTGAGGATTGCAGGTCGCTCCGTGGGGAACATTATGTAAACCTTGAGTTCTTTCAGATCGCTTTGTGAACATACTCCACTGGTCGCTAGTGCTCCTTGGGTTGATGTATTTCCATGATGGTTTAGTTGAAGGCTTCATAATGTTGAAGGCTTCAATAATAAGGTAGGTGGTAATGTCTCCACCGGTTTAGGCATAATTTTATACCATGAGTTTTTCTCTCAAAAGGTACATGGTAGGTGCAAAAGAATTACAGGTAATCTGAGTTCCGTGACGTGTTAATACATGCGTTTGCGGGGTCAGAAAATATGTTTCGTTTCCTCGTATTACTGAAAGCTGCTCATAACATTCTGTGATTCGAGCTAATTTTATTTCGACTGGTATATATTTTTCCCATGTGAATTACTTCTCCTGCTAAAAAGTGCTATATATCCAGGTCTCTTCATAAAACGATACGTGAAAATGTCGGCGATCTAGCGATTATGGCTAACGCATTCTGCCTTCATACGATATTCAAATTGTTGCAATAATATATTTCTATATAGTTGATTAATTTGAGTGCGAATGTGTTTTTCTACGTATACAAATTTTGAATTTACGTATGTGAAGATATCGATGTTTACTGCTATAAAGTCAGAGCTTTTAAAAACTTCGGCACCAAATGTCGTTTCAAAAATTATTAATTTTGGATGTTCGGTTCTGGTAAGTATATGTCCACAGATGGTATATGTTCCAGTGTTGGTTAAAGAGAGAATCATATTTGTCGTGATTATTGAGTAAACTGTTTGAGATCGCTCATTGATAGCATCAAGTATTTTATTAGCGTGTTCATTGTATAGTACATAATTGGAAGCTCTTCAATGATCGACAGATACGGGATCCCAAAAGATATCCTTTCCCTCTATGTCAGCAATGAGTGGAACTTAGTTCGTACGTCACTCCTGACCTGAGGTGTACACGGTTTGTGTTTATCCAAACGTTGGCGATGTAATCTTGTAAGGTAATTTTGAGATTGCCTAATACAATGACATTTTTACAATTTCCATAAGGATTTTCCATAAGGAATAAGCACTGCTGGTACATGCCCGACCAAAACTATTGGACGTGATGCAGTCTGATTAGGTAACAGACTTGTTATGTGTAGTTTCAGTTATTTCGAAGCTTCCGAAGGTATGCATGCGTCGATATGCATCTCGAGATACATCAGCTATGTATGAGAATTGTCCGTACATCATATACGTCCATCATATGTGAAAACATCCCGCATCTTTTTACTGTACAATCTATTTCGTATTTTTTACATTGTATTACTTTCATAGATTTAAAATCGTTCATTGAAGTACTTGTATATAGACTTTGCTAGAGTTTACATTCTGTAGGGGAATATCACACTCTTCGACGTTTATTAGTGATAATGTATAATAGTTAAATTTACTGCTGCGAAGCCACAGTCGTATCCTATTATTCCGTAAGTTCCTTGAGTTCACATTATTAACATAAATATGACGGTTATTTCTTTGATGCAGCAATCCATCATCTGAAATGTCGATTTGATTTGTTTAATTATTATGAACTGGTCTAATGTGAGAAATTCGCAAGCGGTTGGGGTGAACAATGCGACTATTTTTCTTTATCTTAATTTTAACATTATTTTTGTTAAAAATTTCCAAGACTTTATGAGGTCCGGTATATTGATCTCCAAATTTTTCGGGTTTTGGTTCCTTTAATAAAAATACATAATCTCCAGGCTTGAATTTCTGGATTAATTTTCTTATCGTACTGTTTTTTCGATTTAATTTTAGTTTCTATGATGTTTTCACGAGCATTTGTTTGGATTGCATGGAGTTGTGTAACTAAATTTATTAGATAATTATTGTAATTAGCTAATTTGTCTTCAGGATTTAAGAGCTCATTTGACGGTACTCTTGCTATTTTACCGAACAATAATTAGTATGTAAATAGTATGTTTCGTGGCTTCATGGACGCTAGTGTTGTAATTAAATATGGCTAAGCCGATTTGTCCCATTGTTTCTGCTCGTTTGCGTATTGTTTCAAGTATTCTCCTAATGCGTGGTGTGATCGTTCTAGAGATCCATTTGACTGAGGGTGAAATGCAGTTTTACGGAATTTACGGATTCTGAATATTTTTGCTATTTTCTTCATTAATTCACTGATAAAATTTCTCCCTGAGAAATATAGGTTAATATAGCTTTAAATGGCCTAATACGCAAATAAATTTGTCGACAAAGGCATCTGCTATTGTTTCTGATGTCTGATATGATAAAAGTATTCCCATGCAAAATTTAGTTAACTGGTCTTGTAGAGTTAAAATATATTCATTACTTCTTCCAGTTTAGGTTTTAGATAAAGATCCTACGATATCCATGGCTTTATCAAAAGATGATCCTGGTGTATCGATGATTATCATAGGTTATTTGGTTTTATTCGAATTAGTTTTTTTAACTGATATTGTAAACATTATTATATGTATCGTTGAATATCGGATTTTAGATTTTCCCAATGGTATTTATATTTTATTCTGTTATATGTCTTTGTGACACCTCGATGTCCTCCTATAGGTAAACAATGCATTTCTCCGATTATCGTAGGTCGAAGATTTTTAGGGGGGTATTTAACTAGTCCATTGCATATAATTAATTTGATTTATATTAAATAACATTACAATCCGAAGCGCCACTACGGTCTAAGTATTAAGATGTTGAACTAATATATATATTATTCAAACGAATGAATTAATTTCAGAAATAATAATTACGTGTCGATATGGTTGTTGACATTAACGCAATTAATCTGAAATATAATAATCTCCCCAAAATTCCCCAAATTAATCTTAAAAAACTGTAATAAACTTATTGCGAAAAAATATTGCCTCGGCCGGGAGTCGAATCCGGATCTCTTGCATTCCGTGCGAGCGTCCTGAGCCTTTAGATTACCGAGACCTTAGCAATAATTTTTCGCAATAACCGATATGTATCGAGAGTAACGCATTATTTCTGAAATTAATTCATTCGTTTGAATAATATATATATTAGTTCAACATCTTAATACTTAGACTGTAGTGGCGCTTTGGATTGTAATGTTAATTAATTTGATTGTTGAATCCATAAAAACTAATTGCAATGCGGTTTTGATATTGCTCCATGGCACATTGTTAACATAATCGGTTTTAGCAATGCTAACAGTCTCTAAATTTAAGTTTTCAGTGATAATCCGTAAATTTTTTATTACGGCGGAAATGTGGGTGAAGGTCAGTCATCGTCGGTTCCTCACGTTGCCTTTCGCTAAAAGACAAGGCTAAATGGTAGTGGTTTTTTGTATTTTACGACTTTGGCTTTACCTAGAGCGAGATCTCCTAAGCGAAGGATCTCGTTTCTTTCGAATAGTTTTTGTGAACTT
Source organism: Acromyrmex echinatior (assembly GCF_024713525.1). Classification (NCBI taxonomy): domain Eukaryota; kingdom Metazoa; phylum Arthropoda; class Insecta; order Hymenoptera; family Formicidae; genus Acromyrmex; species Acromyrmex echinatior. The sequence continues at coordinate 25,590,815 of NC_141853.1, forward strand.
AAGTCCAACGGTCTTCCATTGGTGTTGATAAAATATGCAACGTTATCCTTTCGCAAAAATAATTTCGTTGTTCGCGAGAATCGAGAATATTGTTTTTGATTATCCTTAACAATAATAGGCCCTGTTTTTTCTTTTAATTTCTGAATTTTATGTTTTTCAAATTCTTTTTTTTTCTTGATTTTCTTTTTCATAGTCGCTTTCTGCATCGCCTTCTCTGTCCAATGAGTTATTTTTGTCTTCTATTCTTTTCGTTTCATTCTCTTGTTATGAGAAATCTCTGGGTAGCTTATCCTGCTGAGCATCCCTATCTTTTGCTGTTTGGCTTCTGCATTCTATTATTTCGGGGAGTATTGCGCGTTGTAGCCTTTTCCATAGCTCATAGCTCTTGTGACTCTTCTGTTTGTGTAAAAGATGTTGAATTCGTATTCTCTTCAGATGGATGATCATCAGGTAATAAGTCTTCAAGTAGTTCGTCATCTGTCAAATATAATTTAAAATCCTCTTCATCCTCCTCATCTGATTCCTCTAGCATTTTAGAAATCGTTTCTGCATCTTTTGGATCATTAAGATTCAAAGGCTTGTGATGATTAATTATATTGCAATTCGCCTCTTCAAGGTTTACCGGATTTCGTGATAATACATCGGCATTTACATTAGTCTTATCTACCTTGTATACTATATCATAATCGTATTCAGCTAATTTTAATCTCCATCGTAATATTCGCATGTTTGCATCCTGTGCATTTCTAAACCAGAGAAGAGGTTTATGATCCGTAACTAAAGTAAATTTACGTCCATATAGATAAGGTCTAAAATGCTTGACACAATACACTATGGCTAAAAAAGCTTCTTCCTCATAAGTATCGTATTTTATTTCGTTTTCGATTAGAGTTCGTGAAGTATATGCTATCGATCATTATTTATCTCTCCTTGTGATAGGATGTCTCCAATTGTTATTCCGGAAACATCAGTAGTTAATATAAAAGGTTTGGAAAAGTCGGGATATTGTAAGTCAGATTCTTCGCACAATTTCTCTTTTAATTCTTGGAAGGAGTCTTCTTAATCTATTGTTAGGAATCTTCGTAATCTATTGTTCCATTCAAATTTAGTGTCATTTTCTAACAAATTGATGAAGGGTTTAGTTAATTTTGAAAAGCTTGGTATAAATGTTCGATAATATCCGGCTAATCTAAGAAATTATTTGATATTTTTGACGTTTTAGACCTTGGAAATTGCCTTACAGCCTCTAATTTCTTCGAATCGGGTTTAACTCCATCCTTACTAATTGCATGCCCCAAATAAATGACTTCGGTTTTCAAGAATATGCATTTGTCGCGCTGTAATTTTAAATCAGCTTTGCGTAACCGTTCTATCAACAAATTACACTTCCTTTCATGTTCTTCTAATGAGGCAGCGTAGATGACAATATTATCCATATACACAAATAGTCCTTGCAATCCTGATAATACTAAATCCTTTGAAAGGTAGCGGGTGCGTTCTTTAATCCGAAAGGCATTCAGTCAAATTCATAATGACCGAAAGAAGTTGTAAATGCAATTTTATGACTGTCAGCAGGATCCATTTTGATGAAATCCGGATACTAAGTCGTATACTGAGAAATATTGTGCTCCGCCTAATTAATTCAAAATGTCAATAATGTTAGATAACGGGTATGCGCCTCCGATAGTTTTTTTGTTTAACGTTCAGAAATCTAATACCATTCTCCATTATTTGTTTCTTTTTGTATCTTCTTTTTTAAGAACTATTCATATAGGTGTATTACATATACGGTGACTGAGAAGGTTTTACGCTGTCTCCTTCTAACAATTCTTCTACTTGTCTATTTATTTCTTCTTTATGAATTTGCGGGAATCTATATTGTCGTATATTTATAGGTCATCCGTGTTTGTAGATATTTGGTGTTGTAATATAATCGTTGCTGACAACTTCTCTCCAGAGATGTGAAATCTGTCCTGGCTATCAGTTATAAGTTTCATCACACTTGTTTTTTTCTGGAAACTCAAATGCTCTAAATGCAACAGTTCTGTAATTTCTGTGAGTCTATCCTTTCCGATTTTTTTCGATTCAACTAAGCATTCGCGTGGAATATTTTTCGTAGGTTCGTTTTAATATTCCTGTTCAGTTCTTTCCTTGTGTTTTGACTTGTGTTTGCGCATGAATTTGTCTATCATTTCTTGAGATTGATTTTGTGTAGACGCTAGGATTTTTGAAGATGGTTTATTTCCCTTCGAATTACAAACCTTTATATAAGGATTATATGATTGCATTCTTTCTAGAAATTCATCGATAGTAACATGAGAGGAATCATTTTGATAATTATCATTTTTTGCGGGCATTCCAACTCTTGGTAAATTTTTTTTTTAGAGTGGAGCTCTTTTCTTTTGGCTCCCTTTGATAGAATTGAGTCGCATTGCATAGCGAGGTTATTTACTTCCTTGCAATCAACAGGAGTAGAATTTAATAGGGAAGTTTCCTCTGCAATTCCAGAATTATTTAATTCTTTAGGAAGAGTTTGGTAATTTCCTTCTCCAAGGAATTTATTTAGAATTTCAAGAAAGGTTTGGCTTTTCTCTGCAAAATTTTCTGAATTATTTAAATTTTTAGGAGAAATTTGGTAACTTCCCTCTCCAAAGTTTTCTGTATTATTTAAATTTTCTGGAGAGGTTTGGTAACTTTCCGCTCCAAAATTTTCTGGATTATTTAAATTTTCAGGAGAGGTTTGGTAATTTTCCTCTCCAAAATTTTCTGGATTATTTAAATTTTCAGGAGAGGTTTAGTAACTTCCCTCTCCAAAATTTTCTAGATTATTTAAATTTTCAAGAGAGATTTGGTAACTTCCCTCTCCAAAATTTTCTGGATTATTTAAATTTTCAGGAGAGGTTTGGTAACTTTCCTCTCCAAAATTTTCTGGATTATTTAAATTTTCAGAAGGGATTTGGTAACTTTCCGTTCCAAAATTTTCTGGATTATTTAAATTTTCAGAAGAGGTTTAGTAACTTCCCTCTCCAAAATTTTCTAGATTATTTAAATTTTCAAGAGAGATTTGGTAACTTCCCTCTCCAAAATTTTCTGGATTATTTAAATTTTCAGGAGAGGTTTGGTAACTTTCCTCTCCAAAATTTTCTGGATTATTTAAATTTTCAGAAGAGATTTGGTAACTTTCCGTTCCAAAATTTTCTGGATTATTTAAATTTTCAGAAGAGGTTTGGTAACTTTCCTCTCTCAAATTTTCTGGATTATTTAAATTTTCAGGAGAGGTTTGGTGACTTTTCTCTCCGAAGATTTTGAATTCTACGATTTCGGGTTCGAAGGAGATATAGAAATTTTTCCCTCGATGAATATTATTATTAGAACTTTTCTTGATTCTTTAATTCATTCTCGTAAATACCTCAAATTTTTGATTTATTTTTCTGTTGCTCTTGTCTCCTGTCATATTGACTATGTCTCCGTTCGTAATTCCGTCATTATTTGAATTGGCATCGTTAGTAAAGTCTTCGAAATAAATTTGGATATTCCTTAGGTGGGTAAGACAACTTTGTGCATTTGCAATTTCGTTTTGATTATCACGCATTTCAATGCTATCGTTGTCAAATAATTTATTCAAGGATTTGAGGCGCAAGAATGATACTTGTATCTCAACTTCTTGATCTAACGTGCTTATGACGTTCAAATATGCTTTTCCAGAAACATTTTCTACTTGCATCTCCTAGATAAATTCCATGTGCAATTTTTAATTTCGGTACATATCCTATTTTTATCTCCGGGTTTCCTATTTTCACATAAAATAAAAATTTTAATCGTAGTGGTGCGATGATTTTCTGAAAAGAAAATATATTAACTCCTGATACATATCTAAATATCCCGCGTAATCAATTTTCGAGGAAGTCTATTTGAAGAAATCATTACTTAATATTCCGGATTATGAAATTGGAAAATCACTTGATACGATATGAAAGGTAACCCTTTCTCCAAAGAGGAGTAAAATTATTTCTCCAAGCGTACTAAATGAGATATTTGTTTATCCCATTTAATTTTAGAATATTGTTATAATTGACTTGTCAATTACTGTCAAATATTGTTCTTAGATACAAAGTTTTCTTTGATTATGTTTGCCGGTATCTAAATGCTACATGGTGTTGACTCGCAAAAGTTTATCTTAACGGTAGGCACGCGACTATTTTGTCGAGGGTCACAGTTATGGAACGTATTTCTAACGCGTTTTTGCCTACTGGCTCTTTTTCAATGTCGACGGGTGTGAGACTTGCTCAGATCCCTGTGCCATACCCGACTTTGAGGGATCGTCGGAGTTCCCTGTTCATTTTATCTTTCTTCGGTTATTGCTTGCGATTCGTAATTCACAAGTTTCGAGGAGATGCTCTTGCCCCTTACAGTACTGACAGAGTCTGAAAATGCAACCTATCTTTTGTAACCTATCTTAGATCGACAATCTTTAGCATTATGCCCAAAATTATTACAGATTTGACAGACAATTTTTATTTTATTAACTGCGTTATGTTATCCATTCTGTTTTTTTCCAACAATTATTAACTGAATAACCTGGCTTATCACACCACTGACAGATTACAAAAGATTTATTCTGATTATGAGTTATTATTAATTCGACAACTTTAAGCGTTATGTCCTGATCTAGAACATATTTGACAAATAATATTATTTCCCTGTAAAATGTTAACGGATTGTCGTGCTTGAGGGTCGCGAAGTCGACATTTGTCAGCGCTGCGTCCGCGTTTCTTGCAGATTTGATATATTAAAATCTCTGTTCCAAAATTAGTTAATTTTCTACAGTTTGAAGCTAAATGTCCTTCTTTATAACAAATCTGACAGGTTTTTCGTAATTTATTCGTATTCAGCGCTTTACTCGATGTACTTTCTTGATTCTGTTGCAAATCTTGTCCTTGATTTTTATGACTTGCGATCCAGCTTCATCCGGTATGGATTTTGCTTCCTCGCATCTTTCGATAAAGTAGTTCAAAGGAATGTTTTGGTCATCGAAAAAGGGTACAGCTTCGACAGCGTATTTTAAGGTAGCAAATAAATTTTGGTGCGTCATGGTTTTGTCAGGTCCCCTCGATTTAAGGATAACCACAACTGTTTTACATTTACTTTCAGACGTGACACCACCAAATTCGCACGCGGGTTGAGTGATTATATCTCCTGAATCGGAACCCTCAAACACAAGAGTTTTAGAATTATCTGAAATCTCTGATTCATTCAAAGAGAATCCCGCCATTTCAGATTTATATTCGGAAGATTTGAGGGGAGTAGAGGTGCAATGTGTTTTGCGTACTTGATTTTAACTTATTCAGATTTTCTATAGCAGTTTTATAAAAGCTTTTTACTTCAGATTTATCGCCAGAATTTCTCGTATTCATTCCCGTCTCCTAAGATCGCAATTATATTCTGGACGAGCCCCCAAAAATTCAATTGGTCTGTTACGTCCAAACCCTTAGAAATTTAGTCAAAGAGATAATGAGGAAGAATGAAGAGGGTATGAAAGGATGGCTCAATCTCACAGGTATACGCGCAGAGGCGGATACCTGTGTGAGTCGCACCTTTTCGATCCCGGAATATGGGTTAACATCCCGAAAGGATGAACGCTAAGACATTTGTTCCGATAGACAATGTCTGTCCTACTTTTTGGATCAAGGAATTTAATTCTTTTGATCCGGGACTTGTGCGATCTCAGGCGTTTAAAGGGAAAACAATGCGAGAGATGATTCAAATAAATGGCAGCTAGAAAAATATAAATGACTTACATTTATTAAAAAAAAAAAAGAAAATTAGGTTTATAGGATATTTATACATATTTTTACATAAAATGAGGAAAAAACTTATCATTGTACGTGTAATTACTTGATTTGTTTAATGTGGTTGAGTAAGAATTTAGTTATGGAGGTGAGTGTGAGTGTGTGTGTGAATGTGAGTGTGCATGCGTGCGTGCGTGCGTGCGTGCACTCACACTCACCTCCATAACTAAATTCTTACTCAACCACATTAAACAAATCAAGTAATTACACGTACAATGATAAGTTTTTTCCTTATTTTATGTAAAAATATGTATAAATGCGTGTATGAGAAGAAGAAATAAAGGTTATTGGATATTGGAGCCGAGGAAAGTGATGCAGGAGCATATCGGGATGAGGTGTTTGTATAGAATGGTATAAGGGGTGGGATTTCTAGGGTAGACTGTAACTATTCTGTCCCTTTCATTAGAGGGGGAAGAATATAGAGCCGATCCCAGTCGATCGGCACGGGATTCGACTGACATAAGGAGGAGTTGGGAGCTGGTTTAAGAGAGGAGGGAGAGGAAATTCTTTTTCGAGAGGAGGAGGGAGAGGGAATCGTTCCTTGAGAGGAGGAGGAGGAGGGAATCATTTCTCGAGAGGGGGAGGAGGATTTCTTGGATGGCGCGATCAATGACAGGGGGAGAGGTGAGCTCTAATAGTTATGTCTGATCCGAGACTGGTGAATATGAGATCTCAAGGTAGCTGTCGTCGGTCAGTTGTGGTGGCACGGTTGTGACTTGACTATGCTACGCCTACTCCTGACGTAAGGGGTTCGTCCCTGTTTTTTAATTGACATACTAGCGCGCATTGTAATCGAAGAATAAAATATACATATATGTTTCACGTTAGAAGCGCGTATAAATGTGTATATATTGGGTTCGTAGCGGTTTTTTAGTAAAATTCAAGTGTTTTTCTTAGCGTATTAAAATCAATTTATTTAAACCAAATATGCTCCAAATATTTTCAATAATATTTTGCCATTTTTAGGACAGAGCTATAATCCCATCGCGATAGAACTTCTGTGGTTTCTGGTCGAAAAACTGTTTCAAGTAATTTTCACAGGTCTCTTTTGAAGCCAGCTTTACATCATTAAGAGAGTTCTGCAGAGACCTAAACAAATGATAGTCTGAGGGTGCTATGTCAGGACTATACGGTGGATGCATTAAAACTTCCCAGCCAAGCTCTCGCAATTTTTACCGAGTTATCAAAGATGTGTGTGGTCGAGCGTTGTCGTGATGGAAGACGACACCCCTCTTATTGATCAATTCTGGCCGCTTCCTCTCAATTGCTTGTTGTAATCTCTCCAGTTGTTCACAGTAGAGTTCGGAATTAATTGTTTGATCGGACGATAACAGCTCATAATGAACAATTCCCTTCCAATCCCACCACACACACAACATCACCTTCTTCATCGTCAGGTTTTGCGATTGCTTGTGCCTTCTCTCTTCCTTTATCCACGATCTTTTGCGAGTTCGATTTGTGTAAATGATTTAAAACTGTTTTGTGGTCGATGCCTAGTTCCCTGGTTATCTCCACAGTGCTTACATACTTACTACGCTCGGCTTTTTCCATGATTTCATTGGTTGACCGGAACGAGGTTCATCTTTTATATCGAAATTTCGAGAAAACGAGCGAATCATTTCCGTGCTGCTGATTTTGATAGAGTATCTTTCCCTAGAAGGGCAGTTGCAGTGGCGAATGACTGGGTGATCCCAATAATGATTGCTACCCACAATTTATCTTTTTTTTCTTTGCATTTGCGTAAAAAACTGCCGCGAACTGGCGTGAACTAACGCGTGAACTTTCCATTGACGTGTAACTGATTGTGAACTGAGATAGCCCGATTTCTGTACTAACCGACGTGAACTGAGCTAATCTGATTTCTATGCTGACGCTTCGCACTTCCGCGGGATTTCTATTTATATCCCCAAAAAAGGGCGTAGTGCCCTTTGTCTAGGATGCAATAGTTAGTTGCAATGCGCGAGATTTATGATTTTTAAAGCGTCCTATCGTTGTTAATCTAAAGTGCATTATTAGGGGAGAAGAAAAGAAATGATTAACATTTTTTTTTTAAGAGGCAAGATTGCTCCAGACGGATGAATTCTGTTATCCTCGCGGAAAATATGGCTAGGTAAACAGACGGTTATATTACCGTACATAACTAGTTTTGCGTGCAGGACAACCATTGTCAGTCACAAGTCCGATCTTAGATAACGCTACTGTGGGAAGTTATCCCATGCGTTTTATAATTTTTTAAACGCGACGTGGCGCCTATTTTCTTAAGATGAAATTGTTGGTCAGTCTGGGACGACAAACCTTGGATTTTTACTATTGCGTAACTTCAGTGCATTTATAGTGTCTTTTGCAATCTTGTCACTTTTTAGGCCTGCATTAAGGTCATTATTCCTTCCGGATTGATTGGCGTTTACGAGTTTTCATGGACCTTGTCCGATCCCTTTTTCCAGTTCTGTCAGACCATTATTAGAGGACTCCACTCGAGTCTCACAGACGCCAACCATCACGACGTGGGGTTGACTTCGTCGCACATTTTCTCGTAGGCGATGACGGGTGGCGTTAAACGAAACGTGACCGAAATGCGTCTTCCCGCGACCGCTTTCAAGGGCGCCACATAATCACAAGACAATAGTTGGGCACCAGGCACGATCGACCGTGCCACTCTTTCCAGAAATTACGCGATTTTCTTCATGCCATCTTTAATGAGCTGCGAATGTCGGGCTCTCAACCGGTAGCTCAGCCTCGGAAATGGTAGAGGGGGCGGTTCGCGGTTGAGAATAGCAGATCGTTTGGAAGAGCGAATAGGGGCGAGAATAAAGTACACATGAATTAACAATAACAAAAGTAACAAATATATTAAATTCTTAACAAATATATTAAAGTCTTCAACTTTCATTCACTTTTGGCGATACAATCGAGATGATAAACTCTACTTGAACGCAATAAGTGGTTTACATAAGCCCCGAGGTTTTACGCTAGGCGTATCAATTTCGTTACATTCTCGCGACACGAGCTCACGCCACACGGAAATACTCTCGCGAATACTTCATCGCCTCGCAAATGCTAAGGAATTCGGCAACTTGTAGCGTGGACATGGCGTGATCTCGTGCGCGCTCGCGGAACCTCGCGCCGCTCAGCTGAGATGCAGAGAAGGCTCGAATACGTGCAAACTCAACACTACGCAGTCTCGATACGACAGAATACGTACTCTTCAATCAATTGCTATTATAAATTGACTTTACTGGCTATGACACAGAGGACCGAATAAACATGCAAATCTTACGTTACAAACGCTCGAGACGACACGATACGCGACAATACTACGGCACGGAACTTCGACGCAACATATGATCCATGATAAAAAGAAACTGACAACGAGTGACGAGACTGTGGCCTTGGCGGACGCCTTAGAGTTATCCCGACGACAAGGGCCGTTGCGGGAGGCGACACGCGTACGCGAATCCTGCGAAATTCTGGTGCAACTCGGTAATGCCACGTGCACTCACTATTACACGCCCGATAGAAATCCGATAAGTTGCCTCCCGGACGCGGAAACCGGCGACTTTACAGAAGTGACGCTTGTCTCACCGTGACTCCCTTGCAGGTGCTCGTCCTAATCAACCTTGGAAGGCTCGTAATTCGCTAACGTCCTGCATCCTCTCGCGTGCTCTCTCCAAGCGGGCCACAGCTCAAGTGCCGGTCGCTAATCCTCCCGGGCGCACGCAGGGCTCGTTATCCCCGCGGGGGGGGGGGGGGCCTTATCGCGCCTGATTGGCGCGTAGCCCCGCGGCTCCGCTAATCGCGGAAACCGCGTCGCATGTCCTGGCGCGCGAAATTTGAAAGATCGCGGTAGTCCTTTTCAGGCCGCCTCGTGGTCTCGAGGCGCCTATCCGGGGCTCTCACCGTTTTTGGGACGTAGAGTGGCCTTCCCCGTCATGCCGTACTGGCTCTCGATCCGCCTTGCGCCTGGAAGAGGATGCGATAAAAAATGCTTTGCGATAATCAAAAGGGCGTAACAATGAAGGAAGGATATCACCTGCGTGCAACCCGGGTGGGTGTGGTTCATTGCTACTAGCTTATTAACAAGATCTCCAAATATCTTATGTGTCCAATAGCATCCATTCATTTATGAACAGATTCTACAATATGCTATCGTGGTTGCAATCGTGCATTCGATCATGGTCAACCTTTATAGCACACCGCATTGATGAGATACAAGAATTAACATCGATTCAGCAGTGGAATCACGTTCCGAGGACAATCCCGCGGACCCATTGACCGGGGCGTCATGCCGGTCAATGCCGTCTATGCCGGTTCCATAGCGCAATTAAAAATCTGATGGTCGAGGCCTTTCTGGCTGGGACGTGAAAAAGTTGGCCTCAAGAGGCTCTTCCTGCAGACATAATCAACGTCCCTGAACCTAAAGCTAAGGCTATCACCACAGTGAGCACTGGTGTGCAAGAACCTGATATATTCTATCGATATTCAAACTTTAACAAGCTCATTCAAGTCTTTGCGTACATGATTCGTTTTACAAAAAGATCCAAGGGTTCAAGGGATCTATCCGACCAACTTCAAGAGATCTCATCTTTGCAGAATAAGGACATTCCACCTATATCTTTCAATGAGCAGCAACAGGCAATTTATCGTCTAATCAAAATAATACAAACGAAGCATTTTTCAAGTGAAGTGAGGTCACTTAGCAACCACAAGGCTGTTCCCACAAACAGTTCTATCTTAAAATTAAATCCATTTCTTGACGATTCTTACGTGTCGGAGGTCGTTTAAGAGAAACCTTCCTCCTTGCTTTATGCCTCCAAGCATCCCATGCTGTTACCTAGAAATCATCCATTTTCCCGCTTAATTGTGGTACATGAGCATAAAAGGCACTTTCATGCCGGACCGCAAGCTATTCTATCCGCGGTGCGTGAACGCTACTGGCTCATTTCAGCGCGTAACGTCATTCGACAAATTCTCAGGAAATGTATCGTTTGTTTCAAGAGTTCACCAAAACTCACTTCCACTATTATGGGAAACTTGTCGGAACCGCGGATTAAAACTTCTTCAAAAATATTTGATCAATGTGGAGTGTCGGCCTTTTCTATTACAAGGAAGGTGCTAGAAAAACTAAGCTGATAAAATGCTATATCGCAATTTTTATTTGTTTAGCCACCAAGGCAATCCATATCGAGTTAGCGTCTAACTTGTCATCAGAAGCATTTCTAAATGTAAAACATATAAAAAGAAGAGGATAAAAAACCACAGTACAAGTTATAGTTTGTGATATTTAATTATTATTACATTAATTAAAACATTAAATGTTTTGGCCACAATCTGGCCATCTTCAGTAATTCAATAATATTCTTAAAACGCAGAGTTACATCTAGTTGACATTAAATTCAACAGTCGGGTGTTGTAATTAAATAAACATGTTCTTTTCTATGTGAAGATGCTTCATACAATAATGTTAAAACGCCAGTTGTCATATCAAAAAAAGTGTAGAACAAGAATTTCCAGATTCTAATTTAAATAAAATTGTATATCATTAATATCTTCTAGTCGAAATATGAAGAAATAGAATCACCTGTTTTACAGCTAAAAAACTAAAAACTAAACGATGAATCTCAAGTACTTCTTTTGCATAATTAGAATTTTGTCGTGACATTATGTGTTGTTATTTGTTATATCATGTATTTTATCATTATTTTTATATCTGAGTCAACAGTTTAGGAAGAATTCTAGAATTATTTATTAAAAGAAAGAGAGATCTTTCTTAAAAAGAGGAAGATAAACATCAGGCAAATCTTTCGTGTCACTTTGCTTATCGATACCTCTTGTTTGTCTTTTTATATGTATCATTTCCGAAATTCTTCATTTCATTAACGATTATTCTGTATCTAAAATTCTTATATTATCCCAATCTAATTCATGCATCTCATTTCTAAATGTCTTCAAGCGGTTCGTAGCAAGAAGAGGTTTCCCTTCAGACATCTTTTCTGACAATGGACTAAACTTCGTCGGCGCCGAATGCGAATTGAGCGAAAAGGGATCTACTGAGTAATACTACTATCTACTGTAATGAGTCAACTCAACAACATATCCAAGATCAGACTCTGAATTTAGGAGTTCAATGGCACTTTATTCCACCTCGGTCTCCCCATCATGGAGGTTTATGGGAGGCTGTCGTGAAGATGACCAAGCGACATTTGACTCGCATTACAAAGAATTCCAATCTGAAACGCGAGGAGCTGGAAACATTACTCATCCAGATTGAAGCAATATTGAACTCACGTCCGCTCACTTCTCTTTCAGAGGACCCCAACGATTTCACCTCTCTAATTCCGAAACACTTTTTAGTAGGTACACCTCTCACAGCTTATCTCGAGCTATCCCTGGACGAAATACCTGTAAATCGTCTCTCCCGATGGCAGTACATACAGCTATTACGACAACACTTTTGGAAACGATGGACACACGAGTACCTTCACCAATGCCAGGAGTGTAATAAGTGACAGATAAACGAACCGTCCATACGTATCAGTCAAAGGTTACCATCAAGAAAGACAACTTCTCCACTGTCATGGATTCTAGGAAGAATTCAGGAGATACATCTAGGCAAGGATGCCATTGTCCGCGTTGTAATAGTGCGTACTGCTAACGGCTGTTACAAACGACCTATTACTTGTTTCTGTCTACCTACTTCCAATTGAAGGCTAAAGTCTGGTTATGACATTTGAAATTTGATGTTTTCTATGCATCTCATAGTGTCTATATTCATTTTTTAGTATTATTGTTTTTATCATTTGAAACATGATGTTATTTTGTTTATCAATCACATTCATTTGTATTTATTGAAAGGTGATCCTTTCAAGGGCAGCGGTATGTTGGCGCTTGTTAATATAAGATTTAGCTCAGCCGATCTAATACCAGCATATCGGTTTACCGACATGACTATCACGATACGCTGATAGGACCCACCGAAGGGGAGGATACCTCTCGTATTCACGTGCGTGACCGGTGCGCAAGCTGTTTTTTTATTCTTCGATATTGTACGACGCGAGTGTAATCTAAGATTAAAATATTTTCGCATAAAGCAAACTGCCTCATTTTATTACACGCTATCGAATTACATCGGGCGTGGCCACGCGTACACAGGTACACAAGGCAAACGACACAGATCGCCGACAAGCCACAAGGCACGAGACACAAGTCTCTGACGAAGAGAAAACAGCGTTCCACTTAATGCAACAAGGACACCAAAGTCCTTTCCCACAATATATCGTTCATGAAGTCCACATATCCTGCTCTCAGTTCCGCCGATTTCTCAAACTTTTTTTCTATTGATAAAAGCCTTTTCTTGGCGATTTTCTGAATCATGTAATAACGCTAACACACTGCTATCTAAGGGCAATTTTACAACAAACCTACCGTCACTAGAATACGCACTTACAAAAAATTCCTTAACGTCTTTCTTCATTTGTCAAACTTTCATGTATTAAATCGTCATCAATCTGCCAGAAACTTTTTATCGCGGTACATAGATCCTGTTGTATACTTAAATTACAAGACGTTCTCAATGCTCTGCTACCATATTCCTCTACAACGCCAGCAACAAATCAATCAAGATCAATCATCACAGATTTTTGTAATGTTGGTTGGTTACCTAACTTACTATTTAACTTAATCTGATCAACGCACATCAGATCTCAAAATTTCTTCGTCCCTATTAACAAATCTATCTCACACGGAACATTAAACTCCGGATCTGCCAATCTTATGTTGCTCGGTATTTTTAACCTGGTTTTATCTATTTCCACCGCTAGTTGATTCTGAGTGACACACGACAATACTACACACTTTAAATCCATACTAAAGGAATCGAATTCATATGAAGACATCTCCAAGTTAATTATCTTTAATGCATGTGAAACTTGCTGATTTATTCCATTTATAGTTATTTGCGATTGACTATCCTTAAGCTCGAGTTTACTTAAAAATTTTTCAGATATAAAATTTGACTGAGAACCATTGTCTAATATTGCTCTTCCTAAAATGTAGGTTCCATTCTTTCACCTTTACTACTACAGTGGAAAGCAAAATCAACTTGGATACTAAGGTACTTTCCAGGCTCGTGTGATAACAGGCCGCACTATCTGGTTTTTCGTTATGCTGCGATAAGTCTGAACTGCTTGGGATCTGAACTCAGCGGCTTGTCTTTGTCTTTATCTTTTTCGCTCTCAAAATGCAATAGAGAACTATGCTTCCTACTGCATATTTTACAGTTATCGGCAATACAATTCTTTACCATATGATTAGATTTTAAACAATTTAAACACAACTCTTTCGACTTTACTTGTTTAACGTGGTCTACTACGAAACCCTGGAAAGCTTTACACAAATACATTTGATGATCGCCTTTGCAATAAGCATATTTAACCACCGAAATGACCACATGAGCGGTCGTAGCTTTATCGTAATCAGCTTTATATAAAGTCGTACTTACTTGACTTTGTTGCTTTTGATTTGCGATCGCTTCTAATGTTTGATATCTTTTAATTAGAAACACTACTACTCCTGAAAACTCGGTATTACCGTGGGTTCCAAAATTGTTTTCCACTCTTTTATTGTTTCTATGTCTAGCTTGCCAATTACTATATAAATCAACAAATCGCCCCATTGTTGCGTGGGTCTCTTTAGCACTTGCAAAGCACGAGTATGTTTTAGTACACCGTCCAATATTTGCCTAATTAGTGGAATTTTCTTTTTTAGCTACAGATAAATCGAATATAGTTTTAATATGAGTTTGAATAATTAATCTTTGATTATCATATCTTTCCTTTAATCTAGCCTAAGCATTCGCGTAATTTATTCCCGAGATCTCTAATAAAGCTATATTTTCTGCTGCCTCACCTTTTAGGGCAGATTTTAAATAATGAAACTTTCGAACGTCATTTAAGGCACTGTTTGAACGGATCAGAGAATTAAATACGTCATAGAAAGTGTACCACTCCTCCATAATCCAGAGAAAGTGGGTAGCTCTATTTTTGGTAATCTAATAAAATTGCTATAACCCTATAACTTTCTACATGATTTGTTTACTTGTATTGGTTCGTTTGCGAATGCTTGTTCCAGGTTATCGATACTTCCAGCCAGCCTAACGCAATTTTTTTTTTGCCTTTTCTGCTATTTATTTTAAATGCAGAAATTTGTTTTCCGAGTCCTCTAGTTCTCTATCTAATTCCGCTTCAGGAAAATCATTATCTGATTATCAAAATACTGATTTCCATTAAAACTGATAACGCTTTTCAAACTTCTTCCGCCTTATCTATCTTCTAACCTTAACCTCATCAATATCTGTGTTACATAAATCAACTTCTTTGAAAAATATTTCGCATCGCGTTAGGCTAGCCTTTAGAATTCTTTTTCTCTGTTTAAACTTAACTAAATTATCTTCATTAGATATGTTTGATGTTATTTATTGAAATACGTTTTTCACGGTTATCTTCCCGTGCTCGTTTCTTCCCTTGATGTAAATTCCAAAAAATACTGACTATCTCGTTTCCAGAAGAATGTATCAACGGCTGTACTCTTGATCTAATATAGCGTCATTATCTTTCTTCGACTAATTGACTGTAGGATATCTAGCCTCTTACTCTCGAAATATGCTCCTCATCATTTATTAAAGTTCCGCGATCTTCATTCGTCGACTCGATGTTAATCTAGTGTTCCAGGATAATTATGTAGCTCAACGTACTGCCCTTTGCTTTAGAACAGCCGCCCATAACTTTGGTTAACAAACGCGTATGCGTTTTCACTTTCGATCCAATTCGAAGGACCATGTTAGGGGGTCAGCTTGCACTTGCTTATATCTCTCAAGAATTCCGATTAAAAGAAACAACTCGAATTCAACTTAGTTGTAGAAACTTTATTTAATGCGTTTGGTTACAGTCTTTTTTTCCCAATGCTTGTTTAAAAAAAAAAACGCACGCATACCAACTATCTCGCTTCGCACGCTACCATGCGTGCGTCCTTTTTCGCGCACTATTAGACCAGCGACAGCTATTTACTCAAAGCGCTAAATTTAAACTGCCGCTTAATAAATATTATTACTTTATTGTAGAATGATAATAATTTTTTATTATTATTTTAACATTATTACAATAATTATATATTAGGGGTACAAATAAGTTCGTGTGGTTTTGAAAGAGATGGCGTAACTACTGTTTCATTCCACCGTTCCGTATTTCTAAGTATGCGTTGGATAGCTGTCATTAGTAGGTATTAAGTTCAATATGTGTCATTTGTTCGAATTGTAAACAACAATATTTTTACTTCGTCAAATATGTCGAACTTTGTACTAAATAAAGTGTTTTTGCGGGGAGTTTTACTGCATTACTTCAATATGAAGAAAAGTGCTGCCGAAAGTCATCGTATTTTAGTGGAAGTTTATGGTGACCATGCTCTATCTGAGCGAACGTGTCAGAAGTGGTTTGCACGATTAAGAGTGGTGACTTTGACTTGGAAGACCAAGAGCGTGCCGGATGTCCAAGAAAGTTTGAAGACGCAGAATTAGAGACATTACTCGATGAAGATCCATGTCAAACGCAAGAAGAGCTTGCATTATCATTGGAAGTGACTCTGATTACATTGTAACCGGTTTTTCACAATAAAGCCCCAAATTTCGAGAAAAAACCGCACGAACTTATTTGTACCCCTAATATTATATAAAATAAAATGGTGGTCATACAAATTTGAGAAAATATAAACTATTAAAAATCATATATTAAACTGGAGAGAACCTATTAAACTAACTAAACTATATGATGTTTTGTTGAATTTTAAATCTTAGTTAATATATAAATACAGGGTCCGGCAAAATGATCTCCCACATTTTGCACCGCCACTGTCCCCGAACCACTGAAGAGAGGGGGAGCTTAGCGTAGTCGGTTGGTAGCTCGCGCCTTGCCATTTCGGATGTGTGGTTTCAACAGGATGGAGCTACGGCTCATACGGCAAGAAGGACAATGGACGTTTTAAGGGAAATGTTTCCAGGACGCGTAATCTCGTTACGTGGAGACGTTGGGTGGCCTGCGCGTTCACCCGATCTTGCCCCATGCGACTTTTTCCTTTGGGGCTACCTGAAAGCGAAGGTTTTTCAACACCACCCCCGAACCATTGACGAATTGAAAGCAGCAATACGCCAAGAAATTACAGAAATATCGCCTCAAATTATTGCTCGAGTAATGGAAACTTTTAGAAATCAGCTTCGAATGTGTATCAAAAAAAATGGTCGCCACTTGGACTCTGTAATTTTCAAAACTCAATAAAAACAAATGGTATAGCATAAATTTTCAATTAATAAAAATAAAATCTAAATAGCATCTACAATGGCGTTTTTATTAAAGATTAAAATGTGGGAGATCATTTTGCCGGACCCTGTATGTTTTATACCTATTCATATATTTATACATATGTTATTTTTATAATAAAATATTGTTATTATTTTATTATTTTGATATTGTTTTATTATAAAATGATAATAAATAACAAGTCTAAAAAGAAGAACTTTTTTTTAACTCAGAAGTATGTATCTTTTAGACCAATGCTCGAAATTAATTGCCCATTTCGGGCAGATTCCTGAGGCAACTCCCATTCGAGACTTGGATCGAGCCGCCGATCGCTCACGTGACGCTGTGCCCCAGGAGCGTCGCGATACAAAAAGTATGCTGGGAGCATATCTTCCGGCAAATATCATTAAAATGTTTTCTTTCTCACATGATTTTATTTTAATAAATAATTAAAATAAATTTTTTATTATTAACATGTTTTATTATTGACATATTATATTCTGCAATAATATATAATTAAAAATTACAATATGATAATTATAATGTGGACAATGACTTTCCATATTATCTTGAAATATTATCTTTTTACTATTATTGATACGTTTTTCAAATAGTTTCTTTAGGTTTATTTAACTAAAAAATACAAAAAGGATGATTAAATATATATGATTCGGTAAAATAAAATTTTATATCATAAAATATTTTACTTCATAAAATTTGACTTTGCCGAGTCATGTATTTAATCATTTTTTTGTTATTTTTTAGCGGAAGAAACCTATTGAAGACTATATAAATACGAATGAAAAACCAGAAGAAAGAAAAATAAGTAATTTTCTTAACAGTATGAATTTAATTTTCTGTATTAATATAATTTTACTAAATATTATATACCCACAAAGATTTTAAAAGAACTAATTCACATTGGCGAGGATAGCGATGTATCGTCCAAGAAGAATATTTTTCTATTTTCGTGAATTTCGGAGAGATAGAAGTATAATAAATAAATAATTTTATTATAAATAGATACAATAAAGCCATATCTTATTAAAAGATTGCACATATATTCTTGTTATTCATTTTTCAGATGAAATCAGTGGCAGAATTATAATGCTATAATTGCGAAGAAGGGCAGTCTTATAACTATATTATTACACTCGAATCTTTATTACAATAACCATTAATATTTTTAGTACTATCATAGCATAATTAAATATAGCATTATCATTATTACAGAAATAGTATTTTCTATAATCTATTGTTATAATATGAATCTTTACATTTCGCGGTTTAATTAACCCCTGTAGCACCGAAAGTTCTCAGATAATATTATATTTTAACTGTATCTCAGAAATACTTTAATCGAAAAGCGAAATATTTCATAAAAGTTACGAAATATGTCTGAAACGTTTCTAAGATAGCTCTGGAATAGCAAAGGCATTCATATATAAAAATTATTCACAATTTAAATTGAATAAGTCATGATAACATCAAAATTACGTTAGATTAAATCATGATTGATAAAAAAAATGATTTTTGATAGACATTTGGAGCCATTTTGACGTCATGATGACTTTTTATTCTGTTTGGATATATTTTTCAATTTGTTGCATGTGATACATTTTAGATTTTAGACAGAAACATTTCTATTAAAACATTTCATATGATAGAATTCTTTATGTTGCAATATTTCATATAATATATTACAGAATCTTCTTAGAATTGTTGCACATGAGATGTAAAAGGTTGAAACATTTCTGAAAATTTTCCGCAGCAATCAGTGCTGTATGGGTGTAGGCATGCCTACTCCTGCCGTGCGTTGATGTGCAATTGTTTATCTCCTCTGCTGTTTTTCAACGGTTTTTTAGTTTAGTAGCAAAGCGTGTTACGACAGTGTACGTTAAAGGTTTCGTGCGGGATTATAAAGTTTTGGAGATTTTTTACACACAGAAAATGCTTCTTGCGTAATAGTGTAGTGATACGTATGATAGTACTACATTTGATAATGTTACGTGTAAAAATATGTTGCTAAGAAAAAAGAATGTACTAGTGTTTATTAATAGAACAAAGTGTAATAGTGCAGTGCTTGTATATATTATTTATTTATTTTAGTGTAATTCTGTCATCGATTTCACTTAAAGAATGGATAAATATATGCAACTTTTTGACAAAGTATGGGAACAAATTTTTTTTGCTTCTATTAATAATAAAACCATCTGTCTTCTGTGTGGTTATCAATCCTCTACTATTAAAAAATATATTCTTCAGGCATTATAATATTAAACATTCAAAGGACTATTCAAAATATGTGGACAAAGAAAAATTCGATTTAATTGAAGAATTAAAACTAATTTATAAAGAAGGTTGTAATTCAAGTTCTCATGTTCATAATACTACACCTTCAGTAAAAGCTCTTACAACGTCGTATGCAATTTCAAATTTAATTGTGAAAATTCTATGCCGTTTTATGAAGGAGAATTTGTAAAGGAATGTATCATTGCAGCAATAGAGTCGTTTGGAAATTCATTAACTCTTGAAGAAGCTGCTAGCATTCCATTAAGTGACAAAGTCACAAATTAAGTGACTATAAAGTCAAGAATCGATGACATTGTTGACTCTTTAGAAAATAAATTAAAATCTTTAGCTTCTTGCTCTTTCTTTTCATTATGTCTTGATGAGAGCACCGATAATCGACATGTGAGTCAATTGAGTATTTTTGCGAATCGTGCAAAACGATTTCTCACATATCGAGGAGCTCTTAGATTTTGTCTCATTACATGATACGACAACGGGAATTGATATTTTTGAAGCTGTTAATCAAACTCTTCAGAAATTTAGTATAAATTTTTTGGCTATTGTAACTAACGGCGCAAAGGCAATGACAGGTTCGAAAAATGGATTTTTCGGTCAATTGAGGCAGCGAGCTTAAAATTCCCTGTTATTCACTGTATCATTCATCAAAAAGCGTTATGTGGGAAAGTTGTGAAATTATGTACCGCAATGCAAATGATTAGAAAAATTATTAATATAATTATAAGCGGTCATAAGTTCCTTTCTCATTGAAAGTTTCAACATTTTCTCGAGATGCATAACGCACTTTATACAGATGTACTCGTATATTGTGAAGTTCGGTAGCTCAGTGCAGGAAAAAAAATGTTTAGAAAAATTCTTTGCAATAAGAAAAGAGATTTTCCTTTTCTTGCAAGAATATTTTCCAACAAAATGTGATGAATTTCAATTTTTCTTTGAAAATTTAGATTCACTTTGCGAGCTTGCTTTAATTACTGATATGTTGATATGACAAACCATTTAAACATTTTAAATTCGAAGCTGCAAAAGACCGATCAAACTATTTCACAACTCGTTAGTCATATCGATTCTTTTTGCAGAAAGTTAATATTATTCAAACATCAATTAGAAAATAATGTTTTTCATTTTTTCCTTTCTTGCCAGATTTTGTTTGAAGAACACGGTACAAATTGTGATTTTCGAAAACAACTAAATATAATCGAGTCCTTAATAGGTCAATTTGATATGCGTTTCAGTGATTTCGAAACGTTAAAACAAGATTTGACACTGTTTGAGAATTCTCTCATTATACAAATCAAGGAACAAAGCCTAGAATTTCAGGCAGAACTTTGCGATTTACAATGTGATTTTTCTTTGAAAATACGACTAGAAAAGGAGAATGAATTCTTCAAAAGTTTAGATGCATCATGTTATCTACGTCAGAAAGTCTTCAAATTTTCTCGATGTTCGGGTCCACATATTTGTGGGAATGCTCTTTCTCTAAAATTTACGAAAAATGATTCTTTAAACGATGCATCGTTATTCTCGTTAATACGAACTACTTCTTCTAAAATCTCTCTGGATATATCCCTAGTAGAATCGTGCAAACGACCCAGAAGGTCAAATTAACATTTTCAAGAAAATTAGTTGCTTCTATTTCATCCTCATACATTTCTATAAATATTTTATATTAGAGAATGTTGTTTTCCTATCGAACTACATTTGATCAGTTTCTTCATTATTTTTTAGTGGAATAGGCCTACTGGGGAAACCACTTAAAAAAAAAAAACATCAACAATAGTACCTCTGAGGTAATGTAGAAAGCTATTGTCCATATCGTAATTACAGTATTATAATAATTACTATATTATCGCTTATTATATTAGGTGTTGGAATTAATTCGTAGCGTTTTTAATGAAAGAATGTTATTTATTTCACATGAGCATTAAAAAATACATTAATGAAAGTACTTCCCATCACTTGTAAAACGCTACGAATTAATTCCAACACCTAATATTATTGTAGAATATACACATAACATGTTAATAATAAAAAATTTAAATATTAAAAATCATGTATTATAGGAAAGAAAATATTTTAATGATATTTGCCGGAAGATATGCATACTTTTTGTATCGCAACGCTCCTGGGGCACAGCGTCACGTGAGCGATCGGCGGCTGAGTCTCGAGTGATAGTGGGGATCGCTTCAGGAATCTGCCCGAAATGGGCAACTAATTCCAAGTACTGTTTTAGACATAAGATATATAAAAGATGTTTTTTAGATATCTTATGCAATATAAATTTTATCTGGGAAATTGCTCTATCATGTCAGATTCCGATATTTTAATCTAAAAATGTCAAAAAAGCCTACTTCGGGCATTTTTAGATTAAAATATTTCGTAAATCTAATGTAATGGAATAATTTGAACTATGGATTCGAATTCAGCATAAAAAAATCTACGAAAATCACTTATGATTATAAATATATATATATATATATATATATATATAGAGGTCAACATAGTAACATGAAAAAAAAAGTAGATGTATTATAAGTGTGTTCACCGGTCTTAAGGCGCCTCCGGGCGATATGATTAATGTATACGCTAACTTTGCACACATATGCTAACGGTTACAGGAGAAGCTACTGAAATAGCTGTGCTAGCAGCTGTTCAACAAAACCCACATGCAAGCACTCGGCAATTACATCGCGATTCCGGCATTTCCAGAGATAGCATTCAGAGAATATTGCACCGTCATAAGTATCATCCATATCACATATCACTGCATCAAGAACTTCATGGCGATGATTTTCGTAATCGAGTGGTGTTTTGTGAATGGACACTTCAAAAAATGCAAGCAAACCGCAGTTTCTTTCTTAATGTATTATTTTCAGATGAATCTACATTCACGAACCATGGTGGCGTTAACAGACATAACATGCATTATTGGAGTGTAGAAAATCCCCACTGGTTACGACAAGTAAATCATCAACGTCCTTGGTCGGTGAACGTTTGGTGTGGAATCATAGGAAATAAACTAATTGGTCCTTACTTTATTGAAGGTAATTTGAATGGAATGAAATATCGAAATTTCCTGGAACAGGAACTACCATTACTACTTGAGGATGTTGCCTTGGACGTTCGACATAGGACAATGTGGTTTCAGCATGACGGTTGCCCAGCACATTTCTCAGCAGCAGCCAGGGAAATACTAGACCTAGTGATTACAATGGTCGGTGGATTGGTAGAGGTGGCTCAATTAATTGGCCTGCTAGGTCACCTGACTTAACATCGCCGGATTTCTTCCTATGGGGTTACCTAAAAGGTAAGGTATATGAACAAGTGCCAACAATTCGCGAAAACGTGGTAGAACGTATAAGAAATGCTTGCGCAGAAATTCCCGCAGATATGATACTGTCCTGTGTAAAGTCATTTGAAGAAAGAGTCAACAAATGTATTGAAGTGGAAGGTCGAAATTTCGAACACTTACTCCATTAAGTGAACATAAAGCAAGCACCCCGATTTGTGAGAGGCAAGGGAACTCACGCTAATCTAGCACCCCGAAGGGAACAGAAAAATACTACGTCCACGTCGTTATTCCCGGGTAACGCAAAATGTATTTTTTGATAAATTTGTAATGAACTCCATGATTTTTTTCCCCGATACTTTCCATTATTGCTACACGTATGAAACATTACAACAATAATATCAAATCAAGAAGCTTCCTATTTAAGTTCTTTATGCCCCCCCCCACCATGAGGGGGGAGGGCAAGTTTGCTTTCATTCGAAGGCAGCTTTTAAAGCGAACAAATTTCATTAGCCACCTTTTTTTGTCCCATGCATAGTTCTAGAGTTATTTCAATGTCTTCTGATAAATTTGGATTTTTATCGATTACAGCGCCACCTGTGAACGAAAATGTTAAAGTTCGTAGGTCAACTTGGCGTACTTTTTCCTGGAGAATCCAAATCTGCAATAAAAAATTGGGGTTCCTATTTAAGTTTCTTATGTTCCCCACCCCCACTCCGCCCCCGGGGAGCGGTGGGGGCCGAGTTTGGTATCATTGGATTCCCCCTTTCGTGTCGAGCAACTTTCGTTGCACACATTTTTTTATCTTATGTATAGTTCTCGAGATATTTCAATGTCTTCAGATAAATCGGCCACCTGTATATATATATATATATATGTACGAGGGGTATCCAGAAAATAAGTTCCGTTTTTTTTTACAAATAAAGTTTTTATTGAAAAAATCTAAAATTTACATGGATAATACTTGACAACTTCTAGTCTTTTTCTACATAATTCCCGTCAATCTCAATACATTTTGTATATCTGGAAACAAGCTTCGAAATCCCTTCTGCATAGAAACTTCCCGCCAGTTCTTTAGTCCAGTTAGTTACAGCTGTCTGAACTTCCTCGTCGCTTTGGAAGCGTTTTCCGGCCAAGGACTCCTTCAGTTTCGTAAAAAGATGGTAGTCCGATGGTGCTAGATCCGGGCTATACGGTGGGTGGGTCAAAACATCCCAACTAATCTGATTCAAAAGTGCAGTTGTTGAAGCAGCGACGTGCGGCCGAGCATTGTCGTGAAGAAGGGACACACCAAAGGGATTTAAAATCTTGAGCAAAAAGAAACTGAATGATGCCGCGCAAAACAACTCGAGAAGGAATCGGAATGGAGGTGGCGGGACGTGAAGTGGAGGACTCCATTTTGATAACCTGACCGTGTTTCACGAGCTACTGACGCCGAACACCGCTCATTCTATTCGGTAGCTTCCCCTCTTCAATGCTGTGTTGCCAGCTCGCTCATATTAGGTGTTGGAATTAATTCGTAGCGTTTTTTAATGAAAGAATGTTATTTATTTCACATGAGCATTAAAAAATACATTAATGAAAGTACTTCCCATCACTTGTAAAACGCTACGAATTAATTCCAACACCTAATACATCGACCTTACTAAACGTATAATACAAACGGAACTTATTTTCTGGATACCCCTCGTATATATGTATGATATTTACTAATACATGTTATATTTGCAGTATACTTTTTTCATATTATATAAGATGTCTCAAATCAACTGTACACCCCTTTTATTTCGGAAGCAGAGCATTTTAGAAAAAAGCGTTTCAGACAAAAATTGTGGAGTTCTAAATGATCTATTCAGTGATCTGGTCTGACAAGCATTACCAGGGTCAAAGCAATGTCACTTTGAATTTTTTAAATGGAACCTTTTATTTTTTATTGCATATTCTTGTAGCACATCTCGAGAGCTTTCCAAAATATAATAAAATATGTTTTCATAAAGTACTTTTCGAGTTGAAAATTATAGTACGCCGGCATTTAGCATTACGCAAGCCGTCGAACCGACGGCTAAACCTCTTGAATGTTGTTCAGAATCATGTCCTGGATAACATTTGTCAAAAATCAAGGCCATTGGAGATTGTTTCTCTTATTTTCATTTTTGCACTGAAAATCAGGAGACACGGTAGTATCTCGACGCTAAGCCAAGTTCAGTGACACTCGTCGCCGTGTCTACGCGAGCCGGCGAGTTGCGGGGGATTATTGGATCTCAATAACGGCTAAACTGATCAAGTTTTATATACACTCAATCGATAGCTATCGGTCGGATTGTATAATAAAAGTGTTTTTATTTTTTTTCTGCGTGCCCTACGAGCGGAGATATTGCGACACAAAGTCCCGATATGAAACTTTTAAAATATGTCGTCATGTTTATTATGTTCATCATTATGTTCATTGCCCACTCGATATATATGAGGCCTGTTTTTTTTGGCTGAATTGGTGCAAAAGTTCAGCCAAAAAGAATAGGCCTATATGTAAACTGGCCAAATGTACTGTAGTGTTTTGGTGTGAGAGTGCACTAGTCGTCCAGTCCAATAATGTACTGTTGGACATTTTGACGCGAAAGTGCGTTACGTTAGCGTATTGATGCAACAAGCGCTGGCGGTGTATGGCAAACAAAATTATACGCTGATATTTGTTAATAATTTTAATTTTAATAACTCAACTAAGAAATGATAATGAAAAGAGATTTATTCATCGTCTTTATAAACATTGCGCATAAAAGAGTCACAGAAATATTACATAATATTATAGTGATATTCTGTAATGTATCTCAGTAATATTCCTGTGTTTCATTTTCGTGAACATTGTAATATTACTATGACATTTCAGTAATGTTTTAACAATATTTCTATTAGATTCTATAATAATATTGCAGTGGAAAAATGATATTGCTGTGACATTACGTGCTGTGTGGGATATTATAGCTTTACAAGTATGCATATTTATTTATGGAACATTTATGTAATGAAAAATCATGATTTTAATAATGTATTAACCAAATATTTATTTATAATAACAAATTTATATCAATTGTCGATAATATCAAAATTCTTCAATTACCTCTGGGTCCTTGGGGTCCAAAAATTTGTCCAAAGTTGACGATCTTTAATAATAAACTCGTCGATGGTATGAGTCACACGTACAACTGAACAAATTTGAAAAACTGAAATTAGCTTTTTTCGGGATTCGATCTTCAGATCTCTATATCGATTACGCTAATTTTATTCGGACTGATCACAATCCCATTAACATTGTATAATAAAAGATGTCAAAACTCTAATGAAGTGATAGCGTTGTGAATTTGACAACGAACACATACGCAATGTTTACGCGTCAAGTCAAACTATCAAGAAGTCCATTTTATATTTACGTAATTATTAAATATTTACGTATATTTTTACGTAATTATTTTTACGTAAGCATGACGACGCTACCATATCGCTTGACAATAAATGATGCATGATATTTAATAAAAATTTTGTTTTATATTATATATATCCTGGTAAAAATAAAAATCGAAGCGTAAGTCGAATATAACAGAAGCATAAACAAAACACTTCGAAGCGAAAATTGAAACATTAAAATATAAAAGACATGCAAAATGCTTCTTTTACGTTTCATTGTTCCAATTTTCGTTTTCTAAAAGTTTTTACATCTGATTTACGTTCCGATTTTTATTTTCATCAGAATAAAAACTTTCATTAAATATTGCTCGTTATTAATCATTCGGTAATTGTTTAAAATAAGTGCCTCACTTCCAATTTCGATGAAATTAAACTTATTCGATGTGGTTTTGACAAAATGACAGAATCTGGTAGAAAAAAGAGACTGCTTTCTGAAGCGAGATATTAAGTGCTAAGATTGACTATTTAGATTTCGAAACCTGTCAATCAACATATTAATGTAGTGAACTGCGTATGTGCTGTGCAGTTAATTGGCGTGATTGCTTGGCTGTGTTCCAAAATTTACTATCAGTATTAAAAATCTATAGTTTATGTTACGTGCACTATAAATTTTCAATATTGGCAGTAAATTTTGGAACACAGCCCATATTGATAACGTGCATGCGTTTTAGAAATCTCTCTGCTCTAAAAACAAATTCTCTGTTTTAAAAACAAAAATTATATTTAAAAAATAATTTGTGATCCGTATTTAGAATACGATTATAACGATAGTATGCTAATATGCTATAATTTACGTTGCGCATACTATAGAATTTCAGAGATAAAAGCAAGTTTTTATTGATAAAAAAAAGCGCGTTTTGAATATCGGCCTGTATCTTTAATACAAAAATTTTGTGTTTGTAAAGTAGAAAATATGATTGAGAATGTCATTGAGTGATTGATAAATTTCAACTGGTGAAATTTGCCTTATGGATAAGTTTACTGCTATTTCTATTTCCATCAGATTACATAAATCTAAAGTATCTTGATTGGTTCATCGGCTTAGGCATAATATTATGCTCTGCATAATACAATAGAAGTAATAAGGTATTAGGAATAAAGAATAAACGATTTTAATCTATCAAAAATCGGATACATCGGAATGATTTCTGATAGGTTGAAATCGTTTATTATTGCGCAGGGCCTTATGTTCACATCTTAAGATCACTGAAATATAATACTACTCCAGGTAGCAAAGTTTATCATTTTGACGTCAAATTCAAATCGTGTTTGTACAAATGACGTCAAGTGACCAAAAGGTGACCATAGATTTTATTAGATGTCATTATGACGTCAGTATGATGTCATTTCGTGACGGCACACTAACGTCATTTTCATAACTTCATTCCGTGATGTCATAAGTCACTTAGTTGGGTAATATAATGGTCAGTAAAAGATAGATACAAAGTCAAAACGGCTCATTGATGATGTCAATCGTTTGTAACATTCGACCATGAATTCAATTTGACTTTATTAAGACGTTAATAATAGTCAATAAAGGCCTAAAATATGACAAACTTAGTTACCTCTGGGACTGGAACGAGCGCTGGCGCTAGTTTCGCGATCTCACAAAGAACATTTCTAACCTATACTTAGTTATAACTGCACATGTGCAATACCGTCTACTGCACATGCGCAATTATAATTAAGTGCAGATTGAAAAAAGAATAAAGATATCAATTAGAACGCTCTCTCTCGAATCATTGTTAATAAAGATGACGTGAGGCAGTTCCAGTAGTATTACATTTCAGTATTATATTTCAGTGCTTAAGGTTACTGTTATAAAAATTTTTTCTGCGACAGCCCTAATGCATGGTCTACAATGAACAGTAGCAGTAGTGGATTAAAGAATAAGCGTAGAAATCGATCATAGTCGATTATCCTCCTCACATTCGACTATGATTGGTTGATTTCTACGCCCACTATTGCTACTGTCTATTGTAGACCATACACAATCCGTGATCTACAAAGGCAATATTAGTAGTGGATTAAAGAGTAGGCATAGAAATCGATCAATCATAGTTGATACAATATAATCAACTTTGACAATGAAATGATATATTTTATTAAATAACGTGACAATGTCATTAGTAGGTAATTAATGGTTTAAAATATTTATATACTTTTACATTTAACTTTGCTAATGTCATGAAAAGCAGCTTTTAGTAAGCATTGATCCAGTGTAGTGCAAATGATCAAATTCATTATCAAGTAATATGTAACAATGCACCCCCAAATCGCATTGTATCCGGCGTCAACATCCTGCCGGATACCGCCGCAGTGACCTCTGGTCACTTGTGAGCGATGAGAGCGCGGTGCGCTCGAAAAAGTCTGAAGCACAATTCACAGGTCACAACCGTTTGGCAAGAAGCCGAGAGCAATCGCGGAAAGCTGAATAGCACGTCTTTAGCTCGTATCGCAAATCGGCGGAAATCGCCGAGCGACGCTGTAACAATATGAGCGAGAGCAACAACCGAATAAAAGCCGTGCTTGTAGCGCGAGGCGCTCTCTTTTTTATTCCGCCGCTTTCCCTACTACCAGCTCCGATTCCGCTCGTTACCACCAGCTTCTAGATCGATTTGCAACGCGACCTGGAGTAGAGCGTTCTTTATTTCCGTCGAGCGTTCTCGATAGTTGCCGATCGGCTTCCTTCGCGGATTTGCACCGATAAGAATCCGGGAGTAGAGCGTACTCCGCCTCCGTCGAGCGTTTTTGAAATTGATTGTAGCTGCCGCTGCATCCTCGTCGGCCTCAGCACTAGACCTAGATCAAGGGTTGAGTCTCAGTATCTGCCGAGCGTTCTCAGTCGATCGCTGAGCCTACTCTCATCGCGAACACACGCCTTGCGCGTCGCGTCCGCGTCTGTGTTACGTCGCGGCTGAGTATACTCGCGACTGCGAATATACAATAGTAAATTGGGGCGCCTCCCGCGTCCCGCGTCGCCTGCGTCCAGCGAGCCCGCGAGCCTACGTACGCGCTCACTCGCGCGCGCGCGCGCGCACGCACGCACGCACGCACGCACGCATCTATTATAAGCATTATACGCATACGCCACTACGTTCAACAAATATTCGTTATATTCGCTATAATCAATCGAGCCGATTTGTACATCTCCCCTCCTTGCCTGAATCTCTTTATTGCGTCCAACCCGTCTTCCGTCTCCGACAAGTTAGTCTGCATAAAAATCAGGTTGTTACAAGTATTTTAAGACGCTAATGCGGCCTTCTGATTGATTCATGACACCTCAAGATTGAACTTAAGACGATCTTGAATATAAGAACTGTCTATGAATAACTGATTAACCTAAGTAAGTGTTACGACAATTCTTGTATTCAGACTTTTATGTTATGGACCTTAGCAGAGAGCTGACTTAGTCATAAAGTCGATTCTACATTAGTTTCAAATTAATTGCAAGTTTGTTTTTAGCACCTTAATATTTTGCATATTAGCATCTTAAACCTTGCTTGAAATTGAAAATGGACTATGGATTCCAGCTTTAAAGTCTTGTCTTTAGTAACGTACACGAATTGTCTTAAGATTATAAGGAGCTGCGCACAATGAAAGAAACAGGGAACAGAGAATAAGAATTTCAATCTATCAGAAATTATATAGTATGGAATACAGAGTTTCTGATAGGTTGAAATTCTTTGTCCCCTCTATTTCTTTCATTATGCGCAGCCCTTAAGTCAATCTCCCTGCTACGATCCTATGCTTGTACTTTGTTAAGGGGATGCTGGAGCGAAGGCCGAACTTGATCAAAGTCGATATTACAGGTTTTCATTTCCAATGTATAAGCTGCTTACGCCCTCTGAAGTTAATATGCTCATGCAGGAAATTCGATCGATTAATTATCGATATTTTTATTCCGTTTCCTACATTACCATCTTAACAGGGACGTGTATTAGGGTCGGTCCCACAATGTAAGATTTATTTTGGAAAATTTTCCAATTTTAGAATTGAAAAAAAAATAAACATAATTGAAGTTAATCTTATATTTGTAGAATCGGACCTTAGAAATTTAGTTGCATTATATACATATTTAGTTGTATTATATACACATGCAATGTAGGCCGTGTTCTAATATATATCACCAGTACTAAAAGTCTATAATATACATAAAATACAGATTTTTAATTAATAGATATATCGATACGAAACCGTAATAGCACTTTTTTCTTACATCCAATGCCATTTTAGGTTACGATAATATATTATCATAAATGAATATCATTATATATATATATAGATATTCATGCAAATATTCTCTATGTCCATTTTTATGCAATAATAAAATATTTTATATTATAATGTGTATAATGATATATAAAATGTAATTCTAACGTTGTATATAAAAAGACATTCATGAATACGAATTACAATTACATTTTATGTGTATTATAATATATGTGTATATACACAATAACACAAAAAATATTATACTATTATTGACATATTAGAAAACATAAACATGTTAGTGAATTAATGATATATGCAATATTAAAATTATATTTTGTACATTATTGTGTATATGTACATTATAATACATATAAAATATAATTATAATTTATATTCACCAATAATGTTCTGTTATATGTTACAACAATGTTAGAATTATCATATTAGGTGTTGGAATTAATTCGTAGCGTTTTTTAATGAAAGAATGTTATTTATTTCACATGAGCATTAAAAAATACATTAATGAAAGTACTTCCCATCACTTGTAAAACGCTACGAATTAATTCCAACACCTAATAGTATAATGTACATACAATTTTCTATATTAGATATATAATCGACATATTAGTAATGTATAAGTATTATATTATAAGTATCTATCTCTTTTTATTAGACAGAGTAAAAAGAGTTACATTATGTATGTGCAATGTCGTATTCATTTATATATATATATATATATGAAACACGTGTCCATATATTGACAATAATATATGTTACATCTTGACTAAATCCTAAATGATATTGATCATAGGAAAAAGTGATACTACAACTGTATTTTAATATTCACTGCGAGTACTGAAAATACGTAACTATAAATTTTCAGTATTGACAGTGTACATTGACACATGGGCCTAAGCATTTTTCCTGTCGTACAATGTCATTTTAGGTTAGGATGTGATATGTATTAGCTATACATAGATATATTGTATTACACATATAATATACATAGCTATACCTATTTTTTGCTATGTTTAATAAA
Organism: Acromyrmex echinatior; assembly: GCF_024713525.1. Classification (NCBI taxonomy): domain Eukaryota; kingdom Metazoa; phylum Arthropoda; class Insecta; order Hymenoptera; family Formicidae; genus Acromyrmex; species Acromyrmex echinatior. The sequence continues at coordinate 25,622,315 of NC_141853.1, forward strand.
AATATGTAGAAGTTAATCATATTAAAATATTGGTGATGTACTTAAATATAATACACACATAGGCAATATTGTACAATATTGCATATATGTACTATAATGTGTGAATATACATACGTTGCAGATAGAAGTTATCAATGCTAAGCTGTTTATGTATTCCCTGTGTTTAAATATGCAATATTAAAATTATATACATATATAAAATATATATATATATATATATATATATATATATATTAGGTGTTGGAATTAATTCGTAGCGTTTTTTAATGAAAGAATGTTATTTATTTCACATGAGCATTAAAAAATACATTAATGAAAGTACTTCCCATCACTTGTAAAACGCTACGAATTAATTCCAACACCTAATATATATATATATACACACATAAAATGAGGATTTATCAGAGGATTCGTAATTTGATTATTTTTTTTAAGATGTTACGTCTGATCATCTGCGTTTGACTATCGTTAACTTTGATTTATGTTCGTTGTATGTATATTCTGATATTGAAAATATAAAAGTATATATCACTAATATTTGATCATAAAAAAACATATCTCTTTTTATTAAACGTAGAAAAAAGAGGACATCAGTACACCTTTTTGTTATACATAACAAAAAGAGATGAAATAGCTACACACGTATGTGAATATGAATTAGAAATATATTTTATAATGTGTACACATAATGCACATAAAATATAATTCTAATATTCTGTGTTCACTAATAGACTGTGTTTATATTATATCTGCATGAAAAGCTAAGCATGAGTAACTTCTATCTGTTTTTATTATGGGCCTTCTACAATAACACATTAGTTACAAATCAGAAGTCAGAAGCTAAAAATTGATCAATCACAGCCAATTTTTAGCATTTGACTTCTTATTTATGGCTGATTTATGGCTTATAATTGTAAAAGGTCCATTAATAATAAAAAGAGATGGAATAGAATACATATATATGTGCAATGTATTTACGTACTGACAATACATGTTACATCCTAAGTTAAAATGACATTGGGAATAAAGGAAAAAGTGCTATTACATTACACGTGTATACATGTATTTCAAATACATGGTTGCATCCGAAAATATATCTAAGTCACAGTCAGAATGTTCATTTAGTAAAAATATACTTATTGCAACTTGCTGTTAGTCAATGTACCTGTAAGTGCATATATTTGTTAAAACACTTTGAATATGATATACTTACATACATTTCATAAACGTACAGCATCGTACAAAAATTATGCATGTGACTATTAACTGTGTAATGTATGTTGTATATATGTGTATATATATATATATATATATATATATATAGTCAGCCCACGACGAATGCCTCTGACATTTATTTATAACTAGCAAAAGCGCGATTTACGGCTGTGGCATTTTGTCATAGCTAGCCAGCTCACAATTAATGCCTCTGGCAGTAAATTAAATATAGTCAGCCCACGATGAACGCCTCTGACATTTATCTATAATTAGCCAAAGCACAATTTACGGCTGTGGCATTTTGTCATAGCTAGCCAGCTCACAATTAATGCCTCTGGCAGTAAATTAAATATAGTCAGTCCACGATGAACGCCTCTGACATTTATCTATAACTAGCCAAAATATGATTTATGGCTATGACATTTTGTTATAGCTAGCCAGCTCATGATTAACGCCTCTGGCAGTAAATTAAAAATAGTCAGCCCACGATGAACGCCTCTGACATTGGATCATAATTAGGCAAAGCGCAATTTATTGTTATAACAATAAATTTAATCATATCACTTGTATGATAAATAAAAGTGATATTTTCACGAATAACATAAAGCTAACCTTTCTCATTCTGGCTTTATAGGATGCCAACAAGAAACACACATCACAATAACCAATTTTGGCCTTCTAGAGTGCCTTCCAACAAGAGACACAGTGCGACACGATGCATCATTACAATCTTGTTCGATAATACAAGGATGAGATATTGTACTGTATTGTACTGAGTCGCTTGTTATAAAGCACCCATAACCTTCTCTTATCAAAGGCAGACAATATTCTGCTACTATTTTTTCTATTTTGTGGACAAAAACACTATATAAATATATATATATATATATATATATATATATATATATATATATATATATACATATACACACATATATACATACACACACACACACACATACACACACACACACACACACACACATATATGGGTGTGTGTAGAACATTAGTACACTACACTACATTGACAGTACTGTTGTGCGGCAATTATACTGTGAACGCGCGTCATACTGGTTACAGCTGATTGACTCGTATAACGCCATTGTTTTCTACACATACAGCGTCACGCAAAATGATATATGTATGTATATATATATATATATATATATATATATATATATTAGGTGTTGGAATTAATTCGTAGCGTTTTACAAGTGATGGGAAGTACTTTCATTAATGTATTTTTTAATGCTTATGTGAAATAAATAACATTCTTTCATTAAAAACGCTACGAATTAATTCCAACACCTAATATATATACACATACATACAAAAAATTGTTATTTATCACTCTAAGAAAAAAGATACATAATCGATATCATGATCACATTATCTTTTCCTTAGCGACTAATTAAGAAAAGGCGTTCACCGTATCTAAATCCACGTTATTGTAAAAAGACTCTCTATTATCTTTGAAGTTCTATTATTGATATGTCATTTAAATGTATTCTCCAGGTTTATTCCACTAAAAAAAAATACAAATAGATGACCAGATGTATGATGCGGTAAAGTAAAATTTTATATTACATTCTGTGGCATAAAAATGTGATCAGTAACTCTTTGAAACTGAATGTATCATAAAAATAATAAAGCAATATTTTAAAAGTACATTACATTTAGTAAAATGCATTAAATTATTAATATGATGTTCAATCACCATTATTAAGAAAATACAATATTATGTAGGAAGGAAAATATTTTCATGACAATTTGCTGGAAGGTATGGTCGCAGCATGTTTCTTATACTATGACACTCTTGAGATACACGTCCACGCGTGAGCGGTTCGGCCGTCAAGCGTCGAGCGATTGTGAAGGAAAAGTAGGCAGCATTTCAGAAATCGGCTCGAAATGCGCAACTATTTCGAGCACATTCAAATACACGTATATAATTTTTGAAATTTTATAAAAAGTATAATATATTTGGAGTAATATGTTTATTAATAACGTTATTTATTAAATAAAAATTAAAAAAGGAAACAGCAGAATCGAACATAAGATCTCCAATATTCTGATTGGACGCAACGCCCGAGACCACGCTGAGTTCTTGCAGATCACCTCGACGAACGCGATACATATAGTGCACGGAAAGTCGTAAACTATTGTATATCTCATCAATGTTTACGTTTTGAAATCATTTTTGCATTTGCATATTTGCTACGTTAATGAGAAAGATACATGATTAATATAATTTAATAAAAAAAAAATGAAAGAATTTTAATTCGACAAAAATTGGAGATTTTCACATCTGTTGGAGTATTGAATATTAGTCCAAGAAACCGAAGTTGTCAAAAAAAAAACGGAGAACTGGCAACCGTGTTCGTGATTTAAAATTCTTTCAATTTCTGTTATTTCGATAGAGCGAGACAGAGAAAAAACAAACGGATAGAAGCTCCGATTGTAATCGGTGAGTTTCCGCGCGGACACGCCGAACTGGGCCCGCTAGCAAAACAATGAGTCTGTCTCTGTCCTTCTCTCTGTGATCGCTTGTTTCTAGCGACCGAAAATATTTTCTTGACGATCTCGGCCGCTTGGCGTGTATCATAAGGAGGAAAGAGACATTCTAGACAATACATAATTTTTATTAAATTATATTAATCCTTTGCCCTACGATTTAAGTTACGATGGCGCGTGCCATAATTAACAGCCTGGAACATATTGTTTATGTTTGACCTGATAGACATACCACGGCTCTCATCAATGATACTTATGTTTGGCCCGATTTTTTTATCACGAGTCTCACATGATATTAGTGAAAGAGTTAATCATATATCTTTCTCATTAATATATAATAGCAAAAATGATTTCAAAACGTGATAGTTAACGAGATATAGTTTACGATTTTCCGTGTATTTTATGTACCACGTTCATAGAGGCGGTCTGCAAAAACTCAGCGTGGTCTCGGGCGTTAGGTGCGAGATCAGAATGTTGAGGATCCTATGTTCAATCCTGCTTTTTCCTTTTTTTCTTAATTTTTTTTTAAACAAATAACGTTATAAATGAACATATTACTCCAAATATATTTTTATAAAATTATAGAAATTATATGTGTACTTTAGTGTGCTCAGAACTAGTTACATTTCGAGCCAATTTCTGAAGTGCTGCCTATTTTTCCTTTACAACCGCTCAACAGTCGACGATTGGATCACGCGCGGACGTGCATCTCAGGAGCGTCACAGTATAAGAAACATGCTGCTATCATACCTTCCAACATGAAAATTATTATGACAACATTTTAGCATGAAAATTATCATAAAAATATTTTCCTTCTTACATAATTGTTATTTTCTTAATAATAGTGATTGAACATCATATTAATAAGTATATACATTTTACTAAATATTATGTACTTTTAAAATATTTACTTTATTATTTTTATACATTACATTGATACATTCGGTTTTCTTTCAAAGATCTACTGACCACGCTTATGTGCCACAAAATGTAATATCTTTTAATATAGAATACTGATAATATCAATTTAAGACTAATAAGAGTCGATCCAGAACGAGATGCATAATTTTAAACTGGAATGATTCAACTTCAATAACTCCGTGATGTCTTCTTTATTCAACATGTGAATAAAGAAGGCATGTTGAATAAAGAAGACATCACAGAAGACTAAGGAAAGTAAAGGATTGATAATTTGCTAGAAGATACGGAGCATATTTCTTAGTGCAACGCTCCTGAGATACACATCCGCGCGCGATCCGGTGCAGCTCAGCCATCGAGCATTGAGCGGCGGCGGCGGGGGGAAAGAAGGCGATGCTTCAAAAGTCGACCCAAAATTTAACATGTATTCCAATAACTATAAGAAGAATACCGAATCACTTTAATAGATAAATAAAAAATCATTTGTATGTTGCATATAAAGGCACATATAAAAGCTTTTTGATTTGTTAATTATAAAATTATATTGACATCATCCTTATGATTATATTAATCATCCTTATAATTATATTAATCGCACTTTTGCGATTTGATTGATTATCAGAATTTTCTTTCGGATGATAATTATAAAAAAAACATTTCACAGAAAGTACTGATCGACGTAACATTATTACAGAAACATGATTTTTTTTTAGATTTTTTCTAAAGATAAATTAAAACGTTTAAAAATACACATATAATTTCAATAATTAAATAAAAATATATTTAGCCTGTAATATATGTTTGTTAACAATGTCACTTATTTAAAAAAAAAAAATTATGAAAAAAGAAAAAAGTAATTGATCATGAGATCTCTAACATTCAGATCTCGCATCTTACGCGTGAGACCACACCGAGGTCTTGCAATCATTTCTATGAACGTGGTATATAAGTCTCATGAAAAATCATAGAAATATCAATATCCCATAAATTATCGTGTTTTGAAATTATTTTTGCTATTATACATAAATTGGAGGGATATAGGATTAGCATAATTTATTAAAACTTATATGTTATCTATAATGTTCCTTCTTTTCTTAATTATACATATTGAGCGGCCGAAATTTTCCAGAAAGCATTTTCGGTCGCTAGAAACAAGCGACCGTAGAGAGATGGGGGGGGAGGTGAGGAGAGGAGAGGAGAGGAGAGGGGAGGAGAGGAGTGGAGAGGAGAGGAGAGGAGAGGAGAGGAGAGGAGAGGAGAGGAGAGGAGAGGAGAAGAGAAGAGAGGAGAGGAGAGGAGAGAAGAGAGAGAGTAGAGGAGGGGAGAGGAGAGGAGAGGAGAGGAGAGGAGAGAATATGAGAGGAGAAGAGAGGAGAGGAGAGAGAGAGTAGAGGAGGGGGGGGAGAGGGGGGAGAGAGAGAGAGAGACTCTGAAGGATAGACTCGCTGTTTCGTTCGACGAGCCCAGCTCGGCATGCGGAGTCTCACCGATTACAATTGGAGTTTCTATCCTTTTTTTGAACTTGATTGATACATCTTGCCATGGTTGTTTGGGCATTTCCTAACTTATTCAATTTCACTATTAGATCTTACCTTTATTGGTTGGGTTGTACACTTTATTTTGCCTTTGATGGCTGGATATTGTGTAAATTATCCAGATTCTCCATTACATCTTGCCTTTATTGGCTGGATTATTCATTACATTTTGCCTTTGTTGGCTGGATGCTCCATTACATCTTCCTTGGTAACTCAGTTCGAACAAAATCTAAATAGTTATTACCAAATTTAAATTTTCCTCAAAGAAATATGGTCCCACAATGTAATCATCCACAATGCCAGCCCAGACATTAAGCGACCATTGACGTTGGAACTCCTTATGTCTTTTCCAGTGTGGATTAACATCTGCATAATAATGCATATTATGCCTATTAACATCACCTCTATTGGTGAAGGTGGTTTCATCGCTGAACAGTACCTTTGCAACGAATGCTGAATCTGCTTCCACCTGGCCTTGCACCCAGTTGCAGAAAGCTAAACGTCGAGGATAATCAGTCTCTTCTAATTTTTGAAGCATGTGAATGTGATAGGGATGGAATTTTTGAGCCTTCAGGATTCGATTGGCCGTTGATTTTGGGATACCATGCCTTTTTTCTATTTCTCTTGTTGACATATGAGGATCCACAATAGCAGCTGCCACAACAGCTACAGATTTTTCTTCACTAGCACCTGATTTTCGTCGCTCTCTTTTTAGACTTCCGTTCTCAGCTCTGGTGCAAAGCCTTTTTATAGTCTTCCTATCAGGATGACGCCTGTTCGGATATTTTTCAGCATAAAAGCGCGCTGCTAGTGAATAATTATGCTCAGCTCGACCAACTTGGCGAATCATATCAACGATTTCATTAGGCGGATAATCGCCCATGATTACGGTTTACAGAAAAAAGACAAAAAAAAATCTAAAATAACCGTTAAACTACTACAAACAACAGAAATCCAAAGATCTTGTTATTGCTCGAGACAACATCAAAATTTCTTACTTTATGAAATAAACATTGAGTATAATTAGATTAAATGACAATCTGCCTTCCGCATGAAAATTAAGAATCTTCCAGTTATTCAAGTGAATAAAAGAAACTAAAACGAAACATGGGTTACATAAATAGAAATTGACAACTTTTCAGGTACTACTAAAACAAATGACAATCTGCCTTCCGCATGAAAAATAAGAATCTTTCAGTTATTCAAGTGAACAAAGGAAACTGGCTGGATGCTTAATTACATCTGGCTTTTGTTGGCATTCAGTTATTTACATGATCCAACAACTGCTGACTAATATCGGCCCTTTTCAAGGCCAATGACGTGTGAAATCCATTCGGACCTCCATGCCGTACACGTCGGTTAACACTAATGTAAATCTTTAACCCTTAACCTGTAACCCAGGGTCTACAAGACCCTGCCGCAAGTGCAAGAGCAAGTGATTTTTCCATAGGTTTTTCCACTTTCTTCAAGTAAGAAATGTATAAAAAAATTATTTTTTCCGAAATATTTAATTGGGATTTGTAGTTGAGGGTTTTAAGAAGCTTCATGAATTTCTGCAGATTTTTCAAAGCATTTTTACCGTTTAAAAAAGGCACAGGATCTAAAAGACCATGGTTTACAGATTTAAGGTGCCGAAACAAAGGGCTACGGAGTAAGGATTAATTTTCATAAAATGGTTCTTTATAACTAGTTTTCTTCATTGGGAGTTTGCTTTTATGATCACACAAAATTCAGACCCGTAAAATTTCCTCTTTCTAATTCCTTGAAATGACCTTGAAGGTCATGATCATGGTCATTAAGTAACCTCCGCCGAACCTCACAACTTTGGTGTCGAACATTTTTGCAAGAGCACATAGTTTTCAAGATGTTTGGATTTCATCTTGACATGATCTTGACATTGAGGTCACGGTCAAGGTCATATTCGGACGTAAAATTTCTTCCTCTTTCCAATTGCGGTGTGAAAAAAGGGGCGTTCCATTTGAAAATTTTGACTTGACCTTGAAATGACCTTGACGGCCATGGTAACGGTCATGGTCAAGGTCACTGTTGGATGCCCCCCTCGAAACCCTACAACTTTTGTCTAAAACTTTTTCTTCTAGGATGTGTAGTTTTCGAAATATTTGGGGTGGGCAATTAAAATGGGACACCCTGTATATATGTTATTTTATATATATGCATCAATAATTTACTAAATAAAATGTATGTAAAAGACAGAACAGTGTAATTAAAATAATTATCTTCATTTGTATTCATATGTAAATAATATGGTTCTTGTTTAGGAAGAAATTATTTCAACAAAATTGAAATAACTAATATCATATTTATTTTATTATTTTTCCTCTCAAAAGAAAAAACTTTGACCAGGGCACATTTATTGATATGGGCCTGAGTAGGTCGATAATTCAGATCATTTCTATGGTTCAGCAACGCACTTTTCATGACAGCGCCGCTGTCGGAATATCGCGAAACTAAAAACTGCTCAGTTTCACGTCAATTTCACTCGTAATATACAAACGAAATTTTTGTACACGCCTTTCTCTTATACTAAAACTCCTACCGCGTTTCTAAAAGCATAGGATTGTTCGTTTAGGTTTTCCGCAATTCGCCAGCTACTTTTTATGAACGTGCAAGATCTGAAACTCTTATATGCAACACATATTGTGATGTATTGATTACAGAAGCCGAGAACAAAACTGTAAGTCTTTAATTTTCTTTCGTTTTTCGTATTCAAATGTAGATGGCGACTTGCGTTGTTGTCGATACTTTAATTGTGGAGAAGGATTTTTCAATCCATAAACACAGTTACGAGAAAGGCGTTTTTAAAATTTAATGATAAAACAGGACTCCAGCATCCCCTTAAGCCGATTCTACATTAGTTGCAAGCCGATGTGAAGCATTGATTTCAAAATGTAAGCTTCAGATTGGCTGTCGCAACAAACTTGCAATCGGCTGCAACTAATGTAGAACTAGCTTTAAGCTGATTCTACTAGAGCGCAGCAAACATAGATATTCGCATCCACCATTTTTATTCCTTTTCCCACTCTTTGCTCTGTCTCTATTCCATCACTGAGTTGTAACGGGTTATGATTTGTATTTGCTGAAATTTTGTAGCTCCTTTCATTCCCTTTTTGCTCTAAAAATTAATTGAATATCTATCGTAATATTAATACAGGATCTAAAGAATGTCTGGCGCTTAGATTATTTTAAGGTGCCAAATATGTATGTCAATTTGAAGAAAAGGATTGAAATTTCTCATCTGCGAGGAAGTGATGTTTATTCACAAGTCATGTATTTATTTTACAGCAATACAGCAAGTTATCGACGAATATTATCCGCAGGAAATTTAAATAATCAAATACCTTTTTCTGCTCTATTGATATAGTTTACTACAACGCAACAAGGCATTTTATAAATGTTTTTGCTTTCGTTATATAATATTGGGTCATCTAAAAAGTATCCGCGGTTTTTTGTCATTAGATGGTGTTGACCATCAACACCCAATATTTCAGTTTTTTTATATCCTTCTTTTTGTCTCTTAATTTTATGGTAAAATTTCAAAGTGCAGAAATATATAAATACGAAGCTACAAGGTTTCCAATAGCTTAGAAGCTATAACCTATAACAATCGTAACGACCATAATCTTTTCAGCTCAGCGGCGGAGTGAGAACAGAGTAAAGAGTAGAGAAAGGAGTAAAAATGACGGATATGTGAATTCTCACGTTTATATAGTGCCTAATTCTACATTAGTCGCAAGCGTTGTGGTCCAATCAAAGTCGAGCTAGATTATTATTGATTGATCTGCAATACTTGCGATGCTGCGATGCGACTAATATAAAACCAGCTTTAGGGGTTCTGCTGCGCAGAATAAAAGGAACAGGGAATAGAGAACAGAGAATAAAAATTTCCTAACAAAACCTGTGTATTCCATAATATATGATTTCTGATAGGTTGAAATTCTTATTCTCTGTTTTCTGGTCCCTGTTCTTTTTATTCTGTGCAGCTCTTTATACATTTTATATACAATAGATTTTAGGGCTGCCGCAGACAAAATTTTTGTAACAGTAACCTTAAGATGTGAAATTAAGCCGATCAAAATATTGCTTTATGTCTATGTAATTTAATGGAAATGGAAATAGCAGTAGACTTATCCATAAAGCGAATTTCAACAGATTGAAATTTGCTTTATTGCGAGATTATGGATAAGTTTATTGTTATTTCCATTTCCATTGAACTATGTAGATATAAAGCAATATCCTGATTGGTTCATCAGTTTAAGTTTACATTTTAAAGTTACTGTGACCCTGGATCTACAATAGAGTTCTAAACCTTAAGTCATAAGAAATTGACCAATTATAGTCGATTAGTTTCCTCGAATTCGACTGCAATTGGTTAATTTCTTATGGCTTATAAGTCTTAAACCTATTGTAGATCCAGACTAAAGAAATCCTAAGGGCCGCGGACAATATTTTTGTAAGAACTATGGCACACAAAAAAATTAAACAGTAAAACGTAAGCAATAAGCGAATTGTCCAATCACAATAGAGTCTGTAAGGCCATAACATAAGCAGTAACGAATCCAATAATGAATGTTAATTTTCTTACTGTTTATGTCTTACTGCTTTAAGTTTTTTGTGTGCCAGAGCCTTAACAGTAATCTTAAGACGTGAACTTAAGCTGATGAGCCAATCAGGATACTGCTTTAGATTTACGTAATCTAACGGAAATATAAATAACAGTAAATTTATGTAGAAGGCGAGTTTCAACCGATTGAAATATGTCTTATTACGAGATTATGGATAAATTTACTGTAAGAGTCTCCGCACAATAAAAGGAGTAGGGAACAGAGAACAGAGAATAAGAATTTTAATCTATTAAAAATTGTGTATTCCACAATACATGATTTCTGATAGATTGAAATTTTTATTCTCTGTTCTCTGTTCCCTGTTCTTTTCAGTGCGGAGCTCCTTATATTGAGTCATCTAAAAATCCGCGGTATTTTGTCACTAGATATATGACCATCAACACACATCTAGTGACAAAAACCGCGGATACTTTTTAGATAACCCAATATTAATAGACCTAAAGCAATATCCTGATTGGTTCATCGGCTTAAGTTCATGTCTTAAGTTATTGTTAGGAAACTTTGTCTATGGTGGCCTTAAAGACCATGGTACACATCTTCCATAACGGTAACCATAAAATGTACCGTAAAAATCACAATCGAGAATTCTTTTGAACTCATAATTCTGATTGGTTAATTCTAAGCCTTAAACACAAGCCTTAAACACAATAGATACAGGCAATAGACACAAGTAACAAGGAATAACAAGTCGTTCAATCAGAGAATATAATATCGAACTTATACCCCAGAGCTCTGATTGGATGGTTAATTATTCCATTGTATTTCCCTGTTGCCTATTGCTTGTGCTCATTGTATGTTTCCAGCTTTATGATTACTGTTATGAAAAATGTGGCCTTAAAGACTACCACACAAAATTTCGTAACAATAACCGTAAAGATACATTTTCACGTGTTGCTAAAATAAGCAATTGGAGCGATAAATTTATTTCTCCAGCGGCTGAAATTTTGTAGTTTGAACAATTTCAATTACAAGCGTCAAACGTTCGCTATTGACAGTGTTGCCATACTGTGTTGACCGTGTTGCCACTGCGATATACATAACCTAATTTTATTCTTTTTTTGTGTTGCTGACCCAAATAAAGGATTTGATGCAATCAGAGTAACTTAATAACTGTTTAATTCAGCGTATACTGCAAGTGATATGTAAAAAATACGAACACCATACTAAATCTATCGCTCAAATGTCAAATTTAACACTTCTTGCCTTTTTTCATGTATAAAATTGTCGTTTTAATAGTTTTATGATATCATCACGTGATTTTTTTTGTCTAAAATGGCCAGTTAGAGTAGCTCGGAAATGCAACTTGAAACATAAACTTTAAGCCGATGTACCAATCAAGATACTGCTTTAGATCTAAGTAATTTGACGAAAATAGAAATAGCAGTAAACTTATTCATAACTCTCATCTACAATAGAGTTTAAAGCTTTAAACACAATGCGAAGAAATAGCGATAGGAATAACATGATTTCAACCTATCAGAAATCAGATACACTGGAATATATCCTTTCTGGTAGATTGAAATGTTATTCCTATCGCTATCGCTATTCTTTACATTGTGTTTAAGGCTTTAAGCCTTAAGAAATGGGTGAATGACAGTCGATTATTTCCCTCAAATTCGACTGCAATTGGTCAGTTTCTTCTGGCTTAAGTCTTAAAACACCTATTGTAGATCCGGACTAAGACAAATTTCAACCAGTTGAAATTCGCCCATTAGATTACGCAGATTTAAAGCAGTGATTGACTCCTGATTGGCTCATCGGTTTAAATTCATGTCTTAAGGTTACTGTTACCCCGGATCTACAATAGAGTTTTAAGCCTTAAGCCATAAAAAATAGACTAATCATAAACAATTATTCTTCTAGAATTCGACTGTAATTGGTCAATTTCTTATGGCTTTTTTCAAGCTTAAATCGCTCATTGTAGATCCGGACTTATAGAAATTTTGTCTGCGGAGACCCTAATGCTTAGTTCAGACTGAACGCAACAAGCGTCAAACAACGGAGCAGCAATCAATCACGAGGCAATATTTACATCGGTAAAAAATATCGCCTCGCTGATTGGTTGCTGTTTCATTGTTTGTTGCATCCAATCTGAACTAAGCATAATCCGTAAAGCCATAAGAAATTGATCAATTATTGTTGATCACTTTTCTTATATTTAACTGTAATTGATCAATTTCATAAGGTTATATAGCTTAACTCGCAACATAATAGAGCAATAATTTATATATTTATACATACAGGGTATCCTATAAATTTTTGCAAATAGATAAAGCGGACTGAACTGAATCGAAAAATTCTTTACCATTTTGTAATTTTCGATAGTTAACAAGATATTACTTACTAAATATTATCAAATATTGATCTTCGATAATTTTTTATTACGCTATAAACTTTACAAAAAAATTGCAAGAGACAAAAATTATTTATTTTCTTCTCATAGAACTCTAAGAATTTTTTCAGAATTTTTTATTAACTTTTTAGTACTGCATTTTCTTAATTCTTACCAATATGAGAAAATGATATTAAAAAATACTGAAAAAATTCTGAAAAATTCTCAGAACTTTATGAAAAGAAATAATTTTTGTCTCTCGCTGTTTTTCTACAATGTTGAGTATTTGAGTAAAAAATTATTGAAAACCAATGTTCAGCGATTTTTGATAATTAACTCGTTAATCATTGTGAAAATTACAAAATGGTAGAGAACTTTTCGATTCAGTTTAGTCCGCACTATGTACACAAAAACGATTAGCAAAAACTTACGAGACACCCTGTATATGAACATTTCTTTTATCGTTCATGAATTTTTCCTAATTTGTTTTATTTTAAAATAAGAATTACTTTTCAAAACAGTAAAAAAAACGTTATCCTTTTTATCTCCGATATTATAATAAATAAAATATCTTAGGTCCGTGATTAGGAAATATGTAAATATATGAAACTTTTAAAGTACATAAATATATTATAGTTGAGGTACAGTATTCATACCTTCTTGAACATTATCGTTTTATTAACGTTCAAAATTGGGGAATGAACTGAACTATGAAGGTAACATATGTCAAATTTATTTCAACTGCGCGAATAATGAAATTTAAAAGATAGAAGAAAGAAAAGCCTATAATATAATTAATAATTATGAAGTAAGACTATTATTAATTCGTAATGGACAAATTCAGTCGTAAAAAATGATATAAATATTTAGATATAATATCATTTTAGATAGTTGTATTGTTTTTTTTAAAGCAAATTCTACAAACACCTCATAAGATAAAAAATTTTTTCTTTCACGAAAATAACTCTATAAACACTTCGATGTTATCACGACACTGCTAGTGAAAGCTTAGTGTAAATTTGAATTTTATTTATATATTTCCATGCGCGTATTTGTAACGACGTAAGAAAAAGTAGAAAAATAAGCTGTAATGTCGAAGCACTCAGAGTTCATAGCCAGAAGTTATGTAAGAGATGTAAAGAATGTAGATACGTTTGCCATCTTATTCGTCAATTGAGATATCAAGGGTTGCTTTTTGTAGTAGCATATTAGTACTCCAAAGCGTTCAGTATAGTATTTCTTGATGACTGATAAGTATTTCTCAATCCGCTTATGGTTTAGGTTTAATCAAAAGTTTTTTTGTCAATGATCTTAGAAATATATCAATAAAATATATCAATAAAAGCAGAGATTTCAAGGTTTTTAACTCATTTTTTCGCTCTAGATTGAAAATTTTCCTTGAATGCTCCTATTTTGATGTCAGATTCGTATTCAGTGACTCAAAATACATAAGAATAGGTGGGTCTTCAGGCTAACACAGAGTACTTTTTTTTCTATGAGGCACTTGATTTTCTGTGTTATATGAATAAATTTTTATATATATTTTAATATCTTTAAAAAACATTTATAAAGTTGTATATTTAAAAAGAAGGAAACGATAGAAAGAATTATTTAGCCAGGAGCAGTATTTCTGAAGAAGAAAAGAAACAAGATACAAATGACTTATCGTGAATATTCTAAGGGTAAAATTATATTATAATAAAAAAATAATATTGTTTGTCATTTGCATCATATACATATATTTAATTTGTGAGATATGACATAGAAAAAATTTTATTTTTAGAAATTAAATATACTATAATGACATTACATCTAAGTTAGTCTATACGTGTGAATTATGAATACAAAAAAAGGCATCGTGCTCGCGTGATTTAGACAACCAATCAGATTGATGTTTCATCTCTGTTTTCTAGAGTTATAGTTACGACTAAACTTTTACGTACTTAGAAATAAAGTAACGATAAAATTAACTAATGAAATCGTTACCATTATCCCAAAAATGTAATTGCATTACCATGAATGTTATTCAGAAGAAAATGTAACGTCGTTACCCATTCGTTGCCGAAAAAAATAACTTGTAACGGTAACGACGTTATAAATAATGCGTTATTTACCAATCCTGAATTTTAACGTAATGCATAATAATGTAATGCATAATAATTGTGGCATACAAGGATATTGATAGATTAAGCAGGTGTTTATTAGAGTTCACAAAGACAAACCATCTATGCTTCGTACTAATGTTGTGTACAAGATAAGTTGTGGGGACTGTGATGCGTCATATATGGGTCAGATAAGCAAAGCCTTGAAAACGAGGATGAGTGAACACAAAAACCACATTAATTGGAGAACACCGCAACGTTCTGTAATTCCTGACCATCGTTTGGAACATGAACACGGATTCGATTGGAACAACATAAAGACTTTAGACGAAGAAAGAATTCTGAATAAAAGATTTATTTCCGAAATAATTTTCATTCGCAAACAAAAGAACAGTCTAAATTTACAGACGGACATTGAACTGTTAAACAGCGCTAATGACTATTTATTGATCAACAATTAAGCTTCCTCTTTTCAATGTTTTCTATGCTTAGTTATTATACCAGTACATATTGCTTCTTAGTCAGATGAGTTGTAACTTTCAGTTGGTTAACATGTCAGTTTTTTTTCTTTTAATGAAACTCATGTAAGTTCAAAATATATTTATGTATTTATATTAAGTTAATTATTAAGGTAATATTCTGCGTTCTTAATAATATATACGTGTAATCAATTGTAACTTTAACTCATTTCATTATTGTACAGTTTAAAGTAAGTATCAGGAAACACAATGATTTCGCTAATGTAAATCCTAACATTGAAAAGGATCCGAACAAGGATCGAAACGTATGAATTTGTTTGAGATTAAATAAAGACACAACAACAAAACAATACTTCACATCAGTGATCCAGTGCATGGCTCACAAAGGCATTAAAGCTCCTGATTAGTCGCGGCGGCCATGTTGGAATTGTGACGTCAGAAGCGAGGAATGACATGTAAATTTATGTTGCGTGTTTTTAGTGTAATAAAGATAATTTGGATGAAACAAAGTGACGAGATCACTTTAAAATGCTTGTAAAAATCGATAAAAACTATCCTTTCCTCCCTTGACAGTTAGTAAATGGTCGTAAAAGGTACGTAAAATGAGCCTATATTCGGGCAGAAATACATGGTCTGACAGCTGTTGAAACGAGTAAAATATACATTTTTAGATATAAAATAAAATTATCCAAGATAATTTTAGTTTTTTTGGAAAACTATCGATAATTACAACTTTGATAAGTACGAGACAAGTCACATTTTCACAATTAGGCAAATAATAACGAAATGGCACGCAACATATAATAAATTTCGTCGTCAAAACGTCACTTTTCCACGCCTAAGTTCGGTCATTTACCGTGGCGTTGTAACACAAACAAGTACGAGCCCATGTCCGTGTGCTCGCCTTCAGCGCGCTGAGAGTGAACGAGACAGCGAATTCCTTCTCCCACTTGTTTCAAGCAATCGAAAATGCTTTCTCAGCCGCTCGGCGGCCCTAAGCATCAATAAGGGGCAGAGGGGGGCATCCTAAATAACATATAAATTTTAATAAATTGTAATAGTGTACCCCTCATCTTAATCAAGAATAATACAAATCATGTTAAAACGCAACAGTTTACGAGATAGTTAATTGTTTACGATTTTTCATGTGCGTTATATAGTATATCTTTTCTTCATAAACTCGAGTAGCAAGATATTAATTGCTAAAAATTGACGAAAATTGGCCTTCAATAATTTTTACTAAAATACTATCAACTTTACAGAAAAATAGCAAAAGACAAAAATTGTTTATTTTCTTCTCATAGAACTTTACGAATTTTTTATCAATTTTTTAGTATTATTTTCATTTTTTCATTTTTATCAATATAAGAAAATTCTGAAAAAATTCTGAAAAAATTCTTAGAGCTCTATGAAAAGAAAATTAACAATTGTCTCTTGCAGTTTTTCTGTAAAGTAAACTTCTGTAAACAACATTTTAATGAATGTAATTGTAAAGTTTTAAACTTAAATATTCATTATTAACCAAGTAAACAAGTTATCGTGTAACTGGAGTATTATCTTCTCTTCTACTAACCAGTATTAAAAACACATAAAAAAAAACGTTTTAAACATCTATTTTAATTTCTTTAAAAAAAAGCATGTTTAATTTAATCTGATGTTTAAAACATGTTTTAAACATTTGTTTAAAAAAAAAGTTTTAAACAAAACAATCCTGAAGGGAAGCCGGCGTGCAGTCGAGTAGAGAAGATTGATCCGTTCGGCGATTCGCGCATATTTGATTTCGTGTGTTAAAATTTGCTAAATTTATATTTTTTCAGCAATAAATTGACGTGGAACCTGATTTTTTAAATCTGGAGTAGCTCGACGAGATATAAACAAATAACTTAACCAAATGTTTCGCAAAGTAATTGTTATCATGAAATTTTTAGTTTTTTGTTTCTTGTATTTTTATTTTTTCAGTTTATTACTAAAAAATTACGTTTAAGTATGGAGTGCATGTCTGATTAACAAATTTAAATCACATTAACTATATTCTTCTTTATTTAACATGCCGCAAAAAGTTTAATTGGACAATTAAATGTATGGCATTATCAGTACAAAATTATTTTTATGAATTTAATTGCAGATGCAAATATGACATATGTAAATAAATAATAAATAATTTGTCAAATGTTAGTATAACTGTTGAATATAGTTACAAAAAATTTTTCATGTAACACTAATTTACTTTTATATATGTAAAAGTTAGTGTTATATCTTTAACAGTTACGCTAACATTTAGCAAATTATTAATTATTTGTTTACATATGTCATATTTGTATCTACAATTAAATTCATAAAAATAATTTTGTACTGATAATTCCGTATATTTAATAGTTCAATTGGACACTTTTTACAGCATATTAAATAAAGAAAGATAATTAATGTGACTTAAATTTGTTAATCAGACATGCATTCCATTCTCAAATGTGATTTTTTAAAATAAAACCGAAAAAATAAAAATTCAAAAAAAAATTTTCGAAATTTAAAATTTCATGGTTACAATTCGAGATTTTTTTAATAGCAAATTCAATTCTTTCTTGGTGCCAGAAGACAAATTAGTGTCAGACGGAACTGTTAATCTTAAAAACTAGAACCACAGTGATTTTTTGAAAAAAAAATTGTTATCTCGGCTCCTAATAATAAGAGGGTAATTTTTTTTTTTTAAATTCGTAGAAAAATGTCAGATTTCGAATGCTTCACACGGCTATTTGATATGATGCATATTAACAAAATTATTTTCATTTTTTTATATGGAAATAGATACCCACTTTTTAAAATCGTTTTATGATAGTTTAACTGCAAAAAAATCATTTTATTAAGCGTAGGTAATAGTGCAACTCTTGAAGAAGCAAAATCCCTGTAAATTGCTGTGCGACTGCTCAAAGATAAAGAAATTAAGTTTTCTGTGGGTTTTTATTGAACAAATGGCTTTTTGCAAAAATTAATGGACATTTTCAGAGCTACATTTGTTCGTTATGAGGGCTACATTTTACGAGAATTTCAAAGCTTTGCGTTTAAATCTCAATGAACACAGAACGAGTGAAAAAAAGTCTTTTTCGGTTTTTTATTTTTTTTTCTACTGATTTAATAGATCGATTTTAATATTTCATGTCTTATTTCGTAGATATTTCGAATACCTACATTTTTTATACCGAATTTTTTTTCATACAATCAATATCTTTCGTTTTATAAGCGAAAAACGTGTTTTTTGCAACTATTCGATTTTTTTTGCATACTTTCTTCACAAATCTTGAATCTCGAACATACGCATTTCTTTCCTGATGGCCTTTCGAGAC
The DNA here is from genome assembly GCF_024713525.1 of Acromyrmex echinatior. Classification (NCBI taxonomy): domain Eukaryota; kingdom Metazoa; phylum Arthropoda; class Insecta; order Hymenoptera; family Formicidae; genus Acromyrmex; species Acromyrmex echinatior. The sequence goes on from NC_141853.1 coordinate 25,641,388, forward strand.
TTTCGTGAAGAGAAATGCTAGTTATAATTTTTTTCCGGTAAAATTCTACTTCTACTGAACTTCTTGCTACTCGAGTTTATGAAGAAAAGATATACTATACGAGTATAATGCGCATGAAAAATCGTAAACATTTAAATATCTCATAATTTTTTAACATGATTTGTACTATTCTTGATTAAGGGGAGGGATACACTATTACTACAATTTATTAAAATTTATGTTATTTAGGATGCCTCCCCCCCTGCTCCTTATTGATGTTTAGGACCGAGCGGCCGAGAAAGCATTTTTGGTTGCTTGAAACAAGCTACTAGTGGGAGAAGGAGCTCGCTGTCTCGTTCACTCTCAGCGCGCTGCAGGCGAGCACGGACATGGGCTCGTGCTTAAGTGTGTGGCTACCGTTTCGCCAGACTACTTAATTCTGTGTCGCCACCGTCAACTCAGTTCTTGGCTGAGTAGTCAGGAGCCTTAATTCATTGATCGATTCATCTCAAAAGAGCTTTGATTCAATGTAACTCTATTTATGTTGTTTTATTTTGTCATTTTGAAAATATTTAATAGCATAAAATTAACAATAATTATGTATAATGACGTAAAATATTGTTAGTAATCTTTTTATTCCATTATTTTAATTGTTTTAATTGTATTATTATGAATAAACTGTCTATTGATTAGGAAATATCGCGAGACCCTCCAAACAGGGATTTAGACGTTGAAAATAGAGAAAGTGAAGATGCCAAGTGCAAAAAATGTATGCAACGCGAACAGACTTATTGTTTCAGTTGGGAGATTTTCCTCTAAATTTGGAATTTTTTTATATAAAGATTATGCGTTTCGCGGGTTTCCTTTGATCCAGATACATTCTTGGAATGCCACGTTTCGTGAACTTTGCAGTCTACTTTATCAGAACGAAGAGCAGCCTGATACTGAGCTGTTCCTCCGGGCCATTCCTTTTATATTACGCTACTTGTTAGAGTAAGGGAAAGAAGAGAATTGTGGAAGAGAGAGGTGGAAGAAATTGATCAGTTTTTAATAACTGGGAATTTTCCATATTTTATTTATGTTGTAGCCATTATTTCTATTTAGATTTTAGGGTTTTTGTATCTCTATGGCTTCTCTATACTTTCTTGGAAAGTATGATGTAATGTTGCTATTGTGGTCGTTTTGTCAAACAGTATTTGATGTCCTGTTTCGATGTTACATCCTAATAATGCTGATTGCGTGACGTATTTTAGTCTAACATCACGTTGGTGTTCTTTTATCTGTAGGTTGACCATTCTCCTGGTTTCTTCAATGTATACTTGCCTGCAGGAACAAGGTATTTTATATACTCCTGTGAAACTGAATGGAGGTCTTTGATCTTTAGGATTTCTTAAGATTTGTCTTATCTTTTTGGATAGTTTAAAGATAGTTCGGATATTGTGTTTGTTTAATATCCTGCCAATCCGATTTGTTGTTCCTTTGACATATGGGAGAATAGATAGGATCCTTTCGTCTGGTTATGTGTCAGAGACCGTTGTCTTGTTGTCTTTATCGATTGTTTTGATTATATCTTTTTTGTCGTGTCCGTTTTTCTGTAAGACTAGTTTTAAGTGGTTGAATTCTGTCTGTAGATGTTCTTTATCAGAGATGGTGAAAGCTCTATGTACAAGTGAGTTGATTGCAGACTGTTTTTGTGCTAGCTGGTGGTGCGATATTGCCTGTAGATATTGGTTAGGCATGTAGATATCATCATGTAGATATTGCCGTTCTTGAAGTTTGTTCATAAAATTAGTTGTTATAGGAGAAGTAAGTGGTTGTTAAATAGTGCTCTATTAGCGGGATGAAGTCGGAGAGGAGTCACTCATGTGAGTCCTTTATTATGTTTAATGTGTCTTTTATTGGGATTTATGTAAAAAGGGATTCTACGTCGAAACTTGCAAGCAGATTTGTGAGACGTAGTCGAATTTTTTTTGGATCTTTTGTATGAAGTCCGTTGAGTTAGTTATGTGTGATTCGGATTTTCGGATCAGTGAAGGATTGTAGTGTTTGTGTTAGGAAGCAGGATAAGTTGTATATCGGAGAGTGTACGGCGCTTTTGACAATTAGAATTTTTTCTTTTCATCGAGATTTTTTGGAATTACAAAAATATAAAATTTTTGAGGAATTTTTTGAAAGAGAATACAAAGAAATATCCAAATTATAGTTAAAATATGGAGAAAATCGCAACATAGATATAATTTTTAACAGATCTGACAATACTAGACCGTCTCAAACAAACTCGCCGAATTGATGATCAAATTGCCATTAAATGTGATTTGATCTATGACGAACTACTCAGATTTTACAAATTTTTTAAGTCTAAATCTTTTCCAATCTATACACATTTTTTCTACATTCTGTATTTGACAATTATTTATAAGTCTTTTTATAAGTCTTAGAAATTTATTATATATTTTTAATATTTGTAATGTAATGGTTGGAAATTCAAAATCAAGAATTTAGTTAAAAAGTCAACTACCTTTAATGACTATACTTTATACTTTTATATCGCCTAGGTCCTCAGTTACTTTTAAGACCGTATCTGTGTCTTTCTCTTCTTCCTCTTCTTCAGACTCTGTATTGTTTTCCGGAAAATCAGGAAGCGCTAAGAAGAAGTATATAATCATATTAAAGCAAAAATCATTGATAAAGGACAGAAAAAGGAGATTAGAAAAAATCTTTACTAAGCCTATCTAATTTCTCCTGCCAGGCTTTCTTTAGGTACGTTTCTTGTGCCGTAATTATTTCTTCGCTGGTTGTGCAAAGAGCGTACTTTTCCAATAATTCGCTGTTCAGCTCCAAGAACGAATGTCCCCATGAGAATTTTCCGAGATAAAGCTCGGCCTCGTTCGGAAATCCTGTTATAATTAGAGTAGCTGCTATAGCTTCTACACAACTCAGCTGATAAGGCTTTCCATAATTTATTGGATTTGCAGCGACTAAGAATGGCAATATGCGAGGATGAGACGTCTTCATTCTGTTGAAGGGAGTGTCGTCCAACCGCGCCCAACTACAATCCACGACTGCGCAGCCATACTCCTGTACAATATCACAATCCGTCGGACTCACGCACTGTAACATTCGGTTATTGGCATCAAATTTTGTAATAAAATCGTAGATCTGTCTTTTTGTGACTGAAGAGTATACGCTAATACAATAGTTAAAATAAAATATATGTTTGGAATTTGATAAAAAATAAAAGATAAATTTTAGTGCAACAACAAAGATCAGATTTCATGTTAAGATACGTGTACAGAAAAAGCAGGTTTTCTATTTTTTAAAAACTAGCCGGCATCAATAATATATATGGATTATCTTACAGAGAGACTACACATAGTACAAGCAAGTTCAGATTTGTTTATATATCTTCTAAGAAAAAATAAAAAAAATACGCCAAGTATACATCCCGTTCAGAAAAAAATTTTATATAAAAAGGATTATTTTGTAACTGTCAGTAAAATAAAATTAAAATATAAAATTACTATTCCAAAAAATGAAAAAATAAGACGTCAAATATAGTACAGAGTTGCCACAGAAAATGAATTTTAAAATTCTCTGACTTTTTCAGGTTTTCCAGATAAAAATGGGAAATTTTTATGATCAATATAAATATTATGTCCTGTAGATACCACGATTCTTTTCTTTCGGAAGAATCAGTTCCACGTCGCGACTACGGTTGGAGTCTATGAAACTTGAGTGGAGTCGCCTGATAACGGTCTGACAGAATTGAAAAAGAGGAACCGGACAATCTCCACGAAAACTTGTAAACGCTAATCAACCTGGAAAGAATAACAACCTTAACGCAGGCCCAAAAGGTGACAAGATTGCTAAAGACATTATAAATGCACTTAAGTCACGCAATAATAAAAATCCAAGCTTTGTCGTCCCAGGCTGACCAACAATTTCATCTTAAGAAAAATAGGCGCCATGTCGCGCTTAAAAAATATCGTAAAACGCATGGGATAACTTCCGTCACATCACACATAGTCAGCGAACGTTGCAAGCGTTTCTGCACATTCTACACTCTGCAGATTATAAGTTAAAGTTATTGTTTTTTACGATGACGCGATCGCGAAGGAATTGAATAAGTGCGATTGTGGTTAAAGCTATATTATATATAATATTGGGTTCCGGTTATCTCAAAAAATATTGATAAAAATACTTTTAGTCGATGTATTTTCGCGTAATTAAATGTCTAGTTATCCAAATAATATCGAGATTGACGCTGAGGAACTGCGATTACATACGACACTCTTAATCGGGTTTAATAACAGTGATGACAATACATCCAATCGATGCGTTTTCGCATAAAAATAAGAAAAAGTTTGACCAAAAAAAGTCGCTTTGCCTCATGAACCGTGATTAGTCATTGAAGTCGATGACTATTCAAGTTAAGAAGTTGGTCGCAGCGACGAAATATTGCGATGCAAGCATGTACTGCAGACACTGCAATAAAATTTTCATTTCCCTGCTTTAGGACCGGTATTTATAATCAGATCTTATATTCAAGATTTAAGCACATCTTAAGCACGGTCTTAAGAAGTCACGAATCAATCAGAAGGCTGTCTTAGCATCTTAAAACATTACTTAGGATGGTCTTGAAATAAGAATCGACTATGAACCGACCTAAATCTATCGGAATAATGCTTCGTATTGATTCTGCATCCGCAAGGTCCGTTCAATGGGACATAGGAAAATGAATTCCTGCGGATTGGAAATCACATATGTATACAGGAACAGTGCCAAAACTGTATTTTGTGTACTCATTTTAATTTTGATTTGCATTTTTGCCTTTTTGTATACTATATATGCGACATTCACGTTCTGATCATATTGATCTCCGTATTTATCTGGAGACTTAATTAATTACCTTTAAGATTATATTCAGATTTCCACCCGAGTGCTAACCAGATATCACACTATTGTTATTATTTATCGACTGTTAAACAAGGATGACATAGCACTCGGAAAACATCCAGGTGGCAATCCGAGCACGTTGATTAAGGTCCTGCGCACAATAGAAGGAATAAGGAATTAGGAATAAAGAATAAACGATTTCAACCTATCATATTCTGATATATCCGATTTCTGATAAGTTGAAATTATCAACCTAACTATGCGCTTGTAGGAGATAGTTTTCTCCGTTTAAACTAACTTAACGAAGTTAATTTTTATGAGTATATGTTGTACATGTACATCTGGTCACAGAAAAGTTGCAACACTTTTTCTTCCGTATAGTGGATAAAGAAATCAACTAATCGAAATTCTTCTTTTCCATGAAATGGGAGGAAAAGAAAGATTCTAATTAGTTGATTCACTTATTTGATGCACTATGCGTTATGCGTCATGCAAAAGTCTGTGCTGCGGCCTTATTTCTTTTGCAGATTCCGCCGATGTTTGCGTGTACAGCCGGTCACAGAAAGGTTGCAACACTTTTTCCGATGGGTTTCGGAACGCAGCTTGATCTCCGAGTGATTCTTACTCATGGATCTATAAATAAGAATAAATCGGTGAACATGGGTTCGAAACCCATCAAAAAAAGTGTTGCAACCTTTCTGTGATCGGCTATACACGCAAGCATTGGCGGAATCTGCCAAAGAAATAAGGCCGCAGCACAGACTTTTGCATGACGTATGATGTATAGTGCATAAGCGAATCAACTAAAAAGAATATTTCTTTTTCTCCCATTTCATAGAAAAGAAGAATTTCGATTAGTTGGTTCTCTTATATACTATATGCATTATGCAAGAGTCTGTGCTGTGACCAATAAATTTGTGCAGAAAAACAGAAAATGGCGGAATCGGCAGAATGAAATCACGACCAATCACGAACGTTCCGCAGTTCCGCATCCCATGGGAGACGCGGTCCCATGGTGCGGAATTGGCGGACCACTTGTGATCGATCGTGGCTTCATTCAGCTGATTCCGTTCCGCTAAAATATGTTTTCCTATGGAGTGGAATTTCCGGAATGCGCAATTAACGCTGATCAGTCACAAGAGTCTTCTCGTAGATCACTTTCATTAGATTCATTCGGAATAGTGTTTGTCATTGGCTCGTATTGATTGTGCATCTGCAAGTTCCGCTCCATGGGACATACGAAATGAAACTTCTGCGGATCAGAAATCACACATACATACAAGGACATTGCTTTATCTTCATTTTGTGTACCCATTTTGATTTTGATTTACATTTTCGCCTTTCTGTATACTATATATTTTAAAAACAAATTCTCTGTTTCACAAACGCAAATTCACTGCTAATGCAAAGAATTTGTGTGTTTAAAGCAGTGAATTTTTGTTTTTAAAGCAGTGAATGTATTTTTAAAAGCAATGAATTTGTATAAAGCAGAACGTATACATAGCGCTATATTGAATCGGGATGATTAACCTCTAAAGTCTCCAACTTTAACACTTAATAACTCTATTCACAAAGCCAATTGCCGTTTTTTTATCAGATTCTTTCGTTTTGAATAAAAACGTGTCGAATGAGTATATTTTATTAAGATTTTATTTTAATTCATATGTGAATAATTAAACATGTTGAACTTTAAATTCCAAAATAAATAACATATAATGATACATGGCAGAAATCTATTGTCTTCTCTCTATAGATTACAAAGTTAGGTTCAATATTTCGACGCTAGAAAATGAGCATTTCAGCGTCGCATGAAAAGGCATGAAAAGGCATTCCTAATACATAGAAAGATAAATCTAAATCAGCCTTAGGATCTGAGCACAAGAATTATCGTAACACTTACTTAGAGACTTAAGTTGTAAACGTTAGTAACGCACAAGCGTACTTTGGAGTATGATGTACGATTTATTGCTATCTCTTAGAAACATACGTAAAAACTTGTGCGTTACTTACGTTTTATAATTTAAGTCTAAGTAAGTGTTACGATAATTCTTGTGCTTAGATCTTTATATGGGAGGATGTCTTCTTGAAAAAATTGAAGAATAAGTTCCCTCAAATCATTCTCTAGCATTAATTTATATTGACATAAATGTTAAAATTAATAATTATGTGAATGGTATACGTAATGTAAATTATTTCAGTTCTAATATGTCATTTATTCATACAGAAATGAAGCTGATGTTCAAAGCTTAAATGATAGCTTAAATGAAACTTAAATGATTTATCCGATTGGAACTTTTGCTCAAGTACATGAGGTATAAGATTTAGGAAATCGGTGGTTATGGCACACACAAGAGTGAATTGATTGAAAGAGATTGTTAATCAAATTTTTGAGAATGCCAATTCAAAAGTAGAACACGGTAGAACACGATACGAAAAATATATTTAGTTATTGCATTTGCATATTGCAAACAAAGTGACATATTATAGAAATTTAATGTTCTGTTATTTGATACAAATTTTGTTAAATAATATAGGGTTATAAATCACTCAAGTTATTATATGAGTAAAACTATTTTTATCAACAATCTAAATTTTGTACAGACGTTTCGATCTCTATCGGGTCATTTTCAATATTAAATAATAAATTTAAAAATGTTACCGATAACTACGCGAGATGTTCACAAATTAAAATATAAAAAGCGCATGTTGTACTTGCATGTTGACAAAAGGAACTACAGTAAGAAACGGCCTAGATACAAACAACTTCACATCGGAACTTAATGTTAGTCAAATTCATAAATCACATAATAATCATATAAGATCTATTAACTATGAATTTTTTCTCAAATATACAATAGGTTGATACAGTGAATGCAATGTAAAAAAGATGTATATACGCTTCATGTTCCTTTTACAACTGCTGATTAAAGTTAGATCGTCCAAATTAATTGAAAAAATTGAGTACTAAATGCAATTATAAAATTCATAATATCACAAAGATTCTTAAAACTGTAGAACTCTGATGCCAGAACATTAATGTTGAATTTTAAACCGTTATTTTTTATTGAATTAAAAAAATTTTCTTAAATGTTTAAATTGGCATGGCCCTGTTATTCTGCTTATATTGTCCTGTCTATTTTATACAGAGATGAAAGTAATATTTCCATTTAAATATTACATTCATATTAAATATTACAATTACCGTTCCTGTAGACGACACAATGACCAGTAATAAGGTTAACCAGGAATCATTGCGTAAAAAAACAAGAATAGAATTATAGAATGAAAGAATAGAAAAGGTCGATGAAACAAACTCTACGGAAATAAAACCGCAAGTATAATACATGCGCCTGAGAAGAATACGGAATTTATATATAATACGTTATATATAATAATTTCCATACATTTTTATTGTACTATTTATTAAAATTATATATTTATACATATATATATATATATATATATATGTGTGTGTGTGTGTGTGTGTGTGTGTGTGTGTTGTGTGTGTGTGTGTGTATATCATACACATACAATATATTTATTTATACAAGGTTTATTCGCGTTGCATGTTTCAACACCCGGTAAAAAATTTTTCATACATTAATATGTATAAATATTTATAAACACTTAATCATATATAATATATAGTATTCATACATATTCAAATATCCCTCTTTCTTTTGTAAAATTACTTGTTAATAGAAAACCTTTTTTAAAAAAGATAAAGACGCTAACAATACGTGCTTCTCGGGTAAAACCTAAGTATCCAATCTAATTAATAATAGTTTTAATTTTTCTTCAAAAATATTCATATTGAAGATTTTCTTATTCTAACCCAAGTAATGGTAACTTTAATTCTCTGTCAATAATTATTACATTTCGAAAAAAGTGGATGTATCCAATGAAAAATTAAAACCCATATGTTACAATTTAAACTAATCAAGTTAAATTTTATCAAATTAAAAAGTAAAACACAAATAATACTATCTCTTGTTATTTACAATACTCTAATGATATGTATTATTCGTATAAAAGATTTGATATTAACAAAATTGGCAGTGAAATTCTTCAAAATTTTATATAGTATTCGTAAAAAAGATTTGATATCAACAATTGGCGCCAAGTTAAATTCCATGTAATTCGGATACCAAATTATATAAATAATATTAACTTTAATGATATGTACCATTCCTTTAAAAAATTTGATCAAAAACTAGCGTAAAGTTAAATCCCATTTCTTTATACCATGCTAAATTAAATAAATAATGAATATTAATCTAATGATATGTACGAGGTGAGGCTATTAAATAACGAGACTGATGCTGTAAAACATTTTATTTTGATTACATACATATTTACTTATTATCACCTTCAATATACACCCCTCCTCTATCCCTACAACGCTCCATGCGAATCTTCCATTGTTTGAAACAGTGCTGAAAGTCTTCTTCTGTCAGCTCCTTCAGGACGCGTGCCGCTTTCTCTTTCACAGCTTCAACGGACTCAAATCTTGTTCCTTTTAATGCAGATTTCACCTTAGGAAACAGATAGAAGTCGCACGGTGCAAGATCCGGCAAATAAGGCGGATGGTCACTGGGATGCTGTACTTGGCTAGAAACCTCTTGACAGACAATGCGGAATGAGTCGGCGCATTGTCTTGGTGGAGAACCCATGACTTGTCTTTCCACAATTCGGGTCGTTTTTTCCTTATTCTTTCAAGAAGTTCAGCAAGAACGTGAAGGTAGTAATGTTGATTAATAGTTTGACCTTCAGGAACCCAGTGAAGGTACACAATGAATATCGAAAAAAACAATCATTATTGCTTTGAATTTTGATTTGCTCATTCGAGTTTTTTTGGCTCTCGGTGAAGTTGGGCTCTTCCAGTGCATGGATTGGCGCTTCGTTTCGGGATCATAAGTAAAAAACCACGACACATGTTATTATCCTTTCCAATAAGTTTGGGTCATTTTCAATGGCATTCAAAGTGTCAGTACATAGATTTTTGCGAGCTTCTTGTTGTTCAAACGTGAGAATTTTAGGTATCATTTTGGCACACACTTTTTTCATGTTAAAATTGTTATGTAAAATTTGTCGTATACATTCTTTGTCAATTCCTACAGTTTCACCAATCGCACGAATACTTAACCGACGGTCGGATCGAACCAGATTACCGATTGTTTCGATATTGTCATCCGTTTTTGACGTGGAAGGGCGACCCGGGCGTGAATCATCTTCAACGTCTTCTCGGCCGTCTTGGAAACGCTTAAACCACTTAAAAACATGTGCACGCGATAAACATTCATGGCCATACACTTCTTTCAATAAATTATAAGTTTCAGTAGCGGTTTTTCCAAGTTTCACGTGAAATTTCACAACAATTCGTTACTCTATTGTTACACTTATCATTTTTCCGGTGAAACAAAAAAACAACTCTAATGCGAAAGAAGGCTACGGCTATACGGATTTGTTTACAGAACCGAGAGGTACTGCATTCGAAAGAGAAGGCTTCACGCTAAACAGCTGTCGGTCGCTAGCGTTTGGCGCATGCGTATTTCTTCTGTAGCAGCATCAGTCTCGTTATTTAATAGCCACATCTCGTATCATTTGTATAAAAGAATTGATATCAACAATTGTGGCGCCAAGTTAAATTCTACTATCAAAATAAAAAGTAAAACCCAAATGATATCTTTATTATTATTTACTTAATCCAAATAGTACTATCATTAATTTTTATGCAATGAAACCTAAATATATGTATATCTTATTGAAGAATCTTTCTTCCAATCCAAAAGGTTTAAATTCTTCTTAAATGAAATTATTATATCACAATTCATTCAAAGACATTTTCTCTTCTAACTAAAGTAGTGGTTATTTAATTCTCCTTCAAATTATTATACAAAACATTATTACAAAATTGCGTTACTTTGCTCAATTTAAGTGTTATCACAAAAAATTAAAGAATTAACCGTATAAAACAAAAAAATTTAATTTAAATAGAAAAATTGTTCATGCCATTAGGTTGGAATAAAAAGATCTTCAATAAAAATATCCTTAAAGAAAAATTAAAACTACTATTAATTAGGTTGGATACTTAGTATTATATACAAACAGCCGGTTTCATCAACTCGATTAAGTCGAATCGGTGATTAACTATCAACCATAAGTGGTCAATTCTACTAAATACAAACATAATTAGTCAGTTCTATGGCCAATTAAATAATTGACATTGGAAATCGGCCCAAATGATCAATAACTGACGCCAAACATAATTCTAAGAAGTATGTACTTTCAAAAACGATATAAAGCATTTAAGTTGCACTAACTGTATAAAACTCTTTTTTAAAAATTTCAAGATTTCGTAACTTTTAATTTAAAAAATAGAACTTAAATATGTACCTATATAAAATTTCTCCTGTTCTATGCCTAAGTGTGGTAGTAACTATTTGATCCTTTTTTAAAATGTTATATCACAAAATTGCGTTATCTTACTCAACCCAAGAGTTAACCTCAACTCAAGAGAAGAATTAAAGACGTAACAGTATAAAATAAAAAATTTTTAATGAAATAAAAAATACTTTATGCGAAAAAACTTGGCGCTGCTCAACTAAGTTAAGAAAATCAGCACTTTAATCTGAATAAAAACTGTTAGACTGAATAAAAACAAATTTTATTGTTTCATATAAAGATTACACAAGTACAGCTTGTCTATATTACGCGCAAACAAATTTAAATACCAAATAAACTAAGTCTTAATCTGATTGACACATATATCTAGTATGACATATATCTAATATTGATACGCACGACTATACGTACTCAACGACTATATAATATACTCATATGTACGTACACTAATGCCTATTTCTTTTATATAATTTATATAATTTATATAATTGAAAATCGTGCAATATAATTTACTCACACATGTACATCCTGTGTTTATCAAGGGACGGTGTACATGTCGTATGTATGCATGCATGCCTGCATGCATTGTTATTTTAATTCACAATGGCTTTTTCTATTTTCCTAATTTGGTTTTTAGCGCCTTTAGTAAGTTTTTTTTACATAAAGTATTTATTTCATTAAATTTTTTTTATTTTATATCGTTATATCCTTAATTCTTTGTAATTACTCTTAGGTTGAGTAAGATGCAATTAAAGATGAGGTTAATGCAATTTTGTTATAACATTTTAAAGAAAGATTAAATAGTTACTACCATACTTGGCATCGAATAAGACAAATTTTATGTAGATATATACTAGAGTTCTATTCTTTAAATTAAAAGTTACGAAATTTTTTATTCAGAATGTACACTGAGTGTGCATCAGTTCTGCCAGTGAAAAACGTTATTAATATCAGTACACTTCTTGCCCTGATAAAATAAACAGCAAGGTGTACAAAACATTGGCATAAGTAATGGATCACGATACAGTACCTGCAAATCCTTTGGCACCTCTGAATAAAAAACATGTGAAAGTCTTAGAAGTATTTTTAACAGGTTTCCTGCTTTAACAGGCATATATTGTATTAATCTCAAACGCCGATAACTTGTATCATTCAGTATTGGAAAGCAGAAAACCTGCTTTCTTTATACTTTCTTTACCCTAATTAATAACTTCCTGATTCACTAGTTACCTTATCACCCATTGGAGTAAGACACAAGCCTGGGAATCGTGCACCCAGTCGTAGGATCCTTATCAAACCGTGTCTTGCAAGTTTTCTTCCAGAGCATTTCTTGGGATCGCAATGCTCCATGTCCCACATAGCTACCGGAAAGTTAATCGATTGTTCATTGACTTCTGTAAATTCAATCGGTTATTACAGAATTTAAATTCCACAAGATGTATCTCGCCTAACCTGCCTTATTATCTTTGTCGGATCCTTCGTCGACTCTCTTCCGATAATATTTCTGCTCCTTGCTGAGGACATATCGAGATCTTCTTTCTAACAATTTGTTCTTCTTACGTCCTGACATTTTTTTTACTCAACAATGATGAGGATATCGATCACAACTTTCTTTCTAGAGAGGAAATGTGAAAAGTGAAAATTTTGATCTATACATATTAGAGAAAAACCTGAGACAGGAAATGCCGGTCCAAAACCTGTAACTGCAAAATGCTGCCGCGCACTACTGCCTCCTGACAAAGTGGATGTAAAGTACATAGCTCTGATGGTAATACGTCCACTTTACAACTCCAGATGATAATTGGAGTGGATATTTGGTTCATATAATCGTGCTACGTGAAATTCATTGAATTTGGCCATCGGTGCCGGGCACGTGTGAACCCGTGCATTGTCTTGATGGAAAAGCACTTTCTTCTTCGCCAAATGAGGATGTTTTTTCTTTAAAATGTTGTTGAAACGGTTCAATAAGGCGTAGTAATCGCCATTGATTGTTTGCTTCGACGGAAGATAATCGATATGAACTATACCGCGTGCATTCCAAAAAACTGTGGCCATCACCTTTCCGGCCGACTTCACTGGGTGAAGTCCATTATTTTGACTGTTCCTTCGTCTCGGGTGTGAAATAATGGATCCATGTTTCGTCCACAGTAATGAATCGCAGAAATTCATCTGGATTACGTTGAAACATCTCCAAACATTATTTTGAAATCGTCACATGGTCGCGCTTATGGTCCACAGTGACCAAACGCAACACCCATCTTGCCGATAGTTTTTGATCCAAATTTCACTCGTCGATCAATTAAAACAATATCATGGACATCGATGATTTCTGGCGTAGTAGCCTCAATTGGACATCTCGAGGTACATCACATGTAAATGTACGACCACATTTAAATTCACCCAATTGTACACAGTCGCAAACGCTGATGCAGATGTGCTATGAACATTATCCAATTCGGCTTTGATTTATTTCGGCGTTAAACCTTTCATATGTATGATCACTACACGAAACTCGTTTTTTTTCCATTTTGCAAAAAATACAAAGGTTGTTCGCTTTAATCGTCTACAGAAATGAAATCACGCGATGAATTCGGCTCAAAATTTGACAGTAATCAGCTGAAAGATGCTATTTATCAAAAAGTAATGACATGCGAGTATCCTCTGATAGATTTTCTAAGAACTTATTGACTTGCCTTCGTATAATTGTGCTACGTTTACAAATTGTGCGTCAGAAATATTCATCTCTGCAATCTTACATTCGCATGATGTTTTCGCTTAAAAGAATTAATATTAAGGTTATATTATATTTTTACAAATGTGTTAATATTTATATTTTAAGTAAGCTATATACATATAAATTAAATTGCACTTTATTTTTATTAAACACATTTTTATAATTTATTTACTTAATTTGTCATTATTTTCTTATTACCATACTAAAATTTGAAAAACATACAATGACAAAATTAATCTAAACCTTTTGTATAAGTATTTTAAGTATTTAAAATACAATTATAAGTTTCATTGCGATGCAAAAATTAGGTGTTCAATAAAATAAGGAAACAATATATTTTGTTAATAATAATATAAATTTAAAAAAAAGCTGACGAGCCAAGCTGTTAATTACATGTATTATATGTTTATAATTATAAATTTTTATACACAAAAATTTAAACAATGTCAAGAGTTTCAATTCGAAATATTTTGTTTATTTACAAAACAATATGCAATTTCTACATCTAAAGCTAAAACATTGCCCTATTGAGTGACATAAATGTCAATTTCTAAAAAAATAAAATATATATGCATTTCAGCTAAAAATATAATATTACTTTTTTTCTATAATTATTGCATCAATGAATCTTTATATAATACATCTTGTATATTTAAATACTTATACAAAAAAAGTTAAGATTTTTGCAATTATCTTATAATATATATATATATTTTTTTTTTTTCATACATCTTTATTAGAGCACAGATAAAAAAATAATGATTCTTAATAAAATTATTTTTTATACACATTTTTTCTAAACCATCGACAATATTAACATTTTTAATTTTCGTATTTTATACATATATATATGTGTGCGTGCGTGCGTGTGTGTGTGTGTATATTTTATACATATATGAGCTAAACATAGTTCATAATTATATGTACTATATGTATATGTACGTTTACGCAATTTTTCTTTTGCTGTAGCTAGCTGTTAAAGATAGAGTATTAACATTTGATATTGATGTGCGTGCGTGTATATATACAAGGTGTCTCAGCATATATTAAGTTGTCGGAAAGTTCGTTTCAAATTTTGTTAGCCCAAAATTGCACGTACATCTTCGTTAAAAATAAATGAAATTTAAATTTAGAAAAAGGATTTTGAATCTTGAAATTTCTACTTTCAAATATTTACTATATTTTTTGAGTTTACGTGAGTTTTGTAATTTTGACATGTACAAAATTACGAGTTGAAAAAAATGAAAACATTTTTTCTCATTTTGTAGGTCACCTTAAATAAATTTGCAAAAATTTTTCATTATTTATCGTGAAAATTTGAAGTTTTCGCTACAAAACTATTTTTTTTTATATTCCTACAATTTTTTTATTTTGAATTAAATAAAAAGAAGCAATCTGACTTTGATTGCTCGTTACTCCGACAAAAATCATCGTATCACAATTAAAAAACCAGATCTAAAGCTGAAACATTGCTCTATCGAGTGATATAAATTAAAAAAAAAAAAAAAAGAATATATATGTGCATTTGAGCTAAAAACATATTACTTTCTTTTTATAACTATTGCGCAATGATTACAATGAAAATATAGTCATATTTTTAACTCAAATTTATACATATCCATTTTTTAAATAAAATTGGCAAATTATATCATTCGATAGAGGAAAGTTTTAGCATTGGAAATCTGTATCTTTAATTGCGGTACGATGATTTGTGTAACGCAATTATAAATCGGAATGTTCCTTCTTATTTAATCCGCGAGAAATTCAGAACAAAAAATCGTAAAGACATTTTTTAAAAACGAATTTTTAAGGAAAACTTTGAGCTTTCATGACAGATAGTCGAAAACTTCGCAATAAATATATTCTGTATATAATTTTAAAACGATATTTTAACGAATTTTTAACGAAATTTGAAATGAATTTTCTGAACAACTTAATATTATTTAACAGACAATTAATTGCGGAAGTATGTTATATAAGTGTAATGGAAAAAAGGTAAAAATGTTGTATGAAGTTTCATTAGAAATGCTTTAAAAGTAGGATTCGGTAAAATAACTGATACAACTTATTTAAAATATAAAATATAAAATAAGTTCCAGGAACTTATTTAAAATATACAATCGTAGAAGTCAGTAAAATCGCTGATACGACTTATTTGAAATAAAAAATAAAAAATAGGTTCCATAAACTTATTTAAAATATTAAATAAGGAATAAGCCACAAGAAATTATTTAAAATATAAAATAAGAAATAGGGACCGAAAATGCATTTATTTATTTAAAATATGGAATACTTTTATTTAAAATATAATAATAATTTATCTTTTATTTTAAATGTTTTCGAAGGACATTTCTTATTTTAAATAAACAGTAGATTTCGGAAATTTATTTAAAGTAAGAAATATGTGTTTTGAATGAACTTTTCAAATGGTATTTAAATAAAAAATATTTTAATAATTTTGTTTATTTGAATATACGAATATAAACAATGACAATTAACAACAAACGTTTTAACTCCAATCGAGTCATTTTCAATGTATTTTTAATATATCAACATCGTTCTAAACTAAAAATATGTATATGGTACATACAATACTATTATATATACAATATTATAATTTTTAATATCGTATTTTTCATTTTTAAATATAGCGTTTCAGTTTTTTTTTGATAGCTACAGCCTATAATTGATACTTAATAGTATTAACCCTTCGTGAACCAGGAAAATCAACATGGACTTATTTTAAATAATAAATACTAAATAATTGTTTAATTTTTTTTATTTAAAATTTTAAATAAATTTATTTGAAATAAGATTGAATCCTGTTTAAAAGTTATAAACTGTTGTAACATGAGATAGAAAACAATAGATTTTACATTGCGCAAAGTATGGAAACATACATTTCATGTATGAAAAGATCGAATGCGTTTATCTCGTGTAAATTGTATTAACATTTTATTACTATCTTTAAATGATTCAGTATCATTTCTATCTGTGTGTAAATATATGATATTTATTCAGCTCTAAGACAACAACTGTACTTAAAAAGATTATATTAGGTATAGTAAAAAGAAATCCATTATTTTTCCAATAGATGGCTTTAGTAATCTGTATCACGCGTAGATGAGATACAGATTACTAAAGCCATTTATTGGAAAAATAATGGATTTCTTTTTATTACACCTAATATAGCTGTTTCTATCGTCGTAAAATAGTAACTGCCGTCAAGATGTCAATGTTTTCATATCATGTTATCATATACAAAAAAAAATCTGGACACTGAGTTTTTTTCACAAATTTTTATATTAATATATTCAAATAGCAATAATTTATTGAAAAATCATCGTAGCGAGATATTTAAAAAAGCTTTTTAAAGTTTGAAATCTTTACTTTCGAAATTGGTGATTGATATTTCAATCGGACTGATCTTTTATGAGAAGTAGGGATACTAGTCCTAAGTCGGATCCTCTGAGGAGAGTGCGAGGCGTGGGGAGTACTCGTCAGAGCGGGGGTACTCGTAAGCGCGGGGAGAGACAGCGCGGGGAAGGCCTCAGTCGGCTACATTGCTGTTTACATAAGCATAGGACTTCGGTCGATGGATTATAAGGTATGCGTAATGATATTCCGCTATGTGTTCCGTATTTTTTTAGTCATCCACCGCCGCCAATCGCCGACACTTCCAAAAATGCGTCGGTAACAAAGGTTTGCATACATTTATTGCATATGCTTACCATCTCTCTTTCTCTTATGTTTCGTCATCTTTCCGCGTTGTCGTTCCCATTGTATCTTCTTCTCGCACGCAAAAATATTTTATCATACGTTTCTTATTTAATAAATAATAATAAGGTTCTGTGTTGTGTGTACATATAAAACAATGTAGTACAAAAGAAGGACAAAGAGCCAGTAATGTATAAAAGAACTTTAATTTAAATTAGCATTAAAAATTCATATAAACAATTACAATTAACAACAAACGTTTCAACTTCAATCGAGTCATTTTCAATGTAGTCTTAATATATCAATATCGTTTTAAACCAAAAATATGTACATGGTATTACAATATTATTATAATTTTTAATATCGTATTTTTCATTTCGTGTACTACGCTGCGAGTCACTTTTATCAAGAATCAAAGTAATCATAAGAAAATTCTGGAAAAGTAACCGTGAACAAAAAGAATTAATATTAATTATATACAAATTAGTAATATAATAATGTACCTTGTCAGTGATATCAGCAAATGTGTTAAGAATCCATTAATAAAAAGAGAGAAAAAAACGCAGGTAGATGGTAGTTCATTTCGTGATACAATATATTAGTTTTTTATTGTATAAATTATTTTAAGCAAATTTGCAAAAGTAATGAACATCTAATTTTCACGATGTCAGATAACGAAATGTCAAGAAGAAAAACATTTATCGAGAACGGAAAACGGCAAAACAGAGGAAAAGAAAAGAATATATTAGAAATGAGAAAGAGAATGTATAATGTTAAAATACAATTCAGGCAAAGACTCTGTATCATTTTGTTTGTTTATTCCATGTTTCTGTTTTTTAATATGGACCGTTTCAGATATCAACCTTGAAGGTTCTATATCTAATATGTCCACTTTATTTCATTTAAAGTTGTGATTCTCCTCAATACGGTAATTGGAAATCACTGATGGAGATTTTGAACTTATATTATTATAATATCTGAAACATGTTCATGCAATCTGGTCTTTAATTGTCTTTTTATCTGGTCAACGTAACTAACATCACAATCCTCACAAGATATTCTCTAAAATACATTTGATTATGAAAGTGTTCCAACTCATCCTTTCCTCTCTTTATGAAATTTTTTATTGTGTTAGGAATGGTAAAAGCCAATTTTACAATTAAACATATTAAAAATAGGTGTAAATCTTTCAGATATTGTATTGACATATAGAATAGTAAAAAATCTTTCTGTGTCATCCTTATTATCATTCAAATTATTAATATTGTTAATATAATATTTAATTCTATTCTATAATAATATAATATTTAATTCTATTCTATCTTCTATGAATAGTCGAAAAAATAAAACGTAAAGGATATCCATTCTGTAAAAAAATATTAATGGCGTCAATCAAATTATTTTGTTGGAACTTCGGATGACACAAGCAAAAAATCTTATCCACAACTCTATAAATTACACCTCTTTTATGACAAAGTGGATGGTATAAGTAGAAATTAAGGAAGCTACCGGAAAAGGTTGCTTTATGGTATATATCGAAAATAAGATTCCGTTCTTCAATAATCAACATGGTATCCAAAAAACTTATTTTTCCATCAATGCCAACCTCCATAGTGAACTGCAGTCTAGTGTGCAACGAATTAAAAATATCCAATGATGAAAAATATCCAAAATATCACCAATGCTTTCAGACGAAGCAGAGCAAGATAATATCGTCAACGTATCGATAATAAAATAACAACCGAAAGGGCAGCATTTCGATAGCCATTTTTTCAAAATCTTGCATAATCATATTTGCAACGACAGGTGACAAGGATGATCCCATAGGAGTCCCGAATATTTCTTTGTATATTTTTTTATTAAAGATAAAAACCGTAGAATTCAAAACCATCTGAAAGGCAATCAAAAATTCATCTAAAGGAATTTTAGTTTTTTTTGGATATGGATCCCACCTTCCAACAACACTATCAGATGCCAAATCTATAGGTATATTAGTAAATAGAAATACCACATCCAAGGAAACCAATATAGAATCTGATTCTAGTTTAACATGTTTAAGTTTATTAATTAAGTCCAAACTATTTTTTTATAAAACTAGGAGTTTCTCTATAGAATCATTAATGATGTTATGTAGAAACAATGATAGATTACATAATAAGCTATTTATAGATGAAACAATAATTCTAAGAGGATAGTTTTGTTTATGAATCTTCGTTAAACCGTATGCTCTAAGAATGATCCCGTCAGTCATACGTAACCTTCGATATGTAAAGTCATCTATTAACCCTTTTCTTTTTATCTACTAGGTTACGCAAATCGCTCGTAAGTTTTTTTGTAGGATCTTTAATTATCATCTCATATGTATTGTTCTCATATTGTTGTCTAAAAGTATCAATTCCATCTTGGATATATAATCTAGTTTATTTTGAGCAACAGTAACATTTCCTTTATCTGCTCTAGAAATTAATATTTCAGGATGATTATTTAATGTTTTTTATTTAATGATTTATTTAATGATTTATTTTCCGTTTCTTATTAAATAGAGAGAACGCTTCATACGATCGTGATTGTCTGTCGTAGTATCGTTGAGCGCGAAGATGCTGATGGCGCACGGAATATGATAGCGCTGCGATAATAAGAAAGGAATGAATAATGTCATACACCCAGATATATATTGTAGTTTAAATATGCGTTTACTTTTATATATAATTTTACAATATATATAGTTCTTATTATATAGTTCTTACAATATTTGTAAGCAGGAACTTAATTTAATTTAATTTAATTAATTTCAAATCGAATTTTAAACACCTGCTTCCGATTAGCACTAAAATGTACATTTACTTTTCACACTGTTTACAATATTATCTAAAGCATAAACTACTAACTCACACTCTATATTTAATTTTTTATTATAAATTTTGTGTAAAAAATCTACAGCATCACATTTATCGATGATACAATTTTCATCTAAAAGTGTTACAAAATATTTAAATTTTTCATTGACGATATGCGTATACTGGCAGCTCAGAGTATACGTTCTCGATGGAATGTTTGAGTTTGAACATGAAGAGCACGGCTTCATATACAGATATGTTTCGTGCAGTGTTAATTTGAATTCACATCATCTACACTTATATATAGCGCTCTCTCTTCTTCCCGTTATATTCTCTCTCATGTTCTCTTTTCTTCTTGTTCACAATTTTATTAAATAAATATGGTATTTGTTTTACGATTTTTTTAATGGTATGACTTAGCCATGATTTTAATTTAACAAGTAATTATAATAATATTTTTGTAATTAATGTAATGTATTAATGTAATGTCGTATAATAATACAAATAGCTGAGCGTTCCTAATTATTAAACCATTATAAACTATTATTGAGTAGCTATCGAACACTTATTGTACTACGTCATACTACTGAACAATCATATTAATAATCATATTAATAATTAATTCTAAATAACTATAAAGAAAGAAGATTCTTTTCCACTTGCAGTAAGGAGAAACAGGAATATGCAGGTTTCTAAGTTACGTAACAAGTAGATGATGTCAGAAGTAGATATTAGAAGGGAGCGAAAAAAATATTTTAGGATTGTGGAGGAAACCCAAGAAGAAATAGAGATTAGAATTATAATTTCTTATTATTCAATTTTTATTTTAATAATCAGGAGATACTGGTGTCTCGACGTTAAGCTATGGCGCGAGACACGGACATGCCTCCTTTATGCGAATCGACGAATTACATCAGATCGAAGTTATCGGAAATTCAATAAAGCCGATTCTACATTAGTCTCTAAAAATGGCAGTTCGGAACTTTGCGTCGCGATATCTCCGCTTGCGCTTGTAGAATACGTACAGAAAAAATAAAAACACTCATTATATTGGGTCATCTAAAAAGTATCCGCGGTTTTTTGTCACTAGATGTGTGTTGATGGTCATATATCTAGTGACAAAGTACCGCGGATACTTTTTAGATGACCCAATATATTTCGGACGGTTGTAATCGATTGAGCACACTCAGAACTTGATTGGTTCAGCTCTTAAGCCGGTTCTACATTAGTTGCAAGCCGATCGCAAGTTTGTTGCGACAGCCAATAGAAAGTGTTGATTTCAAAATGCAAGCTTCAGATTGGCTGTCACAACAAATTTGCATCGGCTTGCAACTAATGTAGAACCGGCTTAAGAGATGAACCAATCAAATTCTAAGTGTGCTCGATCGATTGCAACCGCTCGAAATATATAATGAAAATATTTTTATTTTTTCTGTATGTATTCTACAAGCGCAAGCGGAGATATCGCAACGCAAAGTTCCGAAAACTGCCATTTTTTCAGATTCAGATTTTCAGATTAAGATGCGTCATCATCGTCGATCGCATTCCACACATTCCTTTCGTGTCCTTCTGACATTCTTTATGTAAGGAGTGCTAGTGATATATGAGGGCAAATCAATAAGTACTCGTTTTTCAAGACAGGCGACATTGCTGATGCAAGTTGGCATTACTATCGTGTACTACCATCTTTCAAACGACGCCATACAAAATTTCAGAGTGATTCATGCAATAGTCTTGATTTGACAGCAATTCGTAGTGAGCGTGTTTGACGTTTTCCGTTACAATGGAAAAAGAGCAATATCGATCCGTGATTCGTTTCTTATTTTTGGATGGAAAAACGTGCGAAGAAATAAAAACGAAGGTGGATGCTGTCTATGGGAACTCTTCACTATCTATGACAACCGTCAGATATTGGTTCAATGAATTCAAACGTGGTCGTTCGTCTGTTTTTGATGAGAAGCGCCCAGGCCATCCGGCAGACGTAGTTACTGAGAAAATCGTTGAAAAAGTCCACTACATGATTCTCGCTAATCGCCGAACGAAAGTGCATGAAGTAGCAGAGGCCGTAGGAACAGCGTATCGTACGGAACAGCATTCAATATTTTGCATGAGAACTTGAGAATGAAAAAAATTATCGGCCCGAGTGCTGTGATTGCTCATAATGCACCGGCTCACTCCTCTACAGTCGTCAAGCCAAATTAGTTGAATTGCGCTACGAATTGCTGCCGCATCCATACTCAGATTTAACCCCCTGTGACTTCTTGTTTCCAAACTTGAAAAAATGGAAACTCGATGGAAAGAAATTTACCTCGAATGAGGTCATCACCGAAACAGAGGCCTATTTTGCAGAGTTCGACAAATCGTATTTTTCTGAGGGATTAAAAAAATGGCAGAAGCATTGGAAAAAATGTATCCTAAAAGGGAATTACGTTGTAAAATAAAAAAAATTTTTGTGAAAAGTTTGCATCTTCATTACTAACACGGGTACTTACTGATTTGCCCTCGTACATGATCAGCGAACGCTGCGATCTGAAGACATCTAGAGACACGACATGCATCTAGTTTCACTGGCCTAGTTTTCATCGAGGGTTTAATCCGGATCAGAATGTAAGAACTAACCAACTACAGTCGAACATTCCTCTGTCGTTCGACTGTAACCAGTGTCGCGGCGCTAAGCATGGCGTGAGTTTGTATTACAATAGTGTCTCGGATGATTTTTTCAAAACAAGATCGGTAAAGTCGGTATAATAATAAAACACGCTGGTAATTGCTAAAAACTAGGAAATATAATTTAAAAAGCGATTTATTCGATCTCGACTTCCATTTATTTATAACTTAATATTTAACGAAAAGAGATTAAATAGAAATGGATTATTCGCTGGTATTTATTAACTAAGCTAGGAAATGATAATGAAAAACCGATTTATTTCTATTTATTTCTAATTAATGTTTAACAAAAGAAGATCAAGCAGAAATGGAATTATACACTGCTATTTGTTAACTAAGCTAGGAAATGATAATGACAAAGCAATTTATTCAATAACGATCTCCATTTCTTTATAACTCAATATTTAACAAAAGGAGATTGGATGTAAACGAAATTATACGCCGATAATTGTTAACCTAGCTATTTTATAAACAAATAGAAGTAAATCACTTTTTCATTATCATTTCTTAATTAACAATTACCAGCGTGTAATTTCGTTTCCATCCGATCTCCTTTTGTTAAATATTGAGTTATTGAGTTATAAACAAATGAAGATCGAGGTCGAATAAATCGTCATCTTCTGGCTAGTTAACAAATATAGCGTATAATTATTAGGTGTACAAATAAATTTCCGCCGTTTTTATCAAAAATTAAGCATTTATTGATGTGAAATTGCTTGTTGAGTCGCTCCTAATGTAAGTGCAAGTTCTTTTTGCGTTTGGCACGAATCTTCATTCAATAATGCTTCCAATTCCGCGTCTTCGTACACTTTCGGCCTTCCGCTACGTTCTTTGTCTTCGACGTCAAATTCACCGTTCTTAAATTTTTGAAACCATTCACGACAACTTCTCTCACTTAAGGCAGCCTCACCATATGCTTCTACAAGCAATCGATGAGCCTCAGCTGCAGATTTCTTCAAACTAAAGAAGTAAATCAAAAGTTCCCGCAAATGACGCTTATTCGGCTCAAAACTCGGCATTTTCGCACAAAAAAATATATAATGCTGATACAAAATCGCTAGTATTTCAAGGTTATGTTGTTGACAGATGTTCAACCTTACGATATAATGTTTTACATCAGACAATTTTAACCATAGCTTGCTAGTGGTGCCATTTTTTGTCAAACGGCGGAAACTTATTTGTACACCTAATACATTTCCGTTCAATCTCCTTTTGTTAAATAATAAGTTATAAATAAATGCAGATCGAGATCGAACAAAACGCTTTGTCATTATCATTTCCTAACTTAATTAACAATATAATGGTATTTACTGCGTTAGTAATATTTTACTTATTTCATATTGGTTATTGTTATTGTTCCTTAAATTCTTTATTCAATATTTAACTTAAGACATAAATTATGAAGGTTAGAAAGAGAAACTAATTGTAAGATGCATTATAAAGTATATCAGACAAGGAAAGATTGAGGAGGCCGATTTCACCAACGCCAATCAAGCTTAATCGTAATTAATGATCGATTCTACTAAACAGCAAAGATGATTGCTTAGTAAACGGCCAATTAAGCTAACTGGCGTTGGTGAAACTGGCCCTGAGTATGCCAACTTCTCGAAATATATCTCGCGTTTCACAGTTAGTAGCCTTTGCCTCTTATGAGACATTCATAAAGGTGCTTTTTCATGCTCGATGCTAATTTTCAACACCAAAATCAAATGACGTTTGATATTTCAATTTCTATCCTTAAGATATCCACGATGCTAGAAGTCGGCCCGAGATCTCGGACAGAGAAAAAATTAATAAATCACATTTGAACAATTGGATCACATGACCATTGCGATTGATCAATTCTTTCTTCATCTGAGGTCTTGGACCGATTTTCAGCATCGTAGACTATAGACGGCGGAGATTTAGAGAGATACCGTCTAAATGAAATTCATAGATGGCTCTTATATTTAATCTTAAGTATAGTCTTAAGATATCATGAATCAATTAAAAGACCGCATTAGCGATTTAAGACATTATTTAAAACCGGTTCTACATTAGTTGCAAGCTGATCGTAAGTTTCTTGCAATCAGCCAATCTGAAGCTTGGATTTTGAAAACAACGTTTCATATTGCTATCGCAATGAATTTGCGATCAGTTTGCAACTAATATAGAATCGGCTTAGGCCGGTTATAAAAAGAATCGACTATGAATACCGGCCCATGAGAGAGTAGCAAATTATATCACGTGAATGACAGCGTCCAATCAGGATAAGGATCAGATGATAGTTTTCTCTAATCTCTTCCATGCCTATGGAGCTTTGATGATTACGCCCATGATGGAAATATACAAGATGAGCCATTCCCATAGTTGCGCAGTAGCAGCATGAATTTTGGGTAAAATTTGATTGGCTGTTCCAGTATACCAATGCTATTGTACGCAAGAAATTGCATATTGGGTAACATTTGATTGGTTATTTCCTGTATTGCTATCGCGCAATATTTCACCTTGTATATTTCCACCATGATCGCGCCCAGTCAGAGGATCAGAGGAGTCACGTGCAGTTTGCTACTCTCTCCCTTTGAGATTCTCTAGTTATTTTATTATTCTCTTTATTCTCCTCTCCGACTTTTCGTGTTTCTCGTAGGCGGGAATTAGGCTTTCCTTTTAGGAGACACAAATCGACATAGTATAACATACTCGACATAGTATAACATACACAGTACAGTTTGTCACACTTAAATGAAACACGATATGTGCAGTGTGTATCGTGTGTATGAACTTTTAATACATAACCTTAAAAGGACACACGAGATCCGATTATTGCAAAGAGTGATGTGTATATTTTCGAGTAAAGGTACATACTTTGTATCAATTAGTAGAGGTATTCCAAAAAAAGTTTTAACATCTTACAAGTTACAAACTTTTCAAAATTATTTTTAAACTTTACAGGTATTTATAATATATTGTATTGTGAGTACAAATTAGTTCGGTCCGTTTTCCAAAAGATGACTCCAGCTTGTGAATGGTTCATAGTGACAGCTGATTTTGGCGTTTTCAGAGATGTTAGACATCTGCTAATAATATTCAGTTTATATCGCTTTGAGTTTCATACAAAAACCTTGATTTTTACTGTGTTTGAAATGTCGAATTTTGTGTTAATCAAGCAGCATTTGCGGGAGGTTCTAATTTTCTTTAATTGGAAGAAAAGTGCAGCTGAAGCCCAATACTTGTCTTCGAATACTTGTCGAAGTTTATGGTAACACTGCTCCAACTGATAAATTATGTAGGGAATAGTTTCGACGTTTCAAGGATGAAGATTTCAGCGTTGAAGACAAGCCTCGCTCTGGACAGCCAAAAAAATTCGAAGACAAAGAATTAGAGGCATTACTTGAAGAAGATCAGAGTCAAATGCAAGAGGAGCTTGCAGAATCATTGGGAGTAACTCAACAAGCCGTTTCTGCACGATTGAGAGCCATGGGAATAATTCAAAAACAAGGAAATTGGATGCCTTTTTTCTGAAACCGAGAGACGTTGAAAGGCGATTTTTCACTTGCGACAACAACTGATTCAAAGACAACAAGAAAAGGTTTTTTGCATCGGATTGTGACTGGAGATGAGAAGTGGATATTCTATGACAACCCCAAGAAGAAAAAATACTACACTAAGCCCAGTCAATCGTTGCCATCGACCTCAACATCAACACCAAAGTCGAACATGGTTCGAAGATCATACTCTGTATCTGGGATCAAAAGGGTGTTGTTTACTATGAACTGCTGAAACCTGGCGATTCCATTACGGCTACAATTTATTCGTTTGAGCCGTGTATTGCGAGAAAAACGGCCGGAATACGAGCAAAGACATGATAAAGTTATTTTTTTTTATGACGCTCGGCCTCATGTCGCAAAAGTCGTAAAAAAATATTTGGAAACGCTCAAATGGGATGTTTTATCGCCATATTCTCCTTCTGATTACTGGTTGTTCTAAAGGATGCAGCACGATTTGGCAAGTCACCAGTTCACTTCTCCAAAATTGGATCGCCTCCAAAGACGAGTCATTTTTTCGAGATGGAATTCGAAAATTGCTTGAGAGATGGGAAAAAGTAGTAGCCAGCGGTGGACAATACTTTAATTAATCTGTTCATTCATTTTGTTTTTGTTGATTGTATGCCGTTAGTCCCACTGTATACAGGGTGGGCCATCTATTGGTACGTTTTTAAAAATGCGATCAAATGAGCATACATTGATATTTTTTATTAATTTTTTTTTTGTTGTGAAGCTAAAAGTATCCGCGTCAAGAATGAAAAACGATTTCGTTCATGTGGCTCCCTCTACTGGCCTTACAGTATGCCATTCGGTCACCCCAATTATTAATGACATTTTGGACTATCTCGGCGCCAATTTCACTCAAAACAGTCGTAATATAATGTCATCCACTAACATCCCTTTCTCACGAACTTTCCTCACCAATTTGCGTATAGCTCCTTCGGTGGGTGCTCTATCACGACCCATATTTCTTTTCAAAATTCGTACAGTTTCGGCGACACAGCACTGACTTTGAAAATAAGTTTTTAAAATTTCAAAACGCTCTTCAAGAGAAAACATGTTGTTTCGTGCCGCGGACGGTATGACTAATAAACTGTCAAAATTTCGGGTCTGTAGCTCGTTCGGTGTTGCCATACGACGAAATTCAAAAACGTACCAATAGATGGCCCACCCTGTATATATCACGTGTTCTTGTCTTCTATTATATCAGTTACCTGACAGATGGCGTGAGCACCCTTCTCGTACTAACCTAACCTTTTGTTTCTTTGTTATTGTTCGCACGCGCCAGAAATCAAGGTCTGTATTTTTCATCTTATTCAGCAATAAAAATCCCAATAGGTTATGGGCCCAGGAGTGTGAATGGCTATAATAATAAATAGAAAAAGGAGAGTGATAGTGTGTGCAAGGAAGACAGAGGTCCAAGTAACATCGTTTGAATCTGCAAGGATGGAAATAAACTTGAAGTCTGTTACGCAACTGAACTCAAGCAGTTACGTTCGTTGGCGTTTTGAAATTCAGGCTCATCTCGAAGCAAATGATGTGTTTGATGTGGCTGATGGATCGAGAGAGCAACCAACAGATGCCACACTGGCTGATTGGAAAAAGAAGGACGCCTTGGCGAGGTCTTTGTTAAGTAAATCTCTCGATCATGCACATTTTAATTTGGTGGTCGCCTGTAAATCATCCGCTGATATGTGGAAGACTCTCGTGGGACATTATGATGAGGTTTCAAACACGACGAAGCTAGCTGCATTGGAAGCATACAACGACTATCACTGGAAAGACGATATGACTGTGACGTCGTATATTTCAGGGCTTATGCTCATTGAAAATAAGCTCAAGGCGCAAAAATTAAACATCGAAAAGGAAATGATTATTACAAAAATTGTTCGTGGTCTACCGCAAAAGTTTGATAACTTCAAGCAAGTATGGCGAATTTGTCCTACGAAGGACATTACGGTGGAACAATTACAAGCAAAATTGTTAGATGTCGAACGTGACGTTAACGTGACGTCATCTGGAAATCATGGTGTAGCGTTATCTGGTCAGAAAGATCAGAAAAACCGAGAAGTTTTCAAAGGTAAGAAGAAAGCAGGCTGGAAAAAGGACCGAAAGAAGCTACAATGTCACAACTGCAAAGGTTTTGGACATTTTGCTCGTGACTGCCCATCCGAGAAGAAAGACACGAGCTCAGAAGGACGTTCGTCTAGCAATCGTGTGGCAATGCCAGCAAAACAACAATTAGGAGATATTGATGAGTGGATCGGTGATTCAGGTGCGTACAGCCATATTACTCGTAATAGTGATTGGTTTGTAGAATCAAAGGCATTGGATCCTCCGGAAGAAGTGAAAATAGGGGATGGCAGGATTCTAATGGCGACGGCTATTGGCAAAATAAATGTAACAGTCCATAACGGTAAAGAGTGGGTGCCGAGATGTCTCAAGGATGTAAGGTTAGTTCCTGATTTTGGACCATTCAATCTTTTCTCTATTGTAGCCACGACTGACCTTGGTTACGAAGCACTTTTTAGTAAGTCAGAGGTTGTTGTAAAGAATTCAAAAGGCGAGGTGATTGTCCGTGGTATTAAAAAAGGACACTCGACGTATCGAATGCTGATCAAAGTCGAGAAACCAGCTAAGGTTTGCACGGCTCAGAAGGAGATCTCCGCATCATGGGAAACTTGGCACCGTCGACTTGGACATGCAGGAAAAAACAAGGTCAAAGCTCTATTAGAATCTAAAGGATATTGTGCAACTGGAAAAGAAGATTTCTTCTGCGAAGCCTGTATTTTTGGAAAAATGACCAAAGGACCATACAAGGAAATCGTTAATAAGGATTTCAAGCCAGGTGCAAAAATTCACTGCGACCTTAGTGGAAAGGTTTCAATTGAATCGGCAGGTGGTTGCAAATATTTTGCTGTCTTTGTTGACGAGAGCTCAGGATACAAGAAAGTTGCCATGCTGAAAAAGAAGGAACTTGTCGAAGAATTCAAGAAAGTCATTCAGGAAGTCAAGGAAGAGACGGGTCATCCAATTGAGATTTTGCGGACTGATCAAGGCACTGAATTCATTGGTACATCATTTCAAGATCTTCTGAAAGAATATAAAATCAAGCATGAGATGAGTGTTGAGTATACACCACAGTCGAACGGTATGGCCGAACGTGCCATTCGATCTCTTACAGAAAAGGCTCGATCTCTACTTGCAGATGCAAACTTGCCAAAGTTTATGTGGGCCGAGTGTGTCTCGACTGCTTGTTATCTGTCGCCACTCGTGATCTAAAGAAGACATCGTATGAACTCTGGCATGGGAAGGAGCCGTCCATTGAACATCTGCGTGCATTCGGTTGTGATGTTTTTGTGCACATCCCAAAACCGAAGCGAAATAAGTTCGACAAGAAAGCTCGAAAAGGTCAGCTGATAGGTTACGGACCGAGTACGAAGCTGTATCGAGTTTACTTTCAGGATCTTCAAGATGTTCGCATCGCACGTGATGTAAAATTCAATGAAGGAAAGCAAAATTCTTTCTATGTAGAAGACGAGATAAAATCATTATCCAATGACGAAACTTATGAAGTCAAAGAAAATGATTCTACTGAGATTGTAAATGAGATCGTTAAAGTATCTACTCATCCGAAGTCAACAAATGTACGCAAATCCAGTGGACCTTTAACCATGAAGCTCCGAAGTCGTAGCATCATCAGTGAGGATGTTCTTGACGAGAAGCAACAAGGAGGGCATGAAGTCCTGATGGCGTTAAACATGGAAGAACCCAAGACAGCAAGAGAGGCTCTTGAGGGTAAGGACTCCACCGGATGGCAAATGGCTATGCAAGATGAACTCGATTCCTTCGCGAAAAATGATGTGGTTGAGACATGTGTCTTACCATCGGGAAAGAATGTTATTGACACAGGCTGGGTATTGAAGATCAAACGATATCCAAATGGTGAAATCAACAAGCTAAAGGCTAGAATTGTTTGCCGTGGATACAGTCAAAAACGCGGGATTGATTTTACCGAGACATTCGCACCTGTAGTTCGTATGGATTCAATTAGAATTTTGTTAGCTATTGCAGCTCATGAGAAGCTGGTGATCAAGCAATGCGATGTCAAGTCGGCATTTCTCTACGGAGACATCGAGGAAGAAATTTATGTGCGACCTCCTGATGCAGTAGACATTGATGATGGAAAAGTTTGGAAATTAAAAAAATCGCTCTATGGTCTGAAGCAGTCACCTCGGAATTGGAACAAGAAATTTAATAAGCTTGTCACAACCTTCGGTTTGATTCGTTCTATAGCTGATCCTTGCATATATTATGGAAATGGTCAGAAGGGGCGTTTGTTGTTGGCAATATATGTAGACGACATCCTCGTTGCTGGACAACCAGAAAACGTTGTGACTGAATTGCTAGATTTCATGAAGGCTGCGTTCGAGATAAAGATCGAAGAGCCAACCTGTTTCCTAGGTTTGGAACTAAATGTTGACCGAAGATCAGGACGTATTCGCGTAAATCAATAGGGATATATTCGTAATATGCTCGCTCGTTTTGGAATGGAAAATTGTAACAAAGCCCATACTCCGGGAGAAGTTCAAATTAGGAAACATCAACTAACGGACGATGAAACATTTGGAGTTCCATTCCCTTATCGACAGGCTATTGGATGTTTACTATATGCAGCGACGCATACGAGATCAGATATCTCGTTTCAGGTTAATCATGCTGCTCGCGCTGTTGAGGCACCAACACCGTATAACGTGAAGGAAGTGAAAAGAATTTTCCGTTACTTAAAAGGCACAATGTCAGTAGGAATTCAGTTTGGTGAAGGTAAAAACGAAGTTGTTGGATATTGTGATTCAGACTATGCTGGATATCCGGACACTGCTAAAAGTACTTATGGACATGTGTTCGTATTAAACGGTGGACCAATATCCTGGGAATCACGGAAGAGCACGATTGTCGCTGACTCCACAACTGTTGCTGAACTGCAGGTTGTTTATGAAGCATCGAAACAAGCCATATGGATTAAAGATCTCATGAAAGAACTCATAACGTCTTCTGAGAAACCAATAATAATCTATTGCGACAATGAAGCGGCTGTTAAGCTGTCAAAATCCGAGGAAATAAAGAAGAAAACCAAGCACGTCAATGTTCGCTTTAATTTTCTACGACAGACTGTTGGAGACAACAACGTGGAAGTTAAACATATTGCGGGCACAGAGAACCCAGCGGACATGCTAACGAACTCTCTCTACCTCTATACCCTCTACCCCATGCAAAGCTGCTCCATTGCTGTAATCTTTTTTTTATCGAGTGAGACTACGTCAAGAGGGGGTGTTGATTGTATGCCGTTAGTCCCACTGTATATATATCACGTGTTCTTGTCTTCTATTATATCAGTTACCTGACAGATGGCGTGAGCACCCTTCTCGTACTAACCTAACCTTTTGTTTCTTTGTTATTGTTCGCACGCGCCAGAAACCAAGCTCTGTATTTTTCATCTTATTCAGCAATAAAAATCCCAATAGTTTTGAAATAAATGCATTTTTGAACACAAAAAAACGGACCGAACTAATTTGTACTCCCAATATAAAATTTGTATCAGATAAAATATATTTAAAACATAAAGTTTATTATTATTTTATTACTTTTTAAATAAAATATTAAAAAATAATAATATAATATTTGAAGGAAAATTAACAACAATGCAGTGTTTAATATATACTCTAAAAGCAGTAAACAAATCGAAAATACATACATTTTTATATATGAATATTAATATATTAATTTTTAAATTATTTCTTTAAGATGTAATAATGAATATTCTAATGGAAAATAGCAGCAGTAGTTGTAGTAGTAGTAACAGCATTACTAGTAATAGTGAATATGAATTTTCAACTGATGAACAAAATCATGATATTCTGTTTCCAATCCTACAAATGCTGCTAACTGATTGTAGAAGGCATCGCGTAGAAAATTACATCGAAGTTGTACATAGTTGCACGAATGTAGAATCCAAAGAACATTTCAGATTGCATCATAATGTTGCCATAACATTAATTGGTACATATATGGAAATTATTTCTTATAGATTACTATATTTTCTTATTTTAACAAATGTTATGATTTGTTATGACATATTTCATGAATGTGTATATGTCAATAGGATAATTTCACAGTTATAGTTAGTACAGAATGATGAGAAATTATAATGACTGATATATCTAAATAAGATAAAGATAAATAAAATTAATAAATTACACGATTGTTTTTCTTTTGTAGTTATTTCATACCTGTCGTAGCTTATAATAGAGATGTTGTTCAGAATAAAACTTTCTCGCCTTTGATATTTATGAAATATATGCGCAATCTTTTGTGTAATCTTGAATATCAAATAGATAATTATTTCTTACTATTTCTTATCAATTTATTTGCTTTATAAACTTTCTTTATCATTTTTTATTTGAACTTGCAGAAAGTGGAATTCTGCCATCGCATTCATTTGGTCAACCAAAGATATTCGCAGAATGGAGTTTATTTATCACACCCTGTTAAAAAAGTCCGATAGAATCAGATAAGAAAAAACTTTATCTGATTGAATCGTGTTTTTGGTTCGTAAATTTCAGATTACTTATCTGAAATATCTGATAGATTTTCTACATTTCTCTTTCTTTTCTTTTTCACATATACAGCTTATATATCGTATTTAATCAATTTCTATCTAGTCATATTTATTTTATCAAAATCAATAATATTCTATCGCGTTTTTGATTCGTAAATTTCAGATTATCTACCTGATATTTGATAGATTTTCTATATTTCTCTATCGTTTTTGTCACACGGCTTAGATGTCTCTCAGTGGGACAGAGTCAGTGCAGGAACACCACTCAACAATATTTCACCCGCCCTGGACCACACTTAACTGGGATAGAGTCCAGTTCCCCCTCACTTGGCCACTGTTGGATGATTCACCCACCACCCATTCATCCCATGACTGCGCACCACTATCACGGGACAGGGGGACCTTTTATAGAGGGCCCAACTCGTCGTCCGAGAGGTCGAGTGCAATCTCGGACGCTCGGTCTCTTCCAGTGGTGCAAGGGAAGAGATTACGAGAGCTCAGGCATCGCGGGTTCGCTAAATCTATAGTGGAATCATATCAAGATGTGTCCAGGACTACCAAATCGCATCCAGGATAATCCCACCCTCTGCGGGAAACTCTAAATTGCTCAGATTAAACTTAATACCAAGTTTTCTTGCTCGATCGATTACTTTACTTAAAATTATATCATGCTTTTCCTCTAAGTCTCCAAAATTTTTATTATTTATTCTTTGGAATAATTCAGGGGCTAAACTTAAATCAAATGGTAACCTCTTAAATCTATAATTACCAAACAGCGAATTAAAAGTGCAAAGTTTACTCGAGTATTCATCTAGCTCTACATGATAAAACCCGTCTTTTAAATCTAAAACAGTAAACCACTCTTTTTAGCAGCAAGAGACGCACTTCCCCAAGAGTTGATAGTAAACACAGCTTCCTTTTTATACTTTTATTGAGATCAACCAGGTCTAAGCAAATTCTTAAGTTATGGCTTATTAAGTTATCCATTAAATATGGCTTAAGTTATTCATTTGGCTTTTCTATAAGCCAAATTACTTATCGATTCTATAGGCCCCTCCGTCTTAACAATTATTCCTTTTTTTTAAATCATCTAACGTAGCTTTCAGTTTATCTTTTAGGGCAAACGGTACACGTCTTGGAGGTCTAACTATTAGACAGCAATCTGGTTTCAACATGATCTTGCATGTTTCCTTGAACATTCCTGTTCTTGTAAACAAATCCAAGTTTTCCTTTGAATTCCTGCTTGTTTTCTAACCTTTACCAATCCAACTTTTTTTAGAAAACCCAACTTAATGCAAGAATTTAACCCTAACAATGGCAGCCCATCATTATTTACAATAATAAATTTTTGAGTTTTCTCACCACCTTTTACTCTGCATGCTAGTTTAACCTTACCCAAGCCTAAATTTCTGATCACCATAAGCTTCTAAAATCACATTTGTTTTTTTCTAATTCTATCTTTCCTAACTTTCTTAGTGATTTATGTGGTATAATATTTACTTGCGCTCCCATATCTAATTTAAACCTAATACTATTATCTCGAATTATTACATTTTCATACCAAGCCGCCAAGCACATTTCATGTACTTTTCTTTTTACTACATTAATCGACTCAATTGCTAAATTTTCCTCTTCTTCGTCTTCGCCATCTCCAATCTCCTGTACTCTTTTCACCCTGCATCCCGCCTCAAAATGATTCAGTTTTCCGCAGCGGTTGCACTTCTTTCCTTACGCATTCCCTTGGTCCATGTCTTCTGTTACACCTCTTGCACTGGAACTCGATTTTAGCACTCGCTTCGTCCTTCCTATCCTGGCTGTTGACTCCATACTTCTTGAATTTTGTTTTCGTAGGTAGCTTCCTGTCGACTTTTCCTACTATCTTCTCCTCCTGCATCGTTTTGACTTTAACTTTCAGCAATTCTTTGGCTCTGCATATCTCAATGGCATATTTTTGACCTTATCCTTATTCAAATCAGCAATACTTAATAACTTTTCTTGTACCGTTGCATCCGCAACGCCTAGGATAATCCTGTCACGAATCATGTCTTGCTCGTCCACAAAGTCACAGTTTGTGCTAATTTTTTGAGCTTCTTTAAAAAAAAAAAAATTATCAACAGGTTCATTCGGTTCTTGAACTCTCTTATAGAATATGAATCTTTCATATACTATATTCTTTTTTGGTAATAAATCATCAAATTTCTTTAAAACTACTGTAAATTTCTTCTGATTCTCTTCATTAAGTCCAAAATTATTGAAAATATCAATTCCTTCTTCACCTTCGTGTTCAGTAAAATTGCTACTTTAACTTCATCAGTTTTTTCGTGAAGCCCATTTGCCGTATAAATGTTGATCCGCTCTTTTTGTAATTTTCAGCGATATTGCCATTGAAATTATAGGCTGTAGCTATAAAAAAAAACTGAAACGCTATATTTAGAAATGGAAAATATAATATTAAAAATTATAATATTGTATATATAATAGTATTGTAATACCATGTACATTTTTGGTTTAGAATGATGTTGATATATTAAGACTACATTGAAAATGACTCGATTGGAGTTGAAACGTTTGTTGTTAATTGTAATTGTTTATATTCGTATATTCAAATAAACAAAATTATTAAAATATTTTTTATTTAAATACTATTTGAAACGTTCATTCAAAACACATATTTCTTACTTTATACTTTAAATAAATTTCCGAAATCTACTTTTTATTTAAAATAAGAAATGTCCTTCGAAAACATTTAAAATAAAAGATAAATTATTATTATATTTTAAATAAAAGTTATTCTATATTTTAAATAAATAAATGCATTTTCGGTCCCTATTTCTTATTTTATATTTTAAATATAATAATTTCTTATGACTTATTCCTTACTTAATATTTTAAATAAGTTTATGGAACTTATTTTATATTTTTTATTTCAAGTAAGTCGTATCAGTGATTTTACCGACTTCTACGATTGTATATTTTAAAGTTCCTGGAACTTATTTTATATTTTTTATTTTAAATAACTTATATCAGTTATTTTACCGAATCCTACTTTTAAAGCATTTCTAATGAAATCTCATACAATATTTTTTCCTTTTTTTCCATTATACTTATATAACATACTTCCGCAATTAATTGTCTGTTAAATAATATTAAGTTGTTCAGAAAATTCATTTCAAATTTCGTTAAAAATTCATTAAAATATCGTTTCAAAATTATATACAGAATATATTTATTGCGAAGTTTTCGACTATCTGTCGTGAAAGCTCAAAGTTTTCCTTAAAAATTCGTTTTTAAAAAGTATCTTTACGATTATTTGTTCTGAATTTCTCGCGGGTTAAGTAAGAAGGAACATTTCGATTTATAACTGCGTTACACAAATCATCGTACCGCAATTAAAGATACAGATTTCTAATGCTAAAACTTTCCTCTATCAAATGATGTAATTTGCCAATTTTATTAAAAAAATAGAATATGTATAAATTTGGGTTAAAAATATGACTATATTTTCATTGTAATCATTGCATCAATAGTTATAGAAGGAAAGTAATATTATATTTTTAGCTCAAATGCACATATATATTCTATTTTTTTTTTAATTTATATCACTCGATAGAGCAACGTTTCAGCTTTAGATCTAGTTTTTTAATTGTGATACGATGATTTTTGTCGGAGTAACGAGCAATCAAAGTCAGATTGCTTCTTTTTATTTTATTCAAAATAGAAAAATTGTAGGAATATTAAAAAAAATAGTTTTGTAGTGAAAACTTCAAATTTTCATGATAAATAGTGAAAAATTTTTGCAAATTTATTTTGGGTGACCTACAAAATGAGAAAAAATGTTTTCATTTTTTTCAACTCGTAATTTTGTACATATCAAAATTACAAAACTCACGTAAACTCAAAAAATATAGTAAATATTTGAAAGTAGAAATTTCAAGATTCAAAATCCTTTTTCTAAATTTAAATTTCATTTATTTTTAACGAAGATGTACGTACAATTTTGGGCTAACAAAAATTTGAAACGAACTTTCCCAACAACTTAATATATGCTGAAACACCTTGTATATGTACACGCACGCACGCACGCACATCAATATCAAATGTTAATACTCTATCTTTAGCAGCTAGCTACAGCAAAAGAAAAATTGCGTAAACATAAATATCCATATAGTACATATTATGTAATTATAGATTATATTTATAGAGCAACGTTTCAGCTTTAAATGAAATTGCATGATTATATTGTTTTCTAAATAAACAAAATATTTCGGATTGAATCTCTTAATATTGTTTAAATTTTTGTGTATAAAAATTTATAATTACAAGCCCTGCTTAAAATGTCCGATAGAATCAGATAAGAAAAAACTCTATCTGATTGAATCGTGTTTTGGTTCGTAAATTTCAGATTACTTATCTGAAATATCTGATAGATTTTCTATATTTCTCTTCCTTTTCTTTTTATCATATAGCTTTTATATCGTATTTAATCAATTTCTATCTAATCATATTTTATCAAAATCAATAATAGTCTATCATGATCTTGGTTCGTAAAAGATTCAGGTTATTTACTTGAATATTTGATAGATTTTCTGTATTTCTCTATTGTTTTTGTCACACGGCTTAGATACCGTTTTTAATCAATTTCTATCTGGTCATGTTTTATCATAATTAATAGTATTGTATTGTTTTAATCGTAAATTTTATATTATTTTTAAAAAAAAGCTTTTTATAATAATTAAAATACAGTTATTATTTTCTATTATTCTTTTGTAGAATTCATTTATATTTTCATATGCAATTTATTAATTATAATTATGCATCGGAAATTTACAATTTTTGAAAATGCATATTGGAATCGGCGGGATTCAAACCTAAGATCTATGGGGTGATAGTCTAGCACTCTAACGCTGAGCTATAATCACATGCTTATCTGGATATTTTAGCATGTGATAGTAGAGACATTTCTGGATTAAGTTACATAGATTTTTATAAACATTGTATCACGTTTTTTTTCATATACCTTAAGTATCATTTTTAATTTCTATCTGGTCACGTTTTATGACAATTAATAATTAATAACATTCTATCGTGTTTTTGAATTTCAAATTTCAGATTACTTATCTAAAATATTTGATAAAGTTTCTATATTTTTGTATCATTTTCGTCAGCTCAGATATCGTTTTCAATCAATTTTTATCTGACCATGTTCTATCAAAATTAATAATATTCTTTCGTGTTTTTGCTTTGTAAATTTTAGAATCTGAAATTTATGATTAAAGATATGATAGAATATTATTAATTTTGATAAAACACACGACTAAAATAATTAATTAAAACCGATATACATGTAAGTTGTATAATAAAAATGATATAGAAATAAAGAAAATATGTCACGTACAGTACTTTAAACAAGTTATGTAGTCTGAAATTTTTAAAAACATGATAGCATATTATTAATTTTAATACAACATGATCAGATAGAAATAGATTCAAAACGGTATCTAAGCTATATGACGAAAACGATAGACAAATACAGAAAATTATTTTATTTATTTAATATAGCAGATAAGTATCTGAAATTTACGATTAAAAACGATATTTAAGCTATATAAAAACGATAAAAGCTAATAAAAACGATATAATGTTTATAAGAAACTATATAATTTAATCCAGAATATCCCTATATGTTAGAATAAGATAAATTTTATGGAAAAGTTATCGTATTCTATAGTTCGCAATATAATGTGATATTTAGGTTATTAAATAATTAATTACTCAATGACTCAATGAATAATTAATTATATAACAACAGTGGAATAATTTTTTTATAACATCTATCTATTTAAACATATAGGGACAAATTTTTTATTATAATTGTCGTATATCCTCTGAAATATAATGCTAATCAATAACACTTATTTTCACAATAAAAGTTCAATAAAACTTTAATGAAATTTTCTCCATTATTACGTTATTAGTGACACTAGTAGTATATTTGTATGCTGACTAGATCAATTCAAGATTTTATTTCCAACTCGAAAATTAATCGAAATTGGAGCTAAAAATCGTCGAAATCAATAGAAATTTTGAAAACTTTCGACTTTTATTTTCGACATCGAAACGACGTTTTTTCGAGAAATTATTTCTGACTGGGATCCCATAGCATAGAAGATTGCAAAAACATTGCAGAATAATTTCACTGAAACATTGCAATATTGCATGATGGTTGCGAAATGTTGCTGAATCATTGTTGCAAAATTCCAACAATGTTAAGATTCGCTTTTTGTTATATTGCAACAAAATTTCCAGCAATATTGCAATGTAATGTATTTGGATAAATTTTTGACGAAGACTCTCTCTAAAATGAAAACTATTTCTATACATATGTTTTACTAACTTTAATTTTTCTACAAATCGCATTTTTAGTGATGTGTGCTTTTTAGTGATATTGCTTTAAAAAACAATTTTTTATGATAAAACCATAAAATATTCAAATAAATGTAAATATCCGAAATATTAATTTCGGAGAATAAATTTATTCGTAAATATAAAGCATGTACGAGGGGTATCCAGAAAATAAGTTCCGTTTTTTTTACAAATAAAGTTTTTATTGAAAAAATCTAAAATTTACATGGATAATACTTGACAACTTCTAGTCTTTTTCTACATAATTC
The DNA here is from genome assembly GCF_024713525.1 of Acromyrmex echinatior. Taxonomy (NCBI): domain Eukaryota; kingdom Metazoa; phylum Arthropoda; class Insecta; order Hymenoptera; family Formicidae; genus Acromyrmex; species Acromyrmex echinatior. The sequence goes on from NC_141853.1 coordinate 25,681,437, forward strand.
CCGTCAATCTCAATACATTTTGTATATCTGGAAACAAGCTTCGAAATCCCTTCTGCATAGAAACTTCCCGCCAGTTCTTTAGTCCAGTTAGTTACAGCTGTCTGAACTTCCTCGTCGCTTTGGAAGCGTTTTCCGGCCAAGGACTCCTTCAGTTTCGTAAAAAGATGGTAGTCCGATGGTGCTATTAGGAGTATAAATAAGTTTCCGCCATTTTTTATCAAAAATTGGGCATTTATTGTGAAAGAACGGTACATAATGTTTTATTCGAAGTATTGTCCATCGCTAGCCACTACTTTTTCCCATCTTTCTGGCAGCATACGGATACCGCGTCGGAAGAACGCTTCATCTTTTGAAGCTATCCACGAATCGACCCAATTTTTGGTATCTTCATATGATGTGAAGTGTTGCTCAGACAGGCCATGTGCCATCGATCGAAACAAGTAGTAATCAGAAGGAGCAATGTCTGGTGAATACGGCGGGTGGGATAAAACTTCCCAATTGAGTGTTTCCAAATAAGTTTTGACCGGCGCCGCAACATGTGGACGAGCATTATCATGCAGAAGAATAACTTTGTCGTGTCTGGAGTAGTAGTGGGCGCGTTTTTCCTTGAGTACTCGGCTCAATCTCATCAATTGTGTTTGGTAGAGAGCCCCAGTAATGGTTTCGTTCGGTTTTAGCAACTCATAATATACGACACCAAGCTGATCCCACCAAATACACAACATGAGCTTTTTTCCATGAATGTTCGGCTTGGCTGTTGATATTGAAGCATGGCCAGGTGGTCCCCATGATTTTTTCTTCTTTGGGTTATCGTAATGAATCCATTTTTCATCACCAGTGACTATACGATGCAAAAAACCCTTTCGTTTATGCCTGGCAAGCAGCATTTCACATGTGAAAAATCGGCGTTCAACGTTTCTCGGCGTCAGTTCATATGGAACCCAATTTCCTTGCTTTTGAATCATTCCTAATGATTTTAAGCGATGTGAAATTGCTGGTTGAGTCACTCCTAATGTAAGTGCAAGTGCTTCTTGCGTTTGGCACGAATCTTCATCCAATAATGATTCCAATTCCGCGTCTTCGTACACTTTCGGCCTTCCGCTACGTTCTTTGTCTTCGACGTCAAATTCACCGTTCTTAAACTTTTGAAACCACTCACGGCAACTTCTTTCACTTAAGGCAGCCTCACCATATGCTTCTACAAGCAATCGATGCGCCTCAGCTGCAGATTTCTTCAAATTAAAGAAGTAAATCAAAAGCTCCCGCAAATGACGTTTATTCGGCTCAAAACTCGACATTTTCGCACGAAAAAAGATATATGATGCTGATACAAAATCGCTAATATTTCAAGGTTATGTTGTTACCAGATGTCCAATCTTACGATATGACGTTTTACAGCAGACAATTTTAACCATAACATACTGATGGCACCATCTTTTGTCAAACGGCGGAAACTTATTTATACACCTAATAGATCCGGGCTATAATCCGGGTGGGTGGGTCAAAACATCCCAACTAAACTGATTCAAAAGTGCAGTTGTTGAAGCAGCGACGTGCGGCCGAGCATTGTCGTGAAGAAGGGACACACCAAAGGGATTTAAAATCTTGAGCAAAAAGAAACTGAATGATGCCGCGCAAAACAACTCGAGAAGGAATCGGAATGGAGGTGGCGGGACGCGAAGTGGAGGACTCCATTTTGATAACCTCTCCTGACCGTGTTTCACGAGCTACTGACGCCGAACACCGCTCATTCTATTCGGTAGCTTCCCCTTTTCAATGCTGTGTTGCCAGCTCGCTCATACATCGACCTTACTAAACGTATAATACAAACGGAACTTATTTTCTGGATACCCCTCGTATGTGTGTGCCCCGAACAAACTACAAATATTATCCACATTAATAATACAGTCGCTTGGTAAGTTAATCATGGATTAAGTTAATCGTAGTGATTCTTTTTAATTCGAAACCACTCCGAGTCAATTGAAATCGATTTAAAAATGACTATGAAATTTATCAATAAAGTTCGGGCGCTGGTTTATTTTTGCGTTCACATCAAGCATAAATATCATAGATCACATAATTAATATTTCGATAAATCGTTTTCAATAGCTTAATTGCTTATCATCTTATCCGATAATAGTGCATTGATTGTATCCAAACTCGATATCATACAATCTTTTGATTTCATATTTAAAATAAATATAAAACTTAGCTAATGGCCGTCAAATAATAGATAAATACATTTTTTATTTAAATATAAAATTATTATATTAATTATTATATCATAAAAATTAAAAGACTACATAAATATTATAAAAACATATATTTTTATATTATTATCATTGTAACAATTAAAGAATTACAGTTTTGCAATGTTTGTAGAATATTACAAGCATAGTACTGACATTTTGCAGGCACATTGTTAATTTACATTTTTATAATACCTCTGCAATGTTACAACAATCTGCAATATTGCAACATTGCAGCAATATTGCTTCAATCTTCTGTGTTGTATGGGATTGTATGTTTTTCAAATTTTAGTATGGTAATAAGAAAATAATAACAAATAAAGTAAATAAACTATAAAAATGTGTTTAATAAAAATAAAGTGCTTGGAATACAACTTAATTTATATGTATTATATATAGCTTATTTAAAATATAAATATTAACACATTTGTAAAAATATAATATAACCTTAATATTAATTCTTTTAAGGGGGTATAACATCTTTTATGGCCAAAATCGACCTCATTTTCAAGATTTTTTTTTTACATACAAAGAAGTGCGCAATTCAAAATCGGGTCTTTGGGCTTTTTTATTTACATATTAAAGACACTGAACATATTTTTTGTTTTTGAAAAATCATCATGGTTTATAAAATAAACGCCGTCAAAAGAGGCCGCTAGCGTCGCGTATGTCTTGCTGGTGTACACGATTGTGGCTGACTGGAGTGACCTAAAGCAAAAATACAAATTGGTTCTTAATCTGTGATAGTTTGGCTAAGGTAATACCGGTGGATTTTAAAAAATATCAATTTTTGAGAAAATGGCGCGACTTTAAAAAAAAAATCGAATTTTCGCCTAAAAATCTGACATAAAATCGATTGCCAAAAAAATCTAGTGATTCTTTTTAAAAAAGGCTAGGTAGTGCCATAAAGGCACCCATGCTGAGTATAAAGATATTTGATTTTTGTCGATCGGATAAAAATTGTTGGGCGTTGTGATGTACATCAGCTTGAAAAATAGTGTTTTTCAGAAAACGCGTTTTAAATTTTGGTACGAGAAATCTTGCAATTATTAGCTTATTACCTTAATCGGCAATGCCTGGCCCGTACAATTGTCCTTCCAAATTAAGGTCCTCATCATCTTTGGCCTTTTTATTGGACATGTCAAGTCTCCGAGCTGCTTTAGCTTCCGCAGTCATGGCGCGCTCGGCTGCGCGGATCCGCCGTTCATCGGTTTTTATGCAAAAGTTGTAGCAGGTGGTACCGATCGTTAAGTTAAGAACTTGCATAATTTCCAATACACTTTTTAGGCCATCGTTGAAATTGCAAACAGCAATATTTGCAGCAATATCAACGATCGCCTTGCTGCTGTGGATCCCTTTCGGCGCTATAGACCACAGCACAGAGTTGAAGCTCTCGTTGTTATTTTGAGTATACCCGCCAAGACAGCGGGATAATAAATCGTCAGAACTTAATTCTTCGTAGATAGGCTTGACTGCTTTGAAAACTTCATCCTGAAATACTTGACAAACACAAAAGAAAGGCAGCGAGCTCGGTGAGCGCCCCGAGGCCCTCTCCTCGCGCTAGAGGTAACACATAAGCATAGCTGTTTTCGACGTGAAATAAATTCAAGATCGCTTAGGCGTTAATGGGATCATATTCTAGACATCTTAAAGTATCATTTAAGCCAATAAAAAATTTTTTTTATTTTTTGAAGCCGCAAAGGTGTTATAGCCCCCTTAAGCGAAATAAACATCATGCGAAATAAACATCATGTAAGATTGCAGAGATGAATATTTCTGATGCACAATTTGTGAATAGTAGCATGATTATGTGAACCAAATATCAACTCCAATTATCATCTGGAGTTGAAAAGTGAACATATACGTTCCCCTAAGTAAACGTTATCCTCAGAAAAGTGGACATATTACTCTCAGAGAAGTCGTATTACCGTCAGAGCTATGTAGTTTACATCCACTTTGTCAAGGGGGCAGTAGTGCGCGGCAGCATTTTACAGGCCGCTATGTCCTCTCTCAGGTTTCTCTCTAGGAACTACAGTCGGAGGTAGTAAGTGCATGTTGGATCATGTGACGCGACAAATCTCTAGTTTACATCGTACACTTGATACTAACTAGTATCTTTCTGTTGAATGATCTTAATTTCTGTGATATAAACATATATACGCTATGTGTATTTAATTAATCATTTTGATGCATGTTGTACCAATTAGTACATCATTCTTTGAATACATCGCTGAAATGAAAATAATATAATAGAAAGTTACTAGTTAGTACGTGTATCAAGTGCATGATGTAAACTAGGCAAATAACAGCAATTCGCAAGCGCAGAAAACGTCTATCTAGTTGTCAGTTGTCAGTTTAGTTTGCTCGAAATTGTAACCGTGCGAATTTTATATTCTTTTTTTTACAGGTAAATATATATATTTCCGTAAATGCACAAATGCATGAATTGCCAGAGATAACAGGACGCTAATATTCAAATGCAATCTCGGATTTTTCTAGTTTATCTCTATGGGAGAAAGAAACTCTCTCTCATGCGACTTTTATATTCGTGAAAAATTCGAGGTTGTAATACTTATGCACATTTCGCAAAAAAATTGTCTTTTCTTCTTTTTTTTTTCAAATTTGAATGGCTTATCATTCCATGCGTTTCAAGCTTTGACGCACATCTCTCCTGAGGATAACAATAGGATGTCCTCGTGTATTATCTTATCCTTGTTGAGTGAGCAACAAGGATAAAACGATATGAGAGCTCTCGGGTAGGTTTTCGAATTCTAGGTAATTTCCATTTGGTGATATAAGTTGATATAAGTATCTTTTTATCTTTGCTACTCTCTGAATGTCAAGAAAGATAGAATGATGTTTGTGTTGACTTGTGTCACTAAATAGAAAGCACTCAAATGTTGTCACTTGATCGAAGTTGCACAATCCGTTTGCTTGGTAGATAAGCTTGTAACATGACCGATAAGCACTTGCTATGGTATATGTGCATACATTCACATGCATGTCTACTTTTTATGTTTTCAAGCCAGGTAATAAATTTTTTTGTTCCTTCTATATGTATGTTCTTGATTTCTCATTGTGATTTTTGAGGGAAGAATTTTTTGATCAAAATAATGCAATCTCTTTCAGCGACCATATTACATTAAATGAATCAACTTATATGAATCATTTGGTTCAAATCCTTGTTTTTCATCAGCTGTTCAAGAAATAAATGTTATCTTGTTATGTTATTAGATGATAAGAATGAACCAAAACATTTGAATGCCGAATATTTGAATACCAGAGGGTGTAAACGAAATTTCAAGTGCCACAGTTATGTACATGCGAGTACTAGCAGTCTATGGAAAAAAATTTAGATTTAAATACTGGAAGATGTCTGTATACAAGATGTTTGTATACAAGAACGATAAATAATTAGACAAACTGTTGTAAGGAAGAATAGAAAGTTGAATTTACGAAGCGTATCATTGCGAGAAACATGTCGGGTACTGGGTCTGTCATATCACAAACCATTGCTCATTTGCCAGAGAAGGAACATGGACCTATTCCAACTGTAGATTACTCTAGCATTAGAGGCAAGGTATATTAAAATGTTTAGTTGTTCTAAATTGTCTCTTTTAAGATGTTGTTTTACAGTATTTTATAAGAATGGAAATTAATGTGAATTCTAGACTATCTTGGTCAGTCCATCTGAAGATCAGTATGAATTATTGTTGAGAAGGTTGAAAGAAAGGATACAGGATGGAGGTAGCGAAACGATTTTTGACATTGGTATCGCTGAAGGTCAGTACTAAAAAACATATCTTAAAGAAAAAGAAATTATGATTCTTTCTCTCTCTCTCTCTCTCTCTCTCTCTCTCTCTATATATATATATATATATATATATATATATATAAAACTATGTGATACTTAGATGGATCCGAGGATGGATTAAAAGAGGATGAGTATGAAGCATCAGTCGCCACTTTACAGTCTCTTGCTGCAACATTGGAAGCAGATTGTGTGCTTCTACGTCAGAGTAAAGCAGATCATGGTCTAACAGGACAGTATCTAGTGAGAAGACGTTTAGATCGACAAGATTTCTTAGAGATCAGGTTTTTATTTAATAATGTAATTTTTGAATCGCCGCTCGATGGTCGAAAGTCTATAATTTATAATTTCACATGAGTAACTACTATTTATAGAGTTGCTGTGGTCGGTAATGTGGATGCTGGTAAATCAACTCTATTAGGTGTTCTGACTCATGGTGAACTTGACAATGGACGAGGATTGGCGCGTCAAAAATTATTCCGCCACAAGCATGAAGCTGAAACAGGACGTACTAGCTCTGTTGGAAATGACATACTTGGATTTGATAGTGTCGGTGAGTCTTGACTCTGTAATATTTTATGTGATTATTCTTTTACTGTAGTATCATCATATATTTGTAGGTAATGTAGTTAATAAGCCTGAACATGGTTCGTTGGATTGGGTGAAAATTTGTGAAAAATCCTCTAAAGTAATTACATTCATCGATCTCGCTGGTCACGAGAGATATTTAAAGACGACTGTTTTTGGAATGACAGGACATGCTCCAGATTTCGGTAAAATTCTTATTATATATTAGGTGTTGGAATTAATTCGTAGCGTTTTACAAGTGATGGGAAGTACTTTCATTAATGTATTTTTTAATGCTCATGTGAAATAAATAACATTCTTTCATTAAAAAACGCTACGAATTAATTCCAACACCTAATAAAATATTATTATATAAATTATTATTATATAAGATAAGAAAATATTTAAAAAGAAAATATTTAACGAATATATTTCTTTTATTTGATGTCATTTGCAATTATATAATTTATAAGAATTCTATGATTTTGATACAAATATTATTCCAGGTATGTTAATGATCGGAGCAAATGCTGGTATTGTAGGGATGACCAAAGAACATTTAGGACTTGCTTTAGCGTTGTCTGTACCGGTATTCGTTGTCGTGACGAAAATTGATATGTGCCCGCCGAATGTTCTACAAGAAAATTTGAAACTATTAATAAGGATTTTGAAATCTCCTGGTTGCAGGAAAGTCCCAGTTACAGTGAAGACACCTGATGATGTGGTAGTTAGCGCTACTAATTTTGTCTCAGAACGGTTAGTTCAAGAATTTATATCAAGAATTTACTAAAAAGATTTTACTAAAAAAAAGAAGAAAAGTAAATAATAAACTTCGTATACTAAAGTATCCATAAAATATTACAATATTTCATCCAGGTTATGTCCAATATTTCAAGTATCCAACGTATCCGGCGAAAATCTAAATCTTCTTAAGATGTTTCTCAATTTATTGACTGCGAGAATTACTAGTCATGATGATGAACCTGCTGAGTTTCAAATAGATGATACATATTCTGTACCAGTACGTATATAATATTATATTACTTTTTTCTCTAATGTATAAAAATGTTATGATAATAAATTAAAAATTATAGGGAGTTGGTACAGTAGTGTCTGGTACAACTTTAAAAGGTATCATAAAGTTAAATGATACATTGTTATTAGGACCTGATCCACTGGGTCGTTTTACACCTATAACTGTAAAAAGTATTCATCGAAAGAGGATGCCTGTTCGCGAAGTGAGAGGTGGACAAACAGCTAGTTTTGCACTAAAAAAGATTAAACGGTCACACATTCGCAAAGGTATGGTAATGGTCGCACCTGCACTTAATCCACAAGCCTGTTGGGAATTTGAAGGTGAAATTTTGGTGCTGCATCATCCTACAACAATCAGCTCCCGTTATCAAGCAATGGGTAATTATTATAATATGATTATTATTATATTCTTATCATACAAATTAATTTTTTATTATAAAAATTATTACAGTACATTGCGGCAGTATAAGACAAACTGCTTCTATATTATCTATGTCTCAGGATTGTCTGAGAACGGGTGACAAAGCCTTGGTACACTTTAGATTTATCAAACATCCCGAGTACATAAAACCTGGACAGAGAATGGTATTTAGAGAGGGTCGTACTAAAGCAGTAGGAAATGTAGTAAAACTTATACCGCATTCAAATAATATAACTATACAAGCATCTAGAATTAGTAAGTCGAATAAAACGTCACAAAGTCGGCAGAATGCGAACGTGCAGGTATATATGCGATACTTTTAATGTGATAAAATTAAAATAATCATTGTTTTTAATTTATTATTCTTTTAAATTCAACCATGTAAAACTATTTTCATTAATTTTAATGAGAACCAAAAATGTATATCAAAAATAATGAATAAACATAATCATCATTTTTCTTTTTTTAGGTACTGGAAATAACCGAAACTGATTCGATGAATGAAGCACAAACAGGTAAACAAGAAAATGTACCACAAAAATCTGGATTAAATCAGAATAAAAAAGGTAGAGGTCGAAGAGGACGATCTCATAATGCTATCAACAATATTCAGCCTTTAACAGAGCAGAACCCTCCTGCAAAAATATAAGAGCAGTGTACAAAGAACACATACAATTAATGTTCTTATAACTTTTTGCTACGTATAAAGGTACATTCCAAATTATACATGAAGAATATGAGATATCATTTTATCTTTCTTTGTTCTTCGGTAAATAACATGATGCATTATGTATTTTGTGTATAATTCAGAATGCACCCTAAATTTCTAAAAATGTGATCTACGAGATACGAAATTATTGTATTCTAAAACAAATTTTTTTTTCCTGATATAAAAACTCGTACTTTATAGATTGTGTAGAAACCTATTCTTTGTAAATTTATTAAAATACGTACTATATAAATTTATTGCAGTATAATTTTTCGTATCTCAACTATTTTAATCACATTAAAAAAATATTCTTTTAACGTGGCAAAATATAAAATCTCGGTATTTATAAATTGCATTATTTTTGTAAAGGCATATGCGTATCTTAAGCCAATACTACATACAAATAAAATCAGGAAATACACAATACATGTCTTCATGTGTATATGGATACGTTATACCATTTACACTTGTACAGAGTACTTACAAACTTCTTTTATCAATTCTTAGAATTTGAAAATAAAACTTGAAATATGGCCAATGTGTACATTGTAATAATATATCTTCTATAATAATTTTATGAAAAAAATATATAATCTCATTTATGTCATTCAATCTTTTATATTTTGGAACTTTAAACAGATATGTATCATACTGTATTTCAGTATAAAAAGAAAATTTTCCATATATTGTATTAAATATTTATTTCCTAATAATTATTCATACATGCTGCAGAGAAAAGATATATATCCTTCATAAATTTAGACATCATTCCTACATAAATGAACACTTACTTATTATCAATTGTACATGTTGCCAAAATATTGTGATCAGAAATGTGTTAAATAAAATTTTCATTTAATTACATACAAAATTTTACATATTTTATTATCTTTTATAAAAATTATTTAATGATTTTCATTGCTATGCAATCTAAATACAAGAATCATATAATAAAATTTGGCATAAAATATGTGATCTATCATAAATTATTTCTTAAATTTATTTTTTTCTTCTAATTGTTGTTTTAATTGGTCAGCAATATCTTTCAGCTGTTTGATAAAGTCTTTTGGACTAGAGATAGGGCGGTGTGATCCATTAATCATACCTGCTCTGGTTAATATGTATACTGCAAATTGTGCAGTTTGTCTTATTGGTTTGGATTCTGCTAATCTGTTAATCAATTTTTCATTGTTGAATAAGTACCGGAAAAGAACTCTTAGAGGCATCCTCGAAGTTATTTTTCTTTGTGCTCGCAAATGCGCACGCGTACGTTTATACTTTTGGTATTTCAAATGTGCATGTATTACGATATTTCAATAGAAGTTCACGCTTCAATCTCAATTGTTTGCGCAAAGTCTCGAGCTTTTGCAATTGTTCCTCCTTACTATATTCTATCCCTGGTAATCTTTTAATCTGAAAAAAAAGTCATATGCGCGAAAAACAGCAGGATATTTCTGAACACATCCATATGGAAGAATGATGCAGCTTTTACCTGCGATCTTGCAGAGTCTAACTTCTTCTGTAACTCTAGGATTTTGTGGCTGGTATCTTGAGATTCTTTTGCCTTTTGCGAAGTATCATGTGGATCTTTCTCAATGCTAAAAATTATAACTAGCAGTATTTATCTTACGTTAATATATCCAAAATATAAATATTTGCATATCCATATTTGACTAACAATCTATAATAATAGTGTTTCTATCAATTTTACATAATTGCACAAAATGTTCTTGAAATACTTGAACAAATTTCTCAAAATTTTGATACAATTCCTAAAAATTCATGTCTTTTTTCATCATGTCTTTTTTCATAGTATTTGATATATTCACATATATGATTGTGCTTAAAATTCTTAAATCATTATATTGTTGTACACATATTGAATATATTTCATTTAATGTTCATAATACTCGAGTGTATATCATTTCATCCTTGTTTAATATTTCATGACAAGAATAAAACAATATTTGCAAACGTTAAGTAGGAAGTATCCACTATATATGGTAAAAGAGCACAACAACATAACAATACTGAATTATCAATAAGAATTACAGAATCAAGATACAGATTGATGGTAGAAATCGAGCAGACTGCATATACGGATAATCTAACGAGAAACTGGGAGCAGAAATCAAGTAGGAGCTGTAATAATCCTGTTTGATTTTTGCTGTAAATCTGCTTATATAACAAGTCAACAGATTTCATCATATTTCTGGTGGCAATTTATCGACATTATCGGATTATCCTGTGTAATCAACATTATACTGTATAAAATTAAATGCCTTTCTACCAGATAACAAAATTGCTCAAAATCTGTCTTTTAAAGGTTTGAACATTTGGAAATAATATGGCTAAAAATTTATGTTCATGTGATAACTTAAATAAAAACGTGACAGCAACACATAAAAAACATTTAAAAAAACATCAGTATCTTAGGTAAGAGTTTTCAAAGAAAAACCAGAAAAAATGCCTTTTATAAAAGTGACGTTAAGAAAATTTTGATTCCGATCAGTTTTAGGTTATGTGATTGTATCGGAAATACGACCTGACTTAATGAAATGAATAAGATCATGAAGAATATGTACCTGCGAATAATCTCGTAAATAAGCGGCAATATTTCTATGTCTAAATTGTCGACAGTAAATTGTGTTCTCAGTGAAATATCTTCCGACAATTCCACTGTCTCCATTATGAATTATGACGATGACCATGGTGGAAATATTAAAGAAGAGACTAGAGAGAAACCTAAGAAAGGACATGCCGGTCCAAAAAAACCCGCAAAATGCTGTCGCGCACTACTGCCCCCTGACAAAATGGATGTAAACTATATAGTTCTGACGATAATACGACCACTTCTCTGAGGGTAATATGTCCACTTTTCTGAGGGTAATAAGTCCACTTTACAATTCCAGATGATAATTGGAGTGAATACTTGGTTCATACAAGGGTAAGTCAATAAGTTTTTTTCGAAAAACATAGTATACACATTTTTTTTTATCGATTCATTTTTATTTCTCAACACAGTCTCCTTTCAGCTCGATACACTTGATCCAACGATTCTCCAACTTTTTCAAGCCGTCCGAATATGATTTGTCCCTTCAAAATAACCCTCTGTTTCGGCGATGAGCTGCTCTCTGGTGGTGAATCTCTTTCCTCCGAATCATTTCTTCATGTTTGGAAACAGGAAAGTCGCAGAGGGCTAAATCTGGCGAATATGCTGGATGGAGAAGCAATTCGTAGCGAAATTCGTTGAATTTGGCCATCGGTGCCGGGCACGTGTGAATCCGTGCATTGTCTTGATGGAAAAGCACTTTCTTCTTCGCCAAATGGGGATGTTTTTTCTTTAAAATGTTGTTGAAACGGTTCAATAAGGCGTAGTAATCGCCATTGATCGTTTGCTTCAACGGAAGATAATCGATATGAATTATACCGCGTGCATTCCAAAAAACTGTGGCCATCACTTTTCCAGCCGACTTCACGGTTTTTCGCCTTCTTCGGAGCTGATTCACTCGGTGAAGTCTATTATTTTGACTGTTTCTTCGTCTCTGGTGTGAAGTAATGGATCCATGTTTCGTCCACAGTAATGAATCGCAGAAATTCATCTGGATTATGTTGAAACATCTCCAAACATTGTTTTGAAATCGTCACATGGTTGCGCTTATGGTTCACAGTGACCAAACGCAACACCCATCTTGCCGATAGTTTTTTATCCAAATTTCACTCGTCGATCAATCAAAACAATATCGTGGACTTCATCGATGATTTCTGGCGTAGTAGCCTCAATTCCCGAACGAGGTGCATCACATGTAAATGTACGACCATGTTTAAATTCACCCAATTGTATACAGTCGCAAACGCTGGTGCAGATGTGCTATGAACATTATCCAATTCGGCTTTGATTTATTTCGGCGTTAAACTTTTCATATGTATGATCACTGCACGAAACTCGTTTTTTTTCCATTTTGCAAAAAATACAAAGGTTGTTCGCTTTAATCGTCTACAGAAATGAAACCACGCGATGAATTCGGCACAAAATTTGACAGTAATCAATTGAAAGATGCTACTTGTCAAAAAGTAATGACATGACACTGCGAGTACCCTCTAATAGATTTTCTAAGAACTTATTGACTTGCCTTCGTATAATTGTGCTACGTTCACAAATTGTGCGTTAGAAATATTCATCTCTGCAATCTTACATTCGCATGATATTTTCGCTTAAAAGAATTAATATTAAGGTTATATTATATTTTTACAAATGTGTAATTTATATTTTAAGTAAGCTATATATATATAAATTAAATTGTATTCCAAGCACTTTATTTTTATTAAACACATTTTTATAGTTTATTTACTTAATTTGTCATTATTTTCTCATTACCATACTAAAATTTGAAAAACATACAATGACAAAATTAATCTAAACTTTTTTTGTATAAATATTTTAAGTATTTAAAATACAATTATAAGTTTCATTTGCGATGCAAAAATTAGGTGTTCAATAAAATAAGGAAACGATATATTTTGTTAATAATAATATAAATTTAAAAAAAAGCTGACGAGCCAAGCTGTTACTTACATGTATGCTTATAATTATAAATTTTTATACACAAAAATTTAAACAATATCAAGAGTTTCAATTCGAAATATTTTGTTTATTTACAAAACAATATGCAATTTCTACATCTAAAGCTAAAACGTTGCCCTATTGAGTGACATAAATGTCAATTTCTAAAAAAATAAAATATATATGCATTTCAGCTAAAAATATAATATTACTTTTCTTCTATAATTATTGCATCAATGAATCTTTATATAATACATCTTGTATATTTAAACAACTTATACAAAAAAAGTTAAGATTTTTGCAATTATCTTATAATATATATATATATATATATATATATATATATATATATATTTTTTTTTTTTCATACATCTTCATTAGAGCACAGATAAAAAAATAATGATTCTTAATAAAATTATTTTTTATACACATTTTTTCTAAACCATCGACAATATTAACATTTTTAATTTTCGTACTTTACCATATACATATATATATATATGTGTGCGTGCGTGCGTGTGTGTGTGTGTGTGTGTGTGTGTGTATTTTATACATATATGAGCTAAACATAGTTTATAATTATATGTACTATATGTATATGTACGTTTACGCAATTTTTCTTTTGCTATAGCTAGCTGCTAAAGTATTAACATTTAATATTGATGTGCGTGCGTGCGTGTATATATACAAGGTGTCTCAGCATATATTAAGTTGTTCGGAAAGTTTGTTTCAAATTTTGTTAGCCCAAAATTGTACGTACATCTTCGTTAAAAATAAATGAAATTTAAATTTAGAAAAAGGATTTTGAATCTTGAAATTTCTACTTTCAAATATTTACTATATTTTTTGAGTTTACGTGAGTTTTGTAATTTTGACATGTACAAAATTACGAGTTGAAAAAAATGAAAACATTTTTTCTCATTTTGTAGGTCACCCAAAATAAATTTGCAAAAATTTTTCACTATTTATCATGAAAATTTGAAGTTTTCACTACAAAACTATTTTTTTTAATATTCCTACAATTTTTCTATTTTGAATAAAATAAAAAGAAGCAATCTGACTTTGATTGCTCGTTACTCCGACAAAAATCATCGTATCACAATTAAAAAACCAGATCTAAAGCTGAAACGTTGCTCTATCGAGTGATATAAATTTAAAAAAAAATAGAATATATATGTGCATTTAAGCTAAAAACATATTACTTTCTTTCTATAATTATTGCGCAATGATTACAATGAAAATATAGTCATATTTTTAACTCAAATTTATACATATTCTATTTTTTTAATAAAATTGGCAAATTATATCATTCGATAGAGGAAAGTTTTAGCATTAGAAATCTGTATCTTTAATTGCGGTACGATGATTTGTGTAACGCAATTATAAATCGGAATGTTCCTTCTTACTTAACCCGCGAGAAATTCAGAACAAAAAATCGTAAAGACATTTTTTAAAAACGAATTTTTAAGGAAAACTTTGAGCTTTCACGACAGATAGTCGAAAACTTCGCAATAAATATATTCTGTATATAATTTTGAAATGATATTTTAACGAATTTTTAACGAAATTTGAAATGAATTTTCTGAACAACTTAATATTATTTAACAGACAATTAATTGCGGAAGTGTTATATAAGTGTAATGGAAAAAAGGTAAAAATGTTGTATGAAGTTTCATTAGAAATGCTTTAAAAGTAAGATTCGGTAAAATAACTGCTATAACTTATTTAAAATAAAAAATATAAACACATATAAAAAATAAGAGCATAAAAAACCACAGCACAAGTTATAGTTTGTGATATTTAATTATTATTACATTCATTAAAACATTAAACGTTTCGGCCACAATCTGGCCATCTTCAGTAATTCAATAATATTCTTAAAACGCAGAGTTACATCTAGTTGACATTAAATTCAACAGTCGAGAGTTGTAATTAAATAAACATGTTCTTTTGTATGTGAAGATGCTTCATGCAGTAATGTTACACGGTCAATTGTCATATCAAGAAAAGTGTAGAACAAGAATTTCCTGATTCTAAATGAAATTATATATGTTAAAATCTTCTAGTCAGAATATAAAGAAAAAGAATCATTACCTGTTTTACAGCAAAAAAACCAAACGATGAATCTCGAATATTTCTTTTACACAGTTAGAATTTTGTCGTGACATTATGTGTTGTTATTTGTCCTATCATATATTTTACCACTGTTTATATATCTGAGTCAAAATTTTTAGAAAGTTCTAGAATTGTTTATTAACAGAAAGAGACATCCTTTTTTAGAAGAGGAAAATAAACCTCAGGCAAACCTTCCGTGTCACTTTGCTTATTGATACCACTTGATTGTTTTTTTATATGTATCATTTCCGAAATTCTTCTTTTCGCTAAAGATTGTTCTCTATCTAAAATTCTTATATTATCCCAATCTAATTCATGCATCTCATTCATACGGTGACGTGAGACCACAGAAATTTCGGAAGAAGGTTTTCTTATATCAGCCTTATGTTCTTTAATCCGAGTTTTTAAACTGTGAATCTTCTTATGTTGGCCAAACCAAAAGGAAATTAAAAACTCAGATTAAAGAACATAAGGCTGATATAAGAAAACCTTCTTCCGAAATTTCTGTGGTCTCACGTCACCGTATGAATGAGATGCATGAATTAGATTGGGATAATATAAGAATTTTAGATAGAGAACAATCTTTAGCGAAAAGAAGAATTTCGGAAATGATACATATAAAAAAACAATCAAGTGGTATCAATAAGCAAAGTGACACGGAAGGTTTGCCTGAGGTTTATTTTCCTCTTCTAAAAAAGGATGTCTCTTTCTGTTAATAAACAATTCTAGAACTTTCTAAAAATTTTGACTCAGATATATAAACAGTGGTAAAATATATGATAGGACAAATAACAACACATAATGTCACGACAAAATTCTAACTGTGTAAAAGAAATATTCGAGATTCATCGTTTGGTTTTTTTGCTGTAAAACAGGTAATGATTCTTTTTCTTTATATTCTGACTAGAAGATTTTAACATATATAATTTCATTTAGAATCAGGAAATTCTTGTTCTACACTTTTCTTGATATGACAATTGACCGTGTAACATTACTGCATGAAGCATCTTCACATACAAAAGAACATGTTTATTTAATTACAACTCTCGACTGTTGAATTTAATGTCAACTAGATGTAACTCTGCGTTTTAAGAATATTATTGAATTACTGAAGATGGCCAGATTGTGGCCGAAACGTTTAATGTTTTAATGAATGTAATAATAATTAAATATCACAAACTATAACTTGTGCTGTGGTTTTTTATGCTCTTATTTTTTATATGTGTTAATATTAGAACCACGTTAGTTTTAAAATATTTTTAAAAAATATAAAATAAGTCCCAGGAATTTATTTAAAATATACAATCGTAGAAGTCAGTAAAATCACTGATACGACTTATTTGAAATAAAAAATATAAAATAGATTCCATAAACTTATTTAAAATATTAAATAAGGAATAAGCCACAAGAAATTATTTAAAATATAAAATAAGAAATAGGGACCGAAAATGCATTTATTTATTTAAAATATAGAATAACTTTTATTTAAAATATAGAAATAATTTTTATAGCATAACATCTTTATAATATAATGCCTGATTGAGCATTAAAATTATTAAAATTGCTTGTCAATTTAATTGACGAGTTTACAGTAGTTTAATTGCGTTCATATAGTCCGGAAGAAGAATTCGGCGCGCAGTTCAAAAGATTACAAATATGGTATATATATATATATATATATATATATATATATATATATATATATACATACAGGGTGGCATAAATATACGGCCCCACTCGTCCCGAGCAGGTAGAGTAGACTAAACTAAGTAGAAAAGTTCTCTACCATTTTGTAAGTTTCCCCAATAGTTAATGAGATATTAATCCTTAAAGATAGCCGAATACGTGCGCCCGCCCGGCCTACTACTGCGAATTGTATACACCTTCCGTTCGCTTGGCGCGCGGACATTGGAGAGCTATGGAGGCTCGCGGCGGTGCGCGGCGCGGGGCATGTATACACTTCACAGTAATAGGCCAGGCGGGCGCGCGTATTCGGCTATTTTTAAGGATTAATATCTCGTTAATTATTGGTGAAACTTACAAAATGGTAGAGGATTTTTCGACTCAGTTTAGTTCGCTCTACCTGCCCATGAAATATTTGGCGATTATTTCCAGACACCCTGTGTGTATATATATATATATATATATATGTGAGTATATATATAGTATATTTAGTAATTCAAGAATTGAATTATTTAAGCATTAAAGATCCAGTTTCGATCGTTATAGGCATGTTTAGTATTGATTTTGTCCTCATGTGCATAATTCTGTTGAAATCAACTAATCAAAAAGAGCTATTTATTAAATTACATGTTATTTTTTTCATATGAAGTATACAGAAATATATAGAAATATATAGAATATATATATATTTATATTTAAAAAATAAATTGCGAATAAATGATTATCAATCGTATTCAACTATATTTATATGTTTTCTATTCAAATTATCCTTTAATCTTGTTTTTCATGTAAGTCTTTCACAGGTCATTTATTTTTTGCTTATAAAGCGCCCCATTTTCTTTTATTATTATATGTTTTGGGTCAACATATTCCTTTTTTTCAATCGGTGAATGTAGGCTTCTGAAATACATTTTGTATATGTTGACAATTTCTTTAATATAATGTAGATAAGATAGGTATAAGAAAGTAATTCGATTAAAATTTATCTAATAGCGTTTTCGAGTGCAGTGGGTTTGAATCCGACCCAGTTCGATTAACTCATGTTTGATTCTATCATGACCTCGTCCAATCAGTAATCAAGGTAGAGCATGTGACGTCATCGATCCGATTCAGGTTAAGTTAAAACCCACTACACTTGACATAATAAACGCCATAATATTTATAAGTTACAAAGAATTAAAGAACTAAAGTATAAACAAATAATTAACATAATATAACATGAGAAATATAATATACATAATAATAATAATAAGAGGAAAAAGAATAACAACAAGCCTTCGAGTAATTTCAGTTTTCATGGTGTCAACTTTTTTCGAGGAGACCTTCTTGGTAGTTGTTTAATCATTCTTTTCTTGTCTAAACAGCAATTCCACCAATACATTCGAATCCAACGATTCCATCAATACATTCGAATTTCGCCATATTACAAATAGTAAATCTTTTATGAACATTGAATCTTCTTTTTCATTAATGTATTCCCATTTATCATTATCGAGAAAAATATCATCTAAGTACATCTGTGAAATAAAATTGTACATTCAGTATGCTGAATATAGTTGGCTACATAATGAGATAGAAAAATTAAGTGCCATAGTACGTATCTTGAATACATTTGTAACTTAATTTCTACTATTATATTATATATTATCATATATGTGTATTGCATACTTTTATTCGCGGTATATTTAATTTAATTAAACATATATACATATATACTATTTTCTTATCTTTATCATATAACATTAATTAGGAATTTATAGGATATGAAAGTAGTAAGTAATACTAGGCGGATTCTAATCCATGGGATTAGAGGGGAGCGCTGGGCGCGGGGAGTACTCGTAGGCGCGGGGATACTCGTAACGCGGGGATGAAGGGGGAAAGGTCCCGGCGCTATTGCTGTTACGTAAACATAGGACCCCTCCCGGTCCTTATTTTTGTCATCACCCGTCACTCTCTCTCCAAAAATGCATCGGTAATAAAGGCTTGCATACATTTACCGCATATACCTTCCATCTCTCTTTCTCTTATATTTCATCTTTTCCGCCGCCGCCGCATTGTTATTCTTGTTATATCTTCTTGCACGCAAATATATTTTATCATACGTTTTTATTTAAAAAGAGAAAGCTTAATACGGTTGTGACAAGCTTAATACCGTCGAGTGCGAAGATGCTGTCGACGCGCGTAATTTAGCAGCGCGGAAATAAGAAGGAAACAAATAGATGCGAAATCCGAGTAATATAATTTACATATATTTTTTCACATTACATAAAAATTTTATTATAATAAAAAATTTTAATTAAGAAAAAATTTTTTAAATAAAAAATAAAAAAACTTTTAATTAAAAAATGAAAATTAAAATGAAAATTAAAAAATTTTTAAATATATGATGAGACGTCTGTAAAACAAAAGTGATATATTAGCATGCAACATATACGAAGAGAAATTCGCATATAATATAAATTTATGACACTTACAATTCCAATCTTCCGGCTCCGGATCGGACTCGTTTGGTCGGAGGCCGAACAGTTCGGCTAGGAAGAAATCACTTTCCTCCCATATATCAATTTGTTCCTCCCGGTCCCGCTGTCTGTCAACTCGTACCATTTGCCACGTGACTATATTTATAAATCCTCTTATTTGAACATAATAACGAGATACCTCCTGAAAAATGGACAAAATGAATTTAAAAGAAGTATTATAAAAAAAAATGAATTAGAAAATAAATCTATTTGTTATTTACTGAGAGGATAATTTGCACCCCCACCTGGTTTCGCAACTGTAGCCGAACTTGCGATTCGTTATCGACCATAAGGTATTGAAAAAAAGAAAAGTAAAAAGACGTTAGAAGCGCAAAATCACTAAAATATTTGACAAAAAAGAAAAAAACTTACTCCTTCAACGAGATACTCGTAACGGATCCTAATCAAATCCTGTAAATTACTCATCGTTGTTGTTATGAAAAATATTCTGAAAAAAAGTCGACGAAATTTTTTAAAAAAATCGCAATATTATCACTTTCACTATCACAATCACTTAATAAACATCTAAAAGTATTCTACTATTTAGCGTTAATGATAAAATACTTTTGCATGTTGGGGAAAAAATCACTCACGTTATATTAGGTGTACAAATAAGTTTCCGCCGTTTGACAAAAGACGGCGCCACTAGCAAGCTATGGTTAAAATTGTCTGATGTAAAACATTATATCGTAAGGTGGACATCTGTCAACAACATAGCCTTGAAATACTAGCGATTCTGTATCAGCATCATATATTTTTTTTTGTGCGAAAATGCCGAGTTTTGAGCCGAATAAGCGTCATTTGCGGAAACTTTTGATTTACTTCTTTAATTTGAAGAAATCTGCAGCTGAGGCTCATCGATTGCTTGTAGAAGTATATGGTGAGGTTGTCTTAAGTGAGAGAAGTTGTCGTGAATGGTTTCAAAAATTTAAGAACGGTTAATTTAAGAACGTCGAAGACAAAGAACGTAACGGAAGGCCGAAAGTGTACGAAGACGTGGAATTGGAAGCATTATTGAATGAAGATTCGTGCCAAACGCAAAAAGAACTTGCACTTACATTAGGAGCGACTCAACAAGCAATTTCACATCGTTTGAAATCATTGGGAATGATTCAAAAGCAAGGGAATTGGATTCCATATGAACTGAAGCCGAGAAACGTTGAACGCCGATTTTCCGTATGTGAAATGCTGCTTGTCAGGCATAAATGAAAGGATTTTTTATTAGGGGTACAAATAAGTTCGTGCGGTTTTGAAAGAGATGGCGTAACTACTGTTTCATTCCACCGTTCCGTATTTCTAAGTATGCGTTGGATAGCTGTCATTAGTAGGTATTAAGTTCAGTATGTGTCATTTGTTCAAATTGTAAACAACAATATTTTTACTTCGTCAAATATGTCGAACTTTGTACCAAATAAAGTGTTTTTGCGGGGAGTTTTACTGCATTACTTCAATATGAAGAAAAGTGCTGCCGAAAGTCATCGTATTTTAGTGGAAGTTTATGGTGACCATGCTCTATCTGAGCGAACGTGTCAGAAGTGGTTTGCACGGTTTAAGAGTGGTGACTTTGACTTGGAAGACCAAGAGCGTGCCGGATGTCCAAGAAAGTTTGCAGAATTAGAGGCATTACTTGATGAAGATCCATGTCAAACGCAAGAAGAGCTTGCATTATCATTGGAAGTGACTCAACAAAACATTTCTTTACGCCTCAAAGCCATGGGAATGATTCAAAAGCAAGGAAATTGGGTTCCGTACGAATTGAAACCGAGAGACATTGAAAGGCGATTTTTTGCTTGTCAACAACTGTCTGAAAGGCAAAAAAGAAAGGGTTTTCTGGATCGTATCGTCACGGGCGATGAAAAATGGATCCATTACGATAACCCAAAGCGAAGAAAATTGGGGTAAGCCCGGTCACGCATCAACATCGACGGCAAAGCCGAATATTCACGGTTCCAAGCTTATGCTCTGTATTTGGTGGGATCAGGTCGGTGTGGTGTATTATGAGCTGTTCCAGCCAAACGAAACCGTCACTGGCGATCGCTACCGACTGCAATTGATGCGTTTAAGCCGAGAATTGAAGGAAAAACGGCCACAATACGAGCAGAGGCACGACAAAATAATTTTGCAGCACGACAACGCTCGACCTCATGCCGCACAAGCCGTGAAAAAGTACATACTTGGAAACGTTGAAATGGGAAGTCCTACCCCACCCGCCGTATAGTCCAGACCTTGCCCCTTCCGACTACCACCTCTTCCGCTCGATGACACATGGCCTGGCTGAGCAGCATTTCCGTTCTTACGAGGAAACCAAAAAATGGGTCGATTCATGGATCGCATCAAAACCCACATCGTTTTTCCGAGATGGTATCCGCAAATTGCCCGAAAGATGGGAGAAAGTAGTGGCCAGCGATGGACAATACTTTGAATGATTACATTGTAACCGGTTTTTCACAATAAAGCCCCAAATTTCGAGAAAAAACCGCACGAACTTATTTGTACCCCTAATATATCGTGTAGTCACTGGTGATGAAAAATGGATCCACTACGATAACCCAAAGAAGAGGAAATCATGGGGATCACCTGGCCATGCTTCAACATCGACAGCCAAGCCGAATATTCATGAAAAAAAACTTATGTTGTGTATTTGGTGGGATCAGCTTGGTGTCGTGTATTATGAGTTGCTCAAATCGAACGAAACCGTTACTGGCGCTCTCTACCGAACACAATTGATGAGATTGAGCCGAGCACTCAAGGAAAAACGCGCCCACTACTACTCCAGGCATGACAAAATTATTCTCCTGCATGATAATGCTCGACCACATATTGTGGCATCGGTCAAAACCTACATGGAAATACTCAATTGGGAAGTTCTACCCCACCCGCCGCATTCATCAGACATTGCCCTTTCCGATTACCATCTATTTCGATCGATGGCGCATGGCTTGTCTGAGCAACACTTCACATCATATGAAGATATCAAAAATTGGATCGATAATTGGATAGCTTCAAAAGATGAAGCGTTCTTCCAACGCGGTATCCGTATGCTACCAGAAAGATGGGAAAAAGTAGTGGTTAGCGATGGACAATACTTTCAATAAAACATTATGTATCGTTCTTTCACAATAAATGCTTAATTTTTGATAAAAAACGGCGGAAATTTATTTGTACACCTAATATATTAAACTCTTCTGTTAGACTCGCACGCGGATTCAGCAAAGACTGACGCTGAGAAGCATCCTTTGCCATAACGAGGCTATCTAGGAAACATTTGCGCTGCATATGAAACACTTAAGATCATGTTAGAGAAAGGATAGAAGAATAGAGTATAAGTCCTTTTTTTTCGACACAGTTTTTTCAATACAGTTTTTCTTGGCGCGTCGAGGCAAAGGATGAGAAGTAAAAGACAATACATACTACATGGGCTGAAAAGTCCCATTTTTCAATAGGTGATGCCACTAGAAAATGAACATGATTCATTTCGAGAGATTCATCTGTCACTAGTTTATGTATGAAGTTTCATGACATTTCGTTATTCGTTTACAAGCTACAGTCGTTTAAGTGGCGTTACTTTCACCTTCGTAAAAAAAATGGAAAAACAAGAATATCGCATCTTGATCAAACATTGTTTTTTGATGGGAAAAACTTCTGAACAATCATTGAAATGGTTGCAGAAATGTTATCCCATATCTGCTCCTTCGAGAACAACAATTTATCGATGGTTTAGTGAATTTAAAATGGGTTGTACAAGCACCGAAGACGCACCTCGCTCTGGAAGGCCAAAAGAGGCTACGAATGCGGAAATCGCAAAGCAAGTGCATCGAATCGTTTTGAGTGATCGTAAAGTGAAGTTGCGCGAGTTAATTGCGGCCGTGGGCATCTCAAAAGAACGGGCGGGATACATTTTGCACGATGTTTTGGAGATGAAAAAGCTATCAGCACGATGGGTGCCGCGTTTGCTGACCATCGATCAAAAACAGCAGCGCGTTGATGATTCAACGATCGGTTTGACGTTGTTGCAGCGTAATCGAGGACTTTTTTCGACGTTTTGTGATGATGGATGAAACGTGGGTCCATTACCATACGCCTGAGTCCAATAGGCAGTCTGCAGAGTGACTGAAAAGTCACGAAAACCGACCAAAGCGGCCAAAAGACCAACGCTCGGCCGGGAAGATTATGGTCTCCGTTTTTTAGGATGCGCATGGCATAATCTTCATCGATTACCTGCAGAAGGGAAGAACAATTACGGGAGAGTATTATGCAGCGTTATTGGATAAACTGAACGACGAAATAAAGAAAAAAACGGCCCCATATGGCGAAGAAAAAAGTTCTATACCATCACGATAACGCATCGTCACACACGTTCTTGAAAGCGATGGTCAAATTGGACCAATTACGATTCGAATTGGTTGCTCACCCACCGTATTCTCCAGACTTGGCCCCCAGCAACTATTATCTGTTCCCAAACCTCAAGCGGTGGCTCCAGGGAAAGAGATTCACATCGAAGTCATCACGGAAACCGAGGCGTATTTCGAAGGCTTGGACGTTTCGTACTATAGAAAGGGCATCGAAATGTTGGAAAATCGCTATACCAAGTGTATCGCCCTCGAAGGCAACTATGTTGAGGAATAAATATAACTTTGCACAAAAAACGCTTGTTTTCATTAAAAATCCCGGGACTTTTCAGCCCATGTAGTATATAATAATGCGAACAAAATTTTTTATTCACATCTTATTACACCGGTGTTCGTACTTATTAAAAATTAAAGCTAATAGTTTGCAGCGATCGAATGCGATCGGTGGCTCGAACATCGCTAGCAGCGCTTTCTGGAAAAAGAGAACGAAAAAAATTTTTTAATCACTATTCGCTTTTTTAGCAGAGAATAAAATGTATTAGTACTAGTCACTCTAAATACGATACCTTTTATGACTTATATTTTGATGACATTGATGACGTTGATGATGAGCAACACGATTTTGATGTTTTTTCATCAGGACATTCTCGCTTTTTCCCTCGATGGTAGTGGACTTGGCGGAGCTGGTGACAAGGGACAGTACCCCTCGATCGATTTTCGACGTATATATTTTTTTATTCGATCCATGTCTCGCTCGTAACTAATAATTACGATTGAATAAAAAAAGTTATATACTGTTTATATATATAATACTATCAGATCGGTGATATGTGCAAGTATTCGCACAAAGGCGAGTACTCCAAGTCGAACGCACCCTTTTTGTCATCGATTTCTATTTTATTACTTGAACATGCGTTCTCTCGTTTAGAAAATATTTACTTAAATTTTACGATCGATAATCTAAAAAGTTAAAAATTATGCTTTGTGATTCCTCATTTATTTTACCAACTTCCTGTTGTTGACGAGAAAACTCCCTTCAACTTGCTTTTACACGTTTGGAAGTATGAGTCTTTATTTACACAGGATCCACATTTAGATTTTGTACTTACTGAACCGATCGCGTATAAACAGGATTTTCTCTACATGGTTTGTAACCTTTGTCGTAAATTTTATTGCCGTGGATTTGGCGATTCTGAGGATTTGTGGTTTTATTTACGTTTCCAATATCGTTGAGAAAATTTTCTAATACGTTTCTTGAATATTATCACGCTCGCCGATCGGTGACCGTTAAAGCTCGAGTTTTATATTAACGCGTTTTGTATTAACAACTGTTTTGTCAAAATTTTCATGAAACAAAGAAATCTTGGTATCTACTGAACGGATAAAAAATATATATATATAATAGGTCATAAGTGCTCGACACCACAGTTAGTGTCCTGGAAGACGAACGAATTGGCTTCAGTTATTGACGATAAGCATAAGTATGACTAACCATCGAACATAGCCAACGTAGACGAGTATATTCGAAACGTGGATCCGGAACAGTTCGCAAATATCAGAGACGAAGTGCTCGAAGAAGTGAATTTCGAAGAAATAATGGAGAAATTGATTCCGACGAAGAAATATTATCAGACGACGCTGACTATGCTAGTGATTTGAGCGAGCGTGATACAGATTACGTAGAAAGATTTGTGCCAAGAAATCCGTGTACTGAACGGCCGTAAACACTGTATAATTCATTGTTATTATACGATGGGCTTTAAGTATATGTGCAACATGCATGGTCTGTTTGGCTGATACTGATATCGCAGGATTATATCTCATAAGGAAGCACGATATCGGTTATATTGACGCACTAAGCGATCAGTCTTGCACGAATTACAGACTGCAACATACATTATATTTCCATGCAACAAGTGCCCACACTGCACACATTGAAAAAAACTATTGCGAATAGTATTGTGAGCGAAACACTACACTGGGAAATATGTGGGAAGACTATAATGTAGACGATGTTCTCGGTAATCTGCAAAAAGAGACATAGATGTGCGAATACCGGTGCAATTTCTACGCGATCGCGAATTAGGTATACGTGGTGAGAAACATGGAAAATAGTTATTAGAGAGTTTGTTTCTGACTCGTCTTTACTCGCGCGGCAGAAAGTGTATCCACGAGACAAATGTTACGAGGATGAATATGAAAAGAAATATTGGTAGAATAGAAATGTTCAAGTAATAAAGGACGATTATTATTGGGCGAAGAAAATCGCAGATAAGAGTCAAGGTTGGTGCATTAAGATTCCCGCGGGTAATGAAAAGTGCGTCGAACTGCTGATTATCGACAATATATGGATGGAGTTTCGTGATCGCGATCTTGCGCTAAAACTATTTTTCGATAGATGCGACGATCAATGTTTTGAATGTGAACAGTGCACTTTCGCAAACAAATATAATGAAAAAGTATTAGAACATTATGACATTTTAGATATGTCACGGTGCTGTAACGTGAATGAGTCACGCGCAAGTGCTCCATAGAAAAGTGTGATCTAAAGACTGTAAAAAAAAGACATGAAAAATCAGCGAGCGAGTGATACGCGAATTGTTGGAACAATGCGGTCAGGTTGCTACTCTGGTGAAGTATTTCGCGTGGCTGCAACGAGTGGCAACGTGGATGCGACGAGTGCATCGAGCGGTTCGAAGAACTTCGTCGTGCCAAGCGTCCGCGTCTCGCCGTTGAACACAGACAATCCGTGGTGGCGAGGATCGCGCGATTCGCGGGTGCAAAATTGCAATTGCAACGACGTTTCGTGTACGTTGGTGGCGAGTACGCGAGTGGCGAGTACGCGAGTCGCGACGAAATATCTCTCGTCTGGCGAGAGATCGATCCCGCGTTTGAAAGCCGTATATCGACAGGTGTTGTGATAAACTCTAATCACATTGAGTCACGGCGGTTTTTGAAAGACGCGAGAGAAATAGTGTTCGAGCGTGTACGAGACGCTGTAGAAAGATACGGTAGCGTAAAAGTGAACACCGCGTTCAACGGTGAGTTCGCGACGAAGGATAAACATGAGGATAAATGCTCATAAGAGCATAATTACAAAGAATAGCGAGATATATCGATACACCGATTTGCGCGAGTGGTACGAGCAGCGTGTCATCGAGCCTATCCTAGCATCGTTCGAAGAGTTCCAGGAACGCGATAGCGGATGGGCATTGTCACATATAGTAAATTTAACTATCAATGTGAACAAATTAAATCCCATGCGCGCGGGATGTCATATCAAAGCCGTGGAAAATAGCGACGAGCGGTAATCAGTATGCGTACGACGGACAATGCATGCTTCGCGTAGATGATCGCTGCGCTGTACCCGGCTGAAAAGTATACGGCTCGGGAATCGTCGTATCCGCATTATACGACAGTATTGAATCTCGCAAACATTGAGTTTCCAATGACTTTAAAAGACATTTCTAAATTCGAACGATTGAATGCGGTGTCGATCAACGTGTACGGCATCGAGAATAAACAGGTTCTTCCTCTGCGATTCACCAATGAAAAGGAGAAACACGTCAACGTGCTGTACGTGCAAGATCCACGCAACGACGGTGTTGGACATTTTGCGTGGATAAAAAATCTATCCCGTCTCGTGAGCTCGCAGATTAGTGGGAAAAAGAACAAGAAATTTTTCTGCGATCGGTAAGTATACATGAAAAATTATTATAATTTTCTGTCTTACTAATAAAATAATGGTAATAGTTATAATTTTTTTTGTTTTTTTTCAGATGCTTGCACTACTTCAGTAACAAAAAATTGCAGTCGCACGGATGGACTGCGAGAAAATCAACGACTCCGTTATCCGACTGCTGAGCGTGGACGACAAATGGCTCGAATTTGAGAACCATTGCAATAAGCAGCGCGCTCCATTCATCGTCTACGCTGACTTGGAGTGCGTTCTACGGAAGATGGAACTTGACAGGGAAAATGCGTCGTCGTACACGTATCAACGGCACGAGGTATTTAGTATAGGATACTACGTGCGATGTTCGTACAACGACGCGTTATCATTATATCAGTTCCGTCGCGATGAAGACTGTACAGCGTGGTTCGCGCGACAACTCAACGATTTGGTGCATCGAGTGAAAAATATCGTATCCGTTAACGTACCCATGAAAACGTTGTCGAAAGAACAATTGGAGGTGTATGTAGCGCGACGCGTTGTCATATTTGTGAGAAACCGTTCGCGCCCGACGATACACGGGTCCGCGATCATTGTCATTTCACCGGTAGATTCCGTGCCCAGCGCATGCAAATTGCAATCTTAATTATAAAAATTCATTTTATATTCCAATTATTTTTCACAATTTATCGGGCTACGACGCGCACTTTATAATTAAAGAAATTGCTACCGCGTACGAAGGACATGTAAATATGTTACCGATAACCAAAGAAAAATATTTCGTTCACTAAACATGTTCAAGATACCACCAAGAGAGCAAACTCGCGAAAATGCATAAAATTACGGTTCATCGATTCTTTCAAATTTCTAAATGCAAGCCTCGATAAATTGGCGTCGTTTCTAAGCAGAGACAAATTAAAAATCGTATGTTCCAAATTTTCAACACTATCGGATGAAGAATTTGAATTACTGACAGGTAAAGGTGTCTTTCCGTACGAGTACGTTGACTGCGTCGAAAAATTGCAGGATACGCGCTTACTACGAATCATTTTTCAGTTAACGAGCGATACAGTATCCGAGAGCGATTAGGCTCACGCCGCGTCTGGAAGCCATTCAAACGCTCGGCGAGTATAGTGATCTGTACTTGAAAACCGATGTCTTGTTATTGGCCAACATTTTCGAAAATTTCTGCGAAAATTGTCGTGAGTTACGGTCTCGATCCTGCGTATTACTATACATTGCCTGGTTTCACGTGGAACGCGATGCTAAAACATACGCGTATAAGATTTGAGTTACTCACCGACCGATATGATCATGTTCATCGAGAGTGATATACGCGGTCTCAGTCAATGTTCAAACAGATACGCACAGGTTAATAACAAGTACATGCATTCGTACGACTCATCGAAATCATCGTCGTACTTGATGTACTACGATGTTAACAATTTATACAGGTGGGCGATGTGTCAACCATTGCCATACGCCGAATTTCGATGGGTCGAAGACGCTGCGAACTTTGATGCGCGATCGCTCTGGATTCACTCACCGGTTACATTCTCGAAGTCGATCTCGAGTATCCACAACATCTATACGACCAACACATTGATCTGCCGTTCTGTCCGATGCGCGATAAGCTGCCCGGCAAGCACGAGGCTAAACTTCTAGCGATGCTGTACGATAAACAGCGTTACGTCATCCACTACCACAACCTGCAGCAATGTACTCGTCACGGTCTTCGCGTAACAAAGATTCATCGAGTACTACAATTCGCACAATCTCCATGGCTTCGCGATTATATTGAACTCAATATAAATTTCAGAACTCGCGCTAAAAACGATTTCGAGAAAAATTTATATAAATTAATGAACAACGCGGTATTCGATAAAACTATGGAGAATGTGCGCAACTACGTTGATGTAAAATTATTAACAAAATGGGACGGACCATACGGCGCGGAGGCAATGATCGCGAAACCGAATTTCAATAGCCGTAGCATCTTTGCGGAAAATTTGATCGCCGTCGAGCTGCGCAAACTCGAGGTGAAGTTCAACAAGCCGATTTACGTGGGTATATGTGTACTTGACATATCGAAAGTCTGCTTGTACGAATTTCATCACGAGTATATGTTACCACTGTTTCACGATAAATGTAAAATTATGTACACCGACACGAACAGTCTTGTATACAGTGTCGAGTGCGAGGACATTTACGAGATTATGAAACGCTAGATTCAACACGAGCGATTATCCGATGGACAACGCGTACGGTATGCCTCTCGCGAACAAAAAAGTACCCGGTCTGATGAAGGACGAAAATAACGGTGTGATAATGATCGAATTCGTTGGTCTCAGAGCGAAGATATACGCGGTGAGGGTGGACGGCAAGAAAGAAACTAAAAAAGCGAAAGGCGTAAAGAGTAACGTCGTAGCGCGAACGATAACGTTCGACGATTACACGAGGTGTTTGAACGAAGAGATCGAAATGACTCGTCGTCAATCGTGTATACGATCTAAATTGCACGATGTGAATACGATATCCGAATCGAAAATCGCTTTGAGTCCATACGATGACAAACGATACGTCATACCGGACTCGACGGAGACGTTACCGTGGGGGTATTGGCGAATACTTTGTAATATGTGTGTGTGTGTGTGTGTGTGTGTGTGTGTGTGTGCGCGCGTGTGTGTGTGTATCAACATTTATATTACTATTATGTTTTTTACATTTTTTAATATTTTCATACAGTATATATGTATTATGCTTTATGTATTATCTCAATTTGTACTTTATGTATGTTTTTTTTATATTTTTACATATTTTCATACAGTGTACATGTTACTATTATGTATAATACTATTATTATTATAATTTACACGTAATACATTTTTTTTTACATTTATATAAGTACGAGGGGTATCCAGAAAATAAGTTCCGTTTTTTTTTTACAAATAAAGTTTTTATTGAAAAAATCTAAAATTTACATGGATAATACTTGACAACTTCTAGTCTTTTTCTACATAATTCCCGTCAATCTCAATACATTTTGTATATCTGGAAACAAGCTTCGAAATCCCTTCTGCATAGAAACTTCCCGCCAGTTCTTTAGTCCAGTTAGTTACAGCTGTCTGAACTTCCTCGTCGCTTTGGAAGCGTTTTCCGGCCAAGGACTCCTTCAGTTTCGTAAAAAGATGGTAGTCCGATGGTGCTAGATCCGGGCTATACGGTGGGTGGGTCAAAACATCCCAACTAAACTGACTCGTGTGGCCTTGTGTAGAGGAGTCAGTTCTCTGGGAACCCAACGGGCGCAAACCTTGCGAAATTCGAGTTTTTCTGAAACGATCTCATGGATAAGACTTCGGGATATCTCTGGAAAAAGGTTGTGGAGTTCATCTAAAGTTAAACGACGATCATTGCGAATCGCATTTTCAATTTTTGTCGTCAACTCATCCGTGATAAGGGAGGGTCTGCCTCTCCCACTTTCGTCTTCAAGCGAATGTCTTCCTGCCTTAAATTCTCGGACCCATCTCCGCACCATAGATTCACTCATCACACTCTCTCCATATACAGAAACAAGCTGTTTGTGAATATCAACCGATTTAAAATCTTGAGCAAAAAGAAACTGAATGATGCCGCGCAAAACAACTCGAGAAGGAATCGGAATGGAGGTGGCGGGACGCGAAGTGGAGGACTCCATTTTGATAACCTCTCCTGACCGTGTTTCACGAGCTACTGACGCTGAACACCGCTCATTCTATTCGGTAGCTTCCCCTCTTCAATGCTGTGTTGCCAGCTCGCTCATACATCGACCTTACTAAACGTATAATACAAACGGAATTTATTTTCTGGATACCCCTCGTATTATTATTATGTAGTTTGTCATTTATTATGTATTACTATTATTTTCATTTCATGTATCGTACATTTATATACGTATTTTATATCTGTATAAAATCTGTACTGCAAAATGAAGATGAATGGGAAGTAATAAAAAATATACGTTTATATACTTATATTGATATATTTTTTATATGTAGAAATAAAATATATGAATCAAAATTTTATCAAATAACATTATTTTTGTGTATCCATGAATTGTGCGATCCATCGAATCCCAGCCACTTGACGTACATCTTGTTTCTCTTCCTGCGCTTTTTCCATGAGATACACGTCCGGGTGAGTAACGCGATGCAACTCGTACTCGTAGAACGCTTCAGCGACGGATTTTCCGCGATAATCCTCGAGTAAATAGGTTATAGGATTGGTACGCTACACTTTAACGATCGTAAACACCTCGGTGGTCCAATTTGACGTGTAACCCTTCTCAAAAATCGTCTTGTACTTGCTCACGCGTACTGAATCATCTACTTTGAATTTTGCAGAACCCGCGATCTTTATCGCGCTGTACACTGTGTCCAAGAGTCTTTCGGCGATCACGGGAGTTATTTCGGTGGGTCGCATGCCGATGGTGCGATGCTTGCGCGCATTGTAATCTGACAGGAGATGCGGCAGCATCTCGTCGACTCACTTGTAATTGCCATTGAGCGTAAACATCTTCCACATACCGTTCTTGAGCGTGCGATTGAACCGCTCGACCACTGACGCTTTCAACGTCGAATAGGTGGACTAGTGATTAACATCGTGCTTTTTCAAGATTTTTTACATCGGCGTTGTAAAGCTCTTTCCCCATATCCGTTTGTAAATTTTTCGGATATCTTCTACTCTCTCGAACGATCTCAGCGATAGCGTTAGCCGTCTCGCTTCCATCCTTGCTCTTGAGTAGTACGGCCTACGCGTATTTGTTCAACACATCGATGACAGTGAGTATGTAGTGATGGCCTCTGTTGAAGCCCGAGTACGCGCATCTCAACGACATCGACCTGTCACAGATCGTCGTATCCCCGAACTATGACGCGCCTTCGCGGAAAATTTTTTCTCGCAGGAGCATGCAATTCCTCAACGAGTCTTTCGGAGCTAATTTTCTTTCTCTTTTTTTCAGATTTCTTTTTCATGATTCGACGCGTAATACACTGGGTACAAGAAAATAACGTATTTTTTCTCGCTGATGTTACTCGACTGAATCATTTCATGGATACGCGATTTAATTTATAATAAGACCAGCTTCGCGAAATTCCTCGATGATTGACAGCATCTCATTGTCATGAGCGTTGTTGCCTGCTCGGTGCGAAGCGTCGAATAATCGTAGACTATCTCGTAGATCCAGCTCGTTGAGATCATCTCAGTGCTCGTAATCGATCGCGTTGTCGTTCAATGTCATTGCATGAGGTAATCCCTTTCCAGATTTCTTCTTCTGTTTCTTGGGTGTGATCGACATCAACGGCGCGATTACGTGTTTGTACTTGTATTCCCTGTTCCTCAATAATCGACCTTGCGAATGTGTTTGTGCACGTTCGTCACCAACAGCATGCTCTTGTACTTGTGCATATCGTCTTCTGTGTAGAGGGCATCATCGAGAATTCTCTTGAAAATCAACTCGTAAAGACCAGATGTACCGGCGTATTGTACGCCGTCGATAATTATGTTGTCCGTGTCATTCACATCGAAACGTTTATTGCCAAACATCAGCCCATCCTTGTGTAGGTAAACGCCGTACACGTGATATATATCGCTTTCTTTATCTTGCACTCCCCTCAGGATAACCTCGACGTACTTTTGCTCCAGCAGGCTCAAGCCAGCTCGTAACGTCTCTCGACCTTCTGACGTTTGCAGCTGATTTTGAACCTTCGTCGCTAGCGAATCTTATGTCGTTTCGAAAATGTTCTCCAACGACTCTATCGTCGGTACGATTTTGGCACGCGGTGTGGAGGTTATCGGCTGTGCACGATCATGCGATCGATCATTGGATTTATGCAAAATCGTGGAACGCTCGAAGGTCTCGTTCACTTCTTTTTCCTCCTCCTTCTTTTGTTCCTCTTCCTCCTTCCTCTCACGTTTAGAGGCAGACGTTGCATCTTCGTCGCACTACTCTCTTTGTCACGCCGGGGCTGTCGACGAAAAGTCGCAGCGGCTCGATAAGAGGTTTAAAATGTCTGTCCAACACGATGTCCTCCTCAATTCTACCGGTCTTCAGAGCGCGATGTTTCTTGTGGATCGACTTGCTCTTCTCGATCTCCCTCGCGATTTTTTCACGCTCGCGCACATCTGCCATGTTCGTCTTTAGCTAAGTGTCGGCAACGTCTGGTCACGTTACGGTATCGCGAACTCATTAAATCTTTTTCTGTATCGTTCGTTTGTGAGCTCACTGTCTTTGTCTATCATTAGAAATCCATATTTTTGCTGCTAACAGTTACGGCACAAAATTCGTCGTACGACATGTCGGTATTCACATGATCATTGTAAACGTGTTTCAAGTTGGTACAGTCCTATTTGAACAGGATCAGCAGGATGTTCGCGTTGTTGCGTATCAGATGTTTAGGTATCCTCGCGTACATCTGACAGAGATAGAAGCAGTCGACGTTCGCGTGGCGACCCATCGAAAAGTATTCTTTCACAGCATCCTGCTTGTCACATGCCACGTCATCAAAGATAAAAATAGAATTTGGACGCGCCTCGCTCGGTGGAACGACATCGCTGTTGTTGGAGAACGTAAAGTAACTGATTTCGTCGATAGACGTAAACAAATTTTCGAGATATCGATACTTTGGCTGTTGCAATGATTTCGAGTAGACGTACACGTTTTCAAAACGTACGCCGTTCGGGCTCTCGAATAAGCTTATGAGAATGTTGGTTTTACCACAATTCGACGGGCCGCAAATGATCGCGCGTATAGTATTCGGCAGCATTTCGCCGTGCTTGCGCTTCTCCACGCTGCCTCCCATCATTTCGCGTCGCAGTTCGTGACGCGTATCGACAGCGGTTGCAGCACGAATTTCATGCTCACACTAAGCTACGCGCTCTCGAACGACTATTTAAAAGCGCGCGAATTTACGAGTCGTGCAGTAGCAAAATGTATCTCGCGCTGTGTCATCCTTTCGACATTCAGGACTTGAACGCTGAGCAGCTGCAGTATATACCGAAGGTCGTACTCTTACGCGTGTACGATGACTATATCGACTACGTGTGGGACAAGCTTCCTGAACATGTGAAGATGGATTCGGAGGTTCGAACGTATCGTCGCTGCGACGAGCACTACAATCAGCAGTGGCAGGGGACGCACATCGACGCACCTAAGATAAAGGACTGTACCAAATGTTAGTCTGTTGTCGGGCGGCAGTCTATTGAATCGAGTGATAAACGCGCTTCCTTTCGAGTTACACATTCCGGGCTATTAGTTTTGCGGCCCGGACATTCGACTTTCGAAGCGATTAACCAGAGGTGACGCGGGCATAAATCCGCTGGACGCGGCGTGCCGAGAACACGACATTGCGTATTCTCAGAGCAACGATTTCACCGATAGACACGCGGCAGACGAAGTACTCGCCGAGGAGGCGCAGAAACGCGTCACCGCGAGAGATTCGACTCTGAGCGAGAGAGCCGCCGCTGCTGCCGTTTGAGCAGCGATGAAAACCAAGACCAAGATCGGCATGGGCATGAAATCGAAGAAGAAGATGACAACGAGGAAAAAGACAACGAAAAAGCTGATACTTCCAACGGCAAAACGGAGGTGGTGCGTTACCTTTTCTGCCAATATTGGGCGCGCTCGGGTCCTTGATTGGCGGAGCGGCCAGCGTGGCGAAAGCTGTAAACGATAGCAAAGCCGCGCGACGTCAGCTCGAGGTTGCAACGTCACGACCGCGCGATGGAACAGGGCCGCGGCCTGTATCTCGCTCCGCACAAATATGGACGCGGACTGTATCTCAGCCGCTATAAACGCGGTGAGACAGGGTGTAGCAACGAAGAAAAAAAACTTCAAAGAGACGATAAAAATGCTCTCGGGTGCAACTACCAACGTGCAATTGGACGTGCTCGCGAGACATATACTTGAGAGGTGTCTTCATGCGTAACGCTTTACCGACGAGCGAGGCGCGCCGAAACGAAAGCGGTATCGTGAATCTGGAATGCGACCGGGCCTGGTACTCACTGGGTAGCGTACGCCAAGAGGAATAACCGCGTCATATACTTTGACAGTTTCGGTAATCTTCGACCGTCCAAGGAACTGGTGCGATATTTCGAGAACGGTGCTACGACGATAAACAATCGTACATCCTATCAGACGTACGATCAGAGCTTCTGCGGACAAATGTGTCTGCGGTTTCTACAAACAGTAGACGCGCGTGAATTTAAAAAGCTCGATGAGGTGCTGTAAAATCTTAGTATTAGTCGAACGCTTTTTTCGTCATGTCGCTGACACTTACGCTAAGCAGGAAGAGCACCGTCCTCCCGGCGAACTACTTTCCCTCCATAGATTTGAGTGACGGCGATTACGAGCTCGGTCTTGCGATTTTTGAGACTTATCACACGATACCGAATGTAAACGAATCGAACAATAAATTTTATTTTGGCAAAGACGACGCAGAAATTACAATTCCCGAGGGTTTCTATGAAGTGCGAGACATAAATGAATTTTTGAAACGTGCGATTTTACGGAAACGTTCGCACCGCGACGCACTTGAAATCGTTGACGCAGTGCGTGGCGTCAATAACAACAAAAACAACAACAACAATGACACTGATGACGATAATGGTAAGGGTGAAGAATACCCGATTACGCTCCGCGTAAACTACAACACGATGAGATGCGAGATTAGATGTGCATACAGAATAAACTTTGGCAAGCCCAACAGCATTGGATCGCTACTGGGATTCTCGTCGAAGCGTATATTGCGACCGCGAAGATGGCACGAATCGGACATGTCGATCAATATAATGAACGTAAATGTTATCCGCGTAGAATGTAACGTGATCGCGGGCGCGTACAGCAAAGGCAAAACCGCGCACACGATACACAAATTTTCGCCGAGCATACTACCACGATATAAGATATCAGAGAGGCCGGCGCGGATCATTTACCTGCCGATTACGGCACGGAGCATTACGGATCTAACGATACGCGTCGTCGACCAGAACGGACGATTGCTCGATTTTCGCGGAGAGATCACCGTCAGATTGCACCTGCGACAGTGACAGTGAGCGTGAGATGCTCGTATTGAACGGAGCGGAGTGCACGCAGAGAGATAACGTATTCTTTACAAGGCTGGTAACATCACCGCTCGATAACGCTCGCTCATCCAACTGCATCAGCAAAAAGAAACTTCGAACGTTAAATTTTTACAATCTTTGAAATTCGCGGTACGCAACTTTTGAGATTAATATCTTGAATTATCAGTGAGCCGATTTTTGACGATCGCATCGTCAAGATTGAGACTCACACGTACAACCTGTTCGCTAATACAACATTCGAGTATAGCGACGAGATAAGAATACCCATACAGCAACAGGATTTGTACACGTTGCTGTTTTCTCTACGTCGAAGAAAGATTAATGGTGAAAAAAAAAACGATCAGATACCAATGACGCTTGTAAATAATTGCGTTCATGTTTGATGAAATTCGATATGAACTCAACAGTGTGGAGATTGACTGCAATCGAAACGTGGGCATAACTAGCACGCTCAAGAATTACGTGTCAATGACGTACGATAAAGCTTTGATTGCGCTGAACGCTGGATGGAACTCTAGATCCGACACGGAGGAAGGACACTTTAATTTTTGCGTGCCGCTTAGCATGCTGTTGGGTTTTTGCGAAGATTACAAACGCCTGATTGTCAACGCTCGCCATGAATTAATTTTGGTACGAGCGCGCAACGACAACAATTTCTTGGTGGGAAATCCTGTGACGGAGTCTCAGGTTGAATTATTTAAAGTACAGTGGTGGATGCCTCACGTTGCGTTAAACGAGGTCAATAAATTATCAATGCTGCGAGCATTGGAAAGCGGTCATTATCTGAGCATGAGTTTTTGCTCGTGGGATCTGTACAAGTATCCTCTGTTACAGAATACGACCAAGCATTCATAGGCCGTCAAAACGGCGACTCAGCTTGAGAAGCCTCGATATGTTATCTTTGCTCTGCAGACCGGTCGAAAGAATATCATGTCACGAGATGTTAGCATGTTCGACGCATTTCGACGATTGTAATTTGAGTAACGTGAAACTTTATCTAAATTCGATGTTTTATCCGTACGACGATTTAAATCTGGATTTTGACAAAAATAGATACGCCGTTCTATTTAATATGTACGCACGTTTTCGTAAAGTACATTATGGAATCGATTGCTTCGAAACGCTACTCAACGTGTTCTCATTTGTCGAGAAAGGGCCTTTTGTGGTCATTGATTGCTCGCGACAAAACGAATCCGTCAAGAGTGCCACTGTGGACTACGCATAGAATTTGACTGCAAGGAGAATGTGCCCGCAAATACAACATTGCCTATTGTCTCATCATACACGATCGTATAGCTCAGTATAATCCATTGACCAATGTTGTGCGCAAAATCACCTAAGTGCACTTCTGACACGATACGTCGCAATCGATGTCGCAGTCTTCTCGACAACATGTCCATGCGTTCGTGGATCTGCAAGGATTTATCGTTAACAAGAAATTTATCATGAAGGAAGTGGCGGTGCTGAAACAGGGAATCGTTCTCACGCATTATATTTTTACGAGTCCCGTGCCATGGAAATTTTTGACAAGATCCGACAAGTCTTGCGCCTCCTGGTTGATTGCTTATCACCATGGATTGCAATGGGAGGACGGGACGATCCTGTACAACGAAACGTCTAATTACGATGGCTGTATTTGAAGATGATGCTGTTGTGTATGTCAAGGGACGCGAGAAACGAACATGGCTGTGGAACTTGCTTCTGGACGATGAGCGAGAATGCATGTACATCGAGACCTTGGATGCAGTTTACGAAGACATGGAATTTTTATCTAATCTATATGTTATACTAATATTATACGATGTGGACAACATGTTAAGAATTGCGCAAAATGTATTGAAAATATATAACTGGTGATTGCAAAAGAATTTTTTAAATAAAAATTTTTACGTTAACGTATTTATTATGTATTTCTTTTCTCTTCATTTGTAATACATAAACGTTTGTATGAACGTATGTATAAACGTATGTACACATGTATAAACATATGAATGAACGTATGTATGTATAAACGTATGTATATATAAATGTATGTACATAAAAACGCATATACGTATGTATAAATGTATGAATGAACGTATAGTATGTATATATAAACGAATATATAAACGTATGTACGTATAAACATATGTATAAATTCGTGACAAAGAAAATATGTAGAAAGACTTGATAAAACGTGTCATGACATGTTCGAAATTCTTGGAAAGAGGGGGAGAACCTACCTTTTCTCATCGATTTCAGAAGTATTACGTCACAATTTACGCGGATGCAATCAGTCTTGTGATACCCACTTGTACGAATGGCTGAAAAAATGTATTTCGCTAAAGAGAGCAGTGCATCGTATGATGTGAAGAAGAAATATAACATG
This sequence comes from Acromyrmex echinatior, assembly GCF_024713525.1. Taxonomy (NCBI): domain Eukaryota; kingdom Metazoa; phylum Arthropoda; class Insecta; order Hymenoptera; family Formicidae; genus Acromyrmex; species Acromyrmex echinatior. Next base: position 25,720,617 of record NC_141853.1, read on the forward strand.
TAAGTTTCAACGTTCTATACACAAAAGTAACGTTTTTTTAACATTATGTATGTACACAGTACGGAACATCGTACGGTGCGTTTACTGAGCAGGCGTTACGATTTGACGAATACGGACTACAAATTTTTGGAAATTGGAATCAACGTTGGCCTACCGAGTTACGTGGAGATCGCCCTTGGAGATCATCGCGGACTATCGCTGTTTCTCGAAATGTGGAAGAACCTCTACGAGCAGCGAGGGAATATTTACAAGATGTTTCGAAACGAATACAAGGATAATTTTATAAGCGTTGGACCGCTAACCGTCAGTGTTTGCATGCTGAACGATGCTACGCTCATACGTCTCGATTCTTCATCCGTACGCATTACGATGACCGAAACGACGCTACGCTGTATGTTTGACTTTAATTTAACGGATGTATCGATGTAACGTTCGAACGATTAGCTCGATACGGTAGATATCAAGTATACGCGATTCTCCAACATCGCATCTGAGAACATAATACGTGATAGCGACATCTTCAATGGACATCAACTCATCGATTGCGAACTATTAGCTTTAGTTTTTAATAACTACGAAAACTGTAATAAGATGTGAATAAAACATTTTTGTTCGCGTGTGAATAAAACATTATTATGTATGTATTTTCTTTTACTTCCCATCCTTTGCCTCGACGCGCTAAGAAAAACTATATTGAAAAAAACTGTGTCGTAAAAAAAGAAACTTGTACTCTATTGATTCTTCCTTTCTTCATCCTTTTTTCACTCATAGCACGTTATACGCTCCGTCGCGCTCTATCTTTCTCTAACATGCAAGTCTTTATTACCGATGCATTTTTGGAGAGAGAGCGGCGAGTGACGACAAAAATAAGGACCATGGTCCTATGTTTACGTAACATCAATAGCGCCGGAACCTTTCTCCCTCCTTCCCCGCGTTACGAATATCCCGCGCCTACAAGTACTCCCCGCGCCCCGCGCTCCCCTCTATTCTAGCCCCTTGGGTTAGAACTCGCCTAGTATTACTACTTATGAACTCTTGAATTGACTTTTAATAAATTTATTCAAGGGCTCATATCTTACGAATTAATGATTTTGATAGAGCAAATATTTATATTAATGATATATAAAATCTACGCTCCCCAATGAAATTATACCTTATAATTAATCACCAAATATCGAGAAATCATTTCATTTTTAACTTCTGTTGAACTCTTCATCATTTAAAAATAAAAGTTTAGAAATGCTATGAACCAAATAACAACAAAGTAAATATAAGAAACAAATATAATTGTCATGATCTAACAAATAATAAATAACAATTGTTTCGAACCTGATCAGGTCATCTTCAGTGTTAAAAATAAACATAATAAAAATTAATATACTTAAATTAAAATTTTTGTTATTTTTATTGTATTATTTTATCAGTTGATCCGTTTTACAACTCCAGGATCGCAGTGAATCAAAGTAAATCAAATGTTAAGCACACACACACACACACACACACACACACACACACACACACACACACACACACACACACATACACACACACACACACATATATATATTAGATGTACAAATAAGTTTCCGCCGTTTGACAAAAGACGGCCTCATTAGCAAGTTATGGTTAAAATTGTCTGATGTAAAACATTATATCGTAAGGTTGGACATCTGTCAATAACATAATCTTGAAATACTAGTGATTTTGTATCAGCATCATATATTTTTTTGTGCGAAAATGCCGAGTTTTGAGCCGAATAAGCGTCATTTGAGGAAACTTTTGATTTACTTCTTTAATTTGAAGAAATCTGCAGCTGAGGTTCATCGATTGCTTGTAGAAGCATATGGTGAGGCTTTAAGTGAGAGAAGTTGTCGTGGTGGTTTCAAAAATTTAAGAACGGTGAATTTGACGTCGAAGACAAAGAACGTAGCGGAAGGCCGAAAGTGTACGAAGACGCAGAATTGGAAGCATTATTGAATGAAGATTCGTGCCAAAGGCAAAAAGAACTTGCACTTACATTAGGAGCGACTCAACAAGCAATTTCACATCGTTTGAAATCATTGGGAAAGATTCAAAAGCAAGGGATTTGGGTTCCATATGAACTGAAGCCGAGAAACGTTGAACGCCGATTTTCCATATGTGAAATGCTGCTTGTCAGACATAAACGAAAGGATTTTTTACATCGTATAGTCATTGGTGATGAAAAATGGATCCACTACGATAACCCAAAGAAGAGGAAATCATGGGGATCACCTGGCCATGCTTCAATATCGACAGCCAAGCCGAATATTCATGGAAAAAAACTCACGTTGTGTATTTGGTGGGATCAACTTGGTGTCGTGTATTATGAGTTGGTCAAACCGAACGAAACCGTTACTGGGGCTCTCTACCGAACACAATTGATGAGATTGAGCTGAGCACTCAAGGAAAAATGCGCCCACTACTACTCCAGGCATGACAAAATTATTCTCCTGCATGATAATGCTCGACCACATGTTGCGGCGCCGGACAAAACCTATATGGAAACACTCAATTGGGAAGTTCTACCCCACCCGCCGCATTCATCAGACATTGCCCTTTCCGATTACCATCTATTTCGATCGATGGCGCATGGCCTGTCTGAGCAGCACTTCACATCATATGAAGATATCAAAAATTGGATGGATAATTAGATAGCCTCAAAAGATGAAGCGTTCTTCCAACGTGGTATCCGTATGCTACCAGAAAGATGGGAAAAAGTAGTGACTAGCGATGGACAATACTTTCAATAAAACATTATGTATCGTTCTTTCACAATAAATGCTTAATTTTTGATAAAAAAACGGCGGAAACTTATTTGTACACCTAATATACATATACATATATATATATATATATATATATTAGGTGTTGGAATTAATTCGTAGCGTTTTTTAATGAAAGAATGTTATTTATTTCACATGAGCATTAAAAAATACATTAATGAAAGTACTTCCCATCACTTGTAAAACGCTACGAATTAATTCCAACACCTAATATATATATATAATGTTATCATACTCTTTAAGATTTTACTTAGCAGATGTTATCGTATGCTATGCAGCATTTTATATTAGAATGTTATCGTATTCTTTAAGATTTTATTTATTAGATGTTATCATATACTATATAGCATTTTATATTATATTAGAATACTATATAGCATTCGATAACATCCGATAAGTAAAATCTTAAAAAGTATGATAACATTCCAATATAAAATGCTGCATAGCATATGATAATATTACGTCCAAATCCTTAGGAATTCGGTGAAGGAGATAATGAGGGAGAATGAAGAGGGTATGGAAAGACGGCTAAACTCTCATAGATATGCGCACAGAGGCAAATACTTGTAAGTCGCACGCACCTTTTCGGTCCCAGAATATGGGCCAACATCCTGAAGGAACGCTATGACATCTGTTCCGAGGGACAGTGCGAACGTCGGTCCTACTTTTTGGGTCTTAAGAAGGAACTTAGTCCTTTTGACCCGGGACTAGACCTTGTGCGATCTCAGATGTTTAAAGGGAAGTGAATGCGAGAGGTGATTTCCAATAAATGAGCTAGGGAAATATACTAACTTATTATATATTTATTAATACAATAATAAAAAAAGGAATATTAAGGTTATATAAAATATTTATACATAATAAATATTTTTTTTACATAAAAATAAGAAATTTTATCCTTGTACATATATTCAATACGTTATGGAGGTGTGTGTGTGTGTGTGTGTGTGTGTGTGTGTGTGTGTGTGTGTTATGTGTGTGTACGAAAAGAGGAAAAAATTATTGGAGGCGAGGAAAGTGGTGCAGGAGCACATCGAGTGAGGTGCTTGTACGGTGTAAGGGGTGGGGTTCCCTGGGATATAGACTATGACTGTTCTATCCCCTTCATTGGAGGGGGACGAATATAGTCTAAATAGCCGATCCCAGTCGATCTGTTCAGGATTCAATTGAGAAGGAGTTGGGAGCTGATTTAAAAGAGGAGGGAGAAGAAATCCTTCTTCAAGAGAAGGAGGGAGAGGAAATCATCCCTCTAGAGGAGGAGGGGGAGGGAATCGTTCCTCGAGAGGAGGAGGGGAATAATCTAAGATTTCTCGGATGGCGAGATCGATGACAGGGAGAGAGGTGAGGTCTAGAGGTTGTGTCTGATGTTGATGTGGAGTTGAGTAGGAGACCTCGAGAAATTGGTCATCGGTCGGTTGTGGCGGCACGGTTATGGCTTAGCCATGCGGACGGTTCCGCCTACTCCTCCGGACGTCGGAAGTAGTTCGTCTCCGTTTTCTAATTAACGTACTAGTGCGCACTACAATCCGAAGAATAAAATATATATATATTTCGTCAGAAACGCATATAAGTGTATATATATGTTGTTCTCATGCGGGGAGACGTGTGGATGAACCAGAAGGAATGGTAGGGCGACTTACTGGTTAGCTTACTAGTAAGTCTTACCACGAGATTTCGGATGGCTACCGATTGGTATGTGAACGAGGAGGTTCATTGTCCATGGAGAGCGCCAGAAGGGCAGTCGCAGTGGCGTATGGCTGGATGATCGTAATGACGATTTGCTCACAATTTATCGTTTTCTCTTCGCACTCGTGTAAAAACGCGAACTAGCGTGATTATCGTGGGTTCTGGTAGGATTTCCGCACTGCCCGCAGTTGATCTTGACAATGGTTTAACTCGCGAACTTCACTGACGTGAACCGGATGATTTTGAGTTTTGTACTGATGCTCTGCGCTTCCGCGGGACCTCTATTTATATCCCGAAAAAAGGGCGTTATGCCCTTTGTCTAGGATGCAATGTCACGCGAGATTTATGATTTTTATAGTGTCCTATCGTTGTTAATCTAAAGTGCATCGTTAGAGTAGTTTCGAGAAGAAAAGAAGTGATTTACGTTTTTCTTTAAAGAGGAAAGATTGCTCCAGATGGATGAATTCTGTTATCCTCGCGGAAAATATGGCTAGGTAAACAGATGGTTACCGTGCACAACTAGTTTTGCATGCAGGGCAATCATTGTCAGTCGCGAGTCTGATCTTAGATAACGCTACCGTGGGAAGTTATCCCATGCGATTATGATTTTTTAAACGTGACATGGCGCCTGTTTTCCTGAAATGAAATTGTTGGTCAGTCTGGGATGACAAAGCTTAGATTTTTATTATTGCGTTACTTCAGTATTTATAATATCTTTTGCAATCTTGCTTCTTTTCGGGCCTGCATTAAGGTTATTATTCCTTCGGGGTTGATTGGCGTTTACGAGTTTTCAGTTCTGTCAGACCGTTATCAAAAGGCTCCGCTCGAGTCTCGCAGACGCCAACCATAGTCGCGACGTGGAGCCAAAGAAAAGAATCGTGGCATTTGTAGGACGTATCACCCCCAGCCTTAGACAAATATTGAGGTGTGAGAACGCAACATTTGCAAAAAAGGGAGAAGAGAGAGAGAGAGAGAGAGAGAGAAAAAAAAGGTATCGACCTTTTCTTTCGACAACTTGATGGATTTGATTACATGGTAACGTTGGATTCACATTTAAGTGTTATTTCTTACATATGCGTCCTTTGGTTTATTAGAGAAGCAGGAAAGAATAGGACGTTTTTGAAATTCGCCTTTTCAGTTCTTTCGTCCTTCCATTTTACAAGTAAATGTCAATATCCTGATACATATACATGTATTACATATAAAGAGGATTAGCATTTTGCTATCCGTATAAGTTTATAACTTATGTCATTAAGAAGTAGGAAAGAAAGATAGGGTTTTCCTTTCCGGAATTCTTTCGTGCTCCTTGTTATGCCTACTTACAATAATGCAACTAAAGTACTTAGGTATTCATTGAAAGATATTCTTGTGCATATAATCTAATTTACGCTAAAATTTGCCAATTTTTGCTGGAAAATTTGTGTAACTCTATACATATATCTATTTTAATGTTAAATTATACCATCTTTTCTTTTTTTCTTTTTTTTTATTGTAATATTGGCAAGTGAATATTGAATATTTTTATTTTATTTATTAATTTTAATCCTTGCTTTGCGACTTAGGATGATTTTCAGTATACATTAATTTTGTTTTGTACATTTGTTTTAATTTAATAACACTCCTATCCCCCTTCTGTATACTGTGACGTGACGTTTTCCGTCCGTCACAAGGGCCGCATGGCCTGATCGAACAGTGCAGTCTAGCGTTCTGAGTCCTTCCACCTTTTGGGGGGCGGACGCACCTGCGCTTTTTCCGCGACATTATTTGCGTGTCTTGTGCGTTTCGCGTTGCCGTTTTCTTTTTTCTGTGTATTCCCATACCGAGGGTCATAGAGGCTGACGACTCCCGCGATCTTGACAGACTGACGCCACCTCACCGGACTGTGAAGAGAGAAGAAGGAGGACGGTCAGGAATGAGAGTCGAGTGACGACCGCTGCTGACGGATCCGCCGGGGCGCACGACATCCGACCCCGGGTCGCAGGTGATATCATTCATTATTGCGCCCTTTTCATTGTCGCAAGGCATCTTCTATCGTATCCTCTTCCAAGCACAAGGCGGACCGAGAATTGGAATGGCAGGACGGGGATGGCCACTCTACGCCCCAAGGATGGCGAGAACTCCGAATAGGCGCCTCGAGGTCTCGAGGCGGCCCGAAAAGATCCTGCAGCCTCTCGAATTTCGTGCGCCAGGACATGCGACACGGGCATGACGCGGTTCCCGCGATTAGCGGAGCCGCGGAGCCAATCAGGCGTGATAAGGCCCCCTCGCGGGGATAACGAGCCCCGCGAGGATTAGCGTCCGGCACTTGTGCTGTGGCCAGCTTGGCGAAAGCACGTGGAGGGACACAGGGCGCGGCAGAAACGAGAGCATTCTGGAGACGATCAGGACGAGTACCTGCGGGGGAATCACGATGAGATGAGCGTCACAACTGTACAATCGCCAGTTTCCGCATCCGAGAGGCGTAGTTCTATCGGAATCCTATCGGGCGTATTACAATGAGCGCACGTGGCATTGCCGTGCATTAGATTTCCGCGGGATTCGGATACGCGTGTCGCCTCCCGGAACGGTCCCTTACCGTCGGGATAATCCTACTGCGTCCTCCAAGGCCACAGCCTCGTCATTCATTGTAAGCTTTGGTCGCGGATCATATTTTGCGTTGAAGTTCCATACTGTAATATTATCGCGTATCTTGTCGTTTCGGAAGCCTGTAGCATAAGATCTGCATGTCTATTGGGACGTCGGCCCACTGTCATAGCAATTAACGATAATTTATGATAGCAATTAGTAATTGCGCGTATTCTGTCGTATCGGAATTATCGTAGTGTCGAGTTTGCATGTATTCGATCTTTCTTTGAATCTCAGCAGCGCGAGACCCCGCGATCGCGCACGAAGTTATGCCGTGTCCACGCTACAATCGTTGCCGAATTCCATAGTATTTTTTAGGCGGCGAAGTCTTGTTCATATAATTCGCGAGAGTATCCCTGTGTGGCGTGAGCTCGTGTCGCGGGAATCTAACGAAATTGATACGTCTAGCGTAAAGCCTCGGGGTCTGCGTGAATCCGTTATCGCGCTCAAGTAGAGCTTATTGTCCCGATTTTGTTGGCAGATGTAAATGTCGAAGACTTATTTAATATATTTGTTACTTTTGCTATTGTTGATTTGTGTGTACTTTATTGTCGTCCCTATTCGCTCCTCCAAACGATTCGCTATCCTCGACCACGAACCGCTTCCTCTGCCATTTCCGAGGCTGAGCTACCGGTTGAGAGCCCATCGACGTTCACAGCTCGTTCGAATATTGCATAAAGAAAAGATCGCGTAATTTTAAGAAAGAGTGACACGCTCGCTCGTACCTGGTGCCCGACTATTGTTTTGTGATTGTGTGTCGCCCTTAAGAGCGGCCGCGTGAGGACGCATTTCTGTCGCGTTTCGTTTAATGTCATCCGTTGCCTAAGAAAATCTTAGCTGTGAATGCGCGACGAAGTTGCGCCACGCTCGTGAGTGCGGTTGCAATACATCATATCTTCCTCATACACAGCTCTATTCTCGCTCTATATATATATATATATATGTATATATATATATATATATATATACATACTTGAATTACTTGAAATAAACGTATAAAAGCTATTCATTCAAAACAAAAAAGTGTACACATTTCAAACTTTCCTATATAACGTACTTACATATAACTATTATACTTGTGACTTTGGTACTTTATAATTGCCTATACAGGTTGGCCATATTCGACGGAAAGATGTTTTTTTTTTCAATCATGGGAAACGTCGTTACTCGATCTAACATCTCTTTCCCATGATTGAAAAAAAAAACATCTTTCCGTCGAATATGGCCAACCCTGTACATATTGCTTGGATCTGCCCTTAAAATTATACTTATATAAAACTTTGCTTTCTAATCTATTTGGTGTAGCAATCTAGGATAAATCTTCACTCTTGTTTTTTTCCCTCTCTTCTGCTTCTTTTCTTGCCTTATCTATTCTCTTCATTATTTCTATCCCTTTATCTTCTACTCCTATAAATTCTTCCATCAGCATCTCACTCTTTATCTCCTTGCACTTCTTGAGTATGTGGCTCATATTCTCTTCTGCAGTATAACAAATTCTACATCTCTTTTCTTTGTCCTCTTTCCAGTACTGGCCTTTTTTTCCAGTACTGGCTCCTTTTGTTTTGTTCCCACATTTGAATCTTGCTATTAAACTTCTATCTTTCATCCTCTTTTTGCTTTCCAAGTATTTTGGTAACTTTTCTGACCATATATTTTTATAATTGCTATTATAGGGTGGGCCATCTATTGGTACGTTTTTGAATTTCGTCGTATGGCAACACCGAACGAGCTACAGACCCGAAATTTTGACAGTTTATTAGTCATACCGTCCGCGGCACGAAACAACATGTTTTCTCTTGAAGAGCGTTTTGAAATTTTAAAAACTTATTTTCAAAGTCAGTGCTGTGTCGCCGAAACTGTACGAATTTTGAAAAGAAATATGGAGCACCGAAGGAGCTATACGCAAATTGGTGAGGAAAGTTCGTGAGAAAGGGATGTTAGTGGATGACAGAAGTGGTCCCAGAGCTCGGACAGTGCGCACACCCGAGAATATTGAGGCTGTGGCCCAAAGTGTGAGACAATTCCAGCTTTGAAAAACAATAGTCCAAAATGTCATTAATAATTGGGGTGACCGAATGGCATACTGTAAGGCCAGTAGAGGGAGCCACATGAACGAAATCGTTTTTCATTCTTGACGCGGATACTTTTAGCTTCACAACAAAAAAAAAATTAATAAAAAATATCAATGTATGCTCATTTGATCGCATTTTTAAAAACGTACCAATAGATGGCCCACCCTGTATATGCTTGAGTCATTTATCTTTACTTGTCTTTCTTCTTTCTCTCTTCTTTCTAGTCTCTTCTTGAGATCTTCTGCTATACCTTGATTTCCTGCCTCTTACACTTCTTATTTGTTCCTTATTCATTTTTGCTCTTTCTAGCACTTCTCGTCTCTTCTTTTCCCAGTCATCTTCTTTTCTTCTACCATCCTTTTCCAAGTCCTTTATATATTCTTTTATTAACTTTTTCCTCGAATTCCCTATTCTTTTCTCATACTTTATTGCTCTTCTAATTGCTTTAATTTTGATTTCATTTATCTTTGTTTCTTCTATCAGTATATAATTAGGTGTTCTCCAGTCCAGTTTTAGAATCCATTTCACGTACTTCCTTTTTATCCCGTCTAGTCTATTGTCGTCCTGCCAGCCACACACTTCCGCTCCATACAGGGCTATACTCTCCACCAATGAATTGAATATCTTGATTCTTCTCGGATTTAGCGAACATCCTAATCTAAGGCCTTTTTCAGTCCAAAACTCCTCCGATTTTCTATTACCTACTTTCACTATATTCTTTGTTTCTTTATACGTCTCCATAACTCAGTGTCTGAGATTGTTCTTTATCTGCATTTTTCTCATCATTTCATTTAACAGCTTCCTGTCCACATTATCGAATCTGTCCACATTATCAGCTTTCAGATCCGCGAAAAAGGCAAACATCTTTTCTTTTTTGCTCAGTTTCCTGTTAACCACGTAATTTATTATGTAGACTGCATCCATCGTTCCTCTTCCTTTTCTGAATCCATATTGTCCTTCCTTCAGCTTTTCCTCCGCTTCTTTTTCAAATCTTCTGTTTAGGATAGTCGCGTAAATCTTATATTGTGTCCATTAATGTAATTCCTCTATAGTTTTTAATTTCTTTTTTTTCTCTTTTTCTCTTTTATAGGTAGAACAGATTAAATCTTTGTTCCAATCTAATGGTATTTCTTCCCCTTTCCGTACTCTGTTAATCATTTCCAGAATTCTTGTCCGATTTCTTTGAACATAAATCTCTATGCCTCATTCTCTATCTCGTCTTCTCCCGGAGTCTTTGCTTTTTTTAATTTTCTCAGCATTTCTCTCTTTCTCATTTCTCTATTAACTCTTTTGAAATTTCTTTTACTTTTTCTCTTCCTGTCTTTTCCTTTTCATTTTCCAGACTCAGAGTCGTTTTCTCCCGCATGCCCCCTAGCAGCTCCATAAAATGATCCCTCCAGCAGTTCATATTCTTGCTTGGCCCTTCTGATTTCTTCTTTCTGTACTTGTTTATATATTTCCATGCCTCTTTCTCACTTCTTATTTTTTTTTGTCTTTTCTTCTTCTGGTTCCTCATGCTTCTTCTTCTGTACTTCACACCATTCTTTATAATTCTTCCTTTTTATCACATAATCTTCTCTGTTAATTCTTCCTTTCTTTAATTCTCTCAGTTCTTTTCTTAACTTTCTTTTCATACCTCTCCATTCTTTATGATACTAACTTTCTTTCCTAATTTCCATGAGAGTATTTTCTTTTTATCTTTCTTGATCGCACTTTTAATCTTTTCTTTTATCTCCATCCAAATGCCCTCCGTATCTTCCCGTGTGCTCCTCCATTCTTTACACTTCTCTTGATAGCTTTTGTGCGAGAATGCACCGCGCGGAAAGATTCGAGTGAGAGAACGGCACAAGGTTGATATGATGCACGACAGTAAAGAGAACTCCGTTTCTTTTAATTTAACAAAAGAATTTTCTTTAATATAATCAGTTACAGAGTCAAAAAATATAATTAATTAAATATTAGATTAACAAAATATCAAATGCAGTCACCTTTTCCAAAATTGTATTCGGAATCGCGGTGATGGGAAATCTCGGCGATTTTCTCGGAAAGATTCGTTTTATCGCGATTCCACTAAGCGGTTAGCACGCCGATTTTACGAAGCGGTATAATAGCGAGACTATGATTCTAAGAACTCGAAGAACTTTTAGAAGTAAGAACTCTAAGAAGTCTAAGAACTCTAAGCGGTGTAAACGGTATAAGCGGTGTAGATTATCTAAGCAATCTGCCCCGCGGACCGGCGAGATCGAAGCATTTATTGCTTCCGGTCCGGGCTTTCTTCTTGGGAGAAATCCAATTAAATTTTGTCACAATCGTAATTATCACGTGGCATTGGTTGTACAAAATTGATTGGCGCTTTCGATTCTTTTCTAGCGACGTTCAACGTAACAGTCATGCGCGACAGAAAATCCGTACGCGGGATTGGTGACAGCGCGTGACGTATTCGTCGGAGCGCGGCGCTCGCGTGCGCGAATTGAATTGTTCTAGAACTTTCGATGGTCCGTTGCCGATGCCTGTTTGCGTGAACCGAATTGTTTTGAAAAGACTAAAGAACAATGAATCCCTGACTTTGACGAAGCTTAATGTCAGGCTCGAGATGAAATCACGAGCTCGCCTTGTGCGTGCATTCAATAACAATTACTGTCGGTCGACCGAAGGAATTCTTACCTTTTTTTCGAATTACCGATCTCAAACAGCTTTTTATGTCCTTTTTCCGTCCAGTCATTTCTCTCTATTTCCACTTCCGTCTCTTTCCTATCTTTTTTCTCCATTATTTGGTCATCGCAACTCTATCTCTAATGGGATGTGATCTGACTTTATCCTGTTGCCTTTTTCTACCCTTTTGATTTCTTCGCATGCTTCATCATTTCTTATCACGTAATCTATCTATGACTGAAAATCCTCTCTCCCCTATATATGTCCATCCCCCCTCTTCTTCGAAGCTTCCATTTAGTATCGTCTATTCTCTCTCTTCTATACTTCCTATTAGTCTACGACCCTCTTTGTTTATTATTTTATCTATTGATTTCCAATTCTTGTTTCTCTTTTCATTTTCTTTTTCTATTATTGGTCCTCCTTCACTACCTGTTCTTGCATTCAAATCTCCTTCTATTATCAAATACTCTTCCTCTTTTTCTTGAATATGTTTCATCAATCTTTCTATTGTTCTTCTACCTCTTAATTATACACTGTTATTATTCTCCATTTATTTCCATTATAGTCCATTTCACATCGCTGCTTCGTTTATTTCTCTAACTTCTATATTCTTTATTTTCTTGCTCACTGCAGTGAATATTCCACCTTTTGTTTTTCCTTTTTTATGTTCTTTCTTTACCGGCACATAGTTCCACTCGTAGTCTTTCGGCAATCTATTTTTAATTTTCTCCCATCTTTCTTCGTCTATCCATGTCTCCATTAATTCTACGATGTCGAATTCTTCCAGATATTCCCACGTTTCCTCACATTTATTAGACAGTCCCGCAATATTCCAAAAACAGATTCTTAATCTTCTTTTCGCCTCTTCCCCGCTATCCTTTTCTTTTTCTCATTCTCTTCTTCCTCCTCTGTCTTCTTCTATTCTTCTCTCTCTCTCATTTCAGCGTAGCCACTTATCTTTCACAAAATCTTACCATAGCTTACCTTCACATTGTTTCCTTTCTCTTTCTCCTCTTTAGCTTTTTCCTTCATCTAACAGATTATTATCTATAAATATACCTGCATTTAACTCTTTCTTTCTTATTATAACCTCTCTTTTTTCTTCCCAGCTCTCTAGTTCAGCTATTATGCGTGCACTTATTCTCCCTGTCTTGTACCTTAAACGCCTTTCTTACTTTCACCTCTACCCTCAATTTTTCTTTAACGAATTCTACAACCTGCTGTTCCATCTTGTTTCCACCCTTCCATTTGTTTATGCCTCTGATTACTATGTTGTTTCTCCGCCTTCCTCTATCATTTCTTTTCTCATTCTAGTTTTTTTATTCTTTCCAGTTTATTCCTTTTTATGTTCTATTTTTCTTTATTTTTTCTTCTTCTTTCTTCAACTTTCCTTTTTTCCATTCCTTCCTCATTTGTTCGATTTGTTCCATCATGTTTTCATTCATTTTCTCCGTTTGCAAATATTTTTCATCTCCTTCATAAACTTTATCATAGGTTCCTCTTTTCTTATCACATATCTCTGCATGTTTTTCTTCTTTAGTGTTACCAAACCCTTGAAAATTTGGTCAAGGAGATAATGAGGGAAAATGGAGAGGGCGTGGAAGGACGGTTAGACTCAATCTCACAGGTATACGCGCGGAGGCGAACTGTAAGTCGTACGTACCTTTTCAGTCCCGGAATATGGGTCAACATCCGAAAGGACGCTATGACACCTGTTCCGCTGAACAGTGCGAACGTCGGTCCTACTTTTTGGGTCAAGGAACTTAATCCTTTTGACCCAGGACTGGACCTCGTGCGATCTCAGGTATTCGAGGAAAGTGAATGCGAGAGGTGATGTTAATAAAAGACAATACAGGGAAAATACCTTAAGGGGGTATAACACCTTTACGACTTCAAAAAAAAAAAAAAATTTTTTATTGACTTAAATGATACTTTAAGATGTCTAGAATATGATCCCATTAACGCCTAAGCGATCTTGAATTTATTTCACGTCGAAAACAGCTATGCTTGTGTGTTACCTCTAGCGCGGAGAGAGGGCCTCGGGGCGCTCACCGAGCTCGCTGTCTTTCTCTTGTGTTTGTCAAGTATTTCAGGATGAAGTTTTCAAAGCAGTCAAGCCTATCTACGAAGAATTAAGTTCTGACGATTTATTATCCCGCTGTCTTGGCGGATATACTCAAAATAACAACAAGAGCTTCAACTCTGTGCTGTGGTCTATAGCGCCGAAAGGGGTCCACAGCAGCAAGGCGATCGATATTGCTGCAAATATTGCTGTTTGCAATTTCAACGATGGCCTAAAAAGTGTATTGGAAATTATGCAAGTTCTTAACTTAACGATCGGTACCATCTGCTACAACTTTTGCATAAAAACCGATGAACGGCGGATCCGCGCAGCCGAGCGCGCCATGACTGCGGAAGCTAAAGCAGCTCGGAGACTTGACATGTCCAATAAAAAGGCCAAAGATGATGAGGACCTTAATTTGGAAGGACAATTGTACGGGCCAGGCATTGCCGATTAAAGTAATAAGCTAATAATTGCAAGATTTCTCGTACCAAAACTTAAAACGCGTTTTCTGAAAAACACTATTTTTCAAGCTGGTGTACATCACAACGTCCACAATTTTTATCCGATCGACAAAAATCAAATATCTTTATACTCAGCATGGGTGCCTTTATGATACTACCTAGTCTTTTTTAAAAAGAATCACTAGATTTTTTTTGGCAATCGATTTTATGTTAGATTTTTAGGCGAAAATTCGATTTTTTTTTCAAAGTCGCGCCATTTTCTTAAAAATTGATATTTTTTAAAATCCACCGGTACTACCTTAGCCAAACTATCACAGATTAAGAACCATTTGTATTTTTGCTTTAAGTCACTCCAGTCAGCCACAATCGTGTACACCAGCAAGACATACGCGACGCTAGCGGCCTCTTTTGACGGCGTTTATTTTATAAACCATGATGATTTTTCAAAAACAAAAAATATGTTCAGTGTCTTTAATATGTAAATAAAAAAGCCCAAAGACCCGATTTTGAATTGCGCACTTCTTTGTATGTAAAAAAAAATCTTGAAAATGAGGTCGATTTTGGCCGTAAAAGATGTTATACCCCCTTAAATTATTAGGTGTTGGAATTAATTCGTAGCGTTTTTAAATGAAAGAATGTTATTTATTTCACATGAGCATTAAAAAATACATTAATGAAAGTACAGGGTGGGCCATCTATTGGTACGTTTTTAAAAATGCGATCAAATGAGCATACATTGATATTTTTTATTAATTTTTTTTTTGTTGTGAAGCTAAAAGTATCCGCGTCAAGAATGAAAAACGATTTCGTTCATGTGGCTCCCTCTACTGGCCTTACAGTATGCCATTCGGTCACCCCAATTATTAATGACATTTTGGACTACCTCGGCGCCAATTTCACTCAAAACAGTCGTAATATAATGTCATCCACTAACATCCCTTTCTCACGAACTTTCCTCACCAATTTGCGTATAGCTCCTTCGGTGGGTGCTCTATCACGACCCATATTTCTTTTCAAAATTCGTACAGTTTCGGCGACACAGCACTGACTTTGAAAATAAGTTTTTAAAATTTCAAAACGCTCTTCAAGAGAAAACATGTTGTTTCGTGCCGCGGACGGTATGACTAATAAACTGTCAAAATTTCGGGTCTGTAGCTCGTTCGGTGTTGCCATACGACGAAATTCAAAAACGTACCAATAGATGGCCCACCCTGTATATATATATATATATATATATATATATAATATATATAATATATATATATATATATATGAGTATAATAAAGACATTAATAGTAAAAAATTAAATTTATATAATTTATTAAAAAAATATTAATTTATTAATAAATTTAATATAATTTTCATGATATTTTTAAATTTATTTATTTATTTATTTTTTATTTATTAATTTTAATCTTTGCCTTGCGGCTTAGGATGGCTTCCAGTATACATTTATTTATATTTGTTCTTAATTTAATAACATCTGACCCCTATCCTCCTTCAGTATCTATTCTTCATATCTTCCTGATACACAGCTCTATTCTCGCTCTATATATATATACAGGGGTGTCTCTTAAGATAGGTTGGGACCACATTGAGGATGGAGAATGGATCGAAGGGAATAAAAAATTCTTATGCCATTTTGAGATTCTCGCTGTAGTTTTCGAATTAAAAAAGGAAACGTTTAAGCCAATATGCGGTTAAGCTGCGCCGCGCGAATTCGTAGGACGGCCCACAGTCGAGTGTCGACGACGGTGCGCAAGGAGGGGGAAAGAGCGCTTCTCAAAATGGTATAAGAATTTTTCGTTCCCTTTGGTGCATTCTCTGCTCCCAATGTAGCCCCGACCTATCTTAAGAGACACCCTGTATATACGTATAAATACAGGGTCCGGCAAAATGATCTCCCACATTTTAATCTTTAATAAAAACGCCATTATAAATGCTATTTAGATTTTATTTTT
The DNA here is from genome assembly GCF_024713525.1 of Acromyrmex echinatior. NCBI lineage: Eukaryota > Metazoa > Arthropoda > Insecta > Hymenoptera > Formicidae > Acromyrmex > Acromyrmex echinatior. Next base: position 25,736,943 of record NC_141853.1, read on the forward strand.
ATTAACTGAAAATTTATGCTATGCCATTTGTTTTTATTGAGTTTTGAAAATTATAGAGTCCAAGTGGCGATCATTTTTTTCGATACACATTCGAAGCTGATTTCTAAAAGTTTCCATCACTCGAGCAATAATTTAAGGCGATATTCCTGTAATTTCTTGGCGTATTGCTGCTTTCAATTCGTCAATGGTTCGGGGATGGTGTTGAAAAACCTTCGCTTTCAGATAGCCCCAAAGGAAAAAGTCGCATGGGGCAAGATCGGGTGAACGCGCAGGCCACCCAACGTCTCCACGTAACGAGATTACGCGTCCTGGAAACATTTCCCTTAAAACGTCCTTAAACGCCCGTCCAATTCATGACGACAACTGAAATGGCAAGGCGCGAGCTACCAACCGACTACGCTAAGCTCCCCCTCTCTTCAGTGGTTCGAGGACAGTGGCGGTGCAAAATGTGGGAGATCATTTTGCCGGACCCTGTACTTATAAACATTTGAAATACTTGAAATACATATAAATGCTATCCATTCAAAAACAAAACAGTGAAATACTTGAAATACATATAAAAGCTATTCATTCAAAAACAAAACAGTGTGTATTGCACATTACAAACTTTCCTGAATATAGCATGCCTACACGCTAACTTTGTGACTTTGGTACTTTATGATTGCTTGGAACTGCCCTTAAAATTATACTTATCTGCAACTTTCTAATCTACTTGGTGTAATAATCTGTGGTAAGTCTCACTCTTGTTTCTTTTCCCTCCCTTCTGCTTCTTTTCTTGCTTTATCTATTCTCTTCATTATCTCTATCCCTTTATCTTCTATCCCTATGAATTCTTCCATCAGCATCTCACTCTTTGTCTCCTTGCATTCCTATGATTTATACTCTCTTCTGCAGCATGGCAGATTCTACATCTCTTTTCTACATCCTCTCTCTAGTACTGGCCTCCTTTTGTCTCGTTCCCACATCTGAATCTTGCTATTAAACTTCTATCTTTCATCCTCTTTTTGCCTTCCAAGTATTTTGATAACTTTTCTGACCGTATATTTTTATAATTGCTATTATACCTTGACTCATTTATCTTTACTTGTCTTCTTTCCCTCTTCTTTCTAGTCTCTTCATGAGATCTTCTGTTATACCTTGATCTCTCCTGCCTCTCTTATTCTTTTTATTTGTTCCTTATTCATTCCTGCTCTTTCCAGCACTTCTAATCTCTTCTTTTCCTCTATTGTCCTTTTCCAACTTCTTTATACATTCTTTTATTAACTTTTTCCTCGAGTTCCTTCTTTCTTCGTACTTCTACTGCTATTCTGATTGCTTTAATTTTGATTTCATTTATCTTTGTTTCTTCTACCAGTATCTAATTAGGTGTTCTCCAGTCCAATTTTAGAATCCATTTCATGTACTTCTTTTTTATTTTGTCTAGTCTATTGTCATCCTGCCAGCCCCACATTTCCGCTCCATACAGGGTTATACTCTTCATCAAAGAGTTAAATATCTTCATTCTCCTTTCGAAGTTGTCTTTGAATATTTTTTCTCCAATGCTCCATGTTTTCTTCATTGCCACTGTTGCTTTCTTTATCCTTTCTTTTATATATTTTTCAGTCCCTCCATTTTTCTGTAGCGTGTATCCTAGATACTTGATTTCTTTAACTTCTTCTATTTCCTCTTCTCTCCATTTCCACTCCCTTTTTTGTCCTACCTCTTCCTTCTCAAATACCATTATTTTTTACTTCTCCGGGTTCAGATTTAGTCCTTTTTTTATATAAATCTCTTAAATTTCTTCAGCATCTCTCTCTCACATCAGTTTTTCTATCTACCAGTAGAATCACATCATCCGCATACATTATTGTTCAACATTTCTCTTTTCCTATTACTACTCCTCCTGTCTGACCTTTTGCCTTGTCTGATCTCTTCCTCCAAGTCTGACATATATATATTAAACAATGTCGGGTTTAACGAACTTCTTTGTCTAAGGTCTTTTTCAGTCTAAAATTCCTCCGACTTCCTATTGCCTACTTTCACTATATTCCTTGTTTCTTTATACGTCTCCATAATTCGGAGTCTGAGGTTGTTCTCTATCTGCATCTTTTTCATCATTTCATTTAGCAGCTTCCTGTCCATATTATCGAATGTAGCTTTCAGATGCGAAAAAGGCAAATATCTTTTCTCCTTTTTTGCTCAATTTCCTGTTAACTACGTGATTTACTATAGACTGTATCCATCGTTCCTCTTCCTTTTCTGAATCCATACTGTCCTTCCTTCAGCTTTTCCTTCGCTTTTTCTGTTTAGGATAGTCGCGTAAATCTTATATGCTGTGTCCATTAATGTAATTCCTCTATAGTTTTTAATTTTTTCTTTATCTTCTCTTTCGTAGATAGGACAGATTAATCCTTTGTTCCAATCTAATGGTATTCCTTCCCCTTTCCATATTCTTTTAATCATTTTCCAGTATTCTTTTCCGATTTCTTTGGATATAAACCTCCATGCCTCATTCTGTATCTTGTCTTCTCCTGGAGTCTTTGTTTTTTTTTATTTTCGCAACACTTCTGTTAATTCTTCTTTTGCAATTTCTTCTACTTCTTCTCTTCCTGTCTTTTCCTCTTCGCTTTCCTCACTTTCCATATTCAGAGTCGTTTTCTCCCGCGTGCCCCCTAACAGCTTCATAAAATCTCTCCAGCTGTCCATCTGTATTAGCTATCCTTGCTTGACCCCTCTGATTTCTTCTTCCTGTACTTGTTTATATATTTCCATGCCTCTTTCTCACTTTTTATATTTTTTATCTTTTCTTCTTCTGCTTTCTCATACTTCTTCTTCTGTGCTTCACATCATTCTTTATAATTCCTCCATTTTATCACATAATCTTCCTTGCTAATTCTTCCTTTCTTCAGTTCTCTCAGTTTTTTTCTTAACTTTCTTTTCATACTTCTCCATATTCTTTATTATACTAATCTTTCTTTCCTAATTTCCATGGGAGTATTTTCTTTTTATTTTTCTTGATCGCACTTTTAATCTTTTCTTTTATCTCCATCCAAATGCCCTCCGTATCCTCTCGTGTACTCCTCCATTCTTTACTCTTCTCTTGATAGCTTTTTATCCCTTCTTCTATTCAGTCACTTCTCTCTATTTCCACTTCCGTCTCTTTCCTATTTTTTTTCTCCATTATTTGTGGTCCCCGCAGCTCTACCTCTAATGGGATGTGATCTGATTCTGTTCTATTGCCTTCTTCTACCCTTTTAATTTCTTCGCATGCTCCATCATCCCTATCACATAGTCTATGACCGAAAATCCTCTCTCCCCTATATAAGTCTCCCCCTCTTCTTTGAAGCTTCCATTCAGTATCGCCCATCCTCTCTCTTCTATCCTTCCTAGTCTACGGCCCTTTTTATTTATTATTTTATCTATTGATTTCCTGCTCTTATTTCTCTTCTCATTTTCTTCCTCTAGTACCAGTCCTCGTTCACTACCTGTCCTTGCCTTCAAATCTTCTCCTATTATTAAATACTCTTCCTCTTCTTCTTGAATATGTTCCATCAACCTTTCCATTGTTTTTTCTACCTCTTGACTATACACTGTTATTATTCTCCATTTATTTTCATTATAGACCATTTCACATTTCATCGTTGCTTCGCTTATTTCCCTAACTTCTATATTCTTTATTTCCTTGCTCATTGCAGTGATTATCCCACCTTTTGCTCTTCCTTTTTTATGTTCCTTCTTTGCAGCACACAGTTCCACTCATAGTCTTTCGGCAATCTATTTTTAATTTTCTCCCACCTTTCTTCGTCTATGTTCCATGTCTCCATTAATCCCACGATGTCAAGTTCTTCCAGATATGTTCTCACGTTTCCTCACATTTATTAGACAGTCCCGCAATATTCCAAAAACAAATTCTTAATCCTCTTTTCGTTTCTTCCTCGCCATCCTTTTCCTTTTCTTATTCTCTTCTTCCTCCTCTGTCTTCTTTTCTCTCTCTTCTTCTCTCTCTCTCTCTCTCTCTCATTCCAGCATGGCCACTTATCTTTCATAAAAATCTTATCATAGCTTACCTTCACATTGTTTCCTTTCTCTTTCTCCTCTTTAGCTTTTTTTTTCAACTGCTTTTGCATTTCTTTCTCTTTTCTTGTTAGATCATTATCTATAAATATCCCTGCACTTAACTCTTTCTTTCTTGTCATAACCTCTCTTTTTTCTTTCCAGCTCTCTAATTCAGCTATTATGCACTTATTCTCCCTGTCCTGTACCTTAAACGCCTTTTTTACTTTCATCTCTATCCTCAAATTTTCTTTGACGAATTCTACAACCTGCTGTTCCATCTTGTTTCCGCCCCATTTGTTTATGCCTCTGATTACTATGTTGTTTTTCCGTCTTCCTCTATCCTTCTTTTCGCTGTCCCATTCTAGTTATTCTATTCTTCTTTCCAGTTTTCTCCTTTCTATGTTGTGTTCTTCTTTATCTTTTCTTCTTCTTTCCTCCATCTCCAGCTTTCCTTCTTTTCATTCCTTTTTCATTTGTTCAATTTGTCCCATCATGTTTTCATTCATCTTTTCCATCCGTTTGCAAATATTTTCCTCCATCTCCTTCATAAACTTTATCATAGGTTTCTCTTTTCCTGTCATATATTTCTGCATGTTTTCTTCCTTAGGTTTGTTTTTACTGCCTGTCGATCTTCCTACCATTGATGCCACCTGACGGCTGCTGCTATGAACAACTCTTCGCTCTTCCCCCTTCTCCAGATTGCTCTGTCTTCCGCCTAACCTAGCGGCTTTCCCGAACCTGCTCAGATCTTTTATTTCCTTTAGATTCTTCTATTTCTCGTCTTCTTTTCCTGACCTTTTCCCACCTTCTTACTTTCTGATTCACTTATTATTGTTTCTTTCTCTTTCTGTTTTTTACTGTTTTTTGTTACTATTTCCTCTGTTAACATACATACGTCACCACGCTCTCTATTCCTAACCGGAAGTCTATTATTTTTAAATTAATTAATATTATTAAAAAAATAGAAAGACAAAGGGCTACGAGTTAAAATTAAAATTTAATCTTAGGTTCGTAGCCTTTTGTCTTTCTGTTTTTTAAATTTATTGAACCTTATTATTATTATAATTAATATTATTATATTATTTATTTATAAAATAAAATATATATTAATTATTTATATGTATATAAATAATAAATAAAAAATTTTATTTTATTTAATAATTTAAAAATAAATATAATAAATTTAAAAAAAAAAAAGAGAAATTTATAATTATAAATTTTTTTACATTAGTTATAAATAATAAATTTTCATGTTTTATGATTTAGAGATAGGATAATAAAAAAAGAAAAATAGTTTAAGAATTTGATTAATTAGGATATATGATGTTTCAATTAATTGAGCTCCAGCTCATGCTAGTAAAATAAAGATATTAATGAATATTCAGTAGATTAGTTGATTAGAAATTATGGTTGAGATAAAGTATTTAGATTTGATATAAGGGAGAGTATAAAGAATTAAAATTGATTTGGTAAGGGCAATGACCCTACCTAGTTTATTAGGGATGGATCGTAGGATCCAGTTGAATGTAAAAAAAATAGATGAATAAAAATAAATAGTACATATGATAATAAATGGAAGGATAAAGTGGAAAAAGAAGAAACGATTTAAAGTTAAATTATTAATTAAGAATCCCCTCAGATTTACATAATACATTTATGTACACAATATATGGAATAGTTGATATAAGATAATTACTTAGTAATCACTGTTGCTTCTCAAAAAGATATTTGTCCAAGGGAGAACATACTCTAGAAAGACTGCAATTATGATAATAGAAAGATTGAGACACCTGAAATTTAAGTACGAATTAAATTAAAAGAATTACAGTAAATATTACATCTAATATGTAAATATATACAAATAAAAAAAATAAAGTTCCATTTATGTGAATATTATGTATTAGGTGTTGGAATTAATTCGTAGCGTTTTACAAGTGATGGGAAGTACTTTCATTAATGTATTTTTTAATGCTCATGTGAAATAAATAACATTCTTTCATTAAAAAACGCTACGAATTAATTCCAACACCTAATATAATTCATCCATTTGGAATATTTTAGATGATATAAATAATATTGTTAAAAACAAAGGAAATATTAGGGCAATAATGAATAGATAGAAATAATTCTCTAATGATTTGGATTATTAAGAAAATACCAAATAAAGAACCAAAGTTTCATCAGTAAGAGATATTAATAGGAGAGGGAAGGTTTAGAGAGTATTTAATTATTTTATTAATTTTTTTCATATATATTGTTGATTATTTTTGTATGGATTTATGATATTTATAATAAATATATATTAGGGGGGTTGGAGTATAATGATATATGTATTGTATAGATAAAAGGAATAGTTCTTATTATTAAGGTTGTTATTATGAGGTGGGAATTAAATTTGACGAAAAATAGAAAAGGAAGGAAAAGAGAGGGGCAGATGTGAAGGTTTATTATTATAATAAAATTTTTTTTTTAAATTAATTTTTTATAATGAAGGAAGATTTAATTGAGCAGATTTTAATGATTATAAATATGGATGTAAGTAGGAATAATAAACAAAATAAAGTAATGTTATTGTAAGGATTTATATAATATATATATATATATATTTTTTTTTTATATTGTATCTATATATATATATATATATATATATATATATATATATATATATATAGATAGATACAATATAAAAAATATTTTCAAATATTCTTTTATTAATATTAATAAAAAATTTATATTAAAGATATTGGAGTTTGTAAAAGTTAAATAAAAATCAGCGAAAAAAGAGAAAAAGATTTAGATTCTAAGGGGAGAGAGATTTTTATTATTATAAATATGAATATATTTATTAAGAAAGTTAATATTAGAATTTTAGTATGATAATTATTTTTTATATTAGAAATTAATCTTGTAAAATATAAAAAAATAATAAGTAATCCTCTAATTAAAGTAAGGAATATAATAATTGAATATAAATAATTTTTTGATCAGAGTGACATTATAGAAAAGATTAATAAGGAGTAAAATATTAGTAGAATAATTATAGAGCTGATGTTAAAAGAGTTAATTAAGATGATAAGTATAATAAAAAATATTAATAAAAAAATAAGGAAAATTATATTAGAGAATTTATAGTCATAGGAGAAGGAATAAAAAAGGGGGAGCGGGTTAAATTAAATAAAATAAATATTAATTTAAAAAATATTAAAAAATATTAATAAGGCTCTATACGTATAAAACAAAGTAGTACACAAGAAGGACATAGAGCCAATAATACAATATATAAAAGAATTTTAATTTAAATAAGCAAAATTCAAAACAATTATAATAAACGTTTCAACTCCAATCGAGTCATTTTCAATGTAATCTTAAAATATATAAATCGTTCTAAATTAAAAATATGCACATGGTCTTACAATATTATTATAATTCCTTAATATTAAATTTTTCATTTTGTGTAGTATGCTGCGAGTCATTTTTATCAAGAATTAACATAGTCATAAGAAAATTTTGGAAAAGTAACCGTGAACAAAAAGAATTAATATTAATTACATAACAATTAGTAATAATGTATGATAATGTACCTTAGTAAATATAAGAATCCATTAGTAAAAAAAGAGAAAAAAACGATGTAGATTGTAATTTATTTCAGTGATGCAATGTAATAGTCTCTTTATTAAAAAACTTATTTTAAGCAAATTTGCAAAAGTAACAGGCAACTGACTTACATGATGTCATATAACGAAATGTCAAGAAGAAAAACATTATCGAGAATGGAAAACAACAAAATAGGGAGGAAAAAGGAGAGAAGAGATTAGGAAGGAGAAAGAAAATGTATAATGTCAGAATACAATTCCGGCAAAGACTCTGTGCCATTTTGTCTATTTATTCCATGTTTCTGTTTTTTAATATACGAGGTGTGGCTATTAAATAACGAGACTGACGCTGTAAAACATTTTATTTTGATTTCATACATATTTACTTATTATCACCTTCAATATACACCCCTTCTCTATCCCTACAACGTTCCATGCGAATCTTCCATTGTTTGAAACAGTGCTGAAAGTCTTCTTCTGTCAGCTCCTTCAGGACGCGTGCCACTTTCTCTTTCACAGCTTCGACGGACTTAAATCTTGTTCTTTTTAATGCAGATTTCACCTTAGGAACAGATAGAAGTCGCACGGTGCAAGATCCGGCGAATAAGGCGGATGGTCTAATACTGGGATGCTGTACTTGGCTAGAAACCTCTTGACAGACAATGCGGAATGAGCCGGCGCATTGTCTTGGTGGAGAACCCATGACTTGTCTTTCCACAATTCGGGTCGTTTTTTCCTTATTCTTTCACGGAGTTCAGCAAGAACGTAAAGGTAGTAATGTTGATTAATAGTTTGACCTTCAGGAACCCAGTGAAAGTACACAATCCCATGAATATCGAAAAAAACAATCATCATTGCTTTGAATTTTGATTTGCTCATTCGAACTTTTCTGGCTCTCGGTGAAGTTGGGCTCTTCTAGTGCATGGATTGGCGCTTCGTTTCGGGATCATAAGTAAAAAACCACGATTCGTCACATGTTATTATCCTTTCCAATAAGTTTGGGTCCATTTTCAATGGCATTCAAAATGTCAGTACAAAGATTTTTGTGAGCTTCTTGTTGTTCAAACGTGAGAATTTTAGGTACCATTTTGGCACACACTTTTTTCATGTTAAAATTGTTATGTAAAATTTGCCGTACACATTCTTTGTCAATTCCTACAGTTTCACCAATCGCACGAATACTTAACCGACGGTCGAATCGAACCAGATTACCGATTGTTTCGATATTGTCATCCGTTTTTGACGTGGAAGGGCGACCCGGGCGTGAATCACCTTCAACGTCTTCTCGGCCGTCTTGGAAACGCTTAAACCACTCAAAAACACGTGCACGCGATAAACATTCATGGCCATACACTTCTTTCAATAAATTATAAGTTTCAGAAGCGGTTTTTCCAAGTTTCACGTGAAATTTCACAACAATTCGTTGCTCTATTGTTACACTTATCATTTTTCTGGTGAAACAAAAAAACAACTCTAATGCGAAAGAAGGCTACGGATATACGGATTTGTTTACAGAAGCAAGAGGTACTGCATTCGAAAGAGAAGGCTTCAGGCTAAACAGCTGTCGGTCGCTAGCGTTTGACGCATGCGTACTTCTTCTGTAGCAGCGTCAGTCTCGCTATTTAATAGCCACACCTCGTAGACCATTTCATATCAATTTTTTTATTATATGAAGGCTCTACATCTAATATGTCCACTTTATCCCATTTAAAGTTATGATTCTCCTCAATACGATGGTTGGAAATCACTGATGGAGATTTTGAACTTATATTAATATTCGAAACATGCAATCTGGTCTTTAGTTGTCTTTTTGTTTGGTTAACATTACTAATACGACAATGACACTTTGAACATTTTCAATTCCTTACATATGAGATTACAATTCACCTTGGAGGTTGGTGCAAATGGCAGATTAAGTTTTCTCGATACAATACTGATTATAGATAACCAAAAAATTATATTTGACATTTATCATAAAAAGACATTTTCTGGAAGGTTCCTTAATTTCCACTCAAATCATCCTCTGTGCCATAAAAAAGGCACCATCATCAGTTTTATTGACAAAATCATGTTATTATCACATCCACGATTCCAACAAAAAAATTTGATAGATGCTATTCATATTTTCTTAAATAACTGTTATCCTCTTCCCTTTATTTTCTCTACAATAGAACGCAGATTAAAGTTTCATAAATATAACAAAGATACAACACACTATTCACGCAATAAAGACAAATATTTTACGATTCCTTATGTTAAATCCATTTCCGAAAGTTTCCTTCCAATCTCTAGTATGTTTCATTGTAAATTGGCCTTTTCTATTCCCAACATGTTAAAAAGCTTCATAAAGAGAGGAAAAGACGAACTTAGCTGCCTATCCAGTCAGAATGTTGTCTACAAGATCTCATGTGATGATTGTGAGGCGAGTTACGTTGGTCAGACAAAGAGAAAATTGAGCACGAGACTACACGAACATATCTCTGACATCAAAAAGAATATAGGTTCTCTTACTGTTATAACTGATCATCGAATCAATTTTGATCATAATTTCAAATGAAACGATGTGAGAATTTTGGACTGCAAATCTTCTTACAATAAGAGATTGGTATCTGAAATGATTCATATTAAAAGACAGAAACAAGGTCTTAATAGATAAAACGATACCGAATCTTTACCCGATACTTATTCACAGATCATCCAGTCTCTTTCTCCCTCTTGATTGCTTTCCCTTCCCCATCCTTCTCTTCTCACCCTACTTTCTCTCCCTTCCACTTTATTCTTTCCTTCTTATTATTTTTTTCCCCCTTCCCTTTCTAGTTTTTCATTTCAAGCTTCTTGTCTTTATATGTCGTACTTTATATCTTAGCTTCTTAGAGAGACGATCAATTTCGATTCCATTCGCATTGCCTAATCTATAATACATCATTTCGACACACACATAAGGTATTTATTGTGAATTTATTTGTTCTAAACTTATCATACATATGCAATGCATGTTGGCGATTTACTCTTTTTTCTTATGTGCTTGTCTTATAATATCAAAGATAATTTTTGCCTCTTTCTTTAAATTTGACTTATTATTTACGACTTATTTGTACTTTCCTTTTTACTGTTTGCGACTCGATTCGTACTTTTCTTATTGTTCTTATTATTTTTACTTCTACCGTTAATTTATTATTACAATTTATACTTGCTAACAGAAACATGTTCGTCCTTATACACACATACGGTTCGGAGGAGCACATTTTTGTCAACTATAATCGTTTATTTGATTTCCTCTCAATTTGGAGCGAGTTTTATAGTTAATTTGCGTCCGAATGCGAATTTTACTTGATCTCTTATGTTTTTTATCTATGTTATAATTCTATTGTTAATTACCGTTGTTAATTTACTTTGTCACACTAATTTATTTGTCACATTGAAAATGATCCAACTAGGATCGAAACGTTTGTTCACCTTCTGATTGTCAAATTATATTTTACGTTTTCAATTTATGACATAGTTTTATTTCAAAAAAACTTTTTTAACTACTCATACAGTTTGTCAATTTATGTTTTAGGCTCGTAGCCCTTTTTACTTTTACTTATTTTAATATTACAATCCTCACATGATATTTTGTAGATTACATTTTGATTCTGAACGTGTTCCAAATCATCCTTTCCTCTCTTTATGAAACTTCTTAATATATTAGGAATAGTAAAAGCCAATTTACAATTAAACATGTTAATAATAGGTATAAATCTTTCGGATATCGTATTGAGATATGGAATCATAAAAAATCTCCCTGTGTCATCCTTATTCGTATTCAAATCTTGTTAATGTGGTATTTAATTCTGTTATGAATAGTCGAGAAAATAAAACGTAACAGATACTCATTCTGTTAAAAAAATATTAATAGCGTCAATCAAATTATTTCGTTGGAATTTCGGATGACACTAACAAAAAACTTTGTCCACAACTTCATAAATTACACCTCTTTTATGACAAAGTGGATGATATGAATGGAAATTAAGAAATCTACCGGAAAAGGTTGCTTTACGGTATATATCAAAAATAAGATTCCGTTCTTCAATAACCAACATAATATCCAAAAAACTTATTTTTCCATCAACCTCCATAGTGAACTGCAGTCTAGTGTGCAACGAATTAAAAATATCCAAAATATTGCCAATACTCTCAGACGGAGCAGCTAAGATAATATCGTCAACGAATCGATAATAAAATAGCAGTAGATAGGGCAGCATTCCGATAGCCATTTTTTCAAAATCCTGCATAACCATATTTGCAACCACAGGTGACAAGAGTGACCCCATAGGGGTCCCAAATATTTGCTTGTATATTTTTTTATTAAATATAAAAACCGTAGAATTTAAAACTATCCAAAAGGCAATCAAAAATTCATCCAAAGGAATTTTAATTTTCTTGGATATGGAATCCCACCTTCCAACAACACTATCAGATGCCAAATCTATAGATATATTAGTAAATAGAGATATCACTTCCAAGGAAACCAACATAGAATCTGGTTCCAGTTTAATTTCTTTAAGTTTATTAATTAAGTCAAAGCTATTTTTTAAACAACTAAGAGTTTCTGGTATAGAATCATTAATGATGTTATGCAAAAACAATGATAGATTATATAGTGGGCTATTTAAAGATGAAACAATGATTCTAAGAGGATAGTTTTATTTATGAATCTACGTTAAACCATATGCTCTAGGAATGATCCCATCAATCGTATGCAACTTTCGTCATCTATTCACGTTTTTCCTTTCCACCTACTAAGCATGTTACGTAAATCACTCGTAAATTTTTTTGTAGAATCTTTAGTTATCATCTCATATGTATTATTGTCTGAAAATATCAATTTTATCTTGGATATGTAATCTAGTTTATTTTTAGCAACAGTAACATTATTTGCTTTATCTGCTTTAGGAATTAATACTTCAGGATGATTTTTAACAAATATTTTTGTTGTCTTAATGCAATCAAATAATAATTTGTTATTCGAACCAGTCCTAGGAAAATCATTCTGAAACTTCTCAAGAATTGAAACAGTATTATTTCTAACGAAATTTATTATATTATTTCGACGACCAATAATATTATTTTCAATATTCTTAATAAACTCAATTAACGTTCTATCAATATTATGTTTATTAATAGGAAAGCCAAAGCCTTCTCCCAACTGTAGCAGATACTGGACTTCTATAAGAATATCAATATTATTCAAATTGAGGAACTATTTATTATTTAAAAAATCTAGAGGAGCCGCATCTCCAAACAGTTCAGCCGAAATATGTATTTTTTCCTGTAAAGACTTATCATTAAGAGCATCATTAGATATAATTTTATTTAGCAATTCCTTATTAGAAGCACAAACATAAGAAATTGGCTATATATTTGCTCTTTTATTTTTCAACCATTCTCTTTTTCCTTCAACCATAGAATTTTCTTATCTATTCTCCTTGTATGTCGAAAAAAGTTTAAACTATTAATATTGTCTAAATATTTAAAGAATTCACAAACTATGGAAACTGGCAAAACATTATGGATTTTAAAGGAGAAATCAAAGATGCTCGTTCTAATACAATGTAAGTGATGATATGAGTCCTTCAATTCCAATTGCAAAATTACTTTCACATTATTTATTTGTATTCTCTGAAGTCTTCTGTAAGAATGACTATTGTACAAAGCTTCTAGTATTAGTGTATCTTTTTAAATGTAGAGGAACTAAATTAAAATTAATGCAAGATTTCAAAAATCTGATACGTGTTCTAATATTAACGCTTAATTTAATCATCAGGTTACAAAACTCTTTTAGAAATTGGCATGTTTCAATACCAAATTCATACCGAATATAAGAAAATGAGAAATTAAAATATTTCTGATAATAATGCATTATTTCGCCCGCGTATATAAAGTTAATAATCTCTCTGTACGTATAAAACTAAAATATTAATTTATTTATTTTAATAATTAGAATAATAATATTGTTATTTTATATTTAAAAATAAGATTAAAAATAAGATTTAAATAAATGTTTTATAGGAATATATTAGGTGTACAAATAAGTTTCCGCCGTTTGACAAAAGACGGCGCCACTAGCAAGCTACAGTTAAAATTGTCTGATATAAAACATTATATCGTAAGGTTGGACATCTGTCAACAACATAACCTTGAAATACTAGCGATTTTGTATCAGCATCATATTTTTTTTTGTGCGAAAATGCCGAGTTTTGAGCCGAATAAGCGTCATTTGCGGGAACTTTTGATTTACTTCTTTAATTTGATGAAATCCGCAGCTGAGGCTCATCGATTGCTTGTAGAAACATATGGTGAGGCTGCCTTAAGTGAGAGAAGTTGTCGTGAATGGTTTCAAAAATTTAAGAACGGTGAATTTGACGTCGAAGACAAAGAACGTAGCGGAAGGTCGAAAGTGTTCGAAGACGCGGAATTGGAAGCATTATTGAATGAAGATTCGTGCCAAACGCAAAAAGAACTTGCACTTACATTAGGAGCGACTCAACAAGCAATTTCACATCGTTTCATCATTGGGAATGATTCAAAAGCAAGGGAATTGGGTTCCATATGAACTGAAACCGAGAAACGTTGAACGCCGATTTTCCATATGTGAAATGCTGCTTGTCAGGCATAAACGAAAGGGTTTTTTACATCGTATAGTCACTGGTGATGAAAAATGGATCCACTACGATAATCCAAAGAAGAGGAAATCATGGGGATCATCTGGCCATGTTTCAACATCGACAGCCAAGCTGAATATTCATGGAAAAAAACTCATGTTGTGTATTTGGTGGGATCAGCTTGGTGTCGTGTATTATGAGCTGCTCAAACCGAACGAAACCGTTACTGGGGCTCTCTACCGAACACAATTGATGAGATTGAGCCGAGCACTCAAGGAAAAACGCGCCCACTACTACTCCAGGCATGACAAAATTATTCTCCTGCATGATAATGCTTGATCGCATGTTGCGGCGCCGATCAAAACCTACATGGAAATACTCAATTGGGAAATTCTACCCCACCCGCCGTATTCACCAGACATTGCCCCTTCCGATTACCATCTATTTCGATCGATGGCGCATGGCCTGTCTGAGCAGCACTTCACATCATATGAAGATATCAAAAATTGGATCGATAATTGGATAGCCTCAAAAGATGAAGCGTTCTTCCAATGCGGATACTACCAGAAAGATGGGAAAAAGTAGTGGCTAGCGATGGACAATACTTTCAATAAAACATTATGTATCGTTCTTTCACAATAAATGATTAATTTTTTATTAAAAACAGCGGAAACTTATTTGTACACCTAATAATTACAACCTACTCTTATAGTAATATTAAATCATTCGATGTCCTTATATATAAATATAAAAATCAATATAAGACTAAATAAATAACATAAATTATAATAAAACATAATTATATTATTACTAAATATAACTATAAAAATTTATAAATATAATTATTATAATAAATTTTATCATAACTTAAAAAATTTAATAACATAAACTTTAAAAAATTTTATTTATAAAAAAATTAAATATTATTTAATACTATAATATTAGTAAGTAATATATTATATTAATATAACAATAACAATAAAATAATAATAACAATAATATTATATATATATATAATATATATACATTTATATAATATCATTTATAAAATAACACATATAATAACATTTATATAATAACATTATAATGACATTTATATATAAATCATTTATATTTATAATTAATATATACTGTAATAATATAAATTTTATTTAAATTAATCCACCTTTAATTATTAATTCAATCTCCCCCTACATTTCCTTCCATCTAACTTACCCCCTCCCCATCCCTCTCCGCTCTATTAAAATTTTCTAAAATTAAATATATAATATAAATCATTTCCCTTAAATCGAACAATCATTACTAATAAACCTAATCATTACTAATAATCCTAATACCCTTTCACAAACTCTAAAATAATAAATATTATAAATGAATATATAAATAATAAATTAAATAAAATTCTATCCCCACTTGTACTATAACAATATATTAGATGGGGTGAAAAGTAACCTCCTTGACCGCCAGAATGCGCCACTACTGCAAAAAAGTTTATGGTGCCTTGTAGTCCGTTCATATTTAGGCAGACATGCCAAGTGACAGTGCGATACTGCCCTTAGTTTTGTTTTGAGAGCTGATTGTTGTTGACGTGTTTGCGAAAACGATTTTCGTTCTCTCATAAAACATTATTTTTTGAGAGGCAAAACGGCGAAGGAAACAAAAGAAAAGTTGGATAAATATTATGTGGCTAATACTCCGTCAGATTACACCGTCAAATATTGGTTTCGAGAGTTTCGTGGTGGCCGCAACTCCACTACCGATGAAGTCCGCAGCGGCAGGCCCTCCGATGCGGTTACCGAGGAAAATGTCAAAAAAATACATGAAATGGTGTTGGCTGACCGGAAAGTGAAGGTACGCGAGCTAGCAGATGCTACAAAGATTAGTACTGAGCGAACACGCCATATTTTGGGCGAGATTCTGCATAAGAAAAAAATTTTTTTCATTCCCAAGGAGGTTACTTTTCACCCCACCTAGTATATAATCGATATATTCACGACAGATTAACAATATATATTATCGACATATTAACTACCAATAACTCAATTATTATTAATATAATTAACATACATTTATATATCAATACTAATATTAATAAAAAAATTTAAAAAACTTGTATTGTAAACTATCTAAAAAAATATTATTATATTATTAGGTGTTGGAATTAATTCGTAGCGTTTTACAAGTGATGGGAAGTACTTTCATTAATGTATTTTTTAATGCTCATGTGAAATAAATAACATTCTTTCATTAAAAAACGCTACGAATTAATTCCAACACCTAATAATATCTACAAAAATATCAATATTATATTAATGTTTTATAGTTTATCCTAAATAAAATATTAATTTTGTAAATTAAAGATATAATAATTATTTATTTATTAAAACAAAAAGATATTTTTCAATATATACCTCTAATCTCCAAAATTAATATTCTATTCCATAAACTATTTTTTTGGTTATTTCCCCTTTTATTCCTTTTATTCAACAACCATATTCCACTAATTTTAATATTATAATAATTTAAATTTAACTTTCTTTTCTTTGTGCCTCCTACAATTATATATACTAACCAAATTTAACTTGTGACTAAATTCTCTATATATATCTTCCTTATAATCTTCCTTATTCTTTTTCGCTAATATTTTTTATTATATTTTATTCAACTCTTTTAATATCATAATAATAAAAATTCCCATAAAATCTTCTCATTTTTTTTTCACTCCCAATTTTCATTTAACTTTCATAAATTCTAATATTTTTAATATAAATTTTTCTATTAATATTAAATTAATATAAAGAATATTTTCTACATTTACTTTTACCCCTACAATAACATTACTTTACTCTGTATACTTTTTGTACTCATATCTATATTTATAATTAATAAATAGTAATAAGTACGTATAAAACAATGTGGTAAAAGAAGGGCAAAGAGCTAGTAATGCAGCAAAGAACTTTAATTTAAATTAGTATTAAAAATTCACATAAACCATTACAATTGACAACGTTTCGACTCCAATCGAATCATTTTCAATGCAGTCGTAATATTTCAACATCGTTCTAAACCAAAAATATGTACATGATATTACAATATTACAATATTAATATATAATTTTTAATCCCGTATTCATCATTCCGTGTAGTAGGCTGCAAGTCATTTTTATCAAAAATCAAAGTAGTCACAAAAAATTCTTGTCAGTAATATCAGTAAACGTGTTAAGAGTCCATTAATAAAAAGAGAGAAAAAAACGTAGGTAGACGAGGCAATGAATGTCATCTCGCGTTTCGTTATCTGACATCGTGAAAGTTAGAAGTTCGTTACTTTTGCAAATTTGCTTAAAATAATTTATACAATATATTGTACTACGAAATGGACTACCATCTACCTGCGTTTTTTTCTCTTTTTTTTTTGTTTTTTGAGAGGGGCTTATTCATTGTATTTATTTTCATATGTTTATCATGGGAAAAATATTTATTATGAAAATAAGATTTGTAATTCTAATTTAAAGGAATATATTGTATAATTTTAATTATACATTTTTTTCCTTATTAATAGATTTATTGAATTTAATTATATTTATATAATAATAGTTAAAAAGTAAATAAATAATTCAAAGTTAATTGATTATTAAGAGTATAGATAAAATTTAAGTAGTTTAAAAGAAAAAATATAATATTACTTTGTGGAATTAATGATATTTGATTCATATGAGTCTTAAATTATTTTAAATGCGTTATATATATATATATATATATATATATATATATATATATATATTTTGAATATTTATAATTTTGAGGGTAGTGAGTTTGATTTTATTATCAAGATTTAAGTTATTTTAGAATGATTAGTTTTTGAGTTTAATGCTTCAAATTTGAAGTTTGTTTTATTAATTGATTGAGGTTCTATGTTATTTATTAGATTTATTATATTAATTTCTTTAATAATTATATTATATAGAATTGTGTAAAATCAGAAAAGTATATAAATCAATTTAATTATTTATTGTTATTATTTATTTTGTATAATTTCAATAGTGATTAGTCCAAATGTAATTAGAATTTTAGTTGGGTAGGTTTAGTTGGAATAGTTTCTTATTGTTTAGTAATTTATTATCATAATTATATATCTTATAATTTCTGGAATGGTTACAGTTTTGTGTAATCGAATTGGAGATGTAGGGATTTTGATAACAATGAGAATAATAATAATAGTAGGAAGATGGGAAATAGTTATGTTTAAAGGGGGTATAGAATTGATGTTATTATTAATATTGCGGCTATTACTAAAAAGGCTCATATTCCCTTTTCTATTTGATTACTTATAACATAAAGCATAATTTTGAAGATATTAAGAAAATTTATTTAAAAAATTTTTAAATATAAATATATAAAATTAATAATAGGTATATTATTTTTATAATGAAAATATAATGTTTCTATAAACTTTATTTAAAGTAAAATGTAAAGTAAAATGGATAAATTTCCATAAATAATGAATTAGAGGTTCATTTTAAATTACTCGACTAGAAAATTAAAAATTATTCAATGATATTATTAACTATAATATACCACTTGCTTGGTTGTAGTTAATAAATTAAAAATTAAATTATAAGTTAAAAACTTTTAATATTAATTGTAGATGATTGGGATGAGTGGATGTATTATAGTTGATATTATAATGATTAGTTTATAGTTTTAAATAAAGGGAGTAGTAGATGGGTAGTAGTGATATTGAAATGTTTTATGTTAATAATTAAATTTATATCGTAGAATTAATTTTAATTCTTAGATTTTATGATTAAAATCAATAATTTAATTTGAAGTTAAAGTGTAATATTATTTTAAGAATTAAGATTTAATAAAGTTAGCAGGTTTATAAAAGCATAAAGGTATAAAAAGGGTGAGGTTGGAAAAAATTTATAAAATTTTTTATAAATATCATTGAAAAAGTGAAGAATAATTAAATTAATAAAGATAAGATGTAGAAAAGAAAAGATAAGGTATAGAAAATATTTTTTAATACAATTAAAATGTTATAAATTAAATTAACTAATATCCTTATATTAATTTTATTAGTTAAGAAAGGCAGAGGGGGGAGGGAGAGGAGAATAATTTAATTATTTGTGTTTAAATAGATGATAAGATATAGAAATTATTTTAGTGAGATAATCGAATTTAATATAATATAGTTGATAATCTTCTTGATGCTTCCTCATCCACCTCAACAAACAACACCCCAATATCCGTTTCACCATAGACATAGAGGAAAACGGGAAACTCCCATTCCTAGATGTGCTGGTGTCAAAGGAGGCCAACGGCACCCTAGGGCATCAAGTATACAGAAAAACAACACACACGAACAGATACTTACATGCTGAGTCACACCACCATCCAGCACAAAAACAATCAGTAATAAACTCACTGGTACACAGAGCCTTCGCCATCTCCGACAGAGGACATCTACGGACAGAAATAAACCATCTAAAACAGGCCCTACAAAACAACGGACACGACAAAAAAGACATAACCAAAATAATCAACAAACACACAAACAAGACAACGGCTCCGAACACACAAACAGACGACAGGACTCTAACCATTCTCCCTTACGTCAAAGGAACTACAGACCGGATCGGCAGGATATTGAACAAACACAATATCCGAACTATCTACAAACCACCCAAGAAGATAGGACAAATCTTAAAAAACCCCAAAGATCCAAGACCGCCACTCAGTTCCGCAGGAGTATACAGAATACTGTGTTCCTGCGGACAAGTATACATCGGGGAAACCGGGAGAATGGTAAACCTACGGATAAAAGAACACCAACGAGACGTTAGACTGAAACATGTCATACAGTCGGAACTATCAGAACATAACGTCGAAACAGGACATCAAATACTGTTTGACCAAGCAACCACGATAACCAACACCACATCATACTTCCCAAGAAAATACAGAGAAGCCATAGAAATACAAAAACACCCTAACAATCTAAACAGGGATAATGGCTATAACATAAGTAAGATATGGAAGACCATCCTCCCGACCAGCAAAGACCGACCAAGATTCCACTATCTGTCTCCCCCATCACTCTAACCCCCCCCCCCCTCCACCAAAATCTCCCACCTCAACAAGTAGCGTAACATAAAAAGGAAGGACCTGGAGGAACAGCTCAGTATCAGGCTGCTCCTCGCCCTGATGAAGTGGACTGCAAGGCCCACGAAACGTTGGCACATCAAGAATGGACCAAGACATGGAGAAAACCCACGAAGCACAGATTAGTTATAATATAGTTGAATTAATTATAGAGAGATATTTAAAATTAATTTTTTATTGATTTTAAATAGGGAAAAAATGAGTTTTTGTTTATATTATCTTTCAATCAAGAGAATATTTATTGTGAGAGGTTGTTTTTATTGTATAAATATAAGATTTTTTGTTAATAGGTATAGATAAGCAGACATAAAAATTACTAGGATTCAGAGACCAATAGGAAACGATCTCGAGGATAGGTAGATGGCAGTACGAGATCGTGACTTGACAACTTCGGTGTTGGCAACTCTGGACACGCCCTACTATATATATTATTCCTTGTATACACACGAGTGCGATGTATCGTACATTCACAGCCATTAAAGAGTTTACTTTATTACGTAGTTAAATTAAGAGATATTCTTTATCGATAGCCTCCTATCCTCACAAATTGG
Source organism: Acromyrmex echinatior (assembly GCF_024713525.1). Taxonomy (NCBI): domain Eukaryota; kingdom Metazoa; phylum Arthropoda; class Insecta; order Hymenoptera; family Formicidae; genus Acromyrmex; species Acromyrmex echinatior. The sequence continues at coordinate 25,757,930 of NC_141853.1, forward strand.
TAGCAGAACGTGGTTGGCTTAGTGTATCCGTGGTTTTGGCTTAGTGTATCCGAGTGAGGCTATCGAATATCGTGAGTTTGCTTGAGCATAAAAAAGACGCATTTTCAATATGGCTGAAAATTGGAATTTGAGTTGTGTGGAACCGCTTGACGACACGAATTATTTCCTGTGGAGCGAAAAAATAGAAGGAATCTTAAGGACAAAGAAACTTTGGAAAAAAGTAATGAATGTGAGGCCAAACGACAAACCAGAAGAAGATGATGAAAGATATGCGGAAAAATTTAAGCTATGGAATGAATGGGACGACGATAACTACGCCGCACGTACAGTCATGATAAACACGATGAGTAAAGCTCAATTATTGAAGTACAGTCACGAAAAGGATGCAAATAAATTATGGAATCTAATTAAAACAATATGGCAGCGGAAACTGAGCAGTTGAAGGCGAGATCATTAAGTGAATTGACAAATCTAAAAATGAATAAGGACGAAAGTGTAGATGCGTATGTTAATAGAGCTGAGGCTTTGAGAAACCAATGCAGACAACTCGGTAAAAACATAGAGGATTACGAATTGAGGATGTATATTATACGAGGACTAAAATCTGAATTCGATCAGAATGTACGAGTGTTTGAAACACAGAGAGAGCTAACCATAAATGACATAAGATATGCATTAAAACAAGAGGAAATGCGAAGAGACAAACATAAAGATGAAAAAACATCGAAAGAAGAATATGTAAGAAAAGCCAGAGATAAATCAAGAAATAACTATACATGCTACAATTGCGGAATGAGTGGTCACAAATCAAGCGAATGTCGTAACAGGAAGAAGTGCTTTAATTGCCAGGGATACAATCACATCGCGGTTGATTGCAGAGAACAGAAGAGAAACGTTTCATGTGGAAGAGGATTTAGAGGAATCTCAAGAGGAAGAGGAAGAGGACGTAGTCAAGGATATAATGAAAGTACATTAAAAACTACAGATGAAGCGGTATTAACTGTAAGAGATCGATCACACGTGAGTACAACAAAAGTAAATAAAGAGCCTGAGCATGAAATAAAAAAAGGTTATATATGGCTATTAGATTCAGGTGCAACAAGTCATATGGTAAGCAATAAAGTCGTATTTGATAATATAGAGGACGATACAAGAGACATTACCTTGGCTGACAAAGAAGGAAAAAAACTAACCTCAGATGGTCGAGGTGAAATAGTAATAAAACAGAATTTTAATGAAGATAGGATACGGTTAAGAAATGTATTATGTGTACCAGACATTAATATAAATTTATTATCGGTAGCAAAAATCACCGATCATGGTTACAAAGTAGAATTTGATAAATATGGAGCCATTGTTTACAGGAACAAGGATGAGATAAAAATGACAGCCGTCAGGGAGGAGAATGCGTACTATGTCAAATCGTCTGTGATAAAAAATGAAACAGCAGCGAGAACAGAAGAAATGGACATTTGGCATAAGAGATTCGGACACACAAGCAAGAAGATCATCGAAGAAATGAAAAAAGAAGATCTAGTGACAGGATTAAAAGAAACAGACAAGGAGATAAGTCAATGTGAGACATGCGTGGAAGGAAAAATGTGCCGTAAAGCGCATCCCAGATTAACACATAGAAAAACCAACAAAATAATGGAACTATGGCATATAGATCTAGTAGGTCCCATAAATCCGTCGTCATATGGCGGTAAGAGATACATATTTACCATTATCGACGACTATTCGAGAGTAATATTTATCGATTTTTTAAAAGAAAAAAATGAAGCTGGTGAAAAATTAAAGAAGCTAATTTTACTGAAAGAGAATCAAACTGGAATGAAGTTAAAGGCTATCAGATCTGATAATGGAGGAGAATTCGTAGGAAAGAACTTACAAGAGTGGTTCAGCCAGAAAGGAATAAAACACGAATTAAGCTCGGCAAGAACACCCCAGTGTAATGGTGTGATAGAAAGAGCTAACAAGTCAATAATAGAAATGACAAGAACAATGATGACAGACTCACAAATGCCGCTAGTTTTTTGGGCTGAAGCAGCGTGTACAGCAGTGCATATAAAAAATAGAAGCAAGACATCTGTGCATGGGAAGACACCCTATGAAATTTGGAATGGTAGGAGACCGAATGTAAAATATATGAGGAGATTCGGATGCGTAGCATATTTATTAAACAAGGAACCACAAAGAAAGAAGTTTGATCCCAAAGCTATTAAAGGAATATTTATTGGATATGCAATGAACAATACGTACAGAATATACATTCCCGAAAATGGAAAAGTAAAAGCTGATTGTGATGTAAGGTTTGATGAGACTAGGAACGGATGTGAGTTATTAAATACCGAAAATTCTAAAAAAATTAAGAAAGAAGAATTAATAGTTATAGGATTAGAGTGCAGAGATGAAAAAGAAACTAAAGAAGAAGAAGGGATCGAAGAAAATGAAGAAAATGCAAGAACAGAAGATGAAAGCAGTGAATATGAAGACGCAGTTATAGGAGAATCTTCAGAAAATGAGAGCGATGACATCACATCAGAGAACGAAGATATGGAAACAGAAATACAACAGATGGAAAAGAAAAATAGAGGAAGACCAAAAGGGACTACAAAAGAAATGATAGAAGCTCGAAAACAACAAATGAGAGAGGAACAAAGGGAAGAAGGGGAATACAGAAATCTTAGAAGGTCTGAGAGAATCAAAGGGCAGCAGATGGCATTGATGACAATGGAGAATGAAGTACCGAAGAATATTCAAGAAGCGAAACAATCAAGTGAATGGGTACATTGGAAACAGGCAATATTTGAAGAATTAAAATCAATGGAAAAACATGAAGTATGGAACACTGTAACTAGACCTAAAAATAAGAAAGTGATCAAGAGCAAATGGGTATTCAACATCAAGGAAGATCCAAATGGAAAGCGACGATATAAAGCACGATTAGTGGCCCAAGAGTGCGGACAACGTCCTGGAGTGATTATGATGAGACGTTCGCTCCTGTGGTAAAAACTGAAACAATAAGATTGCTATTCAGTATATCTGCCCAAAAACAGAAAAGAATGAAGATTTACGATGTAAAAACCGCATATTTACACGGGAAGTTAAAGGAAGAGATTTACATGGAACTACCAGATGGGATACAAGAAAACCACGAAAAAGTGTGTAAATTAAAAAGAAGCATTTATGGTCTCAAACAGGCCGGAAAATGTTGGAACGAATTTCTAACAGAGATTATGATTAAATGCGGAATGAAATATTCTAAAGAAGATCCGTGTTTATTCTATGCAATAGAAAAAAATAGATTCGTATATTGCGGTATTCACGTTGATGATATGATAACAGTATCAAGCGATGATGAATTCGAAAGAGGATTCATGAAAAAGATTGAACAGTATATGGAAATTAAAGATCTAGGAGAAGCAAAAAGTATACTCGGAATGGAAGTGACACAAGAAGAAGGCAAGGTGTATGTAGATCAGAAGAATTATATAAAAAGATTACTTGAATTATACGAGATGGAAGAACGTAACATCGTAAGATCTCCAATGGATTTAAACGTAAAAATGGAAGAGTACAAAGAGAGCGAAAGAGTTGAAGTCCGAACTTATCAAGAATTAATGGGACGACTGATGTATTTAAGCGTCCATACCAGACCAGATCTGTCTTTCGCATTAAGTTGCTTATCACAATTCAATACTGACCCAAGAACAATACACATGACAGGACTGAAGAGGATCCTTCGATATTTGAAAGGAACTATCAATTATCAACTACAGTTTGGGAAGCAAAGAAAAATTAAAAAATTAGAATGCGAAACCGATGCGTCGTGGGATAGAACAGAAGATGCCAAATCGTTCAATGGAATCCTACTTTATTGGAATGGAGATTTAGTACATTGGAGATGCAGGAAACAAAAGAGAGTTGCATTATCTTCCACAGAAAGTGAATTAGAGGCAATGTTAGAAGGAGTAAACGAGCTTACATGGACTGCCAAACTATTGCAAGAGATTGGATTATCGAATGAGATACAGTGTGAACTGAGATGTGACAATTTGGACGCCGTCAGACTAGCTAATGGTGGAAATTTCAAAACAAAATCTAAACTCATGAATAGAAGATGCCATTACATCCGAGAGACAGTGAAAGAACAGAACATTCTCGTTAGACATGAGCCAAAAGATAACATGAGAGCAGATTGTTTGACTAAACCCTTAAGTGGCCCCACTTTACTAAAAAATGTAAAGAAATTTATGTCAACCATGAATCAATAAAACCAAGGGGGCTGATTGTGAGAGGTTGTTTTTATTGTATAAATATATTAGGTGTTGGAATTAATTCGTAGCGTTTTTTTAATGAAAGAATGTTATTTATTTCACATGAGCATTAAAAAATACATTAATGAAAGTACTTCCCATCACTTGTAAAACGCTACGAATTAATTCCAACACCTAATAAGATTTTTTGTTAATAGGTATAGATAAGCAGACATAAAAATTACTAGGATTCAGAGATCAATAGGAAACGATCTCGAGGATAGGTAGATGGCAGTACGAGATCGTGACTTGACAACTTCGATGTTGGCAACTCTGGACACGCCCTACTATATATATTATTCCTTGTATACACACGAGTGCGATGTATCGTACATTCACAGCCATTAAAGAGTTTACTTTATTACGTAGTTAAATTAAGAGATATTCTTTATCGATAGCCTCCTATCCTCAAATTTATTATATTCTGTGTTTAGACCAATGCCTAGAATAAATAAGAATAGGAAGAGTAGAAAATAATAAATGGATAAAAATTTATGGATAATTATAAATATAGGGGTAAAAGGAGAGCAATTTCAATGTCAAAAATTAGAAAAATTAGTCTAATAATAATGAAGAATTGGGTTCTGAACGGTAGTCGGACATTTAATGAATAAATTGAATCCACATTCAGATGGGGATATTTTTTTTTTACTTAATTTAGTTTTTTTAGAGATGATAAAATTAATTAAAAATAAAATAGAAGATAAGATAGTTAAAAAAAATATTAAGTAAAATGTTTATGATTATTTATATTAATTTATTTTTAAATTTTTTAATCGTAAGTTAAATGTAATGATAATTTTATACTATATAAATAAAATTAAATTAAAGTAAAGATAGTTTAGTTTCCATTATTATTATATTAATATTATAAATTATTTTATTAACCATATTATATATAATAACAAATGAAAAAAATTTTTATAGTAGGATAAGAATTTTTTAATAGATTTATATTTAATTTAATATGTGTCTGAAGATTTACATTTTTTTATTAAAGAATATTTATATTTAAATAATAAAATAATAAGTTATAAAAAAAATATTAATTTATAATATTAAAATCTTCATCAGTAAATAGAAATAAATAAAAACAATCAAACAATATCTACAAAATGTCAATATCATGACGCTGCTTCAAATCTAAAATGTTGATAAGCTGAAAAGTGTAGATTATAAAGTCGGATTAAGCATACTAATAGAAATAAAGTTCCAATGATAACATGAATTCCATGGAAGCCTGTTGCAATAAAAAAGATTGAATCATAAATAGGGTCAGCTGTAGTAAAAGGAGAATTGATGTATTCAATTAATTGGAGGATTGAAAAGTAAATTCCCAAAGTAATTGTTATTAAAAGGCTTTTTTTCTTTCTTTTTATTAATTAAAGAATGATGTCGATTGATGTAAGTAGTTAGACCTGAAGAAATTAGAATAATAGTATTTATAAGAGGAATATCAAATGTATTGAATGGAATAATCCCCTTGGGGGGGGGTCACAATTGTCCAATTTCAATTCTAGGTTCTAAAGATGAGTGAAAGTATGCTCAGAAAAAGGAAATAAAAAAAAATTTCTAAAATAATAATAAATAAGATTATATCTATTTTTATACCCTTAAATACATAAGTTAAATGACATTCTAGGAAGGCGGCTTCTCGTCATCATAGGTATATAGAGTGAGTATACAGATTAGAGTGTTTGGGATAGATAGAATAAGAAGTGATCTATAAAAATTATGAAATCATCTGATAGAACAAATTAAATTGTTAAAAATTCTGAGGGAAATAATAAATGGTCAAGGACTAAATGTAACTAAGTGGAAGGAATGGTTATGACTTATCATAATAAAATTTAAGTTTCTTTTCTATATAAGGTAGATAAAATTGAGAATACATAAGCTTGAATTAAAGATACAGCAATTTCAAGTATATTAAGTAAAATTTGAGTTGAAACAAGAATTAGGAGAATAGCTGGATTAAGAATATTGGTTCCTGAAGAGAGTAAGTAATAAATGTTCAGCAATTATGTTTGCTGTTAAACGAATGGCTGGTGTAAAAGGTCGGATAATTAAGATATTTGATTCAATAATAACTATAAATGGTATTAATATAAAGGGAGTACCTAGAGGAATTAAATGAGCTAATAAATTATTTAAATAATTAGTAATTCTGAACAAAAAATTAGTCTTACTCAGAGTCTTAGGAAAAGGGAAAAGCAGAATCTTATAAGACTAGAGGCTGTAAAAATATATGGAAAAATGTCCTAAAAAGTTATTGAAGAAAATAAATAGAATAAGTTTTAGAAAAATAATAATGTTTGAAAAAGAGTGGTTAATTAAAATTTTAAATTCATTAAATACGAAAATAATAAATAAGTTTCAAGTATAAATGATACGAGATGGACGTGAGAATAACAATTAATAGGGAAGCATAAATAGGAAAATTAATATACTTAATCAATTTAAAGATAAAGAGGAGGATGAAGATGGATCAAAAATAGAAAATAGATTTATTATCATATTTAATTTCAAAGAATTTTTTTATTAGTTTGTCATATAGTGTTTGAGATTTTTTTTTTGCGATGGTGTAAATTAGATAAGGGTACGAAGATAAAATATAAGAAGGAAGTTAAAATTAGTATTATTATAATTGAAAAAATTAATATATATGTTTATATTAAAGGTATTATTTGAGGAATAAAAGATTATTATTTAATTAATATTTTTAAAATGACAATGTTTTTATTTACAACTAATTCTTTTCATTAAAAATAGATTTATTTAAATTCTATTATAATTTGATTTAAAAGGTCAACACTTTTTTTAGTCATTTAATGGATTTAAATAATAAGTAAAAAAAATATTGTATTAAATAATTGAATATATATATAAAATATAAAATAAAATAAAAAATACATTAAAAAATTTAAAAATAACTTAAAATTTTTTATTTGAAAAGATTTATTTTATTATATATTTGTTATAATTTATTTATAATAAGATAAAGAAAATGATTACAATTGAATAAATTTATTAACTAAAAGATAAAAAATTTTTTATTAAAGATATAATAGTTAATAAAAAAAAAAGTAAGAAAAAAGCAATTATTTATGAAGTATTAAAAATGTTGTGTAATTAAATTTTTTATCATAAAATAAGAAATGTAAAATATTTAATATATAAATATTAAATATGTAAAATAAAAGATTATAAATATATTATATAATAAATATTATGAATATTATATAATGCAATAAATATTATATAAATAAGAAATAAGGATTATTTTGATTTTGTTTTATATTAATTTGATTTCATTAGGAAGATAAATAAGAAAAATTAATTATATAAAAATAAAAGGGGTTTGTTAGAGATAGAATTGAGAAAGTCAAGTTTTAAAGTTAATTAAATTTGTGCTTCAATAACAATAGGTAGCTTAATACCACAAATTTCTGAACATTGACCAAAAAATATTCCGAGTTGTCTAATTAATAATAAAGTTGAATTAGATGACCAGGAGTTGAATTTATTTTAATTCCTAATGATGGGACTGTTCAGGTATGAATTACGTCTATGAAAGTGGTTAAAATTCGAATTGGGTAGTTGAATGGTAAGATACATTGGTTGTCAACATCAAGAAGATGAAATTCATTTATTATAAGTTGATTAGTGGGAATTATAAATGAATCAAAGTCAATATTTAAGAAATCTGAATATTTATATCTTCAGTATTGATGGCCTACAGCTTTAATATAATAGATAAATTATTATTAAAAATTTCATCAGTAAGGTAGAAAATTTTAATGGAAGGAATGGCAAAAATTAAAATAAATATGGGGATAATAGTTCAAATAATTTCAATTATTTGATGTTCTAGAAGAAAGCGATTAATAAATTTATTGGATAGTGATTGAAATATGGTGAATAAAATTAATGTTGAGATAAAAGTTAAGATAATTATATTATTATAAAATCATGAAATAAGGTTATTATATCATAGGTAGAAGAATTAGAATTTTGAAGGGAAATAGATCAAGTATTAATTTTTAATAAAAGATATAATTAAAAATCTTTATGGTTGAAGTTTAAACCCAATGCACTTAAATCTGCTATATTAAATAAAACATTTTATTTAGATGAATGTGAATTTTAATTAATTAACATATAAATTTAGAGTAAAATTACAAGAAAAATAATTTTTTAAATAGAAGGGATTTCTGAGAAACTCTGGTTTAATAGGGGGGGGGGGGATTAAATTTATTTAATCATTCCAATGAAGAATTAAGAAGGAATATATTAATAATAAATCGTTTTTAGATAGGGCTTCTCAAATAATAAATAAAAGAATTGATAATCTTAAGATAGAAATTAAAGATCCGATAGATGAAATAATATTTTAAGATAAAAATGAGTCGGGATAATCTGAATAACGACGTGGCATACTCCTAAGTCTAAGAAAATGTTGGGGGAAAAAAGTTAAATTAACTCCAATAAATGTAGAAATGAATTGAATATTTCAATAAAATTTATTTAGTCTAAATCCAGAAATTAGGGGAAATCAGTGAATGAATCCAGCAATAATAGAGAATACTGCTCCTATGGATAAAACATAATGAAAATGAGCTACTACGTAATAAGTATCTTGGAGAATAATATCAATAGAAAAATTTGAGAGTATAATTCCTGTAAATCCTCCTATAAAAAATAGGAAGATAAATCCCATACATCATCATAAAGTGGGATTATAGTTGATTTTTATGCCATGGAGGGTGGAGATTCATCTAAAAATTTTAATGCCTGTGGAAATTGCAATAATTATGGTAGCGGAAGTGAAATAAGCTCGTATATCTACATCGAGACCAATAGTAAATATGTGGTGAGCTCAAACAATAAATTCAATTATAGCATAAATTATACCTAATGAACCGAAAGTTTCTTTTCTACCTCTTTCATTTATAATAATATGAGAAATTTATCCAAATCCCGAGAGGATTAAAATATAAACTTCAGGATGGCCAAAGAATCAGAATAAATGTTGATATAAAATAGGGTCTCCACCGCCGGATGGGTCGAAGAAAGAGGGATTTAAATTTTGATGTGTTAAAAATATAGTAATGGCTCCGGCAAGAACGGGAAGGGAAAGAAGTAATAATACTGCGGTAATAAGAATTGATCAAACTAGAAGAGGGATTTTATCTAATGAGAGAATTTTTTGATGTATATTTAAAATTGTGGAAATAAAATTAGTTGTCCCTGAAATTGAAGATATTCTTATAATGTTAAGAGAAAAAATGGTTAAATCAATTGATGGACTTCTATGAAATATATTAGATGTAATGGGGGGATAAAGTGTTCATTCTGCACCAGTTCCTATGTATAAAAAATTTCTTAGAATAAGAAGAGTTAGAGATAAAAGTCAAAATCTTATATTATTTATTTGAGGATAAGCTATATCAGAGTCAAGTATAAGAAGAACTAAAAAATTTCCGAATTATAAAAGGTATAATTATAAAAAAAATTATAATAAATGCATGATTTATAATTAGGGAGTTGTAAATTTGATCATTTTTAATTAAATTTCTACAAGAACCTAATTCTAATCGAATTAATATATTATTGCTTATTTCTGATTTGCTTATTTCAATTATACCTGATCAAATAGCTAATACAAAATAAAGAATTCCAATATCTTTATGATTGGTAGAAAATAATCATTTATTCATAATATATTTTATTTATATGATTATGATTTAAAATGTATAATAAAATTAGAGAAATAAAATAAAAATAAAGTGAATTAAGTAAGTGAAGAATTATAGGGTATAAGAAATTTATTTAAGAAATTAATTAAAAAAATTTTTAACGTTAAAAAAAGTTCAATTTTATATTTAAATTTATTGAATAAAGAAATAAATAAAATAATAAATAAAATATTATAAAATATATATATTACAATATAAGGAAAAAATATTAAATTGCAAATTTAAAATTTTTTAAATAATTTAAATAATATATAAATAATTATATATACTATTTATATATTTTAATTAATAAAGAAGAGGAAGAAGGAGAAGGATGATATAAAAATTAATTTAATTTTTATAATTTTGTAAATAAAAAAAATTAAAGTAAATTGTAAGCAAAATTATTAGTATAGGAAAATAAATAATATTAGGGAATGAAATATAAAATAAGTAAAAATGTTATATCTGATTTAAGTAATAAATTGTAAATTTATTTAAGAAATTAATTTTAAAAATTTCTAACATTAAAAAAAGTTAAATTTTATATTTAAATTTAATGAATAAATAAATAAAATAATAAATAAAATATTATAAAAATATATATTATAATGTAAGGAAAAAATTTAAATTGCAAATTTAAATATTTTAAAGATAATTTAAATAATATATAAATAATTATATATATTATTTATATATTTTAAATAGATTAAAAATATAAATTAAGTAAAATAAAATATTATAGTAGGATTTATAAAAAGAATTATTTTTTAAATTTTAAAGGTTTAAAGTTTAAATTATAAATTAAAATCTTTAAATTAAGTAAATTTAAATTATTATAATAATAATGATAAAAATAAGGGAAATAATAAATATAAATAAATATTATTGCTTTTATAATTTATTTTAATTCATTTTGATTCCAATTTGAATAAAAATAATGAATAAAATAATATATTAATATAAATAACTAATATAAATAAAGATCTAAGTATCATTAAAATTAAAATAGATAATAAATTATTTAATATTTTAAATAAAAAAATTGAATATCATTTTGTAAAAAATATAGGAAAATGTGATAAATAGTAAGCCATATTAAATAAGATAAATAAAAATATTAGATTAAAATTAATATTAATGTTGGCTGTAGTAGAAGAATTTTTAAATATTTTAAATAATAATAAAGTAAAAGATAACGATAAAAAAATAATTGAATAAAAAATAAAGTATATTAATCAAGAAAAAAATTTGTATAAATTATTAAAATTATTCATCTAGATTGATTAAGGGAAGAATAAGCTAAGAATATTTTAAAATTAGTAATATTTAAACATATAAATGAGAGAAGGATAGAACATAAAATTAAAATTACATATAAAATGAAAAAATTGAATTTAATACGAGAAATTATATAAAAAAGAATAATTGTTTAAAGTAATTTTAATTACTTCAGTTTAATTTTAGTAATTAATAATAATAATATATTTAATGGGAAAAATTTAGTAAATAAGGGGAGTCAGAAAAGAAAAGGAAGAATATTAAGTTTAATTATGAGAGAAAGAAATAAAATATAATTATTAAATATAATAATGTTATTAATAACAATAAAAAAATCATTCAAAATGATGAAATAATTTGATAATAAAATATTAAAAAATTAAATTATAAAAATAATAAGGTTCAATAAATCAAAATAAGTAAAAAGGAAAAAGGGCTACGAGCCTAAAACATAAATTGACAAACTGTATAAATAGTTAAAAAAATTGAAATAGAATTATGTCATAAAATTAAAAACGTAAAATATAATTTGACAATCAGAAGGTGAACAAAACAAACGTTTCGATCCTTGTTGGATCATTTTTGTTGAGAAGGGATCGCGACGCAGGGAAGACTCGAACTGTTATTGTTTTTATTATGCATACAAAAGATGAACATCCCGGTGGTAGAAGCGCCATCTGTGGTCAGCGATAGCGTATCGTTAAAACGATTTCTCAATACTTCCCCTCGATACGCGATCGAACTAAAGGAGAACTATTACTCATGTTTCGCCGAGGCCGATCAGACTCCGGCACTTGTCGTGCTTAGGTCTCGGTAAACCTTTCGTTAGGACGTCTGCAGCCATTTCTTCCGTTGAGACGTGACGCAGCTGAAAGGATCCGTTATTTATAGCTTCACGAACAAAATGGTGTCATATGTCGATATGCTTTGTTTTAGCGTGAAAGACCGGATTCTCGGCTAGTTTCAGTGCTCCTTGATTGTCACTGAAAACGATGACCTCTGGCGGGTCCTCTGAATTGAGAAATTTCAGTAGTCCTTTTAAATGAATGGCCTCTTTAGAGGCTTCGGTGAGAGCCATATATTCGGCTTCTGTCGAGGATAAAGCCACTGTCCTTTGCTTCCTCGATTCCCAGGATACAGCACCTCCGTTGTACATGAATATGTATTCGGTGTACGACCGTCTGTCTGTGAGGCAGTTTCCTCAGTCAGAATCCGAGAAACCGATGACTGAGCTTCCGCCATATCCGTAGGTAATCCCGATGTCCGGTGTCCCTCTCAAGTAACGCAAAACGCGTTTTGCAGCGGTCCAGTGTTCTTGCCTGTAGTTGGTTAGGAACTGGCTCAGAAAACTCACGGCATGTGCAATATCGGGCCTCGTTGCAGTGGCCAAATACATCAAAGCACCCACCAATTCACGATAGGGCAACTCGGCATACTTCTTCTCCATGGCGCCCTCAGGGCGGGTCAGTTTAACCCTAATGTCCATAGACGTTGACACAGATTTCGAGTCGGCCATCCCGAATTTTTTCAGGACGTCTAAGATGTAACCCTTCTGGCGAAGCGAGATACCTCCGTTATCTCGATTGAACTCCAGTCCTATGCAGTACCCAATCTCACCTTGATCCTTGATGTCGAACTTCTGAGCCAAGAATTGTTTGAGGTTATGGATCTCCTTGATGTTGTCGGAGGCGATCACGATGTCGTCGACATATACGGCAATTAAAAGTGTGATTCCCCCTCGATTTACTCGGAATATGCAAGGATCGGCTTCGGTAGGAATGCCTCCGTACTCCTTGATGGCTTCACTAATTTTATTGTTCTTCGTGCAGCTTGGCGCAGGCCGTAAAGGGATTTCCTTAGACGGCACACCATGTCGCCAGTCCTGATCTGGTCTAGCATCTTCTTGACCTTATCCTCGATTCTTCTTGATGCCATGCCAGATTGAACCACTCGCTGCATGGTTTCTTCCAGAAATTCCGATAGCTCCATGAAGATTTCTTCGTCAATGTCTCCATTCAAATAGGCCGTCGTCACATCGATCTGATGCATCGATATCTGATGTTTCGCCGCCACCGCGGTTAGAGCACGAATCGAGCTCAAACGTGCTACTGGCACAAACGTTTCGTGAAAGTCCACTCCTGGCTTTTGGGAGAAATCTTTTGCGACCAATCGAGCTTTGCGGCGTTCAACGACTTCGTTGGCGTCGTACTTATTTCTTAAGACGAATCTGCTTCCAATCACGTCGCGGTTTGTCGGTCTTTGTTCAAGTTCCCACGTGTCATTTTTGACGATAGAGATCACTTCTTCTGCCATGGCGCGGATCCATTCATCCGCATCAGAACAATCCATGGCCTGACGTATGGGGATCTCAACGGAGAAGGCGTGTTCCATTTCTTCGCTGGCGGTGCGAGCTTCATGATACCTTTTGAGTGGTCTTCCCCTCAGTCCAGTGCGTACTATGGTAGGTCTGCCTCGGCCCCTTTTTGCCTGCGAGTCTCTCTGTGCAACGACGTCCCGCTCATTCGCCGTCGATTGCCTGTCCTCGAAGTTTTTCTCTGTCTCGTCTTCTGGTACGGTTTCGTTAATTATTGGTGGGGGCGTTAGCTCGATGTCCACTTCATGTGGCCCGTCTATTGGATCGTCGGCCTATTCTCACTGAACGTTCCCGGCGCAGATTCAATACGGGTAGAATCTTTTGCGTTATTCTCCATGAATCTGACATCTCTAGATATCACGACTTTCTTTTCCTCCGGTAGCCAGACTCTGTAGGCTCTTGACGTATCAGAGTAGCCGATGAATACTCCTTTCGTAGATCGAGGCTCGAGCTTCCCCTTGCCGGGTGTCCTATCTAGGACACAGACTTCGCATCCGAAGTCTCTGAGATGGCTGGCCGCTTTGGTGTGCGTCCTCTCCATTTTTCGTACGGTGTCCTCCCCTTCAGACTACGTGTGGGGCACCGATTTCGCAAATAGTTTGCCGTGGCGATGGCCTCGCTCCAAAATGATGTGCCTAATCCAGATTGCGTCAGAAGGCACCTCGCCATCTCCACTAACGTGCGATTTTTCCTTTCCGCCGTTCCATTCTGTTCCGGGTTGTAGGGTGCAATGAGTCGCCGCTGAATTCCGTTCGCTTTCAGAAATTTATAGAACTCCGTATTCACGTATTCCAGACCGTTATCCGTTTGAAGATATTTTATCTTCTTTCCGATAGAATTTTCTGCGAAGGCCTTGAATTATACGAAGCAATTGAATACGTCGCTCTTCCTTTTGATCATCCTCACGTGACACCACTTCGAATTGTCGTCTATGAAGGTCATGAAGTACCGGGCCCCGCCGTTCGTTTCCACGCACATGGGCCCGCAAACGTCTGAATGAATGAGCTCCAACAATTCCGTTTTTCTATTTGAGTTCTTCGGGAAAGGAAGCCTAATCATTTTTGCTCGGGTGCAGATTTCACATTCGAGCGGTCCATGGAATTTATCCAAGCGCAGTCCTCGCACTCTGTTCTCGCGATCGCACTTCACTAAGTCTTCCAGATTCAGGTGTCCTAGGCGCCGATGCCATTTCACGATCTCAGAATCCGTTGATATTCCGGTTTGGATCTTGCGGTGCAAAGTCAGTCTACACTTCGGTCGCGCATTTCCCTCGAGATAATAAAGTCCGTCAATACGTTTTGCGATGAATTTCGTATTTCCGTCGTCGTCTATTATAGATGCGGAGTTTCTGTTAAACGTTTCACTGAATCCCTTTTCGGTTATTTTACCGACTGAAAGCAGATTTGTGCGCAAGTCGGGGACGTGTAGTGTGTCGCTCAGCACCACGTTTGTCTCACGTCCGTCTGAATTCGCTACAATAGTCACGACTCCTTTCGCATTGATCTTTGTAGAGGCATTGCTCGCTAAGTTGAGTTGTCCGTCTTCGCACGCCCTCATCTTGGTGAATTCATGCGCTTTGCAGATGTGCGACGTGCAGCCGCTGTCGAGGCACCATAGTTCATTGCGAGTTGCGGCAACGCGTGCGTCGACTTGTTATTCTCGCTGCGGTTCGCTACAGTCGCGCCTTCGGCGTCCCTCGGGAAACTTCGGACGCTGTCGCCGAGTGGCCCCGCTCGTGGCGGTCTGCACTCTCTGTCCTCGGCGATCGCTCGGGAAACTTCGCCTTCGGTTATCTCCGCGAGTCTTCGGTGCGTCTCGTGCGCTTCGTCCGTTTCGGGCAACAATGGCTTCGTCGCGAGCGTCCTAAAGAATCCTATATCTTCGGCCGTTTTGGCTAATTGTTTGTCTTGATGCCAGCAGTCGACCGCCTTGTGCCCAGTTTTTCCGCAACTGTGGCATTTAAGCTTAGACTTTTCCTTGTCCACCTCGTTTTTCGGTGCGGCCTTCTTTTTGTTCTTCCAATTTTTGTTTGCGTAAGGCTTGACCGCCATGGCGTTTTGCACAAGAACGTTGTTGTCCTTTTTTCGAGCGTCGCTCTCTTCAATTATTTTAATTCATAGTGCTTCCGGTGCAGGTAATTCATCGCGCGACTCGATGGCACATCGGAAGTTTTCATATTGCGATGGCAGGCTGTATAATAACAAAATCGCGAGCAGATCGGGATTTATGATCACTTCCATTTCGGTCAGTTTATCCACTGCGTCGAAGAATGTGCGAATGTGTTCGCGCACGTCTTCCCCGTCCGCCATTTTTTGTAATGCGAGGCGCTTCAGCAACGTTGCCTTTCGGGCGGGACCTTTGGATTGATATATCCCTTCCAATCTCAACCAAATTTCTCGAGATGATGTGCAGCCTTTGATCTGCTTCAATTTGCTGGGTGAATTGAAAGGTCCGACATCGCCTTGCTATCGTTGTCGTCCAATTCCGCACGAGCTTGGGCAGATATCCCGTCGTCGTCGGCAACTAGTTCCGTTTTCACGTTCGTTCCATTCACATATTTCCATGCGTTGTTTTTCACCAATATTTCTTGCATCTGCATTTTCCAAGTGTCGTAGTTGTCTTTATTGAGCGTTTCAATGCGGCTCATAGCGGACACGTTCATCGTGAGTGTCGTTTTCTTTTATGCACTTGATCACCGAGAACCTCTCTCGCTTTGTCACTTTAACACGAACACTTATCGCGAATCTTTGCCTGGGCCCATAACATGTTGAGGAGGGATCGCGACGCAGGGAATGCTGTTCCTTGTCGAATCAAGCACGCGGAAGATGAACGTGCCGGTGGTAGAAGCGCCATCTGTGGTCGGAGATAGCGTATCGTTAAAGCGATTTCCCAATACCATCTTTTCAAAATCCTGTATAACAATATTTGCAACAACAAGTGACAAAGGTGAACTCATGGGGGTCCCAAAAATGTGCTTATATATTTTTTTATTAAAAATGAAAACCGTCGAATTCAGAACCATACGAAAGGCTATCAAAAACTCGTCCAACGGAATCTTAGTCTTCTTGGATATAACATCCCTTACAATCACATTATCAGATGCCAAATCTATAGGTATATTAGTAAATAGAGATACCACATCCAAGGAAACCAAAACAGAATCTGATTCCAGTTTTACATTCTTAAGTTTATTAATCAAATCATAGCTGTTTTTTATGAAACTAAATAAAAATAAAATTTATAAAAAAATTATTTTTTTAAATGTTGAAGGTTTAAATTATAACTTAAGTTAAATAAAAATTTTAAATTTAAATTAAAATAACAATAAATTATAAAAATAAGGGGAATAATAAATAGATATAAATATTGTTATTGTTATAATTTATTTTAATTAATTTTTATTCTAATTTAAATAAAAATAATGAGTAAAATAATATATTATTATAAATAAATGATGTAAATAAGGATCTTAATATTATGAGGATTAGAATAATTAATAAATTATTTAATTTTATAAATAAGAAAATTGAATATCATTTTATAAAAAACATAAAAAAGATGGAAGGCCTGTTATATTAAATAATATGAATAAAAATATTAGATTAAAATTAATATTATTATTAGGGGTAATAGGAGAATTTTTAATTATTTTAAATAATAAGAAGATAAAAATTAATGATAAAAGAGTAATTGAATAAAAAATAAAATATATTAGTCAAGAAAAAATTTTTATATAAATTATTAAAATTATTTATCTTGATTGATTGATTGAAAAGTGTTTGAGATCGGTAATTCGAAAAGAAAAGCAAGAATTCTTTCAGTCGACCGACAGTAATTGTCATTGAACGCATGCATAAATTGAGCTCGTGATTTCACCTCGAGCATGATCTAAATCCTCGATAAAAATCAGCGATTTGGCATTCTTTGTTCTTTTTAAAAACAAGTCGTTACACGCAAACAAGTTGTCGTTACCGACAACGGACAATCGAAAGTTCTAGAACGATTCAATTCGCGCACGCGAGCGCCGCGCTTCGACGAATACGTCACGCGCTGTCACCAATCCCACGCACGGATTTTCTGTCGCGCATGACTGTTACGTTGAACGTCGTTAGAAAAGAATCCAAAGCGCCAATCAATTTTGTACACCTAATGCCACGTAATAATTACGATTGTGGCAAAATTTTATTGGATTTTTTCCAAAGAAGAAAGCCCAGGCCGAAAGCAATAAATGCTTCGAGCTCGCCGTACTCCTTCTTACTTCTAAAAGTTCTTAGAGTTCTTAGAGTCATAGTCTCGCTACTATATCGCTTCGTAAAATCGCCGTGCTAACCGCTTAATGAAACCGCTATAAAACGAATCCTTCGAGAAGTGCCGAGAAAATCGCCGAGATTTTCCATTACCGCGATTCCAAAATATCATTTGGAAAAGGTGACCGCATTTATTATTCTGTTAATCTAATATTTAATTAATTATATTTTTTGACTTTGTAACTGAGCATATTAAAGAAAATTTTTTTGTTAAATTACAAAGAAACGGAGTTCTCTTTACTGTCGTGCATCGTATCAACCTTGTGCCGTTTTCTCACTCGAATCTTTCCGCGCGGTGCGCTCTCGCACAAAGAGTAAGCTATAATTATTTTAAAATTAATAATATTTATTCACATATAAGGGGAGGCGAGAATGGAACACAGAAAGATAAGATGTAGAATAAAGAAATTATTGAGTTTAGTTAGAGATATTATAAAAAGGAATAATTTTCTGAATAAAAATTAAGATTATATATAATAGTATATTTAATGGAAAAAATTTGAGATTGGGAAATCAAAAATAGAAAGGAAGAATGCTAAGTTTAATTATTAAGGAAAAAAATAGGATATAATAAATATAATTATTGAATATAATAATAAGTTATATAGTTCCTCTAATTCTTTAAAATACCGTCAAATTATTTAAATTTAATGTTTAACATTTAATTTTTAATCACTTTTGAATTTTATTTATGATAATAGCGTATCTAATCCTAATTTCCTACATAATTTAATTATTTATAAAATTCATTATTTTTTCTTTAAATTTAAATCTTTACGTAATTCACCATATAAAAATTCATTTTAATAAAAAAATATATATCCTAAATTCAATACCCTTTAAATATTGATTAATACAAAATTTAGTTATAATTTATAGTTTAACTGCTATTGCTGACACTAAAATTTATCATTATTTATTTAATAATATAAATTAATAAATTAAATTTCTTAAATTTAATTATTATATTATTTTTTATAAAAAAAATTATTTAAATTTTTTTTTAAATCTTATAAAATTTTATTTACATTTAATTATAAAATAAATTTTTAAATATAAATCAAATTTTTTATACATTATTTTTTTATTAAACATTTTTATTTAAATTTTATTATAATAATTATTATTAATTTTATTATGTATATAATATTAACTATTAGGTGTTGGAATTAATTCGTAGCGTTTTACAAGTGATGGGAAGTACTTTCATTAATGTATTTTTTAATGCTCATGTGAAATAAATAACATTCTTTCATTAAAAAACGCTACGAATTAATTCCAACACCTAATATAAATATATTAAATATAATAAATATAATAAATATATTAATTTAAATAAAATAAATAAATTCAATAAATAAGTAAATTCAATCAATACATAAAATAGATTCTCAATAAATAAAAGATTCAATAAATAAAATAGATTCTCAATAAATACAATAAATTCTCAATAAATAAAAGATTCAATAAATAAAATAGATTCTCAATAAATACAATAAATTTTCAATAAATAAAAGATTCGATAAATAAAATAGATTCTCAATAAATAAAAGATTCAATAAATAAATAAATTACATAAATAAATAAATTTAATCAATAAATACAATAGATTCCCAATAAATAAAATAGATTCTCAATAACTAAAAGATTCAATTAATAATAAATTCAATCAATAAATAAAAGAGATTCAATAAATAAAAAATTCAATCAATAAATAGATTCTCAATAAATAAAAAAACTTCAATAAAATAATAGCATATATTAAAAAATAACGAATATATTCTAAATAATTTATTACGTAAATAATTCAAATAATTTATATCAATTAGATAATTTAAATTAATTAATTAATTGATAATTTAACTAACTTTCATAACCTCCGTTACTTCCTAAATAATTAAAGTAATTTAAATTACCAAAATAATGCAAATAATTTTGTCCACCTATATAATTCAAATAATTTATTAATCATCATAATATTATTAAAAAAATAAAAAAAAATTACATTTATATTAATTATATTTATATTATACGTAAGGCTGCTGGAAAAGTTTCTACAAACAATATGAAAAAAAACATGTAAAATTCGGTAAATGACTTTATTGTTTTTCGAAGTATTCGCTTTTAAGATCAATATTTTTGCTTACGCTCGAACCAATTTTTGAAGCATTTTTTCCACTCTGAGGCTGTAATTTCAGAAATCAGAGTACGAAATGTTTCAACAGCTGCTTCAGGCGATTCAAATCGCTCACCACGTATCTTCTTTTTAATATTTGGGAACAAAAAGAAGAAGAATTAGGTGATAAGTCAGGTGAATACTGAGTCAATTCAACATTTTTACTGGATAAAAAATTAACGGTTTGACGTGCTGTGTAACAGCTGGCATTGTCATAATGAAGGATGATGTGACGATTTCGGTTTGTTCTACGCAATTTATTTATTTATTTTTTTTATGACTTCTGGCAAACAAATTGTTGTGAATTGATTGTACCAATCAGTATTTACAGTCCTTCGATTCTCTAAATCCACGGTTGCACATAATTGAAGAAACAAGCAATCATTTGCTTGGCAGCACTGCGTGAACGAACCACTTTTGTTGATTTCGGTTCGTTTTGAAATACCCAAACAGTGGATTGTTGTTTACTTTCGGGCTCATATGAATAGATCCATGTTTCGTCTCCAGTAACTATGTTGTAGATCAAATTTGACCGACCTCGGTTGAATTTCTTGAGCATTTCTTTGCTCCATTTAACACGAGCCTGTTTTTGAGCTTCGGTCAAATTGTGTGGGATCCAACGACTGCAAAATTTCCGTACGTTCAAGTGATCAAAATGTATTGCTTTCATGCCAATGCCTAAGAATGCCTGAATCTCGCGGTATGTTATATGCTGGTCTCGCTCAATCATTTCACGCACAGCATCAACATTAGTGGCAACAACAGACGTGGATGGACGATCTTCACTGAATTCATTACAAAGAAAGATACGTCCACGCTGGAATTCGGCAAACCAATTATAAACAGGCCTATTGGATGATGCTTCATCCCCAAAAGCCAAATGAAGTCGATCGTTGCATTGTTTAGATTACATTTGTAATCGTAAAAAATAAGTGCCCGAAAATTTTCACGAAATTTCCATTTTTTCACAAAATAACTTCTTTTAAAATACTATGCAAACAAAACTAGTTGGCTTGGGTATAAACTGTAAACTAAATTATAGGTTAAAAATTCTAATTTTATGGTCTCATTTTATGGAAATGATAGTAGCAGAACGTTGGCGCCACTGGAAGTATTAGATTGCAGAAACTTTTCCAGCAGCCGACGTAACTATAATAATATTTGTCACACTAATTTCTTTGTCACATTGAAAATGATCCAACTAGGATCGAAACGTTTGTTCACCTTCTGATTGTCAAATTATATTTTACGTTTTTAATTTATGACATAGTTTTATTTCAAAAAAACTTTTTTAACTACTCATACAGTTTGTCAATTTATGTTTTAGGCTCGTAGCCCATTTTACTTTTACTTATAATATTTATAATTATTAATATATATGTATATATAAAACTTTAATATATAATATTTTAATATATACAGGGTTTCATGAATATGGCCTCACTCGTCCCGAGCAGGTAGAGTGGACTAAACTGAGTAGAAAAGTCCTCTACCATTTTGCAATGCTCGCAATAATTAACAAGATATTAACATTTAAAGATAGCCGAATACGCGCTGAATCCACCCGGACCTACTATTGCCGGAGGCTCACCGAGCGCACGGCACGCGAGGAGCGGAGATGGCTTAAGGCACGCTGCGCCGTTTAAGCTTAGAGGCTTGCAGCGGTGAGTGGGGCATGCTTGCTAGGTCATACTCGCTCCTCGCAGCCCGCGCGCTCGATGGGCCGTACGTAGAGGACTTTTCTACTTAGTTTAGTACGTTCTACCTGCTCGGGACGAGTGGGGTCGTATATTCACCCTATATAATTATATTAGGTGTACAACTTTGCTTCCACCGTTTTCCTATAGATACCTTTAGCGGTAAATGGTGGTCGAAATAAATAGATCATAGACGTCATACAATAAACTTGGGCATCTGTCAACATAACCTCATAGAAATATTAGTCGATTTATGTCTGCATCATAAAGTTATTCTCGATTGAAAATGTCAGTTTACGAGTCAAATTCTCATCATTTGCGGGAGGTTTTAATTTTCTGCTTCAATATGAAGAAATCAGCGGCTGAGCCGCAAGCATTCGAAATCATCGAATGCTCTCAACTTATGGTGAGGCCGCTATTAGTGAAAGAACGTGTCGTAAGTGGTTTCAACGCTTCAAGAATGGTGATTTTGACATCGAAGACCGGCATAGCGGTGGGAGAGAGAAGGTTTTCGAAGATGCAGAATTGGAGGCATTACTTGATCAAGACTCGTGTCAAAATCAAGAAGAAGAATTGGCACGATCATTGGGAGTGACTCAATAAGTCATTTCAAAACGCCTCAAAGTCATGGGAATGATTTAGAAGCAAGGAAATTGGATGCCATACGAGTTGAAGCCGAGAAATGTTGGCGTTTGCTTGTGAACAGCTGCTTGAAAGGCAAAGACGAGGAAGGGATTTCTGCATCGCATTGTGACTGGGGACAAAAAATGGGTTCATTACGATAACCCCAAGCGCAGAAAATCATGGGGAGTTCCCGGCCATTCCACGTCGACCAAACCGAATATTCACGGCTCCAAGGTCATACTCTGTATTTGATGGGACCAGCTCAGCGTAGTGTATTATGGGCTGTTAAAACCGATTGAAACAATCACAGTATCGAATGCAATTGATGCGTTTGAGCCGAGCATTGAAAGACAAATGGCCGCAATACAACGAGAGACACGATAAAGTGATTTTGCAGCATGACAATGCTCGATCCCCTAAGTTGCGAAAGTAATCAAGACATACTTGAAAACGTTGAAATAGGAAGTCCTACCCCACCCGCCGTATTCTCCAGACTTTGCTCCCTCTGATTATTACTTGTTTTGATCAATGGCACACGGCCTGGTTGACCAGCACTTCCGGT
The DNA here is from genome assembly GCF_024713525.1 of Acromyrmex echinatior. Lineage (NCBI taxonomy): Eukaryota > Metazoa > Arthropoda > Insecta > Hymenoptera > Formicidae > Acromyrmex > Acromyrmex echinatior. Next base: position 25,781,008 of record NC_141853.1, read on the forward strand.
CTTATGAAAAAGTAAAAAATTGGATCGATTCGTGGATCGCCTCAAAAGATGACCAGTTTTTTCGACGCGGGATTCGTATGCTGCCCGAAAGATGAGAGAAAGTAGTGGCCAGTGATGGACAATACTTTGAATCATAAATGTATAATCAGTTTTTTACAATAAAGCCTCGAATTTCGGAAAAAAAACAGCGGAAGCAAAGTATACCTAATATTATAATAAATAATATTTTATTATTATTATTAATTTATTTAAAATTTTTTTTATAAATAAATTTCTTTCTTTTGTTTTAATTAGAATGATATTTTATTTTCTTTTAAAAAATTATAAATTTTTTAAATATAAATTTAATTTTTTATTAATTTTTATTTATTTATTATTATTAAATAATTATTAATGTTTTTATTAATTTTATTTATTATTTTTTGTCATTTTTCATCATTTTTCTTCATTTTTTGTATTTTTTTGTCATTTTTTTCATATTATTATTATTTTTTTTATTTTACGTTATTTTTTTTATTAAAAATAATTATTTTTATTAATATTCTATTAAATTATAATAATTTAATTTATTTATTAATTATCTTTATTTATAAATGTAATCAATTTTTTTATTAATTAATTAATTAATGATTTTTTAATATTCCCCTCTTTTCGTGTTTCATTTTCTCCCCTCATTTTTTAAAATTATCTTATTTTTAATTTAAATGTTTTATCTTATAATAAAATATTTTCATTGTAAATGAAATATTTTTTTAAACTTAAATCATTCAAATTACTTAAATTTATAAAAATAAACCTTCTTATCTTTATCCTATCTCTCATCCCTTACCTCTATCTACTTTTAACTTACATATATTCTACCTACCTCTGCTCAATAATTCTTTTTATTTTAATCTATATCTTAATATTTTTATATATTATATATATATATATAATTATTATATATAAAAAACATATAAAAAGAAGAGCATAAGAAACCACAGCACAAGTTATAGTTTGTGATATTTAATTATCATTACATTAATTAAAACATTAAACCTTTCGGCCACAATCTGGCCATCTTCAATAAATTCATAATATTCTTAAAACGCAGAGTTATTTATATAGTTATTTATATAGTATATATTGACATTAAATTCAACCGTCATATGTTGTAATTATATAAACGTGTTCTTTCATATGTGAAGATGCTTCGTACAATAATGTTACAACGCCAATTATCACGAAAAGTATAGAACAAGAATTTCTAGATTCTAATTTAAACAAATTTGTGTATCATTAATATCTTCTAATCGGAATATGTAAGAATAGAATCGTTACCTATTTTACAGCAAAAAAATATAATGATGAATCTCAAGTACATTCTTTGCATAGATAGACATTTGTCGTGACATTGTGTGTTGTTATTTGTCATATATATTTTACCACTATTTATATATATGAGTCAAAAGTTTGGAAAGTTCTAGAATTATTTATTAAATGAGAGAGAGAGAGAGAGAAATCTTTCTTAAGAAGAGGCAGATAAACATCAGGCAAACCTTTCGTGTCACTTTTCTTATTGATACCACTTGTTTGGCCTTTTATATATTGTATATCATTTCAGAAATTCTTCTTTTCATTAATGATTGTTCTGTGTCTAAAATTCTTATGTTATCCAATCCAATTCATGCATCTCATTCAACTGGTGACGTAAAACCACTGATATCTCGGAAGTGGATTTTCTTATGTCAGCCTTATATTCTTTTATACGAGTTTTTAATTTCTCTTTTGTTTGGCCAACATAAGAAGATTCACAATTTAAACAATTAATTTTGTAGACTACTCCACAATGGTCATCTTTAAGCAAAAGATTCTTTCCAATCTTTATAAATGTATTCATTTTATTCATAAGTTTATAAGCTATATTAAAATGTTGTCAGGAATATGTGAAAGTTTTTCGAATTTTTCAGATAGATTTGCTTAAGTATGGTATCGTGAAAAATGTTTTCTTTAAATTAGCATTAGAATCACGTTCATTATTATTTTCTTCACGATTTTGATCTTAATTAATTCTATTTTCTAAGGTTTTTATTCTTTATTGTTGAAAATATGAATTTAAGAGGATAACTATTACTTAAAAGAGTGTGAATTAAATCAGAGATGTTTTTTCATGAAATTTAGGATGGGATAAAAGCAAAATTCTATCAAATTGCCTTATTAAATTGATAATTAAATATCACAAACTATAACTTGTGCTGTGGTTTCTTATGCTCTTCTTTTTATATTAGGTGTAGTAAAAAGAAATCCATTATTTTTCCAATAGATCGCTTTAGTAATCTGTATCTCGCGTGCGAAATACAGGTTATTAAAGCCATCTATTGGAAAAATAATGGATTTCTTTTTACTACACTTAATACGTTTTAAATATATATAAATCCACGTTCGTTTCTGCTGTATTATAAGTTATATATGGCGTATATAAAGACATTAATAGTAAAAAATAAATTATTAATTATTAAAACTATTAATTTATTAAATAATGTAATATAATTTTCATGATATTTTTTAAATTAGTTATTTATTTTTTTATTTATTAATTTAATCTGCCTGCGGCCTAGGATGGTTCAGTATACATGTATTATATTTGTCTAATTATATACATATGACCTATCCCCTTCAGTTCTTATTCAGCATTATCTTCTGATACCAACGCATTCTCGCTTTATGATTATAAGGGGGTGTCTCTTTTCGAGTAGGTTGGGACCACATGGAGGCTGGCGCGTGGATCGGAAGGAATACACATTTAGCCATTTTGGATTATCGCTGTAGTTTTCGAATTAAAAAAGGAACGTTTACAGCCCATATTGCGGTTAAGCTTCGCCGATGGCGCCTCATGACTGGGCCCAGCACGCTCGCGTGTCGCCGCCGGTGCTACTGGAGGGGGCACGAGGTTTCACCATGGCTCTAGACTTTCGTTCTTTGGTGGTTCTTGCTCCAAAACTTTTGAAATTCCGCCCTTTTTAATTTTTTTGTGTTTGGGACCCTCTATCTACGAAACCTTTAACCTGGGGAAAAAATGTATACCCCTTTTTTGTTTTTTGGGCCCCAGCGAGATCTAGGAAAAAGGGCTTCCTTGAAATTTTCAAATTCCGACATTTTTGACCAACCCTCCCACCAAAAAAACAAAATTCCCCAGGCCAAGGGTTTGGGTTTTTGGGAGGGGGGACCAATACCGGGGAAGGGGTAAACCCCAAAAAGTGGTACTAATTTTGGAAAAAAATCAAAATCTCAAATTCGCAATTTGTACTAACCCCTATACCTAACTCTAACCAAACCCTCCCTTTTAAACCAAAACCTAACCTACCCAAACCAAAACCAAACCAAACCCCCTTAACCCCCCAACCCATTTGGGGTTGTGGGCGAAACCCCCCCCTCCCTTTCCTTAAACCCCGACCTAACCAAATCCGTATTCAAAACCCAAACCCAAAAACTTGGAAAATGTGGAACCCCCCCAAAAGTCCCCCAATTTTTCCAAAGGGAGGGAAAACCCAAAAATCCCCTTTTTTCCCCTTTTTGGAACAACCCAAAACGCCCCCTAATTTTGGGGTTTAACCAAAAACCCCCTAATTTCATGGAGTCCCCCAAAGCCCCCCAATTTCTAGTGGATGTAACCAAATTTTCACCAAATTTTTCTAAGGGTTTGAAAACCAAAGGGCCCCAAAATTTCGGGGGTTTTTTAACCAAATCCCAAATTTTTTTCCGTTTTAAACCCCAAAACTCCCCTTTTTTGACGTCTAAAAAGTTTGGTTTTTTTTTCGTCACTGTCATTCTTTTCTTAATTGGGGGGAACTTAAACAAAAAAAAAAAAAAAAAAAAAAAAAAAAATTTTCCAAAATTTTGGGTTTTTCCCAAAAAACCCATTTTTTCCCCTTTTTTTCCCCTCGACTTCTAGTCGCCGGGCAGGTAAATTTTGATGGGTTTTTTTCCTATTTTTAAAAAACGGGACTTAAAAAATACGCCGAAAAACACTGTTTCCAAAGAGTACACAGCCTAAACAAAAAAAAGAGCGAATGGCCCCAAACGGAAATTTTCAAAGGGTTTTTTAAAAAACCAACCCGGTCTCATCACCGGGCTCAAAACCCATCCTTTAAAAAAAATTCCCGGGAAAACGGAAGTGGGAAATTCAAAAATTTTTCCAACTGAGGGAACACGGTCAGACTAGTATTTCGGGAAACCCAAATTAAAAAAAAAAAAAAAAAAAAAAATTTAAATTTCCCTTGGGAAACCAAAGGGGAACCTAACTAAATCCCCGTACAGCCCCCCGGTCAAAAACCGCACCCGTTTTGGGTCCCCGAACTAAACCAAAGAAACGAAAATGGGGGAAAATTTAAAAAAAATCCCCTTTTTTCCAGACTTAACCCAATTTTATAAAATTCCCTATAAAAACAATTTATTTGAAAAACCCCCCTTCTCCCTTTTTTTCCATCTTTTTTGGAGATGTAGGATTTTAAAGAAAAAAAATTTGAAAAAAAAATTTTAAAAAAAAAAAATTAAAATTTTTAAAATTTGGGGTCCTACATGCCTTTCGTCCCCGCTGTCCCTTTGTCGAGCCCCTTTTTCTTTTTTTGAGGGGGAATAAAATTTTTAAAAAATTTTTTGAAAACAAAAATTTAATTTTGGGGTGGGTGGGGTATCGGGGTACCCTCGAACAGAGGAAAAACTTTTTTCCTCATCCCCCCCCCCTCCAGGGGCCCCCCCCTCCCTCAACGCCCCTTTTTAATTTTTTTGGTCAATTTTACAAAAAGTCCACACCCAAAGGGTGACAGACGAAAATTTATAGAACTTTTCTTTCTTCCTAAAGGGCCCCTTTTTTAAAATGGAAAATGAAAAATTTTTTAAAATTCCGACATTTTTATTTTTTTTGTGACTTCGGGCCCTCACACAAAACCTTTAATCCTAGGGAAAAAAATTGTAAAAACCCCTTTTGTGTTTGGCCCATGGGAGATCATGAGATGCATCCTTGAAATTTTTCAAATTCCCCCTTTTTGACCAATCCCCCCCAAAAAAAAGTCCCCACCCCGGGGGGGGGTTTGGAGGGGGGGACCAAACCGGGGGAAGGGTCCCCCAAAATGAGTACTATTTTAAAAAAACAAACCCCAAATTCGCAATTGTACAAACCCCTATACCTAACCTCCCCCTAATCTAACCCAAATTGGCCGCGAAAATTGGTTTCCCAAATTTGGTTGCCCGGAAAATTGAAAAGACTTTGGCTGAATGCATCCTGTTTGAAACCACTTTTTAAAACGTGTTAAAGGGGAAAATTCTTAAAGTAACTGGGAGTTTTTTTTTTGGGAAAAATCGCCCTAAATTTGAATTAACTACACTAAACAAAACTAAACCAACTGAACTGAACCAATAATCTGAACTGAACTAAACTTCCCTTGTTTTTTTTTGGTTTTTTTTTTTTCCCCTTTGCCCCTTTTAAGAGTTTTAAAAAACTTCGGTTTTTTTTTTTGGTTCTTTTTATACCTAGGTGGGTGGGGTTTTAGGTACTTCAAATTGGGGGATTTTATTCATTTTAAATAATATTTCTTTCACCCGAAAAGGGCTCGTTAATGTTTGGTTTTTGGGTAGGGCTGTTTTTTTTCCCCAAGCGGAAAAATTTTGCAAATGTTTCCCCGATCTTTACCCCGTATTGGGGAAATTTTTCAGTCGTTTGCAACGGGGGGTAATTCAAAAAAGGTATCGCCCAAACCCCGGTTTATAAAAAGGAATGCAAATCCCATGGGCCGTTTTCTTTCGTACCGGGGGCACCTTTATTTTTCTTCTGCTCTTGAATCCCCCGTTCTTTAAGAAGACAAAAAAGGATAGGGGGAAAATAAAGCACTATCATAAATTTTGCGAAAAAATTCATTTCTCCCAAAACGAATGCCTTCACCGGCCATGACATTGGACGATCTAACAAAGATGCTTTCTTTAATTGGATTACTCAAAAAAATTACCTACTTTCCATAATTATTGTTTTTCGAGGGTTCCCCCTTAAAAAAGTGAGGGCAAAAGTGACACACATAATCCCCCGTTTGGGCGAAAGAGAATCCCATTGGTATGGGAGAAATCGATTTTTTTAAACTTACCCGGGAAAATAAATTTTTGGTGGGGGAATTTTTTGATACGCATACCCGGGTGACCTTTTTTTTTCTTTGAAAAAACTAAACCGTTTTCTTTAGTCATTTACTCAAAAACAAACCCTCCCACGTTTTACTTGAATACCCTTCCCTCCCTTCTAATTTTGGGGTTTAAACAGGGGGTTGTCCCCCCAAAACACTTCTGTCATTGCTCGTCAAAAACCCTAAACCCGGGCAAATTTCGCGGCCAATGAATAGGTAATAGGGTTTCCCATAACGGCCCCCACTAAAAAAAACCCGGGATCTTACAATTTTGGTTTTTTTATTTGTAAATAAAAACCTCTACCCCCGCAACGACCTACGACTTAAAATAAGACCAAAAACAAATTCGAGAAGCCATTCCTAGATCCTTTCAAATTTCGCCCCGGGGTGACGAAAATTTTTTTCAACGAAGAAAACAACCCCCCTGCATTTGCCCCGTGGGGACACTTCGAAAATCAGCCCGGGAACACATGCTTTCCGAACAAAAGGGGGGAAAGGGGGAACCCCTTAAAAAAGCCCCCGCCCGAGGTGAAATTTTCCGGCCCTTGTGACCTCCCCCTTTCCCTTTTGGGTAACGCTGATACAGGGGGCTTTCGACGTTAAAGTTTTGAAAATTTGGATTTTTAAAAATCGTGAAACTTATAAAAAATAAATCTAAAGGTAAAATTAAAATTCACCACAGAGGGAAAGGCATCATACTATGTAAATACCTACACTGGGCAAAAGTTTTCGTAATTTTTTTTTTTTTCAAAATCTTTATTTATTCACCACATTCTTTCATCCCCCTCAAATTTACCCCCCCCGGGGTGAAATGAAACTGTCCCCACGTTTTTTTTTCCCCAATTTTTTCAAAACATCCCGCCATATTTCCGCTGTAGGTTTAAATCCCCCTCGTAGGTTTGTTTTCCCTTAAAAGCTCTTCAACGTCTGGGAAACGGGTCCCCAAGGGGAGGGGCCTTTTTGATTTTTTGAAACAGCCAGATCAGAGGGTTTGCTAAGGGGGGGGCGAAAAACGGTGGTTTTGGGGGGAAAAAAAAAAAAAATGATTTTTGATTTTTGGCAAAGGGGTCACAAAACTACAAAAAATTTTTGGGTTTGGCGCGGCGCAATCGGGGGAAAGGAGCCAAGTTTTGGGGCCCCCCCTTCTGGTCTTTTTCGGCGCACGGCCCCCATCACGAAACGACCAAACCCCCAAAAAGTTTTGGGCTGTTGCCTTTTTTCCCCGGTGGAAGATATAAAAAAAGGGGAACCCACCACGTAGTCAAAAAATTTCCACTCACCTGAAGCTCTCCCGGGGGGCCCTCTTTAAACATTCTGTGCTTGCAAAAAATCTTGTTTTGGGAAAAAACGCCACCCCGTCGCCTTCGAAAAAATTAAAAAGGGTTGGGGGCGGGGGAATTTTTTTTCCCGGGGACACAAATTTTACCCCCTTTTTTTTTTTCCCTAATTTCAATTTAAAAAAAACAAAAAATTTTCATTTTTCTTTCTTAAAAACAGGCTTTTTTAAAACCAAAATGACTATTTTGAGGGTGTACCTTGGGGGGGGGGGCCCCACTGACTTTTTCCCTTTTTCAAATAATTCGGTTTCCCCCCCTTAAAAAACCCCGGGGAAATTTAAAAATTTAAATTTTTATCGATACTTTTTTCCCCACGTAGTATTTTAAAAACTTTTTTTGAAAAACACACCCTTTTTTTTTTAAAAAGGGTTTGGGAAAACGGTGGTCTAAATCTTGACCTCCACTGCCCAAGGGTAATTTTGACCTATTTTTAAAAACCGTATTGGGGACGTAAATTTTTTCCGTTTTTTTTCATTTGTGATGATTTGTAAATCCTAAAAAGGGGTTTTACATTTGTAAAAGGGGATTTTTGACCTTGAGTTATCCCCCCGGTCGCCCCTCGGTTTTAAATTCAAGGTCACCACCCCCTAGATCCCCCAAAAACCTGAAAAATTTTGGGGTAAAAACCCTTTTTTTTTACAAACCCCCCCCTCCTTTTTTAAAAGGGGGGCGGGCTTAAACCCCCCCGTATATATGAAACCCGTATCCATATTTTTGGGCAAATATTTTTTAACCTCTTGCTAACCAAAAAGAAAAGGGAAAAACCCCCGGAAAAAGTAAACCCCCAACGGTATTCGTATTCACTGCGAGTATTTTCAACGAAAATAAGATTTTCTTTTACATTTTAAAAATTTTCCCCGGGCCTTATAATTTTTTTTTTTCCTGGGGGGCTTCATTTTTGGCCCCCATGTAATTATTACCCCTTTTATTAAGTTTTTATTACCAAAAAAATTTAACATGCATCCCCTTTTTTTTAATTTTAAAAAAAATTTTGTGAAGTTAATCATTTTTAAAATATTAGTGTTTTTTTAAAAAAAAAAACCACCTAGGCAAAATTGTACAATTTTGCAAAATATGGTAAAACCCCAAATTTTTTTAAAAAATACTTTAAAAATAAAAAAATTTTTTTGCGGGGTTTTATCCTTCCGGTGTTTAAATGTGAAAAAATTTTTAAAAAATTGGGGTCCCCCTTTTAAAATATAAATGCATGTTTTTAATAAATAATATATTTTTTTAAATTTTAAAAAAAAAATCAACAACATAAAAGGGGGGATTTACGGAGGCGAAATTTTTATTTTTTTTTTTTAAAAAGTTACTCAAAACTCGGCGTTTTTTTTTATCGTTATTTTTAAATTTTTGTTCGTTTGTATTTTCCCCATTTTGAAATAAAATATACCCCCAATATTTGATCAAAAAAAATTTCTCTTTTTTTAAACGTAAAAAAGAACATCAGTACATCTTTTTTTTAAAAAAACAAAAGAGAGAATAGCTCCCCCCATAGGGGGAAAAAAGAAATTAAAAAAAATTTTTAAAAATGGGCCCAAAAAACAAAAATGCCCAAAAAAATTTAAATTTTAAAATTTTTTCAAAAAGACTGTGTCTATATATTCGCATAAAAAACTAATATGAAAATTCTATCTCTTTTTTTTTGGGGGCCCTTCACTTTTAAAAAAAAATTTTTTTCAAACCCAAACCCCCAAAACAAAAAATTTACCCCTCACAGCCAATTTTTCGTTTGCCCAAATTTTTAGCTTTTTTAATTTTTGGGCTGATTTATGGCTTAAAATTGGGAAAAAAGGCCCTTTCACAAAAAAAAAAGGGAAAAAATTATATAGGTTGTGCAATTTTTTACGGCGACAGGTTCCCCCCTAATTAAAAAACTTTGGGGAAAAAAAGGGAAAAAATGCAAAATTTCTTACACGTGTATACAGGTATTTAAATACATGGTTGCTCCGAAAATAACTTCCCTCAAGTTTTCTTTTAAAAATATTTATTGTAACTTGCTTTTTTTAAAAGTTTTGGCCCTGTAAGTGTAATTTTTGCAAAATTTTAATATGATATCCAACATACTTTTTCAAAAACCTTTCCAAATCGAAAAAAAATTTTTTGCTTTTTGGGGGCTATTGACTATTTCTTTGTTTGTAATATTTATAATGCAAAAAAAATATAATATATATATCCATACATATATGTATAAAAAATATATTAAAAAAAGGGGGGTCCAAAAAACCCCGGGGGTTAGGAGTTTTTAAATTAAAAAAAGGGGACAAAACAAAACCCCCTAAAAAATTTTGGGGAAAGTTACCCCGGGAAAAGCAAAAAAACCCCAAAAAAATCGTTGCCCTTGTTCCTTTCTAGGGGATTAAAATTTTCAAACCCCCCCTTAGCTAAGAAAAATTCCCCTAAGTTTTTAAAAAAAAAAAGGGGGTTTTTAGAAAAAGTTGTAAGGTTTCAAAAAAACTATTACGATTTTCGGGGTTTTTTTTTCCTTCATTTTTTCTTTTTTTTCGGTTATGTCAAAAATTTTTTTTTGGGATTCCATCTTTTAAAAAGCATCTTTTTCATTTTTTAATTTCAAAGCAAAATTCAAAAATTTTTTCCCAAAATTTTTTTCCCCAAATTTATAATCGAAATTCTTCTTCCAAAAAATTTTTAAAAAGGGGCCCCCCCAAATTAACCCCTCGGGGGAAATTAAAAATATCACCCCCGATAACGCCCCCTGACATTGCCCCAAACAACCAAAATAAAATTTAGCTGTGCTTTTTGTTTAGCTACCCCCCCCGATTAACCCTCGCATAAATTAAAAATATCACCCCCCCGATCCCCCCTCTGACATTTGCTATAACTACCCAAAATTGATTTATGGTTTTTGCCATTTTATTATGCAGCCACTCACGTTAAAACCCCCCTTTTTCAAAAATTAAAAAAATCGGGGTCCAGTAACCCCCTCTAAATTGGATCTAAATTTGGAAAAACGAAATTTTTTTTGTTTAAAATAAATTTAATCATACCCAACTTTTTTTGTAAATGGGTGATTTTTTTAAAAGAATAACTTTAAAAATCAACCTTTCCCTTTTTTTGGGTTTTGGGGGCCAACAAAACACCTCAAAAAAACCAATTGTACTGAGTCGCTTGTTATAAAGCACCCATAACCTTCTCTTATCAAAGGCAGACAATATTCTGCTACTATTTTTTCTATTTTGTGAACAAAAAACACTATATAAATATATATATATACATATACACACATATATACACACACATACACACACACACACACACACATATATGGTTGTGTATAGAACACTACTACACTACACTACATTGACAATACTGTTGTGCGGCAATGATACTGTGAACGCGGGTCATGGTTACAGCTGATTGACTCGTGGAACGCCGTTGTTTTCTACACATACAGCGTCACGCAAAATGATATATGTATGCATATATATATATATATATATATATATATATATATAATACACATACATACAAAAAATTGTTATTTATCACTCTAAGAAAAAAGATACATAATCGATATCATGATCACATTATCTTTTCCTTAGCGACTAATTAAGAAAAGGCGTTCACCGTATCTAAATTCACGTTATTGTAAAAAAACTCTCTATTATCTTTGAAGTTCTATTATTGATACGTCATTTAAATGTATTCTCCAGGTTTATTCCACTAAAAAAAAGTACAAATAGATGACCAGATGTATGATGCGGTAAAGTAAAATTTTATATTACATTCTGTGGCATAAAAACGTGATCAGTAACTCTTTGAAACTGAATGTATCATAAAAATAATAAAGTAATATTTTAAAAGTACATTACATTTAGTAAAATGCATTAAGTTATTAATATAATGTTCAATCACCATTATTAAGAAAATACAATATTATGTAGGAAGGAAAATATTTTCATGACAATTTGCTGGAAGGTATGGTCGCAGCATGTTTCTTATACTATGACACTTTTGAGATACACGTCCACGCGTGAGCGGTTCGGCCGTCAAGCGTCGAGCGATTGTGAAGGAAAAGTAGGCAGCATTTCAGAAATCGGCTCGAAATGCGCAACTAATTTCGAGCACATTGAAGTATACGTATATAATTTTGAAATTTTATAAAAATTATATTTGGAGTAATATGTTTATTAATAAAATTTAATAAATAAAATGTTATTTATTAAATAAAAATTAAAAAAGGAAAAAGCAGAATCGAACATAAGATCTCCAATATTCTGATCTTGCACCCAATGCCCGAGACCACGCGTTCTTGCAGATCACCTCGACGAACGCGATACATATAGTGTATGGAAAGTCGTAAACTATTGTATATCTCATCAATGTTTACGTTTTGAAATCATTTTTGCATTTGCATTTTTGCTACGTTAATGAGAAAGATATATGATTAATATAATTTAATAAAAAGAAAATGAAAGAATTTTAATTCGACAAAAATTGGAGATTTTCACATCTGCTGGAGTATTGAATATTAGTCCAAGAAACCGAAGTCTGTCAAAAAAAAAAAAACGGAGAACTGGCAACCGTGTTCGTGATTTAAAATTCTTTCAATTTTTGTTATTTCGATAGAGCGAGACAGAGAAAAAACAAACGGATAGAAGTTCCGATTGTAATCGGTGAGTCTCCGCGCGGACACGCTAGCAAAACAATGAGTCATCTGTCTCTGTCCTTCTCTCTGTGGTCGCTTGTTTCTAGCGACCGAAAATATTTTCTCGACGATCTCGACCGCTTGGCGTGTATCATAAGGAGGAAAGAGACATTCTAGACAATACTTAATTTTTATTAAATTATATTAATCCTTTGCCCTACGATTTAAGTTACGATGGCGCGTGCCATAATTAACAGCCTGGAACATATTGTTTATGTTTGGCTCGATTTCTTTACCACGAGTCTCACATGATATTAGTGAAATAGTTAATCATATACCTTTCTCATTAATATATAATAGCAAAAATGATTTCAAAACGTGATAGTTAACGAGATATAGTTTACGATTTTCCGTTTTATGTACCACGTTCATAGAGGCGGTTTGTAAAAACTCAGCGTGGTCTCGGGCGATAGGTGCGAGATCAGAATGTTGAGGATCCTATGTTCAATTCTGCTTTTTCCTTTTTTTCTTAATTTTTTTTTAAACAAATAACGTTATTAATGACAACATATTACTCCAAATATATTTTTATAAAATTATAGATATTATATGTGTACTTTAGTGTGCTCAGAACTAGTTACACATTTCGAGCCAATTTCTGAGGTGCTGCCTATTTTTCCTTTACAACCGCTCAACAGTCGACGGCTGAACCGCTGGATCGCGTGCGGACATGCATCTCAGGAGCGTCACAGTATAAGAAACATGCTGCTATCATACCTTCCAACATGAAAATTATCATGACAACATTTTAGCATGAAAATTATTATAAAAATATTTTCCTTCTTACATAATTGTTATTTTCTTAATAATAGTGATTGAACGTCATATTAATAAGTATATACATTTTACTAAATATTATGTACTTTTAAAATATTTACTTTATTATTTTTATACATTACATTGATACATTCGGTTTTCTTTCAAAGAGCTACTGACCACGCTTATGTGCCACAAAATGTAATATCTTTTAATATAGAATACTGATAATATCAATTTAAAACTAATAAGAGTCGATACAGAACGAGATGCGTAATTTTAAACTGGAATGATTCAACTTCAATAACTCCGTGATGTCTTCTTTATTCAACATGTGAATAAAGAAGGCATGTTGAATAAAGAAGACATCACAGAAGACTAAGGAAAGTAAAGGATTGATAATTTGCTAGAAGATACGGAGCATATTTCTTAGTGCAACGCTCCTGAAATACACATCCGCGCGCGATCCGGTGCAGCTCAGCCGTCGAGCATTGAGCGGCGGCGGCGGGGGGAAAGAAGGCGATGCCTCAAAAGTCGACCCAAAATTTAATATGTATTCCAATAACTATAGGAAGAATACCGAATCACTTTAATAGATAAATAAAAAATTATTTGTATGTTGCATATAAAGGCACATATAAAGGCTTTTTGATTTGTTAATTATAAAATTATATTGACATCATCCTTATAATTATATTAATCATCCTTATAATTATATTAATCGCACTTTTGCGATTTGATTGATTATCAGAATTTTCTTTCGGATGATAATTATAAAAAAAACATTTCACAGAAAGTACTGATCGACGTTACATTATTACAGAAACATAATTTTTTTTTGGATTTTTTCTAAAGGTAAATTAAAACGTTTAGAAATACACATATAATTTCAATAATTAAATAAAAATATATTTAGCCTGTAATATATGTTTGTTAACAATGTCTTCAATCATTTATTTAAAAAAAAAAAATTATGAAAAAGAAAAAAGGAATTGATCATGAGATCTCTAACATTCAGCTCTCGCATCTTACGCGTGAGACCACGCCGAGGTCTTGCAAATCTTTTCTATGAACGTGGTATATAAGGCTCATGGAAAATCATAGAAATATCCTGTAAATTCGTGTTTTGAAATTATTTTTGCTATTATACATAAATTGGAGGGATATAGGATTAGCATAATTTATTAAAACTTATATTTTATCTATAATGTTCCTTCTCCTCTTAATTATACACATTGAGCGGCCGAAATTTTCCAGAAAGCATTTTCGATCGCTAGAAACAAGCGACCGTAGAGAGATGGGGGGGGAGGAGAGGAGAGAAGAGGAGAGGAGAGGAGAGGAGAGGAGAGGAGAGGAGAGGAGAGAGAGAGAGAGAGAGAGAGAGAGACTCTGAAGGATAGACTCGCTGTTTCGTTCGACGAGTCCAACTCGGCATGCGAAGTCTCACCGATTACAATCGGAGTTTCTATCCTTTTTTGTTTTTTCTCTGTCTCACTCTGTCGTACTTCTGTTTCAATAATTTGTTCTGCAATTCAAGAATGTGATTTCTATCGATTCTGACATCATCATCGACACATCAAGAACGCATGATTCCTTCTCTAAACAACGATCTTGATATATATTTCTATATATACAAAAATATATTATTATGGCGTTTCCGGCTGATAATATATTGCTGATTTATTTACAATGGTTCAATCCATTTCTATAGTTGAATAGCAATACTACTTCGTTTGCGCGCGACCGATAGGAGGAATGGCGCTTCTTACTAAGACTCGACATCCGAGTCAAAAATGTGCTGTATACAATAATTTCAGACCTTGCATAAGCTGGCGATTTACAGAAAACCTCAAAGAACAATACTATGCTTGCAGAAACGAGTTACGAGCTTTAGTATAAGAACAAAGTGTATTCGAAAATTTCATTTATATGCTACGTCTGTTACGAGATTGCCGCTTGTCGTTCCGACATCCGAGCAGAAAGAAAGCTCAACCGAAACACATCACGTTCCGAACTTTGATATATGCATGTGTAAATAATTCAGTAAATAAAGTTTAAACATGTGTTGTATATATGTACACGCACACACACGCGCGCGCGCGTACACGCATACATACGCACACGCGTATGTATGTATGCTATTATATATGCATATATATATATATATATATATATATATATATATATATACACATATATATACACATACATACATATACATACATATATATATATATGTATATGTTATTTTATATATATGCATCAATAATTTACTAAATAAAATGTATGTAAAAGACGGAACAGTGTAATTAAAATAATTATCTTCATTTGTATTCATATGTAAATAATATGGTATGTTTCTTATTTAGGAAGAAATTATTTCAACAAAATTGAAATAACTAATATCATATTTATTTTATTATTTTTCCTCTCAAAAGAAAAAACTTTGACCAGGGCACGTTTTGATTGATATGGGCCTGAGTAGGTCGATAATTCAGATCATTTCTATGGTTCAGCGACGCACTTTTCATGACAGCGCCGCTGTCGGAATATCGCGGAACTAAAATACTGCTCAGTTTCATGGCTACACGTCAATTTCACTCGTAATATACAAACGAAATTTTTGTACACGCCTTTCTCTTATACTAAAACTCCTATCGCGTTTTTAAAAGCATAGGATTGTTCGTTTCGGTTTTCCGCAATTCGCCAGCTACTTTCCATAAACGTGCAAGATCTGAAACTCTTATATGCAATACATATTGTGATGTGTTGACTACAGAAGCCGATAACAAAACTGTAAGTCTTTAATTTTCTTTCGTTTTTCGTATTCAAATGTAGCTGGCGACTTGCGTTGTTGTCGATACTTTAATTGTGGAGAAGGATTTTTCAATCCATAAACTCAGTTACGAGAACGGCGTTTTTAAAATTTAATGATAAAACAGGACACTCCAGCATCCCCTTAACCTAGTGGTCATGTTTCGCTAGGCTTTGTCTTAATCGCCTGGGTCACAAGGAAGGCAACTTTTATAGAAAATGCTCCCTAACTCAAATTATGTTGCGTGACTGAGGATGGAAGTTTAATCGAATTCGGCCGATCTCAGGGCACCTGGAACCCCCTGTATAGAGCCTTCTCCCCCCGGATAGGGCTTAGCATCTCACCCGGGGGGGGGGGGGGGATGACATAAATTTCATCCCTGCTCGGAACAACCTGTTGGGAACAACAATGAGGGATTCCCAATGAGGGAAAATAAAAATAAAATCAATATAAACAATAATGAAAAAAATAAAAAAAAAAAGGAAAAAAAAAAGAAAAGAAGAGAAACGGCGCACTAAGGGCGGTATCGCCCAGTGCGATGGAGATTGAGAGTGAAGCGTGCGAAAGCGTGAGAATGATTAAGAAGAGGAAGATTGGAAGATTAGTGATGACAGTCGTGAGAATAAGACGAATGAATGTGTGATGAGGTGAAAAAGATTGGTGAGCAATTGAGGACATTTATACTGGGTGAGAATATGAAAATGAGCAAATCTACGTGTGAAGTTATAATGAGTAGGATTGGTGAATATGATTGGTGAATATGAATGTGTCCTGAGTAAATTGTCATGTGAAAATGAGAGATCGAAAAGTGTCTTGGCTGTGTATAAAAGGATAATTGTGTCTAGTTTTGCAAGTGGTGGTAATCAAATGTAAATCAATCAAGTGAGAGTATGAAATTTAAGCTTGATGCGAAAGCGTCTGAGAAAAAAAAAGTACTGGTAAAAAGTATGGATGAGAAAATGAATAGCAAACAGGTAAAAAAGAATTTGATGAAACATGTGAAACTGGATTTGAATATACGGGTGAAAGCGGTACAGAAGACTAGGAATAGTGTGGTGATTGAAACTGCAAGTGAAAAGACGAGAAAGACTGTGTGAAAGTAAGCGGTATGAAAATGTGGGTTCGATTCAGTTGCCCCGGAAGATAGGCTCGAAGGTGATGTTGTTTGATGTTCCGAATGAAATGGGCGAGAAAGAATTTCTGAGTGAAATATATGCTAGGAATTTGAAAGAGTGTATGTCGAAGAATGAGTTTGGAGAACGTGTGAGAATAGTGAAATAGTGGAAAGAAGGATGCGGCTTTTGGAAATATTGTGATGGAAGTAAGAGTGTATGTGATAAATTAATATGTGAGGATGTATATAGAATGAAGTGTTTTCAAAGTAAAAGTGTATGAAAGTGTGTTCCGATGCTCGTACGGATATGAGTAAAGAGTGCAAAATGGAAAAGATATGTAGAACATGTGAGAAGAGTCATATGGCGAAAGATGATAGGAAGAAGGAATGTTGTAGACATTGCTTACGGACAGGACAGCCTTCGAATTACTTTGTACTAGCGAGAAAGTGCCCGAAGTATGTGAGTGTTGAAACGTATGAGAAAACATATCGTTCTCTACTAATAAGAGGATTAATATATTGCAGGCTAATAAGAGGATTAATGTACAGGTATTGCAGTTGAACTGTTAGAATGCTTATGATTTGATGTGTAATTTTGGGAAAGAGAGTGATATAGTGAAAGAGAAAGGTGTGAATGTATTGGCATTGTAAGAGCCATATGTGTCGAATGAACGTGTGTGTGAATTGTCAAATGAGATGCGCGTATATATGAAGGATGGAGGTAGCAAAGCGACAATTATAGTGAATGATAATACATATGGTTAATGTGATGAGTGTGACAGGTTGTATGGAGGAGCATAGAGTGTGTGTATGGATGAAAGTGGAAAGTTATGAGATGTATGTGTACTCTGTGTATTATCAGTTTAGTATGCCTATGAAATCTATGATTGAGTATATGAGGAAAGTTGTGAATGTAGTGAGGGAGAAGCCCCTTCCGATGTGTATGGATGGAAACGCTGTGTCGAATGCATTGTTCAGCAAGTATGTGGGTAGAAATAGAGTGAGTGAATTGAGAAGTGAAAAAATTATTGAATTTATATCTGAATGTGAGTAGCATATCTATGTATATTCTAAGCCATGGGGCAAGCCGCGGGGTGAGGGGCCGGGGGGAAAACTGGGCGAGAGGGGTATTGTGGTGCGGGGGGGCAGCCAATGAGCGAGCTGCTTTGGCCTCCCACCACCTCTCGCAGTTTTCCTCCCCGGCCCCCGGCCCCACGGGCGCATGTGTGTGTGAGCTGGTGACGTCACGGCGTGACGCGTCGCGAAGACGACGATCCGGCGAGCTTGAGAGTGGGCGAGCGACTGAGGGAGTTCGCGCGTTTTTTCTTCTCGCGTGCGCGCTGTCGCTGTCGCTCGTATCAACGGGTTTCTCATTCGCTGTAAATATAATATATAATAATGTAATCTTACCTCCCTAAAGATACGGTAAGAATCCCGATATTTGCCGTCGCTCTCGCTCGCATCAAATTGCTCTCGCTCGCACCAACGTTTCGTTCGTCGCTCTCGCTCGCACCAACGTTACGTTTCGTTCGTCGCTCTCGCTCGCACCAACGTTTTCGTTGCGTTCGATCGTTGTTAGTTTAATAGTAATAAAAAAAGGATAGCGAAATCCGTCACGCAGTTTTATGTATGTTTCTTCCCGCGTGCGCGCTGTCGCTCTCGCTCGCACCAACGTTTCGTTTGTCGCATTCGGTCGCTGTTAGTTTAATAATAAAAAAAAAGATAAATGGAACAATAAATAATATTTTCTCTTCCGCAGTTATACCGCGTCCTTAAGGATATGATAAGAATCTATTTTATGCAGTTTTATAAATAGTTTTTTTGTCTAATACCACATGCATCCTCTTTCGAGCCCTTAAAGATTTTCCGTTATGTAGTTTTGCGCAGTTCTGTCACCTTGATAGATACCACAAAGATGTGATAAGACACTATTGCATCCTCTTTCAGGATGCGTTCTCTCTCGTATGACGTTGTTTCACTCTTCATAAGGGTGTCTATTTTTATGTAGTTTTTTTTGCGTCCTCGATAGAAACCACATCCGTCAACATGTCCGATGGACAATAGTATATAAATGCGTATGGGCGAGGCTTTTTTTCGTCACACATATATATTTGGTTTCGAACGTATTAATATTATTTGTGTACTATTACGATGGAGTCTCGAAGTAAAGAGGTCGAGGAGCTACCGACGAGATCCACTGAGAAATCGTTTGAACAACTATTAGAGGAAGAGGAAGAGGAAGATGTGTTCGATGAAACGTTTATGGGTTCTATAATCGATTTAATACATCAGACGTGGATTACGAATACGTTTGTAAAAAATCTGCGAATGATGATTGGATGTATACAGACCTATATGGTACATCAGCGAAAGATAGATCCGAATACGTATGAGGGAGGCAAAGACGATGAAAGATGCATTAATGTCATTTTTGAACGTATTGAAAACGAGAGGTTTGCTGAATTCTACGTATTCGGTGGAAGAGCTGGATCGTTTCCTCTCTACCTCCGAGAGCAAAGTGTTGCATCATTTGTTTATGGAAGATTTCATGACGAGAAATACATACTTCGAATGCATGATCTGAAGGAATACGTTAGATGTCACATGGCGACACTTATCGATGCGCCGAACATCGATCGTGAGATTTTTACATCGTCAGAAGAATCGACATCTGGAGGTATGGACGCGCTTTTTGCTTCAACCTCGAAACAGCAAAACGATGAAATATCCCAATACATGACAAAATTGGAACATGGTCAGCTGTACACCGTGAGCACTCCGGAAGGACAGACTGGACATCAGTTGATTCGCGTAGATTTGTATGACATTCATGATATTAAGAATAAGGAAAAACGTCAATGGTGGAAATATGCAAAAATGAGAACACAATTTGTAACGTCTTCCCCTAGAGATCGTAAGCAGCAAGTGGCTTTTGGATTGGGTAGCTGACGATTTGAGGAAAGTACCATCGTTAATGAAGGAAAAGAAAAACGTATTGTAAAAAAATATATAGGAGAGAGGAAAAAGACGCATACGATAATCACATATTATTATTATATCTACTACTTACACATATCCTACATAGCTATCTCACTTTTACGTACGATTGTTTCTTTCATACCGAGAAAACGCAAGACATGATAAAAGAGAGACGCACCGCGCGATTGCCACATTGGCGTAGTTTAATCATATGTGGTGACATATACCATATATCGAAGTCATGGTGCCGACATTCGTCGATTTACAAGGTACAGTTCGTGTTTCTGGTTTATTTTTTTGCAAAACGTGTATTATGTGTATTATACGTGGTTTTTTTGTTAAAGGATTCGTCGTGGGTGAACGATTCGTCGTGAAGGAGGTGGCAGTGCTGAAAAATGGCGGCGACATAACGCATTACATTTTTACGTGCCCGATGCCATGGCGTTTCTTGACGAAGAGCGATCAGTCGCACGCCTCGTGGCTGATGGCGCATCATCACGGATTGCGATGGAACGGGGTGGTGCCGTATCGTATGGCGCAGCGTTTGATCGCTGAAGCTGTCAATGGAGAGAGCGACGATGATGCACTTATTTATGTGAAAGGTCTCGAGAAACGGGGGTGGTTAATAGACATTCTAAACAACAATGTCATAGTCGAAACGATCGAAAATCATTTCAATGACATTAAATCGTTGGAAAATCTAGACTCTACTAATACGTTTCGGTGTGGAAGGCACAGTAACCGTTGTGCGTTACAAAATGTGATGAAATTGTACAACCAGTATAAGAAATTTCAAAGCGAATAGTAGTACGTGTTTTTTTATACCTTATGACGATTTATTATGATTCTTTTATATATATATTATGATGTATGTACTAGTTTTAGTTTGCATTTTATTAAAAGTAAAAAAAAAAAAAAATGTGAATAATGACGATTTATTATGATTCTTTTATATATATATTATGATGTATGTACTAGTTTTAGTTTGCATTTTATTAAAAGTAAAAAAAAAGAAAAAAATGTGAATAATGGATTTTTTTCCTTATACAGGGTGGGCCATCTATTGGTACGTTTTTAAAAATGCGATCAAATGAGCATACATTGATATTTTTTATTAATTTTTTTTTGTTGTGAAGCTAAAAGTATCCGCGTCAAGAATGAAAAACGATTTCGTTCATGTGGCTCCCTCTACTGGCCTTACAGTATGCCATTCGGTCACCCCAATTACAGGGTGGGCCATCTATTGGTACGTTTTTGAATTTCGTCGTATGGCAACACCGAACGAGCTACAGACCCGAAATTTTGACAGTTTATTAGTCATACCGTCCGCGGCACGAAATAACATGTTTTCTCTTGAAGAGCGTTTTGAAATTTTAAAAACTTATTTTCAAAGTCAGTGCTGTGTCGCCGAAACTGTACGAATTTTGAAAAGAAATATGGGTCGTGATAGAGCACCCACCGAAGGAGCTATACGCAAATTGGTGAGGAAAGTTCGTGAGAAAGGGATGTTAGTGGATGACAGAAGTGGTCCCAGAGCTCGGACAGTGCGCACACCCGAGAATATTGAGGCTGTGGCCCAAAGTGTGAGACAATTCCAGCTTTGAAAAACAATATTACGACTGTTTTGAGTGAAATTGGCGCCGAGGTAGTCCAAAATGTCATTAATACAGGGTGGGCCATCTATTGGTACGTTTTTAAAAATGCGATCAAATGAGCATACATTGATATTTTTTATTAATTTTTTTTTGTTGTGAAGCTAAAAGTATCCGCGTCAAGAATGAAAAACGATTTCGTTCATGTGGCTCCCTCTACTGGCCTTACAGTATGCCATTCGGTCACCCCAATTATTAATGACATTTTGGACTACCTCGGCGCCAATTTCACTCAAAACAGTCGTAATATTGTTTTTCAAAGCTGGAATTGTCTCACACTTTGGGCCACAGCCTCAATATTCTCGGGTGTGCGCACTGTCCGAGCTCTGGGACCACTTCTGTCATCCACTAACATCCCTTTCTCACGAACTTTCCTCACCAATTTGCGTATAGCTCCTTCGGTGGGTGCTCTATCACGACCCATATTTCTTTTCAAAATTCGTACAGTTTCGGCGACACAGCACTGACTTTGAAAATAAGTTTTTAAAATTTCAAAACGCTCTTCAAGAGAAAACATGTTATTTCGTGCCGCGGACGGTATGACTAATAAACTGTCAAAATTTCGGGTCTGTAGCTCGTTCGGTGTTGCCATACGACGAAATTCAAAAACGTACCAATAGATGGCCCACCCTGTACATATCCTTATGTGTGTGAGAGAGAATACAACATCCTTTGAATGTGATAGGATGCGTCGTGTTTTTATACGCGTATTATTATTTGTGAAAGATAAGATGGGCTTGCGGTTTGTTGTTTCCGACGAAGGAACGATATATAAATGCACGGGGTAAGGTTCTTCTCACAGTGATTTTAATATGTTAAGCGATAGCGATAGCGATAATAGTCCGAACGAGAGTACGGATAGCGATCCGTCAAGTGCGGTTTCGGATGTAGATAGCGATGTGTACTGTTACAAGCGTATGGTATCGAGTCCTACGTTGGTTACATCTTGCATAAAGGAGAAGAAGTGTTGGAACTTAGCCACACACCATTTACGGAGAGAGATTGGGAATCATTGTTCGCGAGAAATTTTATGGATTCAAAGTGCGGTAGTTGTTGTCGACGATCGCTCAAGAAGGTACGAAAACGCAGCTATGAAAGATGTGCGAATCGATGACATTGGAAGGATGTATAAAAAGATTAAATTCGACATACCTAGAGATAATTGCGGTGAAACGCTCTGGTTCACGTGTAAGCGAGGGTAGTGATTTTGTTTTAATATAGAGAGAGAAATGGATGAGGAGGAGGTGGAGGATCTTTTTCATCGTGCAACGAGTATCGATACGGCGAACGCGTATCGAGTATGGGAGGAAAAATGTGACGAGTGTCTCGATTTCTTGCGGGAGACGTGTCGAAGCGATAAACGTCGACGAACATCTGCCGGAGTTGTAAATGCGGCGACTAGCACGATTGGAAGGTTTGAGAAATGTTCTAAAAATGTGGGCACTGGCTATGTCGAATCGCAAAAAAGAGGGGGATTCTCGTGGTTGGAGATCGAAACAGCTTTTAACAATCGCGTATTGACTGGTGTGGTGTTGAATTCGAATTACATCGAACCTCGACAGTTTCTCGATGAGATATCGTTCTCGATCGGGTACGCGATAATCTTCAGAGACATATTTGTTTGAAAGTGAATACAATATTCAACGGTGAGTTCGTTGCGGATGCTAAGAGATCTGCTAAGAGTATTACTACGAAAAATCACGAGCTTTTCGACACATCCGATCTGCGAGAATGGTACGATAAACACGTGACAGATGATACTTTAGCGGCATTGGAGGAATTTCAGGAACGTGACAGTGGATGGACACTATCACGTATATTGAATCTGATTGTAAATGTTAACAAATATAATCCTATGCATGCGGGATGTTGGGTGGAGCTGCCGCGAGAAATTATGCTGAGGAAGGCGGTAATCAATGTGCGTTCGATAGACAATGCGTGTTTCGCTTGATCAGTGGTCGCCGCTCTGTATCCAGTGCAAAGTCATGTGAATAGGAAATCATCGTATGGATTATACTGCTGTGTTGAATCTTGAGGGTATCGAGTTCCCAGTTACCTTAAAACAAATTACGAAATTTGAACTTTTGAACGAGATATCTATCAACGTATGTATTTACCGAGCGAAAGAGGGGTGGAAAAAAAGATGATGGCAATGTAATCGTTCCTCTTCATCTAACCAAAGAGAAGAAAGAGAAACACGTAAATCTGTTGTACCTGCAAGAGTCGAGACGCGACGACGACGAAAACGTTATCGCTCATTTCACATGGATTAAAGATCTGTCACGATTGATAGGTTCGCAATTGAGCAAAAATACAGGAAAGAAGTATTTGTGCGATAGATGGGTATACTAATTGTTTTTGTATATATATATATATATATATATATATATATATATATATATATATATAGAGTTGTGTAACGCGTACGATATGTTACCTTACAGATGTCTGCATTACTTTTATACGAGCGAGAAGTTGTCGCTTCACATTGTTGACTGTACTACGACGAATGATTGTGCTGTTATTCTTCCGAATGAGAACGATAAGTGGTTATCGTTTCGCGATTATAATAAGAAGAAGCGGCTTCTCTTTGTGGTTTATACAGATTTGGAGTGTATACTGGAGAAGAAGAAGAGGATCAACGATGAAAACATTTCGAGATTCACCTATCAGCATCACAAGGTTTTCAGCGTAGGGTACTACATACGTTGTGTATACGATGAGACTGCGTCGATGACAAATCTTATTGCGGCGAGGATTGCGTATCGTGGTTTGTCAAGGAATTATACGATTTGACGCATCGTGCGAAAACGATATTCGACAATAATGTGACTATGGCGGAATTTACATCGAACGTCGAGTGGGAAAAATTTCGAAACGCAACTCATTGTCATATCTGCGAACGACCATTTGAGGAAGGAGATGTGCGCGTACGCGATCACTGTCATTTGACCGGACGTTACAGAAGTCCCGCACATTCACGTTGCAATTTACATTATCAGGATACATACGTTATTCCTGTATTCTTTCACAATTTGGCAGGTTACGACGCTCATTTTATCATAAATTTTGCGGGTAGAGTTGACGTGTTACCTATAACGAAAGAAAATTATATATCGTTTACGAAACATGTCGGGGATACAGTAAACTCTAAATGGGGAAAGGACGGTGTGAAAGTGCGCTTTGTGGATTCGTTTAAATTTCTCAATACTAGTCTCGAAAAATTGGTATCATATCTCGATAAGAGTAAATTGAAAATCACGCGATCGGAATTTTCCAATCTTGACGCTGAGGATTTCGATTTGCTTACGCGGAAAGGAGTTTCCGTACGAGTACATCGACAGCGTCGATAAGCTAGACGAGACTAGTTTACCATCGCGTGAATTGTTTTACAGTTCGTTGACCGACGAGACCGCTTCCGATGACGATTATCAACACGCGACAAACGTTTGGCAACGTTTCCGCATAGAGACTCTCGGCGATTACAGTGATTTGTATCTTAAGACAGATGTGCTTTTATTAGCAGATGTTTTTGAAAATTTTCGTGATACGTGTATCGATAGTTACTATTATTACACTTTACGGATATACGTGGGACGCTATGTTGAAATACTGGTATTCGATTCGAATTACTCACCGACATTGACATGGTGATGTTTGTGGAACGTGGTATACGCGGTGATTTAAGTCAATGTTCGCATAGATACGCGCAAGCTAATAACAAGTATAATACAATGCATCTTCGTACGATTCTTCGAAACCTTCGACGTATCTCATGTACTTCGATGTGAACAATCTGTACGGTTGGGCGATGTCCGAATTCTTATCGTACGGAGAATTTCAATGGGTCGACGACATCGAGCGCTTTGACGTAATGTCAGTGTCGTCAGACTCCGTTGTCGGTTATATTCTAGAGGTCGATCTTGCGTATCCGCAAAACGTACACGATGCTCATGCAGACCTTCTATTTTGCCCCAATCGCGAACGGCCTTCCGAAAAACGGAATGACAAACTATTGGCCACTCTTTACGATAAGGAGCGCTATATCGTGCACTATCGCAATTTACACACGTAAAAAAAATTCATCGAATATTACAATTCGCACAATCCCTATGGCTTCGCGGATATATTGAACTTAATACGAGATTTCGAATACTCGCGAATAACGATTTTGAGAAAAATCTTTACAAATTGATGAATAATGCGGTATTTGGAAAAACGATGGAGAAGCGATGATAGCGAAACCGAATTTTCACAGTAGAAGTGTTTTTTCTGAAAATCTGATCGCTGTTGAATTGCGCAAACTCGAGGTGAAATTAAATAAACCGATATACGTAGGTATGTGCATTCTCGAGATATCTAAGTTGCATCTGTATGAATTTCACTATGAATACATGATACCATTGTATCGCGATAGATGTAAGATTATGTACACGGACACGGACAACTTAATTTATCTTTTAGAATGTAAGAATGTGTACGAGAACATTAAGCGTGATATCGCGAGATTCGACACGAGTGATTATCCTGAGAGAAATGCGTATGATGTTCCACGCGCTAACAATAAAAGATGAAAATAATGGTGCGATTATGACGGAATTCAGAGGACTCAGAGCGAAGATGTACGCGTTGAGAGTGATCGGAAAGAGCGATACGAAGAGAATAAAGGGTATCAAGAAAAAGGTAGTCGCGAAAACGATCACTTTCGACGATTATGCGCGATGTTTGAACGATGCGACGGTACAGTCGAGACGTCAGTCATGCATACGATCGACGTTGCACGAAGTTTACACAGTGTCTGAATTGAAGCTCGCTCTTAGTCCGTACGATGACAAGCGGTACGTCGTACCCGAATCGGTCGCTACTCTACCTTGGGGACATTATAAAATACCTCTGTAGTTTTTTTTTTAGTTTTTTTGTTGTAATAAATAAAAAGAAAATTACAATACATTCGTTTTATCTATCCAAGAATTATGTGAATTGTCCATTCCTAACCATTTCACGTACACCTCGTTTCCTCGTTTGAGTAGTATTTTTTCCACGAGATAAACGTCCGGATTAGAGACTCCACCAGCTATCGGCTTTCCTTGATAATCTTTCAATAGATACGTTGCAGGATTAGTACATTGTATTTTAACGATGTAAAAAATCTCGGTGGACCAATTGGGTGTATAACCCTTTTCAAAAATTGTCTTGAATTTACTAATACGTACTGGATCGCCTACCTTGAATCTCGTTGGAGCGGCAATTTTTACATGACTATATACCGTCGACAAGAGTCGTTTCGCAACGACGGGAGTTACGTCTATCGGTCGTATCCCAATAATTCGATGTTTACGATGATTATAATCTGACAATAGACGCGGTAGCTCGTCGATCCATTTGTACGAGCCGTTTAACGTGAATGTTTTCCACATGTTATTCTTGAGTGTACGGTTGAATCGTTCCACTACCGACGCTTTCATCACCGAATACGCCGAATAATGATTTATGTTGTATCTTTTCACAATTTTTTTCTGCACGGTAGTGTTGTAAAATTCCTTTCCTTGATCTGTCTGCAGGTTTCGTGATATTTTGGATAACGCTGCGGCTACGTCGTTTCCGTTCTTGCTCTTGAGCGGTAGAGCCCATGCGTATTTACTCAAAACATCGATAACGGTTAAAATGTAATTGTAACCTTTGTTGAATCGCGCGTAGGGACGCATCTCGACTACGTCAGCTTGCCACAAATCATCGCGGTCGTGCACCACGACGCGACGACGTGGAAAATTTCTTCGCGCGTGGAGTTCTTTCACGAGTTTTTGTTTCTCGACACTCATCTATCTCTCTCTCTTTGTTGTGACAGGAAACGAGCCTCGCGCGTATCTTTTTTAAAGCAAGTACCCTCGATTCAGATGCCGAATCTCGTTCTCATTACGCACTTTCTTTGATATATCGACGCAGATCACCTACAATGCGATGCAGTATCTGCATATCTTGCCGAAGCGCGAGTATGATCGTATTTCTCTCCCTGTAGTTTTTAAACGACCTCTCTAGCGTCTCCGTGTGTCTTCACTAATCTGTATTTTATGTATATTACAGACTTTTAGTACTGGTGATATATATTAGAACACGGCCTACATTGCATGTGTATATAATACAACTAAATATGTATATAATGCAACTAAATTTCTAAGGTCCGATTCTACAAATATAAGATTAACTTCAATTATGTTTATTTTTTTTTCAATTCTAAAATTGGAAAATTTTCCAAAATAAATCTTACATTGTAGGACCGACCCTAATACATGTCCCTGTTAAGATGGTAATGTAGGAAACGGAATAAAAATATCGATAATTAATCGATCGAATTTCCTGCATGATCATATTAACTTCAGAGGGCGTAAGCAGCTTATACATTGGAAATGAAAACCTGTAATATCGACCTTGATCAACTTCGGCCTTCGCTCCAGCATCCCCTTAATTGATAGAAAATTTGTTGAGTATCCTAATCTACATTCTGTCAAAAAAGTACCGGGAATTGGTCAATAAAACACAAAATAGTTATTATTCATTCAAATTTATTGTATCGCCTTCAAAGTAGGCTCCTTTCGAAATAATACATTTATGCCAACGAATAATCCAATCATCAAAACATTTTTTAAACGCATTTTCCGGAATCGACTTCAGTTCTCCCCGCGAATTCTCTTTTATGTCTTCTATCGACTGAAAACGAGTGCCTCGAAGTGGTAATTTGAGTTTTGGAAAGAGAAAAAAGTCAGCCGGAGCCATATCTGGTGAATACGGTGGTTGTTCAATGATATTTGTTGAGTTTTTGGTCAGAAATTCGTTCACAATGATAGCCTTGTGAGATGGTGCGTTATCATGGTACAAAATCCATGAGTTTGTTTTCCACAAATCTGGCCTTTTTCGACGAATTTGCTCTCTCAAACGCCGCATAACGCCCAGATAATATTCTTTATTTACCGTCTGGCAAAAATTCCGAGTGCACAACACCACGACAATCAAAGAAAACAGTTAACATCACTTTGACTTTTGATCGACTTTGACGTGGTTTTTCACCACATCTCGACCGCTTTTCAATGCACTGTACTATTCATATGCACGTGTTTTTGATAAAGTCGATTCACCGTAAGCCTTCTGTAACATCTTCAGCGATTCGGCACACAAAATTCCATTTGCAATACAAAATTTGAGACAAATTCTTTGTTCGATCTTTTCATTCATTGTAAAAATCGCAAAACACACTTGAGATGAACTGATAAAATCGAGCACTATAATCACATTAAATGACAGATGGCACTCCAACTCCGCGTCAGTATAGAAGACAGTTATGCCAACTTAGCGACAAAAAGAATTTTGACAATTCCTTTAAGCGGGCTTTTTAAATGATCAATTCCCGGTACTTTTTTGACAGAATGTATTTTACTACATTAATGTATTCAATATTTCGTTGGTTTTTCGATATTTCTAAATTTTAAAACTGATTCTACAATGAGTCGGTAATCGGAAATCTGAATGTTTGATTAGTCTTAACCTAAATAGGTGACTACAATTTTTCGCATTTACAAGTTGTTAATTATATAGCAAGTTGTTTAGCTCGATTAATGAGAATGAATAAACTTGAATTTAGCCAGTTTTAAGAAAATCGGTAGTCTTAATCAAATTGGCTGTTGGTAAACTTCATCAATTCACCGATAAGACTTGAATAGGCCCCTTAGGTCGCAAATAGGTACTCTACATGTTGTATGGAGTCACAAATATTTATCACTGCGATGTTGCTATCACCAGAAATTTAACTGTTAGCGTGACAGTGACGTGTCTATTACGTTTCGAGAAGTCATAACATGTAACCAGTTAGCACGTCAAAAGGACGTATTTATCACGTAAGCAGGGTTTAGGTTATATTGACTGTGTTAATATCTACACTGTCAGTACTGAAAATTTATAATTATACGTAAATACAGATTTTCCAAAATTTATAGTTAATAATTATATATTTTCAATATTGGCAGTGCATATCAGAACACAGACATTGTTTATTTAAATTTTTATATACTATTCATATTAACATATTCATAAGTATTCGAGATCGGTAATTCGAAAGAAAAGCAAGAATTCTTTGACCGACATTAATTGTCATTGAACGCATGCATAAACTGAGCTCGTGATTTCATCTCGAGCATGATCTTAATCCTCGTTAAAATCATCGAATTCGTCGTTCTTTGTTCTTTTTAAAAACAATTCGTTACACGCAAACAAGCTGTCGTTACCGGCAACGGACAATCGAAAGTTCTAGAACGATTCAATTCGCGCACGCGAGCGCCGCGCTCCGACGAATACGTCACGCGCTGTTACCAATCCCACGCACGGATTTTCTGCCGCGCATGACTGTTACGTTGAACGTCGCTAGAAAAGAATTCAAAGCGTCAATCAATTCTGTACACCTAATGCCACGTAATAATTACGATTGTGGCAAATTTTTATTGGATTTTTCCCAAAAGGGAAAGCTCAGGCCGAAAGCAATAAATGCTTCGATCTCGCCGTCCTCCTTCTTACTTCCAAAAAGTTCTTAGAGTTCTTAAAGTCATAATCTCGCTCCGTAAAATCGCCGTGCTAACCGTTTAGTGAAATCGCTATAAACCGAATCTTTCGAGAAGTGCCGAGAGAAATCGCCGAGATTTTCCATCACCGCGATTCCAAACTCAATTTGGAAAAGGTGACCGCATTTAATATTCTGTTAATTTAAATTTAATTAATTATATTTTTTGACTTTGTAACTGAATATATTAAAGAAATTCTTTTGTTAAATTACAAAGAAACTGAGTTCTCTTTACTGTCGTGCATCATACCAGCCGTGCGCCGAACTCTCACTCGAATTTTTCCGCGCGGTGCGCTCTCGCACATTTTTTGGTCCTTCGAGCCGGATTCTCGCCGGCATCCGCAGTGTCGAGTGCATCGCGTCCAGTGCGCGCATTATCAAGAAAATCAGAGAAAGAAGAAGTCGCAAGTGAAATCATGAGTGACGAAATAGCCGCCATGCTGACCGCCCAGAGTGACCTCCACGGTCGCATGGCCAGGTCAGTGACCAATTTGAGAAAGATGGGGACAGCCAACATCACCCTCGACGCTGTCGAAGTCCGCTTGACGCTTCTGGACAAAATGTGGGCGGAATTCGAAAAGCAACACAAGCTTATTCGAGCGCTTTATAAGGAGGCCTTCGATCTGAGTGAGTACAATACGTCTCAATTTGCCGATTCCGCCGAAAACACGTACGTGCAGCAGCACAGTCTGCTGAACGAGTACCGGACGAAACTCATGACGAAGGAATCGAGTTCCGCTTCCAAAACAGAAGGTAATGTGTCCTCCGGAAAATCATCGCTGCCTCGCCTCAAGATTGGTTCTTTCTCGGGCGCATTCAAAGACTGGCCTACCTTCCGAGACCTCTTCCAATCCATTGTCGGCAGCAATTCATCACTCTCAGCAATCGAGAAATTTCATTACCTGAAAACTTGTCTAGAGGGTCCTGCTAAGGAACTGATTCAACCATTAGCAATGACCGAAGACAACTATCCACGCGCATGGGAGCTGCTGAGCGAGCAGTACGAAAATAAGAGAGAGTTATCTCGCTTCAATTTCTCCAAGTTTATCGCCGTGGCTAAGATGAAGAACGAAAGTGCGGAGGAGCTCAACCGCGTCTTCAACGCCTTGACTAGGGTAGTCAACGGCCAGGAGAGCATTGATAGGCCTATCGACTCTCATAGCTTCGATCTACTTACTCATCTTGCCATCGAGCTCTTCGATCCAAGAACTCGCCTGAAGTGGGAGTCACTCTCAAGCGCCTCGAGCGACATGCCCACTCTTAAAGAGCTAATGAACTTCATAAACCAAAGAGCACGTACTCTCACAGCCGCCAAACCAAAATTGCTCAAGGTCTCCGACAACCCGTCGCGATCTGCCAAGTCGCATCACGTCAAGAAATACACCGAATCTTCACAATTCGTCCTATGCAAGGGTAAACACAACGTGATGGTGTGTGAAGAATTCAAGAAAAAATCCGCGGTCGACCGCAAGGCCGTCGCCGAAACTCACAAGCTGTGCTTCAACTGTCTCGGTTCTCATGCTTTCGCGAAGTGCCATTCGACGAGGACGTGTGCTACGTGCAAGTCTCGTCACCACTCAATGTTACACGACGCGTACGCTTCATCGAAACCTCAAGAGGTCAGCTCACTGTCGGCAGTGCGCCGCGACAACGACCACAAGGCTATTTTGCTCACAACTGCGCGAGTTTCCGTCGCTGATCGTCACGGCAATCAGCATACCACACGCGTGCTCATCGACCAAGGTTCGGAAATTTCTTTAATTTCCGAGGCTCTGGTCCAGCGCCTACGCTTGCCACGCTCTCGATCCGCAATCGAAATCATCGGCATCAGCGGCAAATGCTCCAGGCCCAGCAGGAAAGGTGACACTCAAGGTGACCTCGTTAACAACAGGGACCGACTTCACCGTCGGAGCCTTTATTCTGCCACGTCTTTCGCTTTACCAAGGCCCTCAAGCAAGAACCCGAATGGAGTGGCCACATCTAAAGGGGCTCCAATTGGCTGATCCACACTACGCAGCCAACGATCCTATTGAGCTACTTTTTGGAGCGGAAGTATGCTCAATCATTCTCCAGGATGTCCGCAAAGGAGGCCCCCAAGCGCCTA
Organism: Acromyrmex echinatior; assembly: GCF_024713525.1. Classification (NCBI taxonomy): domain Eukaryota; kingdom Metazoa; phylum Arthropoda; class Insecta; order Hymenoptera; family Formicidae; genus Acromyrmex; species Acromyrmex echinatior. The sequence goes on from NC_141853.1 coordinate 25,813,185, forward strand.
TCGCTCAAAAGACACTGCTCGGCTGGATCTTATCGGGAGGTTGCGACCAAGTAACCAACTCAGCACAACGCCTCTCACTTCAGTGCACCGCTGATTATGAGCTGGCCGACCTTGTACACCGCTTCTGGGAGCAGGAACGAGAGGTGCCTGCTCCCGTCGCACTCACGCCAAAAGAGCAGCTATGCGAGGACATCTTCGCGCTGCAGCACCAACGCACTGCCGAAGGACGATACATCGTGCGACTACCTTTCGCATCTCCGCCGACGACGCTGATTGATACGAGAAGATCTGCTGAACGGCTCTTAGTCGCCATGGAGCGACGATGTGAAAGAGACGCACGATTCGGCGATCTCTACCGAGCCTTCCTGAAGGACTACGAGGACCAAGGTCACATGGAATTGGCGCCAGAACCTCCAAATTCCAGCGAAGATCGGTGCTACCTTCCGCATCACGGCGTCCTTCGTGAATCCAGCATCACGACCAAACTGAGGGTCGTCTTTAACGGATCGCAGCGTACAAGGTCAGGTGAGTCACTTAACAATCATCTGCTGGTGGGGGCTAACCTGCTGCCACCCCTCGCGAACGTACTTCTGCGGTGGCAGTGGCACCGATACGCGCTGGTGGCCGACATCGAGAAGATGTATCGGCAGATTCTTGTGCACCTCGACGATCAGAGGTATCAGTGCATACTTTGGCGCCACAGCATCGACGAACCGATACGCGAATTCACCCTGAAAACGGTCACTTACGGTCTCGCTTGCGCGCCATTTCTCGCCATTCGCACGCTGCGTCAACTCGCCGATGACGACAGACCGCGTTTTCCTCGAGGCGCGAGTGCTTTACAACACAACTGCTACGTCGACGATGTCGTAACCGCACGATAAAGACGACGCTATCGCGCTCCAAGTCGAGCTCCGCAACCTCTGCATGGCGGGCGGGTTCTCTCTCCGAAAGTGGGCCGCCAACTGTCAGGAGCTTCTTCGCAACATTCCGCCTGAGTTCTGCCTCACCAAAGACTCGCGGTCGTGGGAACAAGAGAACCACTCAACACTGGGATTGCGCTGGTATCCAACCAGGGACGAATTCGCCTTCTCTGTTCCTCCTCGCACCGTCGTCGCGTTCACCAAGAGAAGTCTGCTGTCAGAGACCGCTCGACTCTTCGACCCGCTCGGATGGCTGGCCCCAGTAACCATTCGAGCTAAAATTCTGATTCAGTCGGCCTGGCTGCAACAGCTAGAGTGGGACACACCATTGCCGTCAACCATCTCTGAAAAGTGGAAGCGACTCTGGGAAGAACTTGACCACTGCTTGAGAAGCTCAGAGTCGGCCGCTGGCTCGGCACCGGCGACACGAGCTCTCAACTCGAATTGCACGGCTTCGCAGACGCGTCCGAAAGAGGTTACGCCGCCGTGGTGTACCTCCGCATCACCACAAACAAGCAAACAAAGATTCTATTATTGACAGCCAAAAGCAAGGTCGCGCCGATCAAACTGGTCTCGCTCCCGCGACTCGAACTCTGCGCCGCCGCCTTGCTTTCAAGTGTACTCGTGCACGCGCGCTCCGTGCTAAACCTAGCAACAACGCCAGTGATCTTGTGGTCAGACTCCAAGGTCACACTACACTGGATTCGAGGTCACGCCTCCCGCTGGAAAACATATGTGGCCAACAGAGTGTCACAAATCCAGCAGCAACTTCCAGAGGCTCAATGGCGTCACGTCCCGGGCAAGGACAATCCCGCCGACTGTGCCTCCCGGGGACTAACACCACGCGAGCTCCTCAGTCATCCCTTGTGGTGGAGGGGTCCCGCATGGTTGTGCGGAAATCCGACGCAATGGCCAAGCATCAATCTGGAGCCCATCCAGGACGTACCGGAGCAACGGGCCACAACACTCGCAGCAGTCGTCAGGAGCAACCACGAGCCGGAAGAACTGCTCAGATTCTCGTCGCTTCACCAGTTGCTCAGAGTGACTTCCTGGTGCTTGCGTCACCGCAGTCTCTCAGTCGGATCCGTGGAGAATGAGCTCCAAGGGTCAGCGCTTCTCCCAGCCGAACTCGACGCAGCTCTCCTTCAATGGATTCGCTTAGTGCAGTCACGTCATTATCCGGAGGAGATGATTGCGCTCAAAAACAAACGCGATCTTGCCAGATCCAGCCATCTGCAAACCCTCAGCCCGTACATGGACGAAAACGGAGTTCTGCGAGTTGGAGGGCGCCTCAAGCACGCAGCGCTGTCGTTCGACGAGCGACATCCGATCATCGTGCCTCCAAGGTCATGGCTCACTCGCCTGCTAGTGGAAGCCTACCATCGTCGTACTCTCCACGGAAGAGTTCAGATGACCCTGGGATTGCTTCGCCTCCGCTTCTGGATTCCACAGGTCGAGCAGTGGTCAAGCGATGGCTGCACCAGTGCGTAACCTGCACTCGGTGGAGGGCTGTCACTCCGCAACCAAAAATGGGGAACCTTCCTCCAGGGAGAGTGACGCCGGCACGACCATTTCTTCACGTGGGCATCGACTACGCCGGGCCTATCTTCATCAGGACGAGCAAAGGGCGTGGGCACAGCGCTCACAAAGCGTTCATCGCCGTATTTATTTGTTTTAGCTCCAAGGCCGTTCATCTCGAGGCTGTTTCAGCTTACACCACCGACGCCTTCCTGGCTGCTCTCCGTCGATTCACATCTCGCCGAGGACTGTGCTCGGACATATACTCTGATTGCGGCACCAATTTTTTGGGCGCCGACCGGCAACTTCGAGAGATGCTTCGAGCCTCCTCGGCAGAAGGACGAAAGATCGCACACGTAGCTACATCGGAGGGGATCCATTGGCATTTCAATCCTCCTTCGGCACCTCATTTTGGTGGACTCTGGGAGGCGGCCGTGAAATCGGCTAAGTATCACCTGCGCCGAACCATCGGCGAAACCAGGCTCACCTTCGAGGAAATGAGCACCCTGCTCGCACAAGTGGAGGCATGCCTGAATTCCCGGCCTATGTATGCCCTCTCAGACGACTCCGACGACCTCACGGCTCTGACACCAGGTCACCTGCTCATCGGGGCACCACTGCTGGCCATTCCTGAGCCGTCCTTGTCGGACGAACAGGAGAATTTGCTTTCCAGGTGGCAACTTATTCAGCGAATGCGAGACCACTTCTGGCAGAGATGGTCACGCAAGTACTTACACACTCTGGCTACCAGACCGAAATGGACCAAGAACGCTTTGCCACCACGCCCTGGATCGCTATGCATCATTCGCTCCGAGCTCTCGCCGCCAAATAAGTGGCCTCTGGCGCGAATCACGCAGCTACATCCTGGAGACGACGGCGTAGTGCGGGTGGTCACAGTCAAAACCGCCTCATCCGAATTAACTCGTCCTTTGGTCAAATTAGTTTTATTGCCAGAAGAGGCTAACGCGTTTATCTCGCACGCTAATGCGTCAAATGTAAAGAAGAGCTTGAATTGAGCGCGCGTATTTTCGTGAATCATTCTTTCAATGTTATTTGTCACATAACTCTCGTTTACGGTTCAAGTTCTTCCACGAATTCATTGTATTGCATCGCTTGTTTTGTTTTCGCGTTTACTGTTTTTTTTGTAATCTCTATACGTAACCTTATACACATATCGTCACGGAGATGACGAGGCGGGCGGGATGTTCGAGATCGGTAATTCGAAAGAAAAGCAAGAATTCTTTCAGTCGACCGACATTAATTGTCATTGAACGCATGCATAAACTGAGCTCGTGATTTCATCTCGAGCATGATCTTAATCCTCGTTAAAATCATCGAATTCGTCGTTCTTTGTTCTTTTTAAAAACAATTCGTTACACGCAAACAAGCTGTCGTTACCGGCAACGGACAATCGAAAGTTCTAGAACGATTCAATTCGCGCACGCGAGCGCCGCGCTCCGACGAATACGTCACGCGCTGTCACCAATCCCACGCACGGATTTTCTGCCGCGCATGACTGTTACGTTGAACGTCGTTAGAAAAGAATTCAAAGCGCCAATCAATTCTGTACACCTAATGCCACGTAATAATTACGATTGTGGCAAATTTTTATTGGATTTTTCCCAAAAGGGAAAGCTCAGGCCGAAAGCAATAAATGCTTCGATCTCGCCGTCCTCCTTCTTACTTCCAAAAAGTTCTTAGAGTTCTTAGAGTCATAATCTCACTCCGTAAAATCGCCGTGCTAACCGTTTAGTGAAATCGCTATAAACCGAATCTTTCGAGAAGTGTCGAGAGAAATCGCCGAGATTTTCCATCACCGCGATTCCAAACTCAATTTGGAAAAGGTGACCGCATTTAATATTCTGTTAATTTAAATTTAATTAATTATATTTTTTGACTTTGTAACTGAATATATTAAAGAAATTCTTTTGTTAAATTACAAAGAAACTGAGTTCTCTTTACTGTCGTGCATCATACCAGCCGTGCGCCGAACTCTCACTCGAATTTTTCCGCGCGGTGCGCTCTCGCACAATAAGGGTGTCTCATTTTAATGTCTTACCCTAAATAACTTTTTTATTTTTGATTTTAGAAAAAAAATGTTTCAGACAAAAGTTGTATGGCTTTGAGGGGGGACATAAGATAGCGTCATTAGTTTGACGTTAAATAGTTGCTTGAAAGTCACGTGAAGATTACGCAGAAATGTAATTTCCAAATCGTGATCCTGAACAACATTTAAGATGTTTTAGCTGTTGGTCGGACACCTTGGATAATGCTAATGCCGACGGGGCTGTAATTTACAAGCCTTATAACTCGAAAAGTACTTAATGAAAATGAACTTAATTATAGCGTTTTAGAAAGCTCTCGAGATGATCTATAAAAATGTGTAATAAAAAGTATGGGGTTCCATTTAAGATATTAAAGGTTAATCTTCACGTTATCTTCAAGCAAGTATTCAAGGTCTAACTAATAATGATCATGATGAATACATCATCTTGTGTCCTCCTCAAAGCTATATAACTTTTGTTTGAAATATTTTTTTCTAAGATCAAAAATAAAAAAGTTATTTAGGGATAGGTAGGACAGTAAAATGGGACATTATACATATAATATTAGGTGTTGGAATTAATTCGTAGCGTTTTTAATGAAAGAATGTTATTTATTTCACATGAGCATTAAAAAATACATTAATGAAAGTACTTCCCATCACTTGTAAAACGCTACGAATTAATTCCAACACCTAATACATTAACACATTTATTAATGATATATAACACATATTAATACATGTCGGTAATAGTGTCTACCTCGCAGAACTGTAATTCCGTTTAAACGTCGTAAACCTTGATGCATCATTGTACGGTACCCAAGCAGGCGCTTGTTCGACGTACTCCTCCCTCCTGTCACTGACAGGAGAAGTTAAAATAGAAATAAAAAGGAGACATGATTGTATTTAATAGTAGGGTTATAAGGTCAATTCTAATTCTGGAGCTCCGAGGGGGGATGAGGGGCGAAGGGGTCCACGGGAGGGGAAGGGGTGACATCATGGGGGAGGGGGATAACGTCACAAAAGTGTGCGAGGGATGAAGTTGCGGGGCAGAGCAGGAAGATGTCATGGATGCGGGAAAATTACGTAGCGGGGGATGCGATGCGCGTTGCGGGGTCCGCGTCGCGGTGATGACGTCACGCGGGGTCAATGGGCCGCCGGGGCGCGATCTGTCATCGCGTACGGTGCGCGTTACACGACACGATGCGCGTTAAACGATTAATTGTAGACACAGAGATATTTTTATTTTAGACATTTTTTTTCATGTAATGTATTATATACAATATTATCTACAGTGTACACTATCAATCCGCATTCTATATATATAAACTTTTATCGTAAATCTTACGCTAAATATCTATAGCATCACATTTGTTATTTGAAATAACATACAGTTTTGACATAAATGAGTCATAAAATATTTAAACTTTTCGCTTACACTATTCATGTATTGCCCTGCTTAAAATTTCCGATTGAAAACTATTTAAACTTATTAAAACCGATAGAATTTGAATAAGAATGAATGGGATCTATTGGAATCGAAATTACTGCCAATTGAGAATGAATCGGAATCAATAAGATTTTAATAGAATTTAATACTATTTTCAATAAAAATGTATTGGCATATTACCGATTCAAGAAATGAGAAACCAATCGGATTTTATTGAACAATGAGAAATAACTCCGATCGTCAAATCGGATTGAGTGGGACATTCATTTTAACGAACCGAATCAGATCCAATCGGGTATCGTACCATTGAATGACAATAGGTTTTTATCCGAAAACTCACCGATTCTTAGATCAATAAGAAACAATCGGCAAATGCCTCCGATTGTCGAATCGGATTGAGTGAAACATTCATTTTAACGTACCGAATTAGATCCAATCGGATATCGTACCATTGAATGACAATAGGTTTTTATATTATGACAATAGGTTATTATTAAAACTCACTGATTCTTGATTTAATAGGAATCAACTGGTAAATTTACATAGTTTGCATATGGCGAATCAGAATGAGAAAATGATATTTTCTAAATGAATAAGATTCAATAATAGATTTTCGCGCGATTATCAATATGTTTTAATCAGATAAATTGTTGAAGCCGAATTCAATGGGAATTTACCTGCGAATTCTTTTAACCGATCATCAGTCATTGACTCAAAATCCTGAAGTCTCGACATGAAACAAATAATATTTGATATGCGGTTATGTTTATTATTAAACATTAAACGTTAAATTATTAAACATTTTTACTGAATAAATATTTTTTTTATTAATTTAATAAATATTAATTTAAATTTATATCAGATGTGGGATTTAATAAGGTGGGTATAAATAATTAATTATATCGAAGTAGAATTGAAGTTTATTACTGCTTATTATATAGTTGATGATTAATTAGTAGTAGTAGTATAAAGTTTATTTCAGCTATTGCCAAGAGGAACTTGGTTACAACGAATCTAAATTATTCACCTTCCATGCCAGCATTCTTATACTTTTTTATAACTAGTTAACGCAAACAACTCAGACCTTCGGTCATCCTACAATAATATGCAAAATAATACTAAATATTTTCTTTTATCTGACATTCATTATTCTCTATTAAGTGCGGACATTTATAAATAAAATAAAATTCTTCAATATCAAGAACAGCAAATAGTTAATTAAAAATGTAACGCTAATGAGATAATTAAATATATTATATTTTATTGTGCTTCGATTACGTTAGGTGGAATGCATACATATGATATATTATCATTTCCATTTGTAATATTTATGTTTGTTAACTTTTTTTTAATTTCTTTGATTGATACAGTTGTTGTGGACGTATTGATTCTATCTTTAAAATATGATTAATGGTGACGGTATTCGATGTGAACGGATGGGTTTCGAATTTTTTTACAATCATATAACAAGCGCTATTAATTATCACAAATGAGATATCTGAACGACTGTGAAGTCCTCAAGCTGTTTTACAGTATTATCGGTGTGTTTTGATCGCGTGTATGATGTTGAATAGAAAACGGTATCTCTATAGATAATTCGGCAATATTTTTTAGTTTTGTCTGCACTATTTATAATTATTGCTCCTTTATCCCATCTTATTACATTTGATATATTTATTCGTCTGTATAGAAATAAATTTGTACAATATAGCCAACTATTCTTAATGTCTTGAATACCCATAACATAATTTTTTAGTTTATTTAATTGTAATGTACAATTGCTATTTGCTCAAGAACGCCACTAGGACCAGTAACACGACCTTTTAAATAATTCATATCGCTTTCAAATGGAAAGGCTGATGTTGCCCATAACGGACCATTTTTTCTGACACTCTCCACGTAATGTAATAATGTGCACGTTAAAAGTCATAAACTCTTCACCATATATACATCATATATACATTGACCGACAAATTGTAATAGATCAATCTCTCATTGCATTAGGACATCTTCTGTGATGTTAGTAGACAATAAAGCATGTATGCTTTTTAGAAGAAGCATATAATGAATTCAGTACTACATTAGGCAGGATACCATTTAAACATGGAACACTATAATACAATAGCCATGATCGCCACTCTGTCGCTTTCCACTTCGCCCTGTCTTGTAATAGTCTCAGAAGGCGATAAATTTCCGATGATGGTTTAATAGATATTAATCGAGCATCAATTACAGATTTATCAGATGACTTCAAATATGTATTACTCCACTTATCTCACAATTGTTTAACGATACCTAGCAATGTATATATTCCACTGCATATATTCCACTGGAAATCCTCATATGCAATCAAAGTGAGATAAACACGTCATTTCCGATTGCCCTTTCATTGATTTATCTAAAACTTCACTGTCGCCAATATCTTTTAGATATTGCCTGTGAAAACGTTCAATTGGATCCTCCTCAATCATTATGTATCTGATACATCTTATATATTTATCAACAGAATAGCACCAACTATACCTGTAGTACCCATTAAATTGAATTCGATTTTGCAAAATAGGACAATAGAGTCAATTGGTATACATAGTAATATGAAATAATATATAATTGTTTCGCCTAAACTATTCTTTATCTGTATCCTTGATTCATTAACTATTCAAGTTGTTGGAGAAAAATGGATAAGAAAATATTCATGATTTTTTATTTTAGCTCTTCAATAGTGATCCATAATGATGCCAAAATTAACATTCTAAATCTCATTTTTGGGAGCAATTCATTAATTATGCATTGAAGAGGCCATATACTTTTTTGCTCTCAAAGAGTACCATCGGTATTCATATTTAATGTTAAAATTTTATGTTCAGAATATTTTTTTTGTACATATTCGTTATTCAAATACATCAATCCATCTTGTATATCAGATATTGTTAATCAAACCACTATTTTCTAACTTTCGCATGGAATGTCATGCATTTTCGCGTAATAAATGTTCAATATTCTTATTTTCTAATAAAGATCGGAGTTGATATTCCATATCAATCCTTAAAAAATAATTTGATGAAATTGATAACGTATAATCTTTTACACATTTTGTGCATCTTATGGATTTTTTCTGTTCAACATCACTCTTTAACATGGGATCACTACAGAGTAAAATACAGCATTCGAGACAATAAAATACATAGGTTACGCATTTTTATGGAGAATTGAATAATTTAACAATTGAATATTTCGTCATTTGAAAATTTGTGAACTTTGACCCAGCCAAGGTTCGTGCAAATTCGATAATTGCATGCTTTGCTTCTTATGAAAAATTAAATCATAGTAGCTTGAATCATATTAAGAATCTCTCATGCACTCGTGTTAGATTCTTCAAACATTATCGTGTTCTTCAAATACGTGTTATCCGTGAAATCGTGTGCATCATCGTAAAAGCCACCCTCAGTGTTTTCTGACTCACAATCAGACATATTTTCGTTCTCGCTATCATGTATGTTATTATTTGTTTCGATATTAGTCGAAAATTCTCGCTACTGCCATCGCTGATATTACAATTTCTTCGTTGTCAAATGTTGGTACGTTTGGTAATGATTTATTCTTCGATGATGCTGTTTCAATATTGCAGTCAGAAGTTCTACTGACATCTGACGAATATCCGGGGCATACATTATCTGTTATATCTGTCTCAAAATCATGTCTGATTAATTATAAGCGCGATTCGCGACCTATAAAAAGCAATATAAATATTATATAATAAGTTGTGGGTTCTTGAAAGTGAAGACAATGAAGTGTCTTACAATAGACATACAATATAAATACAAATTCTATCTATCCTAATCCCATTAATGTACAGTTTCAAAGTATTTCTTTCAAGTATTTTTCGTGACAAAAACATGTATTAATAATAGAATGTTGAAAAATAACTCAGTTATTTATATTTATAGAATATTATATTAAAATATACATAACTATAATTATTTTTTAAATACAAAATACTTACCAGATTGTATTTTCATTTGTCACCTTCTTTGCGTAGAAGAATGAACATTAGTATTGTGTAAATTGTTTTGCATTAAATAATATTTTTGTTTTTTCTACACTGTTTCGGTATTATCTTCCATGTCTACTCTATAATTAGATGAATTTATTTTATTACTTAATAAGAATCTTATAACAATAAATTAATTTTGTTATTTAAGGGGATCTTACAACAAATTATCAATATTTTGTCACTTACATATATTTATGAATTGGCTTTATAGAATTACAGAATATAATATTTTACACAATTATGTAAAGTTTTCTACAGTTCTATAAAAGCTTATTCAAAAATACAGTCGAACTTCCAAAAAAATAATCTGTCAGGACCGGCCGACCTCCGTAAAAGTAAAACTTCCTCTCTATCCCCACTTTTTTTAATGGCGCTTGTGCAAAGTTCTTCTTTCCACGAGACAACACAATACAGTATAATAACAAACTTTTATGACATAACCATAACCAAAACAAACGATTCAATAGATTTATATCACCAAGTGTGTTAAACATTTATTATGTTTACATCATTACATTCATGCAATCGGATTTTATTGGTTAGAATTGCATGCGTGTAATGTTTGTAGCGTCAAGTGGACCGCAGCCTAAGGCACTATAAATGTAGATATTCGCATTCCACCATTTTCAATTCTTTCTCGGTTTTCCCATTCGTTGCTCTGTCCTTACTGCGGCAGAGTGGGGACAGAGCAACGAATGGGGAAACCGGGAAAGGATTGAAAATGATGCGAATACCTACGTTTGTACTCAGTGAGAAATGATCAACAATTCGACGTTGATTTGACGTCAATTCGACATCGAATTGACGATTATTTCTCACTGGGTGTAATAGTGCCTTAATTCGACTATGATTGGTTGATTTCTACTCCTTAATTCGCTACTGTCCATTATAGACCATGCATAAGACTTAGATAATGGCTCATTGTAGAGAGTTTAGACGACACAGTTGATACAAGTATCATTCTATTTTTTTTATTCATTACGAATACCAAAAAAGATAGAATGATGTTTATATATGTCAATAAGTGTGTCTTCTAAAAGAAAAGCATAGTTAACTATATACAGTGACAATCAATGACAGAACGATTCTGGAAAAAAGCGCGGCTCTGATTGGTTGTCGCTATATCTAACGATAACGACAATCATTATGATAAAACGGAGTTAGAAAATCCCGCCGCCAACAGTGTCGTGCAGAAGCCAGGAACCAAATGTACACGCGAGAAATAAAAGAAATGTGAAAATTACAAAAGAGTACAATAATTTAAAATGTAAGATAATTTCATTCTATATTTTCGTTCATTTTCGTTCGAACGCTTGTATTCACTTAACAATTATTTGTTATGTAGCGATCGTTGTAAAACTTGCTGTCGATATAATAATAACTGGCAGAATTAAATAACATTGAACATTGCAATGTATGCATATGTTAGTTTTAAAAATGGAAAGAGGGAGATTATAAAAACTGAAAATATTCGCTACTTCGATACAGCAAATTTCGACAAAATTAAATTATACAATATATTATACATTGGCAGGATGACCATTACTATGAGTGCCATTGTCTTTGTACGAGGTAAAACAGCCATTTTGTAATCATAACCATATATATCTTTCAATTCCATTCAAATCATAATAATTTAAGTAACTTTGAACATCATTTGACATTCATTGTATCCCTTGGAAAAAATGTTTCTCAGAATTTTTATACAAATTAGAAATACATTTCAGAAATACGCAGAATATTTATATTTTTTCTTAGAATTTTTCATATGTGAATTATTCTGAAGAGAGTATTCTAATTAAGATTTGACAATGGTCCTCTTTACGCAAAGGATCTTTTCCAGTCTTAATAAATCTATTCATTTTATTTATAAGTTTGTAAGCGATATTAAAACCCTGAATATGTAATAGTTTTTTAAATTTTTCCGATACTTTACTTAAATATGGTATTATAAAAAACTTTTTCTTTAAATTAGAATTAGAGTCGCTTTCGTTATTGTTGTACTCACTATTTTTATCTAAATTCGTTCTATTTTCTAAAGTTTTAATTCTATTTTTTTTGTTGAAAAGATGAATTTAAGAGGATAACCATTCATTAACAGAGTGTGAATTAAGTCACAGATATTTTTTTTCTGAAATTTTGGATGGGATAAAAGCAAAATTCTATCTAATTGCCCGATGATTACACCCCTTTTATGTACTAACGGATGATTCGAAAAATAATTTAAATGTCTCCCTGAATTAGTAGGTTTTTTTATAAATATCGAAGATGATTCTTCCTTCTTGTCTCATTAGTTTAACGTCTAAAAAATTAATTCCGTTTTCATCGCCAAAGTCAACTGTGAATCTTAGCCTCTCATGATATGAATTAAACAATTCCAGAACTTCTCCACTTTGTCTTTATGCACCGCTAATACAATGTCATCAACATAACAGAAATAAAAAGACGAGATAATATTATTAGTAGTAATAATTTCTTGTTTTAAGTCTTGTAGAACAATATTTGTTAATATAAGGGACAATGGAGAACCCATTGGCATACCAAAAATCTGTCTAAATATTTTTTTGTCGAATTTAAAAAATATAGAGTTAATTATAATCATAATTGCTTTAATAAACTCATGGAAAGAAATCGAAGTCTTGTTTTCAATCAAGTTCCACCTACGTTCAATACTCTTTAATACTAAATCAGTCGGAATGTTCTTGTACATCGAGATCACGTCGAATGATATAACTGAAGTTTTTATCGATCATTTATCGAAACGGTTAGGAATGAAATAATTCAAATACTTAAATCAATAAATAACACATACATTTTAATAAATAAAGATCCCACTAACAAAATAACAACGGAAATTAGTAACTTACTAAAAAATTGGAAAAATAAGGGGTACATTGACCTAAACATATACAAAAAATTATATGTATCGACGGCGAACTTCCGAGTTCTTATGGACTGTCAAAAATTCATAAGGAAGGGGTCATTCGCTAAGATTGATAGTTAGCTGCATAAACAATGCTTTTTATCCATTGGCGATCTTCTTAAAAGATATTATAGTACTAGTGGTGGGAATGGCTTAAGAGAAGTGGTCTACGACAGCAAAAAAATTTCTATGGATTTCTTTTATCACCGCGCATCACAATCCTTCTAGACCAGATCGCTTCCAAACTCTCACTCGATCGTTCTATGTATAATAGTTCATCTGAAAACTGAGATCCTTATTACTAAGAAATCGATTCCTAAAATCAATATGTATAATAAAACTAAATTTAGCTCTGATATATGAAGGTATATAAGATTCATGATAATTATATAATATATACATTCAATACAAAAAAGTAAAAAACAATTCATAAAAATATACATAATAAAAATTAAAAAAATGTGTTTTTATCAATAAAGGAAGAAGGCCATTATCAAATAAAGGAATAAGACCGTTTTTTGCCCTTTCTCGATTTCCATTAAACAATATTTTTTGTATAATATACAATTGATATCAGGAACATAAAAATATATTAGGTGTTGGAATTAATTCGTAGCGTTTTACAAGTGATGGGAAGTACTTTCATTAATGTATTTTTTAATGCTCATGTGAAATAAATAACATTCTTTCATTAAAAAACGCTACGAATTAATTCCAACACCTAATAGTTATTATGTAAAATGAATTAATTATATATATAATTAATAAATATATATATCATTAATCATGTGGATCGAATATTTTTCTCATATGATGGTTTATGTGAGAAAAAAATTCGGTCCACTTAAAGCCATAATTAATTCATTATTATTAGTCCAAAAGTACATCGATCATAATAATACGTAACGCTTTTCATGACTAATTAATGAACTATTAGGTATACAACTTTGCTTCCGCCGTTTTCCTATAGATGGCGGTAAGTGGTGATCGAAATAAATAGATCATAGACGTCATACAATAAACTTGGGCATCTGTCAATATAACCCCATAGAAACATTAGTCGATTTGTGTCTGTATCATAAAGTTATTCTCGATTGAAAATGTCAGTTTACGAGCTAAATTCTCGTCATTTGCGGAAGGTTTTAATTTTCTGCTTCAATATGAAGAAATCTGCGGCTGAGGCTCATCGACTGCTCTCAAATATTTATGGTGAGGCCGCTATTAGTGAAAGAACGTGTCGTGAGTGGTTTCAACGCTTCAAGAATGGTGATTTTGACGTCGAAGACCGGCATAGCGGTGGAAGAGAGAAGGTTTCCGAAGATGCAGAATTGGAGGCATTACTTGATCAAGACTCGTGTCAAAATCAAGAAGAATTGGCACGATCATTAGGAGTGACTCAATTAGCCATTTCAAAACGTCTCAAAGCCATGGGAATGATTTAGAAGCAAGGAAATTGGATGCCATACGAGTTGAAGCCGAGAGATGTTGAACGGCGTTTGTTTGTTTGTGAACAGCTGCTTGAAAGGCAAAGACGGAAGGGCTTTCTGCATCGCATTATGATTGAGGACGAAAAATGGGTTCATTACGATAATTCCAAGCGCAGAAAATCATGGGGAGTTCCCGGCCATGCTTCCACATCGACGGCCAAACCGAATATTCACGGCTCCAAGGTCATCTCTGTATTTGGTGGGACCAACGCAATTGATGCGTTTGAGCCGAGCATTGAAAGATAAACGGCCGCAATACAATGAGAGACACGATAAAGTAATTTTGCAGCATGACGATGCTCGACCCATGTTGCGAAAGTGGTCAAGACATACTTGGAAACGTTGAAATGGGAAGTCCTACCCCACCCGCCGTATTCTCCAGACGTTGCTCCCTCTGACTATCACTTATTTCGATCAATGGCACACGGCCTGGCTGACCAGCATTTCCGGTCTTATGAAGAGATAAAAAATTGAATCGATTCGTGGATCGCCTCAAAAGATGACCAATTTTTTCGACGCGGGATTCGTACGCTGCCCGAAAGATGGAAGAAAGTAGTGGCCAGCGATGGACAATACTTGAATCATAAATGTATAAGTTTTTTACAATAAAACCTCGAATTTCGGAAAAAGAACGGCAGAAGTAAAGTTGTATACCTAATAATAAAATATTTTTACTTATTATATGGATCTGTCATCATATTGACGTCACATTACAATCATATATCATTCTCAAAATGAAGATGAATACAACATAATGAAAAAATTAACTATTGATCACTCCTAACATATGAATGTCATGCTTATGTCATGAAAAGGGCTTAGATATTATATATCTAAACTAATAATAATAAATTAATTATAGTTTTATATATAGTTTTATTCTTAATAATCACATACAATACAAAAAAAAATATTTTATACAATTTTTTCTTCTACTTCATAAATCCATAAAAAAGCTATGCAAATGTTATTATAAAAACGTTTTTAATATTATAATTTTTACATTATGGTAATTAAATTATTTTTTATTTGTTTATTTTGGAAAAATAGTTTTATTGTGAAACTTACAAGCACTTTATAACATTTTTAAAAGTATATAATTAATTTAACATTAAGATATCTTACAATTGTATCATTTGTCTGTTTTTTAGAAACTAAACAAGAAACAAAGGACGAAATAATTGCGAAGAGAACGAATGTTCCTCCTATTGACAATTGCCTTACGGCCTCGGAAATAAGTGAGGATAAAATCAATGGAAAAAAACCTGTTTCAAAGGATGAAACCATTGAAAGAAAATCCGTTTCACATGATCTAGTTAACAGGAAAATCGAATCACTAAAGTTGAAACAGTAAGAAAGGCTTACAAAGATAATATTTCTTTTAAATTAAAAGTTATGTATATCTATTTTATTAATTACATAAAAAAATTAATATAAACTATGAATACAAGAAAAAAGAAAAAAAAAGATGCTGCTGATACAATAAATGCAACGAAGACATCACGAATAGGGACAAAACCAAGTGAGAAGCAAATTTGTCGTGTTGATATTTGTCTCACGACCAACTCGTAAATAAGCGATGAAGCCAATGAAAAAGAGCAGCCTATTTTGAAAGAAAATACTGACCTTATTAAGTCAAAAAACCAAATAAAAAAAGACTTACAAAAGTAATATTTGAAAATCAATTGTATATACCAATAATATTATTTATATAAAATATTGATTATGAATTATTAATACAGGAAAAAAACGAGGAAAGACGCTGATGAAATGCAGTTGAAGAAAAGGATAAAGAGAATGAGTCAGTTGCTGCTAATGCTTGTAAGGTAAAAAATTAAGAAACTTACCCAGACAGCACACAATATTTATAAAATATTTACAAAATATTTATAAATATTTATAAGATTTATTTTAAATATTTTGTGAATATTTTTGTGGTCTTAGGTTGCACAGATCATAAACATTTATTTTAAATATTATGAAATATTTATTGTAAATGTTATAATAAATGCTGTGAAGATACTTAATGAGACATTATAATTTAAGTAAAAAATACTTATTAGAAATATTTATTTATATTTATCATAAATATCACATAAAATATTTAGTCTATATTTTATTATAATAATATTTCGAATAAAGCTTTATATAAAATATGTATGAAATATTATATAACATTTCAAAAATGAATATGAATAAATATTTATCATAAATATTCTGTGCTGTTTGAGTAATATAAGGAGTATGACTTTGCTCATACGGTTTTTTTCCGAAATTCGAGGCTTTATTGTAAAAAACTGGTTATACATTTATGATTCAAAGTATTGTCCATCGCTGGCCACTACTTTTTTCCATCTTTCGGGCAGCATACGAATCCCGCGTCGAAAAAACTGGTCATCTTTTGAGGCGATCCACGAATCGATCCAATTTTTTACTTCTTCATAAGAAGTGCTGGTCAGCCAGGTCGTGTGCCATTGATCGAAACAAGTGATAGTCAGAGGGAGCAATGTCTGGAGAATACGGCGGGTGGGGTAGGACTTCCCATTTCAACGTTTCCAAGTATGTCTTGACCACTTTCGCAACATGGGGTCGAGCATTGTCATGCTGCAAAATCACTTTATCGTGTCTCTCGTTGTATTGCGGCCGTTTGTCTTTTAATGCTCGGCTCAAACGCATCAATTGCGTTCGATACTGATCGCCTGTTTCAGTCGGTTTTAACAGCTCATAATATACTACGCCGAGCTAGTCCCACATACAGAGCATGATCTTGGAGCCGTGAATATTCGGTTTGGCCGTCGACGTGGAAGCATGGCCGAGAACTCCCCATGATTTTCTGCGCTTAGGATTATCGTAATGAACCCATTTTTCGTCCCCAGTCACAATGCGATGCAGAAAGCCCTTCCGTATTTGCCTTTCAAGCAGCTGTTCACAAGCAAACAAACGCCGTTCAACATCTCTCGGCTTCAATTCGCACCCAATTTCCTTGCTTCTGAATCATTCCCATGGCTTTGAAATGGCTGGTTGAGTCACTTCTAATAATTGTGCCAATTCTTTTTAATCTTGATCAAGTAATGCCTTCAATTCTGCATCTTTGAAAACCTTCTCTCTTCTATCGCTATGCTGATCTTCGACGTGAAAATCACCGTTCTTGAAATGTTGAAACCACTTACGACACGTTCTTTCACTAATAGTGGCTTCACCATAAATATTTGAGAGCATTCGATGATCCTCAGCGATGAGCTTCATATTGAAGCAAAAAATTAAAACCTCCCGCAAATGACAAGAATTTGGCTCGTAAACTGACATTTTCAATCGAGAATAACTTTATGATGCAGACACAAATCGACTAATGTTTCTATGGGGTTATGTTGACAGATGCCCAAGTTTATTGTGTGACATCTGTGATCTATTTATTTCGATCACCACTTACCGCTAAAGCCATCTATACGAAAAAGGTATAAGCAAAGTTATACACCAATATAAAGCAGAATAACTTATTTGAAATTGTAATTCATTTTAGATTTTATAGCGTTGCATTGACGGGAGATATTAGGCAAATGTATAGACAGGTGCTCGTGCATCCAGCTGACAGAGACTACCAACGGATACTCTGGAGATTCTCACTAGATGAGCCAGTTAAGGAATTCCGTCTAAATATGGTCATATACGGCCAAACGAGTTCAGCTTATTTGGCGATTAAATGTATAATGAAATTGGCTGAGGAAGCTCATCCGAATTTCCCCATAGCGTCGTAGGTATTGCTTGAACAAACATATGCGGTGTGATATTGAAAGAGCAGCTCGAAATATTACAACGCGAAGGATTTATGGCGCATAAATGATGTTAGTCTTCGTATCGATATTAAGGACACCATCAAAACGCTGGGCCTCGAACCCAATTCCAATTTTCAGTACTAGAAGTGGAGATGGCTACCACCAAGCGTGGCATTCTTTCAGTAATAAGTAAGATTTTTTATCTTCTTGGCCTGATAGGCCTGATACTGATTACAGCCAAGTTGATCATGCGACAGACCTGGCTCACAGAGAGTAATTGAGACGAGCCATTACTTTCCTCGCTCGCAACAAAATGAGCGAATTTTCGCAAGGATTTAAACGAGGCAAAAACAATTCCGAGAAGTAGCTCCCAACGAGACGCTATCAAGGATATATCTACACGGATTTTGCTTCCGAAAGCGCGTACGGGGCGTATCTATACGTCCAGACTATTGGTAGCCAAAGCCGCTTGTCAGCAAATCTGTTGTGCTTCAAATCACGAGTGGCACCGATCAAGCCTATTTCTATACCACGATTGAAGTTGTATTGTGCGGTCCTGCTTGCGCACTTGATCATCAACGTTCAACACACCCTGAGAATATCCATCAACAACGTACTGGCATGGTCAACGCTCGAGGGTAGCATTACATTGGATTCAGGCACACACATTTCGCGATGAAAACTCTTTGTAGCCAATCGCGTGATGGAAATAAACGAGTATTACCGGCTAATCATTGGCGGTACGTAAAGGGAGTAGATAATCCTGCTGACATAATATTACGAGCAACTTTGCAACAGCTTAAGGATTCTGAGAGCTGGTGGAAGGGTTCACAGTGGTTACGGTCGAAGTCCAGTTCAGAAGAACAAGACAACAAATTATCGGACAAAGTTGTTGAACAAGTCCGGATAGAAGAGAAGAGAAGTACACAAATCTGTACTCTCGTCAGCAACAGGCACCACATAATCCAAGGATTAATAAACAAATTTTCGACATTAACACGCTTGGAACCCGTAATGGCGTATTGCCTGCACTACATTAATAATCTACGGAAGAATTCCGAGTAAGAGAATTTCATCGTGTTTGCGACCGAAATAAGGATCGCACACATCCAGCTAGTTTGTTACATGCAATGTTCGCTAAAGAAATTGCCGCTATCAAGAAGAACAGCGAATCAGGTCCAGCGATATATCGCAGCTGCGTCCATTCCTGGACGATCAACACGTGCTCAGGTTGGGTAGACGATTGTTCATCATAGGCATTCGAGAGAAAGCACTCTGTCATCTTGCCGAACAACTCAAGATTTTCAAGACTATTGATTGAAAGAAAACATCAACGATTGCTACATGGAGGCCAACTACAATTATTGATCTCTATCAGGGAACGATATTAGTCTGTTAAAGATCGAGACTTGGCGAGACGCGTCTGTCGCAAATGCGTCCGCTGCGCCAGAGCCAGGCCGCGAGAGCTGTCGCAAGTAATGGGATCTCTCCCGCGCGACAAGTTACGTTCTAGCCGAGCTTTCGGACCGGCATCGACTTTGCCGGCCCGATTACAACTCTAGTAAACAAGAGTTGAGGTCGCCGGATCAACAAGTCCTATGTGACGCTCTTCGTTTACTTCGCCATCAAGGCCATTCACTTAAAGGCCTTGAGTGAGCTTACAGCCGCAGCATTCCTATCAATTCTCAGATGCTTCATCAGCAGAAGAAGACGTCCACATACTATTTTTAGCGACAACGCGACAAATTTCGTCGGAACGGATCGAGAATTGAGGGAGATGTACTAGTTCGCGAGGAACCAAACCGAACGGAGTGCCGGAGATGCACTCGTCAACGAAGGAATTGAGTGGCGATTCATATCTCCGCATTCTTCGCATATAGAAGGACTATGGGAGGCTAGCGTGAAGACTTGCAAACATCATCTGAAACGTTATGGGAAATGCACTCTTAACCTTTGAGAAGTTCTCAACTGTTCTCGCATAAATAGAGGTTTGTCTCAACTCAAGACCGTTGTCATCATTGTCTTCTGATTCAACGGATCTAGAGCCACTTACCCCCAGCTTATTTTTTAATCGGAGACTCGATGGTGAGCATTCCAGAGTATGAGTTGACTGACTTGCGACTGCACTGCCTTGATCGCTGACAGCTCACACAAAAACTACTTCAGAACTTCTGGAGATGGTGCATGGCCGAATATGTCTTCAGGGTCGAAAATGGAGGAGAGCGCAAACTGATCTCAAATCGAAGATCTAGTGATACTTCGCGAAAATTTTCCACCCCTGAAGTGGAAATTAGGTAAGGTAGTCGAGATTCATACCAGTCAAGATGGATCTCAGTGCGCACTACAAACGGTATTTTCAAGCGAGCGATCGCCAAGTTATGTAAACTGCCTACTCCTTCTAGGAGGAAATTAGATTGTCTAATTTGATAGGCGGAATGTTGGAGTCCAAGGAGAATAGCGTAGGCGACTCCGATAGCGCACATGTTGCGGGTTCAATTACCAACATTACCAACATTACCGACTCGTGCGGCGAGCGCGCCCCGAACTAAATTAAGCCTAAGTACGCTACTGTAAACTTCACTCGTGCACGCATCTATTTTGTTTCCGTAGAACTTCATTAAAGTCATTAATTGGTTGGAATCGATTGCAAGTTTTTTTATTCTAACAATAATAATAATATAATTCAATGGAATAAAAAATATTTCTGCATGGAATAAACACTGAAGGGAAGATTACATAAGAAGAAGATGGCGACGCATAAGAAATGGTAAGTATAAAATGGTAAGTATAGCGCACGGTGGAGACTACGCCCAGAGGCGGCGGCGAGGACCAACGGCGGCGGAGGAGGCCGGCGACGGACCGCACCCGGTGGTCATTGACCTCGCGTGACGTTTATTGCCCAGAAGCGGACCCAACGACGCAAGTTTCTGTATACTCCATCCTCTGTTACGTAATTTCTCTGCATCCGCGACATCCTCTTCCTCTGCAACGTCATAAAATTGCTGTTTTTAAATAAAAAATAATTCACTCGATTAAATAAATTATAAAATAATCAATTAAAGGACTCAGAACACAAGTAAGATATTTTTCGCTATCGTTATTAAATATTAAAAATTATATTTAACTAAAAATACAAACGTTTCGACCTTTCGATCATTTTCAATGTTACATATACAGTCTATATTAAAATAATTACATTGACATATCAAAAATTCTAGAAAAGTCGTTTATAATATTAAAAACTTTCAATTCTGAAGCAACAACATGCAATCCAAAGACCTTGATATGATCACAAGAAGTTATAGGATCTTTTCTTAAACCTGTCTATGGTATCATTCCAGGAATGAATCTCCTCTTATTACAACGTATAAATTAACAATTAACATAATCGTATAAGGCTATTAGGCCTCTTCCAAAAGCTTACATATACAGATTGTCCATGATAATGTGACGATATTATATTGCTATAATTTAAATTAGTGAGAATTTAAGCAAATTAAAATACTGCAAGATTTAAATTAATACCTGTGTTTCTACTAACGAAGATGAATTATAGCGCAAAACAGTATATACAGCAAGCAATATTAAGACCAGAACTCAAAAGGTATAAATTGTGTCATGTCCTTCCGCTTTTTGACAACTTATTTTAACTGATAAAGATACAAGTAAAAATCGACAAATGTGAGTGGTGAGGAAATTCGAAGGAGAGGGAAAAGGTGACAAGGAACATTCAGGAACGAGAAAGTGCTTGTATAACGAGAGAGTATATTTCTGGCAACGATTCTGTGTCACTTTATAAATTAAGTCCATTCTTTTGTCTCCTTATAAAAATCATCTCGGAAGTCAGTCTTTTGCTATAAGATGGTTCGTTATTTAAAATTCTGACATTGTTCCAATCAAAATTATGATTAAGTGAGGTCCGGTGTTTAGATATGACACTTGGTGAGCCTGATTTTTTATTAATATCCGACGAGTGCTCTGCAATTCTTGTTTTTAATTATCTTTTTGTCTAGCCTACCAATGTATGATGCATCACAATCATGGCATGAGATCCTATAGACAATATCCTGATGTGCTATTGTCTCAAGAGTATCTTTTTCAGTTGTGATGTATTTTTTCAAAGTGTTCGGAATCGTAAATGCAGGTTTTAAATTAATACTTTTGGTTATGTTGGAAAAAGATTCCGAGATGGTCTTTACCAAAGATACAGTTAAGTACTTATTATACTCTCTCACTTAATTTTTGATGGTCTTACTATTGCTAGAATGGAATTTAATTCTCATTTGAATTGAAGAGAATATAAAAGGAAGAGGATATCCGTTCTTTAACAAAACCTGTATCATATCAGTAATATTCTTAAAATGGAATTTCGGGTGGATAAAAAGAAAATTTTGTCAAATAAATTAAAAATTACATCTCTTTTATGATAGACAGGATGTTGTGAATTAAGATATTTTTCAGAAAATGTAGGTTTTCTACAGATGTTAAATATAATTCTATGCTCGTCAACAATAAGGCTCACATCTAAAAAATTCAGACTATTGTCAATGCCGACTTCAAGCGTGAATTGAAGGCATTCATGGAACGAGTTAAAAACTTCTAATATTTTATTTAAACTGCCTGGAAGAGCAGCGAGTAATAATATCGTCTACATATCTAAAGTAAAAGAGTAAACGACACGGCAATAATTGGAATGCTTTTTCTTTCAAATCTTCCATAACTTTGTTATGATCGGTGACAATGGAGAGCCCATAGGAGAACCAAAAACCTGTCTATAAAATCTCTTATTAAAGGAAAAATAGATGGATTCCAATATTAATTTAATAGCTATAAAAAATTCTTTTTTAGGAATTTTTATGTTCCTTGAAATATTCTCTCATCTCCTCTCAATATTTTCAATTCTGCTGGTATGTTGGTAAAAAACGAAACAACATCTAAAAAGGCCAATTGATAGTCAGTCTCAAAATAAATTTCATTTAGCTTATCAACTAAGAAGTTACTTGGAAGCTATTTTCCACTTGATTGCGTGCTTCATTGCTGTTTTTTATAATGAAATGTAAGAAAAGAGAAAGTGAAAATAGTGGGTTGTTAATCGAAGAGACAATAAAAGGAGCTTGTGAATTTTAGGAAGTCCATATGCCTTCGATACTATTTCGTCAGTGATGCGTAACCTTTTATAAATAAGTTTATCGATGTAATTCTTCTTCTTCCATCTACTAATAAGGTTATATATGTCATTAGTTAGTTTTTTGGAAGGATCTTTAGAAATCACTTCGTACGTATCTTTGTCAGCTAACATTTGTTCTATTTTATTCAAATATTCGTTTCTATTTAGTAAAACTGTAGCATTACCTTTATCCGCTCTGGCAATAAGAATATTTTGATTCTTTTTAATAAATTCGTCAATAGATTTTAAATAATTATTGATATATTTTTCTTCAGGAGTGTGAGCTGGGATATTTTGCATAAACCCATTAATAGCCGAAACCGAATGATTTTACTAACAAAAGACTGTTTCCCTGAAATACTGCATTCAACTTGTTTAATAAATTCCAGACAAGTATTTTCTTTATTGTATTCTGTTAGTGGTAATCCGAACCGTGTAATTCACCTAGTTGCAATATTTCACATTATGTGGTACTTCAGAATTATTAAGATCAATAAGCCACTTATCATATCAAGTTTGGATTCGGATTCAAATTTATCAGGAAGAATTTATATTATGTAAATCGATTGGACAGGAAGAAACAGTGTTATTTATAACAGGTTCGAATTGGCTCTCGTCCGGGATAATTCTCCTTAATGCCACCCGATATTCTATAGACTATATATTCTATAGATCGAATTTCACGTTTCTTGTTATAACTAATCTTTACTCAGCCATCCAATTTTATTATCAATCCTAATTCTTTCTTTATTCCACAGTTGGAGACTATTCTTTTTTTGATGAGCAAAGAAGATATTAATAAAATAAAAAGATAAAAATTTGGAAATGATATAACTCTTGAATATATTAAATCTGTTCTGGTTAAGCTGGTAATAAGCATCCTTAAGTTCAAGACGTAACACTGCCCTTATATGATTATTAACAATATTAGTAAGACGTTTTTTCTGAGTGTGCTGGCTAATATCATTATAATATCTAATCTTTAATTTATATGCTGTAGTAAGAAGTGGAATGACAAGTTTAAAAAAAGATCCTATAACTTCTTGCGATCACATCAAGGTCTTCGGATTACACAGTTGCTTCAGAATTGAAGATTTATAAGCGCTTGACTTTTCTAGAATTTTTGATATTGTAATTATTTTAATGTAAACTGCATATGTTACATTGAAAATGATCGGATAGGTCGAAATGTCTGTATTTGTATTTTTAGTTAAATATTTTTAATATTTAATAATGATAGCGAAGAATATCTTGCTTGTACTCTGCCCTTTAACTGATTATTTTAATTGCTGTTTTTATTCTGATTTTTTTAATCAATGTCTCAAGGACCAACCTCAAGTGTCGTTATTTTACCTTAATATTTAAGGGTTAAAATATCAAATAAAAAATAGATTTCAAAAATGTACTTAAATATTTTTTATTACTTAGCTAGCTCTCTAGATTGTGAAAAGTATATCATTTTTTCAAAAGTATTAGCCCCATAATTTATTTAAAATTAAGAATCGAAAACTTTTGTGCACTTTGTAATTTGATTAATTATTATTTTATTATATATATTAGTACTCGCAAAGATTTGCACATTTCGGGCTGATTCCGATGAGCGATCCTCATCACCACTCGAGGTTCAACGGACGAGCCGCCGAGCGCTCATGTGACGCTCTGACTCGGGAGCGTCCCTATATCAGAAATATACTGGGAGCGCATCTTCCGCCAAATTATTATTAATGCATGTTTTTTATTAAATAATTAATTTTTATTAACATAAAATTTTCTATTGTTTACAATATAAATAATATCAACTCTTTTCGCTCGTATAACGTACAACAAATTAATAAATAGTAGTAAAACTCAGGTCAATACATTAAACGAGCTACAGCTAGGTACTAAATAATATTTATTAATCACAAATTATAATTTTCCGACGACAAGTTTCAACGACGATACGTTTCGATTATACTTAGTCTTCATCAGCCGCAGAAATACATATATCTAATTATATTAACATATTATGAGGAACATCTCACATTCGAGTTACAATAGATAATATAACAGATTTCTAAGAATCATCTCACCTCTGTGTTATAAAAGACGGTATATCGCAACGACGTTCGACGGTATATCATATGTAGTCGAATTTGATAAAAATAAACGATGTAGTGAAGAGTCATGATTCCGAATCAATTCATCGGTTAATAGCGAAAAAGAGCAGTCAATATGAATAAATGAATAAATTCCAATCATGATGTAGCTTGATGTCAAATTATATAAAAGATTGTATACGTCCTTAATAATATTGATAGAAAAAATTAATATGAAGGTAAATACAAATTATATTAGGTGTTGGAATTAATTCGTAGCGTTTTACAAGTGATGGGAAGTACTTTCATTAATGTATTTTTTAATGCTCATGTGAAATAAATAACATTCTTTCATTAAAAAACGCTACGAATTAATTCCAACACCTAATATATAATGGCAAATTAGCAGTAGTCTATTAAAATTGTAATATAGATTATATTAAAATTGTAATTGTAATATAGAGAATATAGGCGAGTGCCCTCTGACAGATTTTCTAAGAACTTATTGACTTGCCCTCATATGATCCTTTGTAACACGGAGGTGAGATGATTTTTAGAAATCTGTTATATTGTCTATTGTAACTCGAATGTGAGATGTTTCTCATAATATGTTAATATAATTAGATATTTGATATTTATAATTAGATATTTATGTATTTCTGCAGTCGATAAGGACTAAAGATATAGTTGAAACGTACCGTTGAAATTTATCGTCGGAAAATTATAATTTGTGATTAATAAATATTATTTAGTACACCTAGCTGTAGCTCGTTTAATTTATATTGACCTGAATTTTACTGTTATTTATTAATGTTTTCTATTGTTAATTGTTAATTGTTCTTTAATGATATACTTATGATATACTTAACGTAGTTTTCTAATACATTACATAATTATAGTAACGTACATTTTGACAATGGTTATGATAACGTACATTTCACATCACCCGTAACTATGGTAAGATTTTTTTTTTAATATGGTTTCCCCAGTAGACCTTGCAACCGCACTCACGAGCGTGGCGCAACTTCGTCGCACACTCACAGCTAAGACTTTCGTAGATCGGATGACGGGTGGCATTAAATGGAACGCGACAGAAATACGTCTTCACGCAACCGCTCTTAAGAGCGGCACACAATTACAACCAATAGTTGGGCGCCAGGCACGAGTGAGCGTGCCACTCTTTCTCGAGATTACGCGATATTTTCTTTATGCCATATTCTAATGAGCTGTGAATGTCGACGGGCTCTCAACCAGTAGCTCAGCCTAAGAAATGGTAGAGGGGGCGATTCGTGGTAGAGGATAACGGGTCGTTTGGAGGAGTGAATAGGGGCGAGAATAAAGTACACACGAATCAATAATAGTAAAAGTAACAAATATATTAAATGTCTTCGACTTGCATTTACATCTGGCGATACAATCGAGACGATAAGCTCTACTTGAGCGCGATAACGGATTTACGTAGGCCCCGAGGTTTTACGCTAGGCGTATCAACTTCGTTCCTCGCGGCACGAGCTTACACCACACAGGAATACTCTCGCGAATAATACGAACAAGATTTCTTCGCCTCGAAAGTACTAGGCAATTCGGCAACGATGATAGCGTGGACACGGCGTGACCTCGTGCGCGCTCGCGGGGCCTCGCGCCGCTCAGCTGAAATACAGAGAAAGCTCGAATGTGTGCAAATTCGACATTACGCAGTCTCAATACGACAAAATACGCACAATGACCAATTGCTATTATAAATTGTCGTTAATGGCTATGATACAGAGAGTCGACGCCCTAATAGACATGCAAATCTTACGCTATAGATAACACGATACGCGACAATATCACGGTATGGAACTTCGACATGTGATCCGCGATAAAAAACCGACAACGAGTGACGAGACTGTGGCCTTGGCAGACGCAATAGGATTATCCCGTTCCGGGAGACGACACGCGTACTTGAAATCCCCGAAAATCTACCGCATGGCAATGCCACGTGCACTCACTATCATACACAGAATTCCGATAAGACTACGCCTCCCGGACACGGAAACCGGCGACTTTACAATTGTGACGCTCGTCTCACCGTGACTCCCTCGCAGGTGCTCGTCCGGGTCGACCTTGGAAAGCTCTCGTCTCCTTCGCGTCCTCTCACGTGCTTTCGCCAAGCGGGCCACAGCTCAAATGCCGGGCGCTAATCCTCCCGGGCGCACGCAGGGCTCGTTATCCCCGCGAGGGGGCCTTATCTCGCCTGATTAGCGCGTGGCTCCGTGGCTCCGCTAATCGCGGGAACCGCGTCATGCCCGTGTTCTGGCGCGCGAAATTCGAGAGATTGCAGGAGTTTTTTTCGGGCCGTCTCGTGGCCTCGAGGTGCCTATTCGGGACTCTCGCCGTCCTTGGGGTGTAGAGTGGCCTTCCCCGTCATGCCGTTCCAACTCTCGATCCGCTTTGCGCCTGGAAGAGGGTGCGATAGAAAATGCCTTGCGTCAACAAAAAGGGCGTAATAATGAAGGATCACCTGCGTGCAACCCGGGGTCAGGTGTCGTGCACCCCCGGCGGGTCCATCAGCAGCGGTCGTCTCTTGACTCCCAATCCTGGTCTTCTTCCTCCTCTTTTCTCCGGTGAGGTGGCGTCATTCTGTCAAGATCGCGGGAGTCGCCTCTGTAACCCTTGGTACGGGAATACATAAAAACGGGAAAACGACAACGGCGACGCGGAACAACCAACGGCGACGTGAGCAACCAACGTCGCGGGAAAAAAAGCGCAGATGCGTCCGCCCCCCAAAATGTGAAAGGACTCAGGATGCTAGACTGCACTGTTCGGTCAGGCTATGCGGCCCTTAACGGACGGTAAACGTCATGTCACAATTTATTCCACAAAAAGAAGAATTAAATACTTGAATGTGGCTTGGCAGGAATTATATATCATATTATACGATATATAATTTTAATTCTTCTTTTCGAATAGGCCTATTAGGGAAACCACATTTAAAAAAAAACATATCTTATAATCTCACGGATGATGTGGAAAAATATTGTTGAAATGTATGTATATTATCATAATTATGTAATGTATTAGAGAACTACGTTAAAATATAAGTATATCATCAAGGAACAATGAATAAATTAATAACAGAAATTTTTATGTTAATAAAAATAAATTATTTAATAAAAAAATGTTTCAATAATAATTTGGCGGAAGGTGCGCTTCCAGTATATTTCTGGTATAAGGACGCTCCTGAACCAGAGTGTCACGTGAGCGCTCGAGCGGTGAGGGTCGCTCGCCGGAATCAGCCCGAAATGTACAAATCGTTGCGAGCACTGATATGTATTAATATTATTAATTTATATTATTAATATTATTAATAGTTATATTAGTAAATAAATCAAGGAACAACATTCATTATTTTCTTATACTGTTTGCATTAATAATATCACAAAATACAATCCCGGAAAGAAGCAATTTTTTGCATACACACATCTTGGAAATACTGTAAAGTTTTCAAGTGCTGTGAGTAACCGATGGTCAATTGCAACATGATTAACAAACATCACTTATTGTATTACTATAATAATTATTATTATTATTAACATATTATATGCACATGATATGCGATGCACATAATGTGATTTAATTTAATATTTTAATTATATTTTCAACTTAATTTCATACAAATATATAACAAATATATATTTAAAATATATTTCAAATACATCATGTTTTTTTATTTTTATTTGAATTTGGCTACTTTTTCTTTAACTAATCTTTTTTTTTTAACAAACATTTCTTAGTAAATAATTTTTAAATAAATATTTATGTTTATATCTTTGATTTTTAATTATAATATGAAAATAAAAATTTAATTTATTTAAAAATTGCTGTGATTGTATATGTCATAAATGGCAGCGTATCCTATCCATACTTCAGTTTTGTTTTATCCCTACTATTTAAGTTAGTAATTTAGTGTAGTATAGAAATCTATGTGACAGACAGACTTCTAGAGATTGAGTTTCTCAACAGGGTCAGGCATGAAGACGTGAGGGTGGGAACGTTGCGCCCTGGGCGAGGCGAATTAAATTTCGTATTGATGCAGTGTCTCTCCGTTCTTGAGAAACTCGCGGGGGAGGGGCGTTTGCGACTGAAGTAGTTATCTGTCAGGGTTCTTTCCCTGGCCGGGCGCTGCTTCTAGTGCTTCCGGTGCCTGGCGGTTGATCATATTTGGCCAACTGTCGGAGGACAAGTCTCTCCTATGCTTCAACTGTGGTTAAGGAGGACACAAGGCCTTCGGGTGCCAAGTCGCGTTGCTTGATTTGTGCATCGCGCGGTTTGAAGGTTGACCATAGGGCAGGCTCGGTTGAATGCTCTCCTTTCAACGAGGGGGTGACTTCGCGTGAGAGAAATACAAATACGGCGTTGATGATTGATGGGGGGGCTACCGTTCAACCGGAGGTGAACATTCCTCCCAATGGCTAAGATAGCCAGATCAATTTGAACCACTTCAAGCCCGCGTAAGACTTAATTGCGCGGATTTGTGAGGAGGAGTGTTTGGGAATCGTGGCTCTTGCTGGATTCACACTAAATCCGATGTGCAACATTCTGCAACCAATCAGAAAGCAGAATTTTATTTCGTATCAATGAACGAATCAAAATCCTCTTTTCTAATTGCAGAGTGTCGTACGGCACACGTCGAAGTCCAGTGTGAATCCAGCATCTGTCTGAGCCTGATTCTATTCCCTTCAGGAGAATGCTTGTCCCTAGACATGCGACTTCCGTCATTACGTGGCAATGGTCGCGGTGTGACCTGCCGTGCTCCGTGGCGCGAACTATCTGGCGAACTAATGGAGTGGGGAGCAGTAGTGGTCTTTAGCTGATATTTTTCTCCAAATAAAATGACCTACGAGTTCGAGCAGGGTTCTAGCTGACTTGAAGACAAGTATCTTCAAGTACACCGGCAGACCACACTAGTATTGGGAGACTTCAACGCCCGCTCCAATTTGTGGAATAGGGGCGATGAAAACTCCAGAGGGGTCTTACTGGAATGGTCAGATAGGTTGGGATTCTGTCTGCTAAACAGGAGCTTCGTCCCGTTCTGCTAGCGCAGGAGGAGTGCGTTCTGTGGACACATCTTGAGTCATTCCCAGTGTCGTTAGGCATGTCCGTGGCTGGCGACCGAAGTGGAGTCCCTGGCGGGAGGCTCAGAGAGATCTCCGACCACAGGTATTTGTTTATGGAGATTGTAACGTCGGTGACTAGTCTCCTTACCGGGACGACATCTGGGAAGTGCTTTCCCAAATTAGATGAGGGGAAATTAAATGAGGACCTCTTGAAGGCTGATGCCTCGTTGAAGGCTTAGGCTCCTCCTTTGACTCCTTTTGACTCTGCAGACAATCGTGTTAGAATGATGGACGCTCAGAGAGATCTCCTCGCCATGCCGAGGAGATCTGCCTCTGGCAGACTCTCCGTGTACTGGTGGAATGAGATCTGCGTACCCAGTGCAATAATTGTCATAGGCGCCTTATACGCGCGACGATCCCATCCGGAATTCGAACGAGTTGTGGACGGAGCTTCGCGAGACGAGGAGGAGCATGAGAAGGGCCATATTGCGTTTGTGGAAGGAGCTTCTCAGGATTCTGGAGTCTGACCCGTGGAGCAGGCCCTGTAGGATGGTGATGAATAGACTCTTGGGAGGCTCCTTACTGGAAGTTCTCCCCATGGGGACGGTGAGGGAGATTATGCGAGCCCTCTTTTCCCGGTTGCCGGCTGATGGATGTGAATCCATTCTTGCCACCTGAGTGGAAAGAGTGGAAGAGACTAGTGGAAGGGATCTAGCGGTCTCTGCGGAGGTCCGAAAGGCCTGTGTCGGAATCCCGTCTGGAAGGACACCTGGTCCGGACAAAGTAGTAGGACGGGTTGTTAGGGGAACGGCGCATTTACTCACCGACAGGTGGGCGTGCACTTTTACTGCTCTTCTTGAGGAGAGCCGCTTCCGAATAAAAGATCGCGAGGTTGGTCCTCAAGAAGCCAAATAAACTTGATCTTGCCCCCTTCTCGTACAGACCTATTTGCCTATTGAGTGAGGCAGCGTCTCAAACTTTTTGAGAGGGTGGAAGATCATGATGGAAGGGATTGACATGGTGTGCTCAGTTTGGGCAAACCACGTCCCTTTTACGAATCGAAGTATCGTTTATAGATCCAGACTTGCCAACTGCGAAGAAATAAATGATGTTGCTACAACTGATCTCTATGCATTTTCGTCAGATCCCGCTATGTGTCCTTTTCTCTCTTCGTTTCGAAGCGTGGAGCAACATCAACTGTCAAGCAAATGTCAAACGTTTAAGAGTTTATTAGAATATGTATTACGACATTATTAAATGGATTTCTATTGAAATTATTCATTTATTCCTTAGATTTCTATTGTGTTTTCTAGGAAAAACGGAATAATTCCGTAAGTACCCTAAGAATTCCACCAAGCTATACGTAGTAAGTATGATTGGTACAAATTATACTTATTTATTTGTTTATACTTATATATCGATTTGCTCATTTATCCAGGAAAAAATGTTTTATATATAATTGTACGAGGTCTGTCCCAAAAGTATCCGACCTGCATTTATATCTTCGCGCCAAAGTGTTCTAGCGACCTCTACCGGGCAGGCACGTCAACAGTAGGACCTTACGAACTTATCGGTTGGTCGCCGACACTAGTAGGACGTATAGTTCATACGCAGTGTGTATTTGTTTACAGTGTCTTTTTCACGTTCGTCGGATTTTTAAGTAGCTAAAAATGACCGAAAAAGTTGAGCAACGAATTTGCATCAAGTTTTGCTTTAAACTTGAAAAAATTTGTGCAGAAATTATTGAAATGTTGCAAAAGGCCTTTGGAGACGAGTGTATGGGCAAAACACAAATAAAAAAGCACGTCAAAGTCGGAGCAAAATCAAGTCAATGTTGATTGTTTTTTTCGATTATGAAGGCGTCGTGCATCACGAATATGCTCCTGCAGATCAGACGATCAACAAAGAGTACTACGTTGAAATTTTGAAAAGATTGCGTGATGCAATTAGAAGAAAACGACCGCACTTTTGGCAAACCGGTGACTAGCTTCTTCACCACGACAATGCTCCAGCGCATGCATCAAACCTTGTGCAGCAGTATTTATCAAAACACAGTGTTGTACAGCTTCGCCAGCCTCCGTACAGTCCCGACGTAGCTCCCTGCGACTTTTGGCTATTTCCTCGATTGAAAATGCCGCTTAAAGGACACCGATTCGACGACAAGAAAACCACGACTGTTGAAACCAATGCGACGAATGCACTAAAGGCGATTCCAGTAACTGACTTTCAAGACTGCTTTGGGAAGTGGAAGCATCGATATGAGCGTGTTGTTCAATCAAATGGGGACTACTTCGAAGGATGCCACCAACCGGATGACGAAGAATAAGCCAAGCGCCGAAAAATGGAGGTAGGTCGGATACTTTTGGGACAGACCTCGTATATATAATTATAGGAAATTATAGAAAATTATACCAATCTTACAATATTTTATAATTTACATATAAAAAGATTCTAAATTTTTAAAATTTCTATATCATTTTATAACTGTTCAGAAAATATCTCAAATGTTTTTATACGAATCTTACGTACAATATTTCAGAATTCATATATAATATATACGAAAAATTCTATAAAAAAGGATATTTTGAATATATATTTTTGAAATGTTTTTCAATTCTTATTATAGCTCCTACTCACTCCAACGAACGTGTTAAAATGAGTAAGAGTTAGAATAAAACAGAGTCTCACAGGAAGAAAGTGGCAAATTGCATTATGTCTCCTCTGATTGGACTTAATAATCAAGCTCTGTAAAGCCATGGTGGGATATGCCATTTAGGTTAGATGACTGCAAAAGCAGTAATATTTGTCACCTTGTGCTGCAATTTTCTCCTCAATTTTACAATTGATAAGATCTTTATAAGTGATACATATTATTAATTTTGGAAATACTAGATGGGGTGAAAAGTAACCTCCTTGACCGCCAGAATGCGCCACTACTGCAAAAAAGTTTATGGTGCCTTGTAGTCCGTTCATATTTAGGCAGACATGCCAAGTGGCAGTGCGATACTGCCCTTAGTTTTGTTTTGAGAGCTGATTGTTGTTGACGTGTTTGCGAAAACGATTTTCGTTCTCTCATAAAACATTATTTTTTGAGAGGCAAAACGGCGAAGGAAACAAAAGAAAAGTTGGATAAATATTATGTGGCTAATACTCCGTCAGATTACACCGTCAAATATTGGTTTCGAGAGTTTCGTGGTGGCCGCAACTCCACTACCGATGAAGTCCGCAGTGGCAGGCCCTCCGATGCGGTTACCGAGGAAAATGTCAAAAAAATACATGAAATGGTGTTGGCTGACCGGAAAGTGAAGGTGCGCGAGCTAGCAGATGCTACAAAGATTAGTACTGAGCGAACACGCCATATTTTGGGCGAGATTCTGCATAAGAAAAAAATTTTTTTCATTCCCAAGGAGGTTACTTTTCACCCCACCTAGTATATACCTTCCTCTATTATACATATATACATGAAATAAAACTACAAATTTTTAAATTTCAAATATCAGGATTTGTGCATATTACAAAATGCCTATCAGATGCAGTGTTAGAAATGTTTTTAAATTTTATTAATTTTATTAACTTTTAAGTTACACAATTTGAATTTAATTTCATGACATTACATTATAAATTTAATGTATTTATAACTAAAAAGTATATTATAACTAAAAAGTATATTTGTGTACATAAAATTTAATGTATTTTTCATAAAGTACACGTTCATTTCATTTAAGTTACTACTATAACTTAATTTTCAATTAAATCATTCATTACTTTTAATTTCATAACCACAAGTTTCATTTACATGTAAAAGAAGCTCGTGATTTCTAATAGTGTGCACTGCTCTCAAATGCACAAACTCTAATAAAGACGGATATTGCTGCACAACATTTGCTCAAGATCTAAACTTGAGATAAAAATGGATTGATGCTGCCGGAATTCCTGATTGGAAACCTTCAAAATCAGCTGTACTGTGTGAGGTTGGCACCGAAGCATGCATATAAATATTTTATAACGTAACCTTCGTAAATATCAACAAAAATAACATCAATATCATAATTTCTCATTCAATTTCTCAGTCAATATATTAAATTTAATATAATGCGAGTGTATGTAACGATTACGTAGTTGCATGAAAAATTCGAACATATTGATACATTAATGATAGTTAATGGGACGGATATTTTTCTCTAACGTGTATCTCTTATTTTTCATTTCCATTCATCAGAATTATTCCGTGTTGACAGCAAAAAAAATTATGAGAAAAGGTGCCATATCAAGTTTGCTTTGCAAATATGATGAATCTGTAAAATTAGAAAGAAGAAAAAAATTGAAACATGTTATACTACATGGGCTGAAAAGTGGGATTTTTAATGAAAACAAGTGTTTTTTGGGTAAAGTTATACTTATTCCTTAACATAGTTGCCTTCGAGGGCGATACACTTGGTATAGCGATTTTCTAACATTTCGATGTCCTTTCTGTAGTACGAAACGTCCAGGCCTCGGTTTCCACGATGACTTCCTCATTCGATGTGAATCTCTTTCCCTGGAGCCACCGCTTGAGGTTTGAGAACAGATAATAGTCGCTGGGGGCCAAGTTTGGAGAATACAGTGGGTGAGCAACCAATTCGAATCGTAATTGGTCCAATTTGACCATCGCTTTCAAGAACGTGTGTGACGGTGCGTTATCGTGATGGTACAGAACTTTTTTCTTCGTCATATGGGGCAGTTTTTTCTTTATTTCGTCGTTCAGTTTGTCCAATAACG
Organism: Acromyrmex echinatior; assembly: GCF_024713525.1. Lineage (NCBI taxonomy): Eukaryota > Metazoa > Arthropoda > Insecta > Hymenoptera > Formicidae > Acromyrmex > Acromyrmex echinatior. The sequence goes on from NC_141853.1 coordinate 25,848,459, forward strand.
CTGCATAATACTCTCCCGTAACTTGTTCTTCCCTTCTGCAGGTAATCGATGAAGATTATGCCATGCGCATCCCAAAAAAACGGAGGCCATAACCTTCCCGGCCGAGCGTTGGTCTTTTGGCCGCTTTGGTCGGCTTTCGTGGCTTTTCAGCCACTCTGCAGACTGCCTATTGGACTCAGGCGTATGGTAATGGACCCACGTCACAAAACGTCGAAAAAAGTCCGCTCGATTACACTGCAACAACGCCAAACCGGCCGTTGAATCATCAACGCGCTGCTGTTTTTGGTCGATGGTCAGCAAACGCGGCACCCATCGTACCGATAGCTTTTTCATCTCCAAAACATCGTGCAAAATGTATCCCGTCCGTTCTTTTGAGATGCCCACGGCCTCAGTTAACTCGCGCAACTTCACTTTACGATCACTCAAAACGATTCGATGCACTTGCTTTGCGATTTTCGTAGCCTCTTTTGGCCTTCCAGAGCGAGGTGCGTCTTCGGTGCTTGTACGACCCATTTTAAATTCACTAAACCACCGATAAACTGTTGTTCTCGAAGGAGCAGATGTGGGTTAACATTTCTGCAACCATTTCAATGATTGTTCAGAAGTTTTTCCCATCAAAAAACAATGTTTGATCAAGATGCGATATTCCTGTTTTTCCATTTTTTTACGAAGGCGAAAGTAACGCCACTTAAACGATTGTAGCTTGTAAACGAATGAACGAAATGTCATGAAACTTCATACATAAACTAATGACAGATGAACCTCTCGAAATGAATCATGTTCATTTTCTAGTGGCGCCACCTATTGAAAAATCCCGGGACTTTTCAGTCCATGTAGTACATAATGATAGTTGTTGCGTAAAAAAACTGTCAATTTTATGTGATTGAATTATCAGTATTTTTTTTTCTTGTTATAGATGTGACAATTTTTAATAAATGTTGTATAATATTATATATCTTAAAAATTTATGTTGAATAAATATTTTATATTTTTCTTGATTAATGACATATAGATTTTTTATATAACGTTTGTAATTAATCTTTTATGTTTCTTACGATTAAAAAATCAAACACGATTATTTTGCCACAATCAAACACAATTATTTTTATTTTTATTACCAAATCGCTTTAATATTAAAAACATATGCATACTTAAGATTTCAAACTTTTACTTTTGAAATCTTGAACAACTATAATCGTCAATAAATTCTATATAAATAGCATATCATAATCACAAGTAAATTAAAAATTTTATCTCTTAGAATAAGACATCTTATAAAATTTTGTATGCACGCTTCCAACCTCACACAGTACAACTGATTTTCAAGGTTTCCAATCAGGAATTCCAGCATCAATCCATTTTTATCTCAAGTTTGGATCTTGAGCAAATATTGTGCAGCAATATCCATCTTTATTAGAATTTGTGCATTTAGGAGCACTGCACCCGATAAGCATTTTGTAATATGCATAGATCCTGACATCTGAAATGTAAAAATTCATAGTTTTATATTATGTATATATGCACAATAGAGGAAGATATATATTTCCAAAATTAATAATATGTATCATCTATGAGGCTCTCTAGGATAAGAGCTTGCGACGCGAACAAATGTTGGTATTACTAAGTAGTACATGATAAAAAGAGACCTAACCTAAATGATGTGCGTGCGACGAAGATAACAATTAAGGTTGGCTAAACTGGATCACGAAAGATCACTAGGTTTGTTTGCGTCGCACATTCCAACATGCCCAACACGCTTCAATATATTCGCGTCACCGGAACCAATATGGCGATTAGATGTTCGCGTCGCGTTAGAGCACTTCATGGATCAATTAAGAGCACGCCCCATTTGTCTCACCTCAGAAGGTGATATTGGGGCATGTTACGTACGCATGCGTAATGGTTGTAAACGTAACGGTTGTAAACGAAAAAAGTATTTCAGATTCATTTTGTATAAAAACGCATTTAATAAATTTTTGGTATAAATATAAAAATACAATATAACAATATAATATAATATTAATAAAATAAAATAATAAAATAAAATAAAATAAAATAACGCAAACTATAAAAATCAAAGCCTTAAATGATTTAACTGGATCTTAAATGCTTGTATGATTCTTGTGTGAATTTATATACTACGTATGTAGTTCTTAGAAACGTGGGCCGAAATGATTTTTCGGTCTTGAAACGCTAACTCCACTAAACTATCGTAGTAATATCGAGTTAAATTGACTAGCAATTTAACAAATTTTTGATGTTTATTCGCATCTTCAAAACGATCTTAATAATGTTGAATGACATATTAAAATATTATTAAATATCTGTAAATATTTAATTCTTAAAATAAATAAATAAATAAAATAAAATAAATAAAATAAAAAGAATAATAAATAAATAAAATAATTAAAATTAGAAAAATTAAAAAAATAAAATAAAATAATATTAATACAATAAAATAAAATATAACATAATATAAAAATATAATATAACTTTTATATTTATTAAAAATACATTTATTTTGTATAAAAACACTTTTCAAATAATTGAAGTAACAAAATACCCGAAACAAAACAAGACACATGTCCGATCCGTTCAAGTAGTCTTACGGATTAGATTAGATGACAGGCTCACTTGTCCTAAATCCGTTCACTGAACATTGGAACATATGAATGCAACTGCTCCAACCGCCACCTTACTTGTGATCCAAGTGCTCTCTGGGTGAATTTGGAGTATGCGACGCGAACAAACCTATTGTGTAAGCGAGGGGGCAGAGAATTAGAAAGAGACGCTTGCAAATGCTGAACATACCATGTAATCCTTTCATGGTTCTGTGTCGTCGATTATATTGGGTCATCTAAAAAGTATCCGCGGTACTTTGTCACTCGATATATGACCATCAACACACATCTAGTGACAAAAAACCGCGGATACTTTTTAGATAACCCAATACATACCCACTTGAACTCCAAGGGCGGCTTTTCTGACAACCAGTTTGGCTTTTGGAGGGGTCACTCGATGATTCACACAGTTTGACGTTTGAGGGAGTGGGTGGATGACAACGTGCGTGACGAAGGGAGGGTATTGGCGGTGTCTTTGGGGGAATGTCCCGATTATGCACATTATCAATTAGACACTGCAATATTTACGGATATAGACCTGATTGGACACGAATCCGATCGGACACAGATTCGATTGGATACGGTCCCGATTGGACACAGACTCGATCGGACATACAGCGTTGCATTAGAACATGGATTTGATTTCATATTTCGGACTTGATTACACAGATCCGATTGCGCACAAATCCGATTGCACATCGATCCGATTGCGTACGGATCTGATTGCGTACGACCCGATTGCACACAGACTGTTCTCACACCTCACTGTCTTTATGGGTTAGACTCCAAGTGGGTCGAATATGTTATTTTTTTGTAACCATCCGGAACCAATAAGTATTAGTCTACATGATAGATTTTCTAATCTTAACAACAGTATAATTATAGAAGTTGTGCATTCCTTTGCAAGGGGGGAGAGAGGGAAGGTGAGAATCGCTTCGCGTGAATATAAACACTTATTTATATTTTTTTATCATCTACTAATATTTTTCCCGTTTTTCCGATCGCTGTTGCGTCTAATTAAATCTGTATGCAATCGAGTCGTGCGCAATTGGATCCGTGCGCAATCGAGTCTGTGTGCAATCGGGTCCATGTCCAATCGAGTCTGTGTTCGATCGCGTCAGTGTCCGATTGGGTCCTTGTCCAATCGGGTCCGTGTCCGATCGATAATATGCGCAATCGAGCCTCACTCGTCTCTGGATGTCGCCAATGTCTTTAACTCCCTCCCATGGCCCTCCTGTGATCCGTTCGGCCCTGGAGACCAAGGAGATTCCAGGGTATCTCAGGCGGATGCTGGATTACCTGTCCGACAGGTCGCTTTGTCGACCACGATGACTCGGTTTGTGGAACATTGGATACGATTCGGACTGTGTTATGATTGGGACTGCCGGTGGACTGCTCCACCATATGACACTCTTATCGTGATGATGGGCCCCTCGTTTGAGGAAACTCGAGTTCGCGCGGAACTGGGAGTGGTTGTTCGGACCATTGAGGAACTAAATGTCAGTCGGCAAAACGGAAGTGATCGTCTTTATGGCCAACGAGGTCTCGGTGGCGTCTCTTCGGGTGGGGAGGGGGGGGGGGGAGGCGGTGATCCCGATGGATCTACCTTGAAACCTGAGATTATTTCTCCATTCGAGATGGACTTTTCAGGATCACTTTCGCCTCCTCCTCCTCAAGGCGGGAAGGATGGCGACCACTATTGGCAGGATTACTGCCAATATCGGTGGACCGGGAGAGGGTAGGCATCATGTGTACGCCTCGATGGTCATGTCGGTGATCCTATACAGAGCGATATGGGCTCAAATCGTGGCTGGGGACCGGCATCTGCATCGTCTGGTAGAGCAGCTCCAGCGGTTGTCGCTCAGGATGATAGCCTACTGCACCATCTCCCATGAGGCTGCGGCCATCTTGGCGAGATCGGTGCCGTTCAAGTTCATGATGGATTGCCTGAGGAACATGTATTTGCGTAGGAGAGAGATCATCTGTAGAGATGGATTTATTATGCCGAGGGTTCAGAACCTTATTCGAGAGTGGAGTTCCGCCGCTCCATGGAAAGATGGAGAGATTATTTGGTTAGCTTCTCTTCGGAGGCTCCTGGTACGGCGGCCAGGGAAGCCCTGAATGACTGCATAGGCGACTGGGTGGCTCGTGCACACGGAGGCCTCACGTATCGCATGACTCAGGTCATCACGGATCATGGATGCTTTGAGGTCTACCTATACGAAATAGGATTTCCGATTCGAAGATGTGCGCCCATTGGTGAAGGGGAGGGGGGTGGGGAAACGGTCCACACTGTTCTGTCCTTCTTGAGAGGACTAGCGTGTGGTGCTGTTCGATGCCTTTGGGGCTGGATGCGTCTGATAGAACCTATGGCGTATTGTTAGAGCTGCTCTGGACTCTTCGCAGTCCTGGATGGCCCTCGCGGATTTCTGCGAAACCGTGATGAAGAAGAAAAAGGAACGTGAGGGAGAGGACGCGGGTGATGTTCACCTTTGCCTCTTTGCTCCGATGGCTGAACAGCGGAGACATGTGAATAGGGTGCATAGTTAGGTATGTCTAGTTTTTAGGTTAAGATACCTTGGTAGGCGATCCCGGAGTGCTCTCAATTAGTCTTGCGATGGTGCTGATATAGGGAGAGATTTTTAGCGAGGTAGACGATGGTGTCCGTTGTCCTTCTCCATGGGGGAGGGAGGGGGACGCAGACCAATCGAATTTCGCACACACAGGGGACCGGTTTCTGGGCGTCCTGCCGTCATCCGGTTAAGTTCTCCCTTTGAGAGCATCCCGGATGACGAGTTATGTGAAAATTTTCTTCTCACAAACAAAAAAAAGGAGGGTTAGGTTATTATATACTTCATAGTTAGGTTAGGATTAGGTTATATATCCATTTGCATCACGTGGTCAATCGAAACGTGGCTATTTGCAACTCGTGATCAATTGCAACGTGACCATTTGCAACGTGGTCATTTGCAACGTAGGCATTTGCAACTCATGATCAATCAAAATGTGACTATTTGCAACTCGTGGTCAATCACAACGTGTTCAATTAGGACGGTGGTCAAATGACTCGCGCGAGACACTGCCATACTCCTTTTCGCGAGCCGGCGAGTTGCGGCAGAATGAGATTATCGAATCCCAATTTATAATTTACATTATAAAGTCTATTTATTTTACAAAAATTTCATTTTAATCATTTAATTAAATTTTTTTAAATATGTGTGTATTACTTTCAAATTCCGGACATGAGACAATCTGTGAATAATTTATATAGTTCTACTACAATTAAGATGTTTAATATAAGTACATTTGCTTGCAAGTGACAAATTTATAGTCACGTAAAAAGATCATGCTAAAAAAGTGCTAGTCTGTATAAATACAATTGTCGAGCAGGACAATACTAAATTAAATATTGTATGGTTAAAAATAAATCATTTATATTTGACTTTAAGTTCAGTTATAACTTTTAATCTTATCTTTTATAGCGTAATTATGCTGATAGTTTTATCAATCATCTCACAGATTTCTGAAAAAAAAACGCAACTCAAATTACATGATGTATCGTAGGAGCAGAAACAATAAGTAATGTGCACATATATATTTTCCAACTAAAAAGATATACCCAATGCATACATACAAAATACATTATAAATTAGTTTTGAATGCGTAGAATAATAGCTAGATTATATTATAAATTAAATATACTGAATGTATATAATCTCGAAGCTGATATAATTATTTCATCATTACAGTATACAAGCGCAAAAGAGATATAATGCTGACATATTCTTTGGCATAACAATTAGCTATAAGTTCATAATTTAAGATATAAATAACATTTGATTATAATAATGCTCAGAGAAGCCAATTTGTACTAATTAGATGTATAATATAATTATAAATGCATGTCGTTATAATTTCATCGAGAAATATTAATGTATAATTTTGTTTTTCTTGTCAGTTTACAAATCTTTCAATAAATATAATAACGTGCACTATTAAAACTTATCCTTAATTCATCATGTATTTAAATATCTTATGTGTCTCATGTCTCTGTTCAGATTTTGAAATATTCATAATTAATCTTATGAAAAAAATAAAGATAGGAATTCATTAAAACGGAATTGTTTTCAGATTTTGAGAAAGTACAGATAATTATTACTGCCATACATATTTGTATTGATATCCTTATCAACAATGTAAATGTTTAATGTGTTACATGTTAAATACTAAGTAGATTTCGATATAATATAGATTTGCTACAATATAAATTGTAAAAATGTATTTTTTTAATTTGCTTATAGCAGTAATAATGTTTTCATCTTCCAAAAAAGCCATAAATAATGATATCAATAGCCAATATGTGCAATACGAGATCTTTTGGTAATTATTATAGAATATAAATCTGGTTAAATATAGGCCTTTTGATGGCATTGATTAATATATGTTTTATATAATTATTATCTTATACATCAATACATACATATTTATATAATTGTTTTAGGTAATTAGGTGTAAATAACGTCAAATCAGTTTAACTGATACATCAGCGTCCATGAGCCACTATCAATAGAATGGAATTTTGATCGTTAGTGCACATTACATTACAGTACATAATACATATTAAACAAATATAAAATGTTAAATCAAAGTACTTGTCCTCTCCCGCTTTATCAATAAATTAATACATTACTTAATACAATTATTTCACATGCTGCATAAAGTGGGAGACAAGTTTTTAGCTAAATTTTACGATATAATTAAAATTAAATTAGACTATATGCATACTTAAATAAATGTAAAAATTTTTACAATAAAAGTTAATGAAACCTCATAGGTATCGATTTAAAATAATATCTCATTATACATAGAAAGTAAAACTATTACATGATGTGCAAGAACAAAAATAGTTATATATATAATAATTAAATATAAATAATAATTGTGTATGTATAATATATTAAACTGGAAAATATCTGTTATTTTTGAATTAAATCTATCAAAAATACATTTAAAAAAATGATATAACTTCATTTATATATTTTAGAAGAATTTGTAAACAAAGATTTTATTAATGCCTTATGATTTTCGTGATGTATAACATTTTCGTCTTACAATAATCCTATTTATTATGTGTATAAGATTATTTTAACTAATAAATACATTAATTGTCACTTGTTACCTCATGACGCGACATGCGCAAAATTAAGTTGTACAAAGTATGTTCGGATTAAAATGAAGAACAGAAGTAGGGTCAATTCAGATCGGAGAAGGATGAAGCGGTGGACAGATAAGCCCCAGCCCCTAGCAACACCCACCACCCTGCGCACTGCCTTGTCCACCAGTTCCTGCTAAACCTCCAGGACTTGTTGGCGAATGTTGTGGTCCAATCTTAATGCCGTTTGCCTATATGCAATTTACAATGCAAATATATAATGTAAAAAAAAAAAAAAACAAAAAAATAAATATGTAACTATATGTTGTCACTGCTTATTTATCTGTTATTTCTTCTTTCACAGTGATATGAGATAAACAATAATAAATTCATTTGTAATTATATATATATACATATATACATATATATATATATATATATATATATATATATATATATATACATACAGGGTTGGCCATATTCGACGGAAAGATGTTTTTTTTTTCAATCATGGGAAACGTCGTTACTCGATCTAACATCTCTGTCAAAAGTTACAGTGTTGCCAGATCTTTCCGTCGAATATGGCCAATCCTGTGTGTGTGTGTGTGTGTGTGTGTGTGTGTGTGTGTGTGTGTGTGTGTGTGTGCGCGTGCGTGCGTGCGTGCGTGCGTGCGTGCGTGTATGTATGTATGTATGTATGTATGTATGTATGTATGTATGTATGTATGTATGTATGTATGTATGTATGTATGTATGTATGTATGTATGTATGTATGTATGTATGTATGTATGTATGTATGTATGTATGTATGTGTGTATATATATATATATATGTGTATGTATGTATGTGTGTGTGTGTATATATATATATATATACATATATATATATATATATATATATATATATATTATATATAAATGATAAAGTATGAAATCATGGAAAAATTTTGTTCATTACTCATATTTAAAGTACATGTAGATTAATTAAAAGAATTAGTATCATACCTCATTATTAATGTCAAAGACACCCTCCTGTATTTTTTCATAAATTTCTTTTGCTGTATTGATGAACGCTTCTTCTACATTGGCTGCAGTTTTGGCACTGGTCTCCATAAAAACAAGACCATGCTCCCGTGCAAAAGCCTCACCTTCTTCTCTCCTTACTTCTCTTCGACTATCTAGATCACTTTTGTTGCCGATTAACATGATAACCATATTAGAATTTGAATGTTGCCTTGCGTCCTCCAGCCATGTTGTAAGATGATTAAAAGTTTCTCTACGTGTAATGTCGTATACCAACAAAGCTCCAGCTGCTCCACGATAATATGACCTTGTTATAGAACGAAACGCCTCTTGACCTGCCTAAAAATGTAAATTAAGAAAATAATTAATAATAATAAATTTCTACTAATTATAGAAAATTAAAAAAGAAAGCATATAATTATCAGAATTTGTATCTCAGTAAAATAATAAAATAAAAAAAATATATAATTTTTTACAGAATGATTGAAAGTATCTTTTCAAATGAGTTTAATAGAATAAGAATTTAAAACTGTATAAATCTCTATATAAACAGTATTAATTTAAATATTATTATTAATACAAGTATTTATACTGATTGAGAGAATTATGATTCTATTAATAGTAAATATCGGTAATATGAAGTTTGAGTTCAACAATATAATATGAATTAAATAATATTACAGTGTCCCATATCTGCAGTTTAATTTGCTTGCTATCAATGGTAATCATACGAGCACCAAACTCGACTCCTATTGTCAAGTCGTGAACTGGCTGAAATCTTTTATCCGTGAATTGAAGAAGAAGACAAGACTTTCCAACTCCTATATAAAAATATCATTGTATTTATATATTATAATAATTATTAATTAGCAAGTTGTAATAAAATCTCATATGTATATTCAAATTAAATACAAAATTTCCCTATATATTGGCCTGTATTCAGAATACGCTTACAATGTTAGTGCGCTAACAAACTATACTTTACGTCACACATATTATAGAATTTCAGAGATAAAAGCTTTTATTGGTAAAAGTACGTTTTGAATATGGACCATTATTTTACTGCAACACTTATAAGTTTTTATATAATATATTTGCGATATATTGCATTATATAATATAATTTTTTAATTTCCTAGTATTTAACATAGTAACATTTATTTACAATAATTTATGAATTTAATTATGGAAATAAAATTGAATCAATACCTTTACAAGTGATAATAGACATTATACAAGATATATGCAAGATATTTAGCAGCAGAAATAATTCTATTATAAAACATGTAAGCCTGTACATGGAACGCGCTTTTATTCCTGAAATTCTATAATATGCATAACATATGGTATGTTAGTGCGCTAACATAATTGTAAGCGCGTTCTGAATATGGACTACAAAAAGTTACTATTAAAGATCGTTGGTAAATTTTCGTGACTATCAATAGGGTCTGGGAGGCCCAGGGATAATTGAAGAACAATACTGAAGATGTTACTGATAATTAATAAAAATTTAATTATTAACATAAATATTTCGATAAGGCATTATTAAATTCGTGATTTTTTATTATGTAAATGCTGTATAAATAAATATGCATATTTTTTAAATGTTATATCTTATATATTGCCAAAAAATTATAATTCTTTCTCTGCAGTTAACATCTCTATTGATAATCAAACTTGGATAATATTAAAATCACAGTTTTAAAAATCGAGTATTATTAAGTTTTAAACATGTCTAAAACTAATAAATCACGATAGTATTGTATTATTAGTTTCTTACATTTAGGCCCGGTTATTTCACCTTTTGGTAAATTTTACCTGTGAGGTAAATCTGGTAATTCGCGCACGTGATTGAATAATCTTACTACTTACCCAACAGATAAAATTTACCAAAAGGTGGAACAACCGCCCCTTAATCACTTAAATTTTAACAGGCTCACAAATTTCCATAAGCGTCGATCGTCTTTAATAGTATTTTGTCGGTGATACAGGTCATAATATATAACACGCTATATATAGATGTTAACGTGGAAATTGACAGGAAAGTTCGTCAAGTTGCACAAAATGGTACTCGATAGTGATGAAACAACATACAATAAATCAAGTAGCAATATGACGAGACGAGATCTACTTAAAATCCATCGCAACACATATATGCTGACACGCGACGAATATATTTAAAGGAAATAAACGTGTGTTAAGGGAATTTTTTTGTCGGTGGCTGCCTCTGTAAAACGAAGTTATTCTTGCATTTACGAATTAGCAATATCGTCGCGCATCATGGAAATGAAAACAAAGGGCCTGTCACGGACGACGTAGAAGATGCATGAGAAGGGGGAAGAGAACAAAGATCCCGTTTTTTTTTGCGGTGGTATCCCGCGTGCACGTCACGTTATTTACCTGTGTCTCCGATAATAATATACTTGAACAGATACGCGTACGACATTTCGGCGATACGCGAGATTAATGAGACGAGCAGACAATCTTCTACAGCACCGAGAGACACACCAGAAAACAGAACTTTCTTCCTATGACCGTTCTCTTATCTCTTCTGCTCCAACATGACGTCACCAGAGAGAAACCTGAGAGAGGACATGACGGTCCAAAATCACAAAATGCTGCCGCGCACTACTGCCCTCTTACAAGTGGATGTAAACTACATAGCAACGTCCACTTTTATTACGGTACATCGTCCACTTTTCAAGGCTGGAGATGATAAATCGATATTTGGTTCATATAATCGTGCTACATGTAATTATCACTTATAGCATTTTCGGCTATTATTTTCCTCGCATTCGACTGTAGTTGGTCAATTTCTTATGGCATAAAGCTTAAAACCTATTGTAGATCCGGACTTAAACCTTGTGTCCACGATGTTAGAGTCATGGCACACAAAAAACTTAAGACAATGGATACATTCGGTACTACGACAGTTCAGTGAGCGTTTGTATCTGTTTGGTCTATATTTTGAGTTCTAACGGAATATGCTAATCAGATGCAAGAGCTCACTGAGCGTTCAGTGAGCGATTATAATACTAAATGCACCCAATAAGCAGTATATAAGGAAATCAACATGTTGGATTGGCTACTATGTTATGATCTTACGGACTCTACTGTGATTGATTAATTCTTATTGCTTACGTTTTACCGCTTAAGTTTTCGTGTGCCATGACCCTTAGGCCGAGTTCATATCTTGATGGAAAAGCGGAAGCCAATCGCGGAACTCACAGTAGTAGTAGGTACATTTCGCTTATCTGCTTCTGCTTTCCGCGAGTTATTGATTGATTTCCGTTTTTCCGTCAAGATATGAACCCGGCTTTAGAAATCCGTCCTAATTTTCGATTCAAGTCCTAGAATAGAAATAGTTGTACTTTGATGACTGTAGATAGCGTTATTCGAGTATGTGATGTTAGCTACCGCAAATCGTAATTTATATAAATATTATATTGGGTCATCTAAAAAGTATCCGTGGTTTTTAGATGACCCAATATTATAAATCTCGAGGGATCGTTCGGTATGGACGTGCTTTATATATATATTTCTTTTTTTCAACGAATTTACTTAATAATTGCATTGATTCGAGACGCAGCCATTCTCCAAAAGAAAAAGTTGTAATTTATATCAACATTAAGGTATTAATTTACAAATGAAATTCTAATTTTTTAAATACATTGAAATACAAATAATATTTAAAGTAAATATAATAAGTTTGTTCCATTTGATATAACAAAAGTTTGAAATTATTTAGTTAAATAATTAGAATGAATTACGCATGAAACAGATCATATCTAGTATCAATGCTCCTTCAAGTCAGAGTAAATTTTAATTTATTTTAATTATTATTCGGGAAATATAATAGACAAAGCTACTAATATTTTTTAATTATTAAAAATTATTAATATAAGTGAAATTAAAATACGAATTGCTTTTAATTGAAAAGAATTAATGTACATAACCTAACTTATTCACAGTGTTAGTTGGAACATGAATAATTCAGCAAGACAAAATTGAAAAAGTTGCTGATTCTCGCAGCTTTTGTTATGTATGTGGAACAACAAGAAGAGCAAGAAATATAAGAATGAATATACAATGAAAATACAATGATTATACAAAGAAAATTCGAATTAAGAAGATCTGTTTATTTAGCACTCTATGAAGATGTAGAATCTTTTTGCAGATTCTTCAGAATGGATTTTCAATTATTCAACAATCTGTTGGATAAAATATCTCTATACCCATATTCAAAGACAAGATACAAAAGTACATTCCGCAATTCAAAGACTATCCTTGATTTTAAGATTCTTCTACTGGGGAATCTTTTCACCTCTTTTCAGTATGGAATTCGTAACAAGAATACTGGCTTGTACTTTATCACGTTTCATTCCTGAAACAGTTAGAGTCATCTATAGTGACAGACATCCCTGAACTCGCGCGTTGTTTACAGCTTAGCGTGCAAGTACTGTAGCCATTATATTAGATTAGGTTAGGTTAAAGTAATGATGTGGACTGCGAAGTCTGTGCATTAAACTGAACAACAGGAGATACGAGGAATTCCAAGAGGAAAATAGAAATGAGGTAAAGTACATTTAAGGTTAGAAAATGAATCGCATTGGAGTCAGGAAAAGGCCCCAAAAAGATATATATCCGAAAATTTAGAAAGTCTCAGTTAGACGAAAATATCTTTAAAGATTGCTTGGCAGAGAATAACAATAAAGTTTGGTGTAAAATTGTAATATTTCGCTTAAATGTTGTCGATATATTTTATCAAGGCATGCCGAATCAGCTTTTCATAGATAATGTAAATAGTGTTAATATAGAAATTGTTACCTCACAATAACAGATATATTTAATTTCTTTATATCTGTAATTCTATTTCTCTTTGAGGCGACTAAACGCTAGTTCCACGAACGGATTAGATACTGGCGCTTCAGACTGCGCGCATGCGCGAGTGCGGGCCATGTCTGGCAACACTGGTTATCTATAAAAATACTAAAAGATGAACATTTAAAGATAACTATTAAAATTATAATTTTTATTTCTTTGTATCGAATATATGCTATAGATATTTAAAATAATATTTACATACATAATAACTAATATTTTAGATCCGAATTCATCCTTCTTCAGATCTCAAGTCTGGTTTCTAATATTTGAATTCGAATTCCAATTTTGAATCCACAAACCTAAATTTCAGTGCTAGTGGCTAATCATCAAATTCAGTTTTTCAATGACTTCGTTTTTCGTGACTGAGCGGGAAGTGTAATGGCTTCTGTACACTGGACGCGGAAATGCTTGCTGCACGGCAAAATGTGATGCGGTAGCCAATAAGCTTACAACTCCAATGTGTTCATTGGTTATCGCGTTTCGTTTTGCCGCGCAGCAAGCGTTTCCGCGTCCAGTGTGCAGGAGCCATGAGAATAACATAAAAACGTGATGAGGTTACAAGTAATCAAATGTAATCCATTTTTTTAAGAAAGTGTGAGGTAAAGAATCAAAATTTTATAATATATTTATAATATTTATAATATAAAAAATATTTATATTAGGTTGGTGCGTATGAAATGTCAGATTTTTAAGTGAATATATAAAACTACATCTTTTTTCAAAAGCTGTTTATTTAATCAAAATATGCTTCATTTGTTTCGATACACTTTTCTCAACGAGATTTTAATGCATAGATGCCTGTCTTAAAGAAATTCTGATCTTTAGAATCAATAAACTCTGATATGGAATTTTTCAGTCTTTATTTTCTGTCTTCATTTTCATACTGTTTAGCCCATAAAAACTGTTCTAAATGTTTAAAAAAATGAAAGTCGGTTGACGAAAGATCCGGTGAATAAGTTGTGTGCTGCAAAATTTCATATTTTAATTCATTTAATTTCGCAATTGTTTTGTACGACGTATGCGGCCGAGCGTTGTCGTGGAGAAGTATTGGACCATGCCGATTAATAATTAATGGGCATATAATTTTCAATTTTTCATGTATTAGGTGTTGGAATTAATTCGTAGCGTTTTACAAGTGATGGGAAGTACTTTCATTAATGTATTTTTTAATGCTCATGTGAAATAAATAACATTCTTTCATTAAAAAACGCTACGAATTAATTCCAACACCTAATATTTCATCAATGTACTGGCAGTACTTTTCGGCTGTAATTGTCTCCCCAATTCGAAGGAATGAGTAATGAATTACTCCAGTCACATTCCACCAAACTGTTATTAAAATTTTCCGTGGATGAAGTGATGGCCTTGGAGTATGACAAGCCTCATTCCTATCAAGCCACCGAGCACACCTTTTCCTATTGTCATAAAGAACTCATTTTTCATCACAAGTAATAATCCGATCGAAAAATGGCTCTCGATGAAATCGGGTTAATAATGATGAGCATACGTTCAATCAATCCAGCTTATTTCGCTCCGTTAATTCGTGCAGTATCCATTTATCCATTTTTTTCACCTTACCAATTTCAGAAAGGTATCGCAATATCGTTGTATGGTCAACTTTCATTCTGGTAGTAAGTTCCCTTGTAGATACAGTTGGATTCGTTTCCACCAATGCTTTCAGAGCATCATTTTTCACAGGCGTTTTGGGTCTTCCATGCGGTTCATTTTGTAGGGAAAAATCACCAGACCGAAATTTTTTAAACCAACGCTGCACTTTTCGATCGTTAACAGTATTCTCCCCAAATGTCTGGTTTATATTGCGTGCAGCTTTTGCAGCATTATTACCAAGTTTATACTCATATAAAAAAATTACGAATATCGGTTGAATTCATATCCTTACGAAATTCAAAACAAATAACAAAATGAAACACTTTTGAGAAAATCTTCTTTGTTGAAATGTGACTCTGGTAATGGACAATACGACTATAAATGAGGTTATGCCAAAAACAAAAGCATAACGAAAACAGGGAGACAAACGTTCATATGTAAAGAAAATCCGACATTTCATATGCACCAACCTAATAATAATCCTGGTAAAAAAAATTTCGCTGAAATTCTATGTTTTGGAACATTTTAGCGAAATTATTGTTGAAATTATACTGAAAGGGAATTTTTCAATTACCATATTGAAAATTCGTTGAATTTGAATGAAAATTTCTCTGAAATTTTATTTAAATTTCTCTAAAATTTTGTTGGAATTTCTCTGACATATTCATTGAAATTTCTCTGAAATTTTGGTGAAAATAAAATTTTCAGCTAAAATTACTAAAAAATTAAACTGAAAATGCTGAAAATTTTGCAGAAAAGTGTTCCAAAACATGAAATAACTTCAGCGAAATTTTTCCACCAAAGAAGAAGAGGTTAAGTAATGATATTTTAAATGTACAAATAAGCTACTTAATTATAATTCTCTTTGTCAAAAATTCTTAGCTTATATATAATAGACCGTTGCAAGACATCTTCATCAAGCAAATCAGAGCGCTCGTTTTCAATACGTTCAGAGTACTAGTACAAGGATGGCTAATCACTGTGGACGTAAATTCTCTCATATAATATGTAGAAAAATAGTTGTATCTGTTAAGGTGCCTTTTCATACGCAGCATGCTGCGGCAACAAAAATGTCACGTAATGCTAATTTTTCATAATTGCTTCTGCTACATTTGCTGTACATGAAAAGGAATAACAGCAACAGCATGTTTTAAAGTTTAACCTCAAATATGTATCTTTTATTTGCTTAGCTCGAAAATTAATATGGAAAACTTAAAAAGCTAAAAAACTTATGATTATATGGCAACTGTTACTGCAATTACAATTTGGACAACTATTATTTCAGATAATTATTTAGAATTTAGAATATCCCCATCACTTTAAATCTTAATAAAAATGTATTGTATGTACTCATAAATGTACTAAACTTTCACATTTTTTTGCAAATATTGCAGACTTTCTCGGCTTCAAATTCTTTGCTGCTCATCGTTCGGTTAAATCAATAAGATGCAGCAAAATGTATTTTGCGTCGGAAGTGCGTCATCTCATGTAAAATTTTTAACCAATAACTACGAATTGCTGCTGCAGCGTGTTGCATATGAAAAGTCAGCTTTAGAGAAGAGAGTGGCGACCGTTACAGCCAGTTAATCAGCAATTAGAAAATTTAAAGGCAAAGAGTAAACGTTTGGTAAGGAAGCTTTTCGAGGAAAGTAGCACCTGTTTGAACAAAAATAATTGTAATATCTCCTTAGTTTCCGGAAGCCAGTTTTGTAAATATTCTGAGATATAGGATACTGGTTCTGACACTTTTACCTGAGCATAGCTGTGCAGTTTATACTCGTATTTAGTAAGTTACATGTTACCTAATGTATATGCTATGCAAGATATTGGAAAAAAAGTTAGTGGAGAATAGAGTCCAGAGAAATATTTTCAGATATGATATAGTCACGGATATCATCGGAATTAAGAATACTCACACATTAGATTTCATTACACAGCAGCTATGCGCTATGACGGTTGCATGTAATTTTCTGCGAGTAAGCAGCGTACAATCCACATTGTATTTTATCGCTGCAGCTACGCTTGGTAGTTACACGTCATTCAATTTTTTTAATCCCAATGATACCTTCTATGACTGTTATCATATCTGAAAATGTTTCTTTCTCTGGATTCTGTTCTCCACTAACATTTTTTTTTTCCATTATCTTGCATAGCATATATGTTAGGTAATATGTAATCCGCTAAATATGATCATAAATTACAAACTGTGCTCAGATGAAAGTGTCAGCATTCCGTATGTCAGAATATTTACAAAATTAGCTTCTGGTGAAACTAAAGAGATATTAGGTTTGTTCGCGTCGTATGCTCCAGCATGCTCCATGTGTTCCTGCTATAGCTCCTACTCACTACAACGAGCGCGTTAGAATGAGTAAATGCTATGGTAGGAGTATTTTAGAGATGTGACGCGAACAAACCTAATATACAAGGTGTCATGAATATACGGCCCCACTCGTTCCGAGCAGGTAGAGTGGACTAAATTGAGTAGAAAAATCCTCTACCATTTTATAATGCTCGCAATAATTAATGAGATATTAACGTTTAAAGATAGCCAAATACGCGCGTCCGCTCGACTTACTATTGTCAAAGGTACGGCCCACCGAGCGTACGGCGCGCGGGCCGCGAGTTTACTCAGTTTAGTCCACTCTACCTGCTCGGAACGAATGGGGCCGGATATTCATGATACCCTGTATATTATAATTATTTTTGTTAAAGCAGGTGCTATTTTCCTCAAAAAGTCTCTCTATCAAACGTTCACTCTCTGCCCTTAAATTTTCTAATTGCTGATTAACTATGGCTGTAACGGTCGCCACTCTCTCCTCTACACGTATTTTAGTAATCAAAATATTAATATTAATAATTAATATTAATATTAATATTAATATTAATATTAATAATTAATATTAATATTAATTTTAATTTCATTTGCACGTTGCAAATTTATAAATGCATGCAAAGCATTATTACAATGCATCTTATTATTACAATGGATCTCAAAATTACACGTAATGTAGTAATTATGCACAAAAATTTTTTATAGTATTAAAAATTTTTTATGCACAATTACATTTTGTACATAATAAAAGTATAGTATATACATAGTATATATATTTGTTTTTTTCCTTAGGATTACACATTATTTACATAACTCTTATACTGCAATAACTTAAACACTAACTTATTCTAACTTAACTTAACCTAATCTACAACTATTCCGCTCTCTCTCTTTCTCCCTCTTCCTCTCTCCCCCCCTCCTCTCTCTCTCCCTACTCGCACTCGCTCGCTCCGCTACCCTTTCTGCCTATTCCCTATGGATTTCCATTTCCGTTTACATTTTTTGCCTTTCCTTTCTCTCTCTCTTTCTCTCTCTCATCCACTCACTCATTCCCTCACATTTCCTCCCTCATTCCCCCCTCCCCTCACTCTCCTCCTCTTCTCCTCCACTATTCTCATTCCTCCCTCCCATGCCCAGGATCCTCTTAAATGCTTCCTGCCAACTATCTTTCTCCTCTTTCCAGCTCCTGCATTCCTCCCAGATATGCTCCCAAGTCTCCCTTTGTTCTCTGCATAACCGACACATCATCCTATTCTCCTCCTCTCAATACCTCCCTTCCATCATTTCCAAGCCTAAACCTTGCTATCCTCTGCCATCTACTTTCCCCCCATCCTTTCTCCAGATATTTCGGCATTCCCTCCTCTTTTATACATCCATACCATCTACTAAATCTCGATTTCCTTATCCGTTCCCATCTTTCTTCTCTGTGCCTGACCTTTTCCCTCTCTTCTAATTCCTCGTACTTTCTGTTTCCCTCCATTCCCTGTCTCTTCCACTCCTGTATCTCCCATCCTCTATCCTTAAAAAACTCTTCCCTCTCCCATTTCTTCCTCCTAGCATTTTTCCCTCTCTTATTTCTTTCCTATATGCCTACGCTATTTCGCTTCCCTTTCCCATATCCAATCTTTCTCCAAAACTCCATGCCCTCCTTTCCACTCTGCTTCTCATACATATATGTGCCCTTTACTATATATTTACTGCAACTATTAAATCCTGTATGACCTTTTATACACAATGCAAAAGATTTAGCTGGTGTATCACATACTAAAGCAAATAATAAAACTTTAATTATGTTTCCATTATGAATATAACCATTATTAATTAAATCTATTAAGTCGTTGACTAAAGGTTGCAGAAAAACATTAGTAGGTTTTTTATGTCCAAAGTATGCACCAATAAGGTATACCGTCATATTTACTGTATTTGAGCATAAAATGGGCCATAAGGATGTTTGTAATGATTTTGCAGATATTGGCAGACCATCAATATTTATTATTAACTTAAACCATTTATCGTTATCTTTTAATACCATCTGTTTAATAATACTGTGTAAACAAAAATGAAAGTATTCCCCTCTACATATTTTTAATACATTTGTTTGTCTTGGAGTTTGCAACGATGTTCGTGTGTCTACGGGTATGTTATATGATGTATATTGAGACCAAATTTTTAACATTGCATTACATGCATTGTGGGGATATTATGCTTTACAATCCATGTAATTATAACATTTTTTAATTTCTTTTCATCATCATTATTGTCATAAGTCTTATCTACTTCTTTCATAATAGATTTATGATTTTCAGTTATAATGTGATCAATTATAAAAGGATCATGTTATCGCTGTTCCTCTGAATGTTATGATCTAACTGACATTTATCATGGTCGCCTAAAATAGTGTCGGTGTGCATTGTGTTATTACAAATATTTTCTGCAGCACTTTCATTATGTACATTACAAATAACTTCTGCAGCATTTTCATTGTGTACATCTACATGAACAGTATTTTTAGAAAAAATTATTGACAGTATATGAATCTAGAATTGGTTTCGAACAGCCAGCAATATCTATTTCAGTATTATTAGCAATAATCTGTCTACTATGGCGCTTGGAAATAAATCTTTTGTGTACGTTATACGTATTTCTTATAAGTAATATAATTGCATAAATACCAAAAAATTTTTGTAAAAATATGAAATAAATATATTGTTAGATATATTAGATATATTAAACTGTGTATGTATCTAAGCTCAAGCCAGTCATCGTTACGTGTGTATGAGCAGAGGCCTGTCGGTGAAGACTAAGCAATACTGTGCATGCGTCAAAAGTTCTGTGATCTGAGCTCACTACACTATATATATAGTGGCTCCATTGCTGGAAAAATATTGCACAATAATATCTTTGCAATGTTTCAGCAACATTGCAATTGTAATATTGCAACGTTGCAGCAATGTTATTGCAAGCTTCTGTGCTGGGTGTATAATTTATAAGAGCGAGTGGAATTGGATAGTGAGAGTGTGTGAAAGAGAGAGAGGCTGTGCGTGCGTGCGTGCGTGCGTGCGTGCGTGCGTGCGTGCGTGCGTGCGTGCGTGCGTGCGTGCGTGCGTGCGTGCGTGCGTGCGTGCGTGCGTGCGTGCGTGCGTGCGTGCGTGCGTGCGTGCGTGCGTGCGTGCGTGCGTGCGTGCGTGCGTGCGTGCGTGCGTGCGTGCGTGCGTGCGTGCGTGCGTGCGTGCGTGCGTGCGTGCGTGCGTGCGTGCGTGCGTGCGTGCGTGCGTGCGTGCGTGCGTGCGTGCGTGCGTGCGTGCGTGCGTGCGTGCGTGCGTGCGTGCGTGCGTGCGTGCGTGCGTGCGTGCGTGCGTGCGTGCGTGCGTGCGTGCTGCGTGCGTGCGTGCGTGCGTGCGTGCGTGCGTGCGTGCGTGCGTGCGTGCGTGCGTGCGTGCGTGCGTGCGTGCGTGCGTGCGTGCGTGCGTGCGTGCGTGCGTGCGTGCGTGCGTGCGTGCGTGCGTGCGTGCGTGCGTGCGTGCGTGCGTGCGTGCGTGCGTGCGTGCGTGCGTGCGTGCGTGCGTGCGTGCGTGCGTGCGTGCGTGCGTGCGTGCGTGCGTGCGTGCGTGCGTGCGTGCGTGCGTGCGTGCGTGCGTGCGTGCGTGCGTGCGTGCGTGCGTGCGTGCGTGCGTGCGTGCGTGCGTGCGTGCGTGCGTGCGTGCGTGCGTGCGTGCGTGCGTGCGTGCGTGCGTGCGTGCGTGCGTGCGTGCGTGCGTGCGTGCGTGCGTGCGTGCGTGCGTGCGTGCGTGCGTGCGTGCGTGCGTGCGTGCGTGCGTGCGTGCGTGCGTGCGTGCGTGCGTGCGTGCGTGCGTGCGTGCGTGCGTGCGTGCGTGCGTGCGTGCGTGCGTGCGTGCGTGCGTGCGTGCGTGCGTGCGTGCGTGCGTGCGTGCGTGCGTGCGTGCGTGCGTGCGTGCGTGCGTGCGTGCGTGCGTGCGTGCGTGCGTGCGTGCGTGCGTGCGTGCGTGCGTGCGTGCGTGCGTGCGTGCGTGCGTGCGTGCGTGCGTGCGTGCGTGCGTGCGTGCGTGCGTGCGTGCGTGCGTGCGTGCGTGCGTGCGTGCGTGCGTGCGTGCGTGCGTGCGTGCGTGCGTGCGTGCGTGCGTGCGTGCGTGCGTGAGTGCGTGCGTGCGTGCGTGCGTGCGTGCGTGCGTGCGTGCGTGCGTGCGTGCGTGCGTGCGTGCGTGCGTGCGTGCGTGCGTGCGTGCGTGCGTGCGTGCGTGCGTGCGTGCGTGCGTGCGTGCGTGCGTGCGTGCGTGCGTGCGTGCGTGCGTGCGTGCGTGCGTGCGTGCGTGCGTGCGTGCGTGCGTGCGTGCGTGCGTGCGTGCGTGCGTGCGTGCGTGCGTGCGTGCGTGCGTGCGTGCGTGCGTGCGTGCGTGCGTGCGTGCGTGCGTGCGTGCGTGCGTGCGTGCGTGCGTGCGTGCGTGCGTGCGTGCGTGCGTGCGTGCGTGCGTGCGTGCGTGCGTGCGTGCGTGCGTGCGTGCGTGCGTGCGTGCGTGCGTGCGTGCGTGCGTGCGTGCGTGCGTGCGTGCGTGCGTGCGTGCGTGCGTGCGTGCGTGCGTGCGTGCGTGCGTGCGTGTACAATGAATGTATTTTTGCATGAGAAACGCGGGGGTGGATTGTAAATAATTATAACTTACTTAGTAGTTGTCTTCAAGATATCGGGTAGGTTCTAAGCGAGTGGCCAAGGAGATCCGTCGTCAGCGAAGAGCGTCTGAAGGGCAATCGCCGTGGCGTATGGCTAACTTCAGTTGCGATTTGATTACAAGTTCACACTCGGACGGGATCGCGAACTGGCGTGATTAGCGCGGGTTATAATGATTTTCACTGTCCGAGACAGTGAGTAACTAAGCGCGAACTCCACTGACGTGGACTGAATGGTTTAAAATTCTGTACTGACGTGAACCGGGTGCTTCGAAATTTGGTACTGACACTCTGTGCTTTCGCGGGACCTCTATTTATACCGAAAAAAGGGTGTTGAACTCTGTCTAGGATGCTAAGTTAGTTGCAATGTCACTCGGGATTTTTATAACGTTCTATCGTTGTGATCTAAAGTACATAGAGTAGTTTCGAGAAGAAGAGAAAGTGATTTATGATTTTCCTTAAAGAGCCAAGATTGCTCCGAGACGGATGACGAATTCTGTTATTCTCGCGGAAAATATGGCTAGATAAGCAGATGGTTACCATGCTACCATTGTCAGTTGCGAGTCTGGTTTCAGATAACGCTCCTGTTGGAAGTTATTCTATGCGTTTATGTTTTTTTTAAGTGCGACATGGCGCCTGTTTTTTAAGATAAAATTGTTAGTCAGTCTCGGATGATAAAGCCTAGATTTTTACTATTGCGTGACTTCGGTACATTTATAATGTCTTTGCAATCTTGTCTCTTTTCGGGCCTACATTAAGGTTATTATTTTTTCCAGATTGATTGACATTTACGAGTTTTCGCGGCGCCTGTCCGGTTCCTTTTTCAATTCTATCAGTCCGTTATCAGAAGGCGCCGCTCGGGTCTCATAGACGCCAACCATAGTCGCGGCGAAGAGAAAAAAAAATCGTGTCGTCTGTAGGACGTAACACCCCCAGCCTTAGACAAATGTTGGGGTGTGAAAACGCGACATTTGCAAACCAAAAAAAGGTATCGGTTCTTTTCTTTCGACAATTTGATGGGTTTGAACATATAGTCGGACTCACATTTAAGTGTTATTCTTTACATGTGTGTCCCTTGGTTTATTAGAAAAGCAGGAAAGAATAGGACGTTTCCAAAATTCGCCTCTTCAGTTCTTTCGTCCTTCCGTTTTACAGGTAAATGCCGATATCTTGGTATGCATCAACATTTTGGTATCCGTTCGTAAGTTTATAGCTCATGTCATCAAGAAGCAGGAAAGAAAGATAGGATTCTTTTGGAATTCTTTCGTGCTTCTTGTTATACCATAATGTGTATATACTTATAATAATGTAACTAAAGTACTTAAGTGCTCATTGAAAGATGCTCCTGCGATATAATTTTAATTAACGCTAAGATTTACTAATCTTTGCTGGAGAATTTGTATAACTCTATACATATGCGTGTATTTTTTAATGTTAAATATATATATTATTTTTTCTTTTTCCTTTTCCCTTAGTATTAGCAAATGGTTGTTGGAATATTTGGAAGAATGGATACTTGAAAACCAACCTCCAAAAAAAAAAAGATTTATTGCATTGACCTGTGCAATGGTCGAAGGTACTTCCCATCTCCAGTCTAAAGTGTCTTATCGAAATCTTTTGATGCAGCTTCGACACTTATTCCTCCGCGGCTTGACATTTATTGTCGTTTTACCGCAGGTCAAATAGTTTTTGTAGTCATCCACAGACTTTCTATGAACGAGGCAAGGGCCATGTAGTATCCTTTATTTGGGATTTCTGCGTGGCAACAGTCGCAGGTTTTTATCAGGATACTTTGACAGACCCTGTGTTCCTTCAGTGACGTAATGCACTGGGGTTTCGGTCAAATATCGAAACTGTCAATTAAATTTTTCCATTTAATTGGAATACAAAGATCTTTATACGATCTAGTGATCCGGAGATGATGATAGCACTGGCGAATTATAGGCTGTAATTGACGATCAGGTGGCTTTGCGAGGGAAATTCTTTTAAGAGGGAGGAGGAAAGCAGGACAATTTACCTAAGAATAAAAGAAAGATGTTGTTCTTAATTAATCTTACTCCAGTAAGAATCAGCTATATAAATCTCTTGTTAGTTTTTCTTAGTGTAGTGATTCTAGAAAAAAGAAAAAAAAATTATTATTATTATTATTATTATTATTATACTATCCCTGAGTTTCTTTTATTATATTATATATATATATATATATTATATATACACATATATATACATATATGTATATATGTGTGCATATTTTTGTATATATATAAAATCTTTATAATAATTTTTTATTACTAGTTTTTATTATTACTATTATATTATTATTTACTTTTTCCAGTTTTTTTTGTGTGTAATTATACAATATATATATTAGGTGCGCAACTAAGTTCTCGCTGTTATTTTGATGAAAATGTAACTTTATTGTGAAAAATGGTTACAAATGAATCATTGAAAGTATTGCCTATCGTTAGCTACTACTTTTTCCCATCTTTCTGGCAGAGCTCGTATACCATCACGATAAAACTGTTCATCTTTTGAGGCTATCCACGAATCAAGCCATTTTTGGATGTCTTCATATGAGTCGAACTGCTGGTCAGCCAGACCATGTGCCATCGAACGGAACAAGTGATAATCGGACGGTGTAATATCTGGAGAATATGGCGGGTGGGGTAGGACTTCCCATTTCAGCGTTTGCAGGTAGATTTTAACGGGTTTGGCAACGTGAGGCCGAGCGTTGTCATGCTGTAGAATCACTTTTTCGTGCATTGTGGTCCGCGTATTGTGGCCGTTTTTCGCGCAATGCTCGACTCAATCGAATCAATTGAAGTCGATACTGTTCCCCAGTGATGGTTTCATTCGGTTTCAACAGCTCATAATAAATAACACCGACCTGGTCCCACCAAATACACAGCATAATCTTCGCAGCGTGAATATTTGGCCGAGGCGTCGACGTAGAAGCATGACCGGGCAGCCCCCATGACTTTCTTCTCTTTGGGTTGCTGTAATGAATCCATTTTTCATCACCCGTCACGATGCAATGAAGAAAACCCTTCCTTTTTTGTCGCTGGAGCAGTTGTTCACAGACGAAAAAACGACGCTCAACGTCCCTTGGCTTCAACTCATAAGGAACCCAAGTTCCTTGCTTCTGAATCATTCCCAACGCATGCAATCGCTTGAAAATGGCTTGGCGGGTAACTCCTAATACTAAAGCAAGCTCTTCTTGCGTTTGGCACGGATCCTCATCGAGCAATGCCTCCAATTCAGCATCTTCGAAGGTTTTTGGCCTTCCTTCACGCGGACGGTCGTCAACATCGAAATCACCGTCTTTGAAGCGACGGAACCAATCTCGGCACGTTGTTTCACTTAGAGCAGCATCTCCGTAAACTTTTTGGAGCTCTCTATGCGCTTCAGCCGCCATTTTCTTCGAATGAAAGAAGAAAATCAATACTTCCCGCATATGACGATTATTTGGCACAAAATCAGACATTTTCACACAACCAAAAGAATATGACGTAAAAACAAAATCACTAAAAGCGGTTTGTTTACCATATGTCTAAGCTTGGTTCATGACGTTTAGGTTATGTCAGAATCGACCAGCACTTACTGCTGGAGTCATCTGTTGACAACACAATAGCGGGAACTTAGTTGCGCACCTAATATATATATATATATATATATTCTTATACTTATTATTATATGGAAGAGGACATGCCCGCTCTCAACTTATCACTATGTTGGGCATAACCTAATGTAATCAGTGTTTCCTTCATGTCGATTTGATGATACTCGCGAGCATCACCTCCGCTACGAATTTCTAACTTAATTAACGCAGCTTCATTTTTTATGGTCCTCAAAATGGACATCCGTCCCTCCTGTTGATTTATGAGGAATCTGGTTAGGTCCCTTGCCTTCCTTGGCCAAGACGGGCCGGAGAAGGGAGCGGTGTGAGCCAATCTACAGGGGATCCCTTGCCATTTTAGTTGGCAGAACCTGTCTTCCAGAATGTAGACCTCGAATAATCGGCGTTCCACGTTACAGCCCCAGTCTCGTAGAGAGATCGCGACCGTTCCGTCTCCGTTGACGTCTGTTATAATTCCGCGTTGCCATCCTCGGTTTTCGTGAATGGCCACGAGTTCTCCGACAACGATGTGATCGGGATGATGAAGCAGCATGTGCCCCCTTCGTGTCATCCTTCGGATTAGTTCCTCGAGCAAATCCTGGAAGTCTTCGCTCCCGGTCTTCAATTGAACCCAGAACATCGTAGATGAGTCCACTTTTACAACTCTTACTGCCATCGAACTCCAATGCCAATAATTTGGTGTTAATGCATTCGATTTCCATATCGTCTATAAAAAGGTTATCGTGATACTTAAAATGCCTGCATGGCACCGTATGCTTTTGTATTTATCCATGTATATATGATTTTTATTTATTTATTTATTTATTTATATTTTTTTTTGAGAGAGGAAAGAGAAAAAGAAAATTGTGAATAGTGCCGAATTTTTCCTTTAATTACTTAGCCCTTCAATTCAAGAGTATAGTTAGATTCTTCCCTCAAGGGAAGGAGAGGATAAATAGGTTCTAGTTTAGGCTCAGTTTCATTATGCTCTTGTAATTCGAGATCCGGAGCGCTAGGATTTCTCTAGGTTTATCCCTTCCTAGATGTAATAAGAGTTGAGTAAGTGAATCCCATACGGCTCCCAGTAGGTACACCGACCAACCGTATACAGTGTGTAGAACGCATCCATGTACGAATGTGTCTAACAGCAGTTTGATAAGTCTAGCAATTAGATATACTCCGATTAATCCAGCGCTGATTTTGTCAAAGATTAAAAATTTATTCCAAAATTTTTCCCAAGCGGAGATAGCGATTCTTTCTATTGATGCTTCGTCTATAAGATTAGAAAGTGATCCTCCATTTATTACAGTTGAGCGCCCTAATATGCCTCTTGTCATGGTATTGAGAATTGCGGGTCGCTCTGCGGGGAATATTATGTGATCCTTGAGTTCTTCCAGATCGCTTTGTGAATATATTCCACTGGTCGCTAGTGCTCCTGGACTGGTATATTTCCATGACGGTTTAGTTGAAGATTTCATAATGGGTGGTAGTATTGGGTGGATCCATATAGTCGTTCGGTTTTTGTTAGTAGTGCAAATTTTTTCCGAATATCTCCGGTTCTGGTTGCCTAATCGGGCAATCCAAATATGTTTTGGAAAGGTGACAGTCCGCTATTTTTATCTGTTAAATTTGGTTTCATTGGCATTAGTTTTGTTTGTGCTACAAGCCTGTGAACATGTCGGAGAATAAGGTGCATTTTCGGCATATTTTACTTTATTACTTCAAGAAAGGCAAGCGAGTTGTGGAGGCCCACCGAAAGATATGCGGCGTATACGGGGACGATGCCTTAACAGAACGTGCCGCTCAGAAATGGTTTGCCAAATTTCGTTCCGGAGATACGAGTCTTGAAGATGGATCCCGCAGCGGTCGGCCCACAGAGGTTGATTCGAATGATATCAAGGCACTGGTTGAGCAAGACCGGACGCTAAAGGTGCGAGAGATTGCGGAGACACTTAAAATAGATTATGGAACCGTTCAAAGACATTTGCAACAGCTTGGCTACGTGTCCCGCCACCTGTTTGGGTGCCGCACAAGCTGACCGAGGAGAACCTGGCCAACCGCATGTCCATCTGCAATTCACTTCTAAAGCGGCACGAAAGCGACCCGTTTCTGAAACGAATAGTGACTGGCGACGAAAAGTGGATTATCTATTATACGACAACATAGTGCGCAAGAGATCATGAGGAATCGCTGGCGAGCCGCCGACCTGCATCCGAAGAAGATTTTGCTATCCATATGGTGGGATTATCGTGGTGTGCTGTTTTATGAGCTGCTTCCTCAGGGAAAAACGATTGATTCGAAGGTCTACTGCACGCAGTTAACGAAATTGAATCAAGCATTGCGACAGAAACGTCCAGAACTGATCAATCGCAAAGGTGTCATATTCCACCATGACAAAGCCAGACCCCACACCGCAATAATCACTCAGCAAAAATTAGTGCAACTTGGCTGGGATGTTTTGTCCCACCCACCGTATTCACCAGACCTTGCGCCATCCGACTACCACTTGTTCCGGTCCCTGCAAAACTCCCTCAACGGGAAATTGTTTGCTGATCAGACAGCTGTGAAAACGTACCTCGACCGGTTTTTCGCCTCTAAGCCCCAGACCTTCTATGAGAGCGGAATAATGAAATTGTTGGAAAGATGGCAAGAGGTCATCAACAAAAACGGAGAATATATCATTGATTAAAATTCATTCTTTGTATGAAAAAAACTTGTTTCATTTTAGCCTTCAAAAACCGAACGACTATATGGATCCATCCAATATCTCCATTGGTTTAAGCATAATTTTATACCATGAATCTCCCAAGAGATACATGGTAGGTGCAAAAGAATTACAGGTAATTTGAGTTCCGTGACGTATTAGTATAATACATGCGTTTGCGGGGTCAGAAAATATGTCTCATTTCCTCATATTACTGGAAGCTGCTCGTAACATTCTGTGGTTCGAGCTAATTTTACTTCGACCGATACACATTTCACCATGTGAATTACTTCTCCTGCCAAAAGTGTCATATATCCAGGTCCCTTCGTAAAATGATACGCGAAAATGTCAGGCGATCTGGCGACTATGGATAACGCATTTTGCATCATTCGATATTCGAGTTGACATTGTTGCAATAATATATTCCTGTATAGTTGATTAATTTGAGTGCGAACGTGTCTTTCTACGTATACGAATTTTGAATTTACGTATGTGAAGATATCCATGTTTACTGCTATAAAGCCAGAGCTTTTAAAAACTTCGGCACCAAACGTCGTTTCGAAAATTATTAATTTCGGATGTTCGGTCCTGGTAAGCATATGTCCACAAGTAGTATATGTGCCAGTGCTAATCAAAGAAAGAATCATATTGATCGTGGTTATTAAATAGACCGTTTGAGATCGCTCATTGGTAGCACCAAGTATTTTATTGGCGTATCCATTATATAGTACGCCATAATCAGAACCTCTGCAATGATCGACAGGTATGGGATCTCAAAAGGTATCCCCTCCCTCTATGTCAGTGCAATGACTGGAACTCAATTCACAGGTTACTCCTGATCTGAGGTGTACACGATTTGTATTTATCCGAACGTCAGTGATGTAATCTTGTAAAGTAATTTTGAGGCTGCCTAATACAATAACATTTCCCCAATTTCCATAAGGATCGGAATAAGCACTGCTGGTGCATACGCCGTCATTGTCAACATGCCCGGCTAAAATTATTGGACGTGATGCGGTCTGATTAGATAGCAGACCTTATGTGAGTTCCGGCTATTTCGAAGCTTCCGTAGGTATGCATACGTCGACATGCGTCTCGAGATACATCGGCTATGTATGAGAATTGCCCATTATATACGTCCATCGTATGTGAAAACATTCCACATCTTTTTACTGTATGATCTATTTCGACCTTACATTGTATTACTTTCACAGATTTAAAGTCGTTGAAGTACTTGTATATAGATTTTGCTAGAGAGTTTACATTCTGCGGGGGAATATCACACTCTTCAATGTTTAATAATGATAGTGTAGTTAAATTTGCTGCTACGGAGCCACAGTCGTATCCTATTATTTCGTAAGTTCCTCGAGTCCATATTATTAATATAAATATGATGGTTATTTCTTTGATGCAACTATCCATCATCTGAAATGTCGATTTGATTTGTTTAACTATTATAAAATGGTTTAATGTGAGAAATTCGCAAGCGGTTAGGGTGAACGATGCGACTATTTTTCTTTATTTTAATTTTAATTTCATTATTTTTATTTAAAATTTCCAGGACTTCATGAGGTCCGGTATATTGATCTCCAAATTTTCCAGGTTTTGGTCTCTTTAATAAAAATACATGATCTCCAGGCTTGAATGTCTGTGGATTAATTTTCTTGTCGTAATGTTTTTTTGATTTAACTTTAGCTTCTATGACGTTTTCACGAGCATTTGTTTGGATTGCATGGAGTTGCGTAACTAAATTTATCAGATAATTATCGTAATTAGCTAATTTGTCTTCAGGGTTGAGGAGCTCATTTGACGGTACTCTTGCTATTTTACCGAACACTAATTCGTATGGAGTATGTTTTGTAGCTTCATGAATGCTAGTGTTGTAAACATGGCTAAGCCAATCCATCTGTCCCATTGTTTCTCGTTTGCGTATTGTTTCAGGTATTCTCCTAATGCATGATGTGATCGTTCTGAGGATCCATTTGATTGAGGGTGAAATGCAGTTGTACGGAATTTACGGATTCTGAATATTTTTGCTATTTTCTTCATTAATTCACTGATAAAATTTCTTCCTTGATCGGTTAATATAGCTTTAGGTGCTCCTAATACGCAAATAAATCTGTCGACAAAGGCTTTTGCTATTGTCTCTGATGTTTGATCCGATAAGGGTATCCCCATGCAAAATTTAGTTAATTCAGTGATTATCATAGGTTGTTTGGTTTTTACTTGAACGAGTTTTTTTAACTGACATTGTAAACATTGTTGTATATATCATTGAACATCGAACTTTAGATTTTCCCAATGGTATTTGTGTTTTATTCTGTTGTAAGTCTTCGTGACACCTCGGTGTCCTCCCGTAGGTAAGCAATGCATTTCTCCGATTATCGTAGATCGAAGATCTTTAGGTGGATATTTCACTAGTCCATTGCATATAATTAATTTGGTTGATGAATCCACAAAAACTAATTGCATTGCGGTTTTGATATTGCTCCATGGCATGTTGTTAATATGATCGGTTTTAGCAATGCTGATAGTTTCTAATTTTAATTCTTCAGTGATAGATCGTAAATCTTTTATTATGGCGGAAATCTGGGTGAAGGTTATCGGCGGTCCCTCACGTTGCCCTTCGCTAATAGGCAAGGCTAAATGGTAGTATTTTTTGTATTTTTTTACGACTTTGGCTTTTCCTAGAGCGAGATTTTCTAAGCGAGGGATCTCGTTCCTTTCAAACAACAGTTTTTATGAACCTGAGTCTAACGGTTTCATTGGTGTCGACAAAATATGCAACGTTATCCTTTCGCAAAAATAATAGATCGCGAGAATCGAGAATATTGTTTTTGATTATTTGATCGTTAATAATAATAGGCCCTGTTTTTCTTTTTAATTTTTGAATTTTATGTCCTTCAAATTCTTCCTTTTCTTGATTTTCCTCTTCATCGTCGTTCTGCATCGCTTTCTCTGTCCAATGAGTCATTTCTGCCTTCTATTCTTTCAGTTTTATTTTCTTGTTGTGGGAAATCTCTGGATAGCTTATCCTGCTGGGCGTCTCTATTTTTTGTTGTTTGGCTTCGAGTCTGAATTTTATTACTTTGAGGAATATTGCGCATTATAGCCTTTTCCAGAGTTTGCGGCTCTTGTGGTTTCTCTGTCTCCTTTCGTGTAGGAGATGCTAAATTCGTATCCTCTTCAAGTGGATGATCGTCTAAATAAATCTTCAAGTGATTCGTCATCAGTCAAATATAATTTAAAATTTTCGTCCTCTTCGTCTTCCTCATCTGATTCCTCTAGCATTTTAGAAATCATTTCTGCATCTTAGTAGTAAAGCAAGGCGGGTTCTAATCCAGGAGCTAGAGGGAAACGCGGGGTGCGGGAATACTCGTAGGCGCGGGGGATACCTAACGCGGGGAAAGAGGGGGAAAGATCCAGGCTCCCATATAATAGAGCTCCTTTTTTTTTGTTGTCAAAATTTCGCCACTTTTTTCTCCAAAAATGCATCGGTAATAAAGGCTTGCATGTTAGAGAAAGATAGAACGCGCGTAACGTGCTATGAATGAAGAAAGGATGGAAGAATCAATAGAGTACGAGTTTCTTTGTACGATACAGTTTTTTCAATATGATTTTTCCTGGCGCGTCGAGGCAAAGGATGGAAAGTAAAAGACAATACACACGAAATAATGCGAACAAAAATGTTTTATATATATATATATATATATATATATATATATATATATATATATATACTATCAGATCGATGACATGTCGCCACGCGTTAATAGAAGCGCCAATGTTTTTCCGCTGCTAAAAAAAAAAAATATATATATATATATAAAACTCTTCCACAGTAAATGTGGAAGACAGGATGTGCAAGTATTCACACAAAGGCGAGTACTCCAAGTCGAACGCATCCTTTTTTTGTCATCGATCTCTCTTTTATTACTTGAACATGTGTTCTCTCGACTAGAAAATATTTACTTAAATTTTACGATCGACAATCTAAAAAATTAAAAGCTACGCTTTGTGATTTCTCATTTATTTTACCAACTTCCTATTGTTGACGCCCTTCAATTTGCTTTTACACGTTTGGAAATATGAGTCTTTATCTACACAAAATCCACATTTACATTTTATACTTACTGAACCGATCGTGTATAAATAGGATTTTCTCTACGTGATTTGTAACCTTTGTCGTAAATTTTATTGCCATGGATCTGACGATTCTGAAGATCTATGTTTTTTGTTTATGTTTTCAATATCATTGGAAAGATTTTCTAATGGCACGTTTCTTGAATATTGTTACGATCGGTGACCGTTAAAGCTCGAGTTTTATGTTCATGCTTTGTACTAACGATTGTTTTTTTTTGTTTTTTTTTTGGTTGAAATTTTCACGAAACGGAGAAATCTTGGAGTCCATTGGACGTAATAAAATATATAAAAGGGCATAAGTGCTCGATGTACCACAGTGGTGTCCTGGAAGACGAAAGAATCAATCGCTTCAGTTATTGACGATAAGCATAATATGGCTAACCATCATGCGAACATAGCCAACGCAGTCGAGTATGTTCGAAACGCAGATCCAGAACAGTTCGCACATATCAGAGACGAAGTGTTCGAAGTGCTCGAAGAAGTGAACTTCGAAAAAATAATGGATCAAGAAATCGATTCCGACGAAGAAATATTATCAGACGACGCTGGCTATACTAGCGATTTGAGCGGGCGTGATACAGATTACGTAGAAAGATTTGTGCCATCATCAGAAATCCGTGCACTAAACAACCGTACTAAACACTGTATAATCCATTGTTATTATACGATGGGTGGTGCTTTATATACGTATTTTATATCTGTATACTGCAAAACGAAGATGAATGGGAAGTAACAAAAAATATATGTTTATATACTTATATTGTATATAATTATATTTGATATATTTTTTATACGTAGAAATAAAATATATGAATCAAAATTTTATCAAATAACATTGTTTTTGTACATCCATGAATTGTGCGATCCATCGAATCCCAGCCACTTGACATACACCTTGTCTCTCTTCCTGCACAGTATTTTCTCCACGAGATACACGTCCGGATGAGTAGCGCGATGCAACTCGTACTCGTAGAACGCTCCAGCGACGGATTTTCCGCGATAATCCTCGAGTAAATAGGTTACAGGATTGGTACGCTGCATCTTAACGATCGTAAACACTTCGGTGGTCTAATTTGGCGTGTAACCCTTTTCAAAAATCGTCTTGTACTTGCTCAAGCGTACCGAATCGTCTATTTTGAATTTTGCAGGACCCGCGATTTTTATCGCGTTGTACACCGTGTCCAAGAGTCTTTCGGCGATCGCGGGAGTTACTTCGGCGGGTCGCATGCCGATGGTGCGATGCTTGCGCACGTTGTAATCTGACAGGAGACGCGACAGCTCGTCGACCCACTTGTAATTGCCGTTGAGCGTAAACATCTTCCACATGTCGTTCTTGAGCGTGCGATTGAACCGCTCAACCACTGACGCTTTCAACGTCGAATACGTGAAATAGTGATTAACATCGTGCTTTTTCAAGATTTTCTGCACATCGGCGTTGTAAAACTCTTTCCCCATATCCGTTTGTAAATTTTTCGGATATCTTCTACTCTCTCGAACGATCTCAGCGAGAGATAGCGTTAGCCGTCTCGCTTCCACCCTTGCTCTTGAGTGGTACGGCCCACGCGTATTTGCTCAACATATCGATGACGGTGAGTATGTAATGGTGGCCTCTGTTGAAACCCGAGTACGGGCGCATCTCAACGATATCAGCCTGCCATAGATCGTCGTATTCCCGAACTATGACGCGCCTTCGCGGAAAATTTCTTCTCGCAGAAGCGTATAATTCCTCAACGAGTCGACGTCTCTCGGAGCTAATTTTCTCTCTCTTTTTCTCAGATTTCTTTTTCATGATTCGACGCGTAATACACTGAGTACGAGAAAATAATGTATTTTTTCTCGCTGATGTTACTCAATCGTTTCATAGCTACGCGATTTAATTTATAATAAGACCAGCTTCGCGAAGTTCCTCGATGATCGACAGCATCTCGTTGTCGTGAGCGTTGTTGCCTGCTCGGTGCGAAGCGTCGAGCATTGTAGACGATCCACCAGCTCGTTGGGATCATCCCAGTGCTCGTAATCGATCGCGTTGTCATTCAATGTCATTGCATTCAATGAGGTAATCCCTTTCCAGATTTCTTCTTCTGTTTCTTGGGTGTGATCGACATCAACGGCGCGATTACGTGTTTGTACTTGTATTCCCTGTTGCTCAATAATCGACCCTGCGAATGGTACTTGTGTTTGTGCGCGTTCGTCACCAACAGCATGCTCTTGTACTTGTGCATATCGTCTTCCGTGTAGAGGGTATCGTCGGGAATTCTCTTGAAAATCAACTCGTAAAGACCAGGTGTATCGGCGTATCGCACGTCATCGATAATTATGTTGTTCGCGTCATTCACGTCGAAACGTTTATTGCCAAACATCAGTCCATCCTTGTGTAGGTAAATGCCGTACACGTGATCTATATCGCTCTCTTTATCTTGCACTCCCCTCAGGACAGCCTCGACGTACTTTTGCCCAAGCCAGCTCGTAACGCCTCTCGACCCTCCGAGAGGTTGCAGCTGATTTTGAATCTTCGTCGCTAGCGAGTCTTTCGTCGTTTCGAAAACGTTCTCCAACGACTCTATCGTCGGTACGATTTTAGCACGCGGTGTGGAGGTTATCGGCTGTGCACGATCATGCGATCGATCATTGGATTTATGCAGAGTCGTGGAAACGCTCGAACGTCTCGTTCGCTTCGTCTGCCTTCTCCTTCTCTTGTTCCTCTTCTTCCTTCCTCTCACGTTTAGAGGCAGACGTTGCATCTTCGTCGCGCGACTCTCTTTTTGTAGCGCGCACGCTGGGGCTGTCGATGAAAAGTCGTAGCGGTTCGATAAGAGGTTTAAAATGTCTATTCAATGCGATGCCGTCCTCGATTTTACCGGTCTTCAAAGCGCGATATTTCTTGCGGATCGACTCGCTCGTCTTCTCGATCTCCCTCGCAATTTTTTTCACGCTCGCGCACATCTGCCATGTTCTCTGGCTAAGTATCGGCAACGACTGGTCACGTTACGGTATCGCGAACTCGTTAAATCCTTTTCTGTATCATCCGTTTGTGAGTCCACTGTCTTTGTCTATCACTAGAAATCCATATTTTTGCTGCCAACAGTCATGGCACAATGTGCAAAATTCATCGTATGATATGTCGGTATTCACATGATCGTTGTAAACGTGTTTCAAGTTGGTACCGTCCTGTTTGAACAGGATCAGCAGGTTCGCGTTGTCGCGTATCAGATGTTTAGGTATCCTCGCGTACGTCTGACAGAGATAGAAGCAGTCGACGTTCGCGTGGCGACCCATCGAAAAGTATTCTCTCATCGCATCCTGCTTGTCACATGCCACGTCATCAAAGATAAAAATAAAAGGACCCTGCACAAAATAAAGGGAAACCGGTGTACAGTCAAATGGGCTGGGGATGGAGTACGTTGTAGTTCAAGACATCCCGATGAAAAGTTGCAATGGGCACAAGCTCCGAAAATGGCCAGTTTTTTAGATAAAATGAGTCAAAAGTTGAAAATGTCGATGCCCGCAGTTACTAGTATAAAGTAGTGTATGGAGTTGTTTATCGTCGTCATTCGGATATATATATACGATAAACTCCATACACTATTTTATACTAGTAATAACACGTGTGCATGAATCGAATTCTGTAAACAAGAAGCTTTAGCGGCCGTATATTGTTTGTCTCGTCGTTTCTCGAAAGTGAAGTAACGCGGCTATTATATGACATCGAACTTGGTGCGGCACGTTTATAAATCCACAGATAGTTATAGACTAATAATAACGTTTTTGCCTCCTGTTGTTTCCTTTACATATCATTTAGTCAAACCTGCGTTGATAGTTGCACCAGATGGCTATATTTTAGACATTCATGGTCCTTATTTTGCAGATTCTAAAAATAATGACGCTGCAATGCTACGAAACGAGTTCCAAGCAGATATAGGTACTCTCAGAGAATGGCTAGGAGAGGATGCGATAGTGATCGTCGATCGCGGCTACAGAGATGTATTACCTCTTTTGCAAGCCCTTGGAATTGATTATAAAATGCCAGCATTTCTTCAGCAAGGGCAAAGACAACTTGACACTGCAGAGGCTAATGATTCGAGATTAGTCACAAAATCCAGATGGATAATAGAAGCACGTAATGGCCATATCAAATCAATATTAAAGTTTTTCAAGAATATTATTTCGGTAGTTCATGCAATTAATCTACGTGCATTTTATTTAATTGCTGGAGCAATAATCAATAGGTACCGAGACGTTATACTAATGGATGGAGCTACCGCGGAACTTGCTGAACAAATGCTTCAAAAGGCAAGATCTGAAAATACACTGAGACTGAGAGTTGAAACAGAACATCTGGCAAGATATCGGAGAGGCCGACGCAGATCATTTACCTACCGATCATGGTACGGATCTAACGATACGCGTCGTCGACCAGAACGGATGATTGCTCGATTTTCGCGGAGAGGAGATCACCGTCAGATTGTACGTGCGACAGCGACAGCGAGCGTGAGATGCTCGTATTGAACGGAGCGGAGCGCACGCAGAGAGATAACGCATTCTTTACAAGGCTGGTAACATCACCGCTCGATAACGTTCGCTCATCCAACTGCGTCAGCAAGAAGAAGCTCAGTGCGTCGAACGTTAAATTTTTACAATCTTTGGGATTCATGGTGCGCAATTTTTAAGATGACTGATATCTTAAACATTAAAGACGAGCCGATCTTTGACGATCGCATCGTCAAGATTGAGACTCACACGTACAACCCGTTCGCTAATACAACATTCGGGTACAGCGACGAAAGATAATAAGAATACCTATACAGCAACAGGATCTGTACACACTGCCGTACGAAAGCTTTCTATATGTCGAGGGAAAACTGACGAAGAACAAAGTCCAGTGTGCTCATGTGGCATTGGGAAATAATTGCGTCGCGTTCATATTCGATGAGATTCGATATGAACTCAATGGTGCGGAGATTGATCGTAATAAAAATGTGGGTATAACTAGCACGCTCAAAAACTATGTAACAGTATCATCCGACAGAAGCGTGATTCTACGGAATGCCGGCTGGGATGCGCAGACTACTGCAGCCGGATATTTTAATTTCTGTGTATCACTCTACGTACTGCTGGGATTTTGCGAAGATTACAAACGCGTGGTGATTAACGCTCGTCACGAGTTGATTTTAATACGAGCGCGCAACGACAACAATTGTCTGATGGGAGATCCGGCGATAGAGCCAACACTCGAATTATTCAAAGTACAGTGGCGAATGCCGCACGTGTTATTGAGCGAGATAAATAAGCTGTCGATACTGCGCGCTTTGGAAAGCGGACGATATCTGAGCATGGCTTTTCGCTCGTGGGATTTGTATGAATTTCCGCTCTTGCAGAGCACAACCAAGCATTCGTGGGCATCAAGACGGCTACTCAGCTCGAGAAGTCGCGCTATGTTATTTTCGCTGTGCAAACAGGTCGAAAAAACGTCATATCCGAGGATGTAAGTCGATTCGACGACTGCAAATTAACTAATGCGAAACTTTACCTGAATTCGGAATGTTATTCGTACGATGACTTGAATCTGGATTTTGACAAAAACAGATGTGCGATTCTGTACGAATTGTACGCGCGTTTCTGCAAGGGCTACTACGGATACGAGTATCTCGAGCCGAGTTTCACCTTTACAACTTTTTTACGTAATGGTCCATTCGTGATCATCGATTGCTCTCGACAGAACGAATCAATCAAGAGTGGCACCATGGACGTGCGATTAGACTTTGAATGTAAAGAGGATGTATCTGCAAATACAACAGCCTATTGTCTCATCATACACGATCACGTGGTTCAGTATAATCCATTGACCAACGTTGTGCGCAAAATCACCTAAGTGCACCTCTAACACGAGAGATCTACGATACAAGATTGCAATCGACCGCAATCGACTGCAGTCTTCTCGACAACATGCTCGTGCGTTCGTGGATCTGCAAGGATTCATCGTTAACAAGAAATTTATCGTGAAGGAAGTGGCGGAAACAGGGGCCCGTTCTCACGCATTACATTTTTACGAGTCCCGTGCCATGGAAATTTTTGACAAGATCCGACAGGTGTTGCGCCTCCTGGTTGATTACTTATCACCATGGATTGCAATGGGAGAACGGGACGATCCCGTACAACGAGGCAAAACGTCTAATTATGATGGCTGTATTTGAAGATGATGCTGTCGTGTATGTCAAGGGACGCGAGAAACGAACGTGGCTGCGGAACTTGCTTCTGGACGATGAGCGAGAACGCATGTACATTGAGACCTTGGATGCAGTTTACGAAGACATGGAATCTTTATCTAATCTAGATGTTACTAATATTATACGATGTGGACAACATGTTAAGAATTGCGCGTTACAAAATGTATTGAAAATATATAACTGGTGATTGCAAAAGAATTTTTTAAATAAAAATACGTTAACGTATTTATTATGTATTTCTTTTCCCTTCCTTTGTAATGTATAAACGTATGTATAAACGTATGTATAAACGTACGTATATGCGTATAAACGTATGTATAAACGTATGTATAAATGTATGTATAAACGTACGTATGTACATATAAACGTATGTATAAACGTATGTATAAACGTATGTATGTATAAACGTATGTATAAACGTATGTATGTATGTATAAACGTATGTTTAAATTCGTGACAAAGAAAATATGTAGAAAGACTCTATAAAATGTGTCGCAACATGTTCGAAATTCTTGGAAAGAGAGGGAGGAAGACCTGTCTTCTCTCATCGATTCTAGAAGTTACGTCACAATTTACGCGGATGCAATCAGTCTTGCGATACCCTTGTACGAACGGTTGAAAAAATACTAGTACTTCGCTAAAGAGAGCAGTGCATCGTACGATGTGAAGAAGGAATATAACATGTAAGTTTCAACGTTCTATACACAAAAGAAACGTTTTTTAACATTATGTATGTACACAGTACGGAGCATCGTGCGGTGCGTTTACTGAGCAGACATTACGATTTGACGAATACGGGCTACAAATTTTTGGAAATTGGAATCAACGTTGGCCCACCAAGTTACGTGGAGATCGCCCTTGAAGATCATCGCGGACACGAACTATTGCTGTCTCTCGAAACGTGGAAGAGCCTCTATGAGCAGCGAGGAAATATTTACAAGCTGTTTCGAAACGAATACAATAAGGATAATTTTATAAGCGTTGGACCGCCTAACCGTCAGTGTTTGCATGCTAAACGATGCTACGCTCGTACGTCTCGATTCTTCATCCGTACGCTAATACGATGACCGAAACGACGCTACGCCATATGTTTGACTTTAACGGGTGTATCGATGTAACGTTCGAACGATTAGCTCGACTCGTCGATACGATAGATACCAAATATACGCGATTCTCCAACATCGCATCTGAGAACATTATACGTGATAGCGACATCTTCAATGGACATCAGCTCGTCGATTGCGAACTATTAGTTTTAGTTTTTAATAAGTACAAAAACCGGTGTAATAAGATGTGAATAAAACATTTTTGTTCGCATTATTTCGTGTGTATTGTCTTTTACTTTCCATCCTTTGCCTCGACGCGCCAGGAAAAACCATATTGAAAAAACTGTGTCGTACAAAGAAACTCGTACTCTATTGATTCTTCCATCCTTTCTTCACTCATAGCACGTTACGCGCGCTCTATCTTT
Organism: Acromyrmex echinatior; assembly: GCF_024713525.1. Lineage (NCBI taxonomy): Eukaryota > Metazoa > Arthropoda > Insecta > Hymenoptera > Formicidae > Acromyrmex > Acromyrmex echinatior. Next base: position 25,888,916 of record NC_141853.1, read on the forward strand.
CTCTAACATGCAAGCCTTTATTACCGATGCATTTTTGGAGAAAAAAAGTGGCGAAATTTTGACGACAAAAAAAAAGGAGCCCTATTGCGTGGGAGCCCCCAGGACCTTTCCCCCTCTTTCCCCGCGTTAGGTATCCCCCGCACCCCGCGTTCCCCTCTAGCCCCTGGGGGCTTAGAACCCGCCTTGCTTTACTACTTATCTTTTGGATGTTTAAGATTTAAAGGCTTGTGGTGATTAATTATATTGCAGTTCGCTTCTTCAAGGTCTACCGGATTTCGTGACAATGCATCGGCATTTACGTTAGTTTTACCTGCTTTATATACCACGTCGTAATCATATTCAGTAATTTTAATCTCCATCGTAGTATTCGCATGTTTGCGTCCTGTGCATTTTTAAACCAGAGAAGAGGTTTATGATCCGTAACTAAAGTAAATTTCTGTCCATATAGATAAGGTCTAAAATGCTTGACACAATACACTATGGCTAAAGCTTCCTTCTCATATGTGTCATATTTTATTTCGTTTTCGGTCAGAGTTCACGAAGCGTATGCTATCGGTCGATCTTTATTTATTTCTCTTTGTGATAAGATGCCTCCAATTGCTATTCCGGAAGCATCAATAGTTAATATAAAAGGTTTGGAAAAATCGGAATATTGCAAGACAGGTTCTTCGCACAATTTCTTTTTTAATGTTTGGAAGGAGTCTTCTTGATCTATTGTTCATTCAAATTTAGTATCATTTTTTAACAAATTGGTGAGGAGTTTGGTTAATTTTGAAAAACTTGGTATAAATCTTCGATAATATCCGGCTAATCCAAGAAATTGTTTGATATTTTTCGGCGTTTTGGGCCTTGGAAATTGCCTTACAGCTTCTAATTTCTTCGGATCGGGTTTAACTCCATCCTTACTAATTATGTGCCCCAAATAAGTGACTTCGATTTTCAAGAATTCGCATTTGTCAAGCTGTAATTTTAAATCAGCTTTGCGCAATCGCTCTATCAACAAATTATACTTCTTTTCGTGTTCTTCTAATGAAGTAGCGTAGATGACAATGTCATCCATATACACAAACAGTTCTTCGCCTTGCAATCCTGATAATACTAAATCCATTAACCGTTGAAAAGTAGCGGGCGCATTCTTTAATCCGAAAGACATTCGGTCAAATTCGTAATGACCGAAAGGAGTTGTAAATGCAGTTTTATGGCTGTCAACAGGATCCATCTTTATTTGATGAAATCCAGACGTTAAGTCGCATACTGAGAAATATTGCGCTCCGCCTAATTGATCCAGAATATCGATAATGTTAAGTAACGGGTAAGCGTCCCCGACAGTTTTTTCGTTTAAGGCTCGGAAATCTAATACCATTCTCCACCGCTTGTTTCCATTTGAGTCCTCTTTTTTGGGAACTATCCATATAAGCGTATTATATGGTGATTGAGAAGGTTTTACAATGCCTTCTTCTAACAATTCTTCTACCTGTCTATTTATTTCTTCTTTATGAATTTGCGGGAATCTGTATTGTCGCGTATTTATAGGTCGATCATCCGTTGTAGATATTTGGTGTTGTAATATATTTGTTGCTGACTTTTCTCCAGAGATGTGAAATCTGTCCTGGCTGTCAGTTATAAGTTTCATTACTTGTTTTTTTGTGGACACTCAAATACTCCAAACGCAATAGTTCTGTAATTTCTGTAAGTCTATTCTTTCCGATCTTTTCTGATACAACTAAGCATTCGCGTGGAATATTTTTCGTAGGTTCATCTCGACATTCTTGTTCAGTTCTTTCCTTATGTTTTGACTTACGTTTGCGCATAAATTTGTCTATCATTTTTTGAGATTGATTTGATTTTGTGTTGACGCCAGGATTTTTGAAGATGGTTTATTTTCCTTTGAATTACGAACATTTATATGAGGCTTACATGATTGCATTCTTTCTAGAAGTTCATCGATAGTAATATGAGAGGAATCTTTTTGATGATTATAATTTTTTGCGGGAATTCCAACTCTTGTAATTTAATTTTTTCTAGAGTGGAGCTCTTTGCCTTTGGCTCCTTTTGATAGAATTGAGTCGCATTGCATAGCGAGGTTTGGTTATTTACCTGCTTGCAATCGACAGGAGTAGAATTTAATAGGGAAGTATGAAAACTTTCCTCTGCAATTCCGGAATTATTAATTCTTCAGGAGAGGTTTGGTAACTTCCCTCTCCAAAATTTGTTGAATTATTTAAATTTTCAGGAGAGGTTTGGTAACTTCCCTCTTCATAATTTTTTAAATTATTTAAATCTTCAAGAGAGGTTTGGTAACTTCCCTCTCCAAAATTTTTTAAATCATTTAAATTTGCAGGAGAAGTTTGATAACTTCCCTCTCCAAAATTTTTTGAATTATTTAAGTTTTTAGGAGAGATTTGGTAACTTCCCTCTCCAAAATTTTTTGAATCATTTAAATTTGCAGGAGAGGTTTGGTAACTTCCCTCTCCAAAATTTTTTGAATTATTTAAGTTTTCAGGATAGGTTTGGTAACTTCCCTCTCCAAAACTTTTTGAATTATTTAAATTTTCAGGAGAGGTTTGGTAACTTTCCTCTCCAAGGATTTTGGATTCTAGGATTTTGGGGGAGATATATAAATATTCCTCTCGATGAATATTTGGAATAGAATTTTTTCTTGATTTTTTTAAATTCCTCTCATTGATTTATTCTCATCAAATACCTCAAAGCTTTCATTTATTTCTCTGTTATTCTTATCTCCTGTTGGAACGTCTCCATTCGCAATTCCGTCATTATTTGAACTAGCATCGTTACTAAAGTCTTCGAAATGGATTTGGATATCCCTTGGATGGGTAAGATAACTTTGTGCATTTACAATTTCGTTTTGATTACCACGCATTTCAATGCTTGAACTATCGTTGTCAAATAATTCATTCAGAGGTTTCAGGCGCAAGGTTGGTTCTTGTACCTCAACTTCTTCGTCTAACGTGCTTATGACGCTTAAATACGCTTTTCCAGAAACGTTTTCTACTATTGTATTTCCTAAGTAAATTCCATGTGCTATTTTTAATTTTGGTACATATCCTATTTTTATCTCCGGATTTCCTATTCTCACATAAAATAAAGATTCTGATTGTGGTGCGATGATGGTTTCTGATGAAAAGAAAGGTATATTAACTCTAACTGATACATCTAGATATCCCTTCGCGTAGTCAATTTTCGAGGAAGTCTGTTGGAAGAAATCGTTACCTAATATTCCGGATTGTAAGATTGGAAAATTACCTGATACAATATGGAATGTAATATTTTCTCCAAAGAGGGGTAAAACTATTTCTCCTAGCGTATAAACGGGATATTCGTTTATACCATTTAATTTTAGAATATTGCTATAGTTGACAATACTGTCCTTAGGTAAAAAATTTTCTTTGATTATGTTTGGCCCGGAACCGGTATCCAACATAAAAGCTACGGGTGGTGTTGACTCGCAAAAGTTTACCTGAACGGTTTGCCTGAAGGCACGCGACTATGCTTGTCGAGATTTACAGTTACGGGACGTATTTCTAACGCGTTTTTGCTTACTAGACCTTTTTTGATGTCGATGGGTGTGAAACTCGTTCAGACCCCTGTGCCACATCCGATTTCGAGGGGTCGCCGGAGTTTCCCTGTTCGTTTATCTTTCTTCGGTTATCGCTTGCAATTCTTAATTCGCAAGTTTCGAGGAGATACCCTTGCCCTTTACAATACCGGCAGAATAATGAATCTGAGAGTGCAGTGTTTTGCCCTACCTTAGATCGACAATTTTTAGCATTATGCCCAAGATTGTTACAGATTTGACATACGATCCTTACTTTATTAACTGCGTTATGTTGCTCATTCTGCTTTTTCCAGCAGTTATTGGTCGAATGACCTGGCTTATTGCACCACTGACAGATTACAGAAGGTTTATTCTGACTATTGTTATTATCAGTTCGAAAATTTTTGGCGTTATGCCCTGATCTAGAACATATTTGGCAAATATTATTATTTCCCTGTAAAATATTAACGGATTGAGGATCGCGAAGTCGACATTTGTCAGCGCTGTGTCCGCGTTTCTTGCAGATTTGACATATTAAAATTTCTGTTCCAAAATTATTTAATTTTCTGCAGTTTGCAGCTGAATGTCCTTCTTTATAACAAATCTGACAGGTTTCTCGTAATTTGTTCGTATTCAGCGCCTTGCTCGATATACCTTCCTGATTCTGTCGTAAATCTGTCATCGAATGAAGTTCTCTTTCTATTCGTAACGCGTCGACTACCGTTTCCTGAACGCCTAAATTCCTTGTTATTCTTTGCTCGATTTTTGGTTTCAATCCTTTAATAAAACACTTGCACATGTCTTTTTCTAAAGATGTTTTAATACTTTGATCGGAAAGGGCATTCCCCGAAATTTTATGGGCTTCCATTATCTGTTTTCCTAAAATCTTTACCCGATTCGCGTATGTGATTACGTCTTCTTCATTCTTTTGATAAATACGGCCTAATTCGCCTTGCAATTGGTATATATTTTTTGAGGCGCCATAAACTTGTTTTAAATATTTATTATAGTTAATTGTGCCACACTGTTAAAGTCCTGATCTTGTATAGTGCGGCGCGCTTCACCCACAATTCTTGTTCTTATAATTTTTTTTTTGTAAATTGCGATTCAGCTTCATCCGATAACATGGATTTTGCTTCCTCGCATCCTTCGATAAAATAGTTTAAAGGGATGTTTTTGCCGTCGAAAAAAGGTACGGCCTCGACAGTGTATTTTAAGGTAGCAAATAAATTTTGGTGCGTTATGATTTCGTCAGGTCCCCTCGATTTGGGGATAGCCACAATTGTTCTATTTCTTTTATTTTTAGACGTTATACTACCGAATTCGCACGCGGGTTGAGCGATAATATTCTCTGAGTCGGCGGAATCATCGAACACAAGGGTCTTAGAATTATCTGAAATCTCTGATTCATTCAGAGAGAAACCCGCTACTTCAGATTCAAATTCAGAGGATTTGAGGGGGGTGGAAGTGTGTAATGTGTTTTGTGTACTCGACTTTAATTTATTCAAATTTTCTATAGCCGTTTTATAAAAGCCTTCCACTTCAGATTTATTGCCAGAATTTCTCGTATTCATTCCCGACTCCTAAGATCGCACTTATAATCCCGGACGAGCCCCCAAAAATTCATTTGGTCTGTTACGTTCAAACCCTTGAAAATTTGGTCAAGGAGACAATGAAGGAGAATGGAGAGGGTATGGAAGGACGGTCAGACTTAATCTCACAGGTATACGCGCGGAGACGAACATCTGTGAGTCGTACGCACCTTTTAAGTCCCGGAATGTGGGTCAACGTCCGAAGGGACGCTATGACACCTGTTCCGCTGGACAGTGCGAACGTCGGTCCTATTTTTTCGGTCAAGGAACTTAATCCCTTTGACCCGAGACTGGATCTCGTGCGATCTCAGGTATTCGAGGGAAGTGAATGCGAAAGATGATGTTAATAAAAGACAGAGGAATACCTTAAGTTACATTTATTAATAAAATAATAAACAAAGGGTTTGTACATTATAACTTCTCTTTACATAAAAAATATATATTATCTATAGAAAAAATATATACTATCTTGTGGATGAATGCGTGTGTGTGTGTGTGTGTGTGTGTATTTATATTGTGTCCACAAAATAGAAAAAATGTAGTAGCAGAATATTGTCTGCCTTTGGTGAGAGAAGGTTATGAGTGCTTTCTAACAAGCGACTCAGTACAATACAGTATCTCATCCTTGTATTGGCGAACAAGATTGTAATGATGCACCGTGTCACACTGTGTCTCTTGTTGAAAGGCACTCTAGGTCAAAATTGATTATTATGATGTGTGTTTCTTGTTGGAAGGCATCCTATAAAGCCAACATGGGAATGTTGTGCATCTTTATGTCATTCATGAAAATATCACTTTTATTTATCATACAAGTGATATAATTAAATGTTATAACAATAAATTGCGCTTTGTCTAATTATGATCCAATGTCTCAGAGGTGTTCATCGTGGGCTGACTATTTTTAATTTACTGCCAGAGGCGTTAATCGTGAGCTGGCTAGCTATAACAAAATGCCACAGCCATAAATCGTGCTTTGGCTAGTTATAGATAAATGTCAGAGACGTTCATCGTGGACTGACTTTTTAATGTACTGGCA